>NC_057394.1:33898071-34498071 GCF_019320065.1 Cervus canadensis | reverse complement strand
GTTAGGCTGGCCAGGCTTCACAGAGGCCTTCCCTGGAAGGTTGCTCATCCTTGGCCAGAGGGCATTCCATCAGGAGTCCCCAGACGTTAACCCTAGTGCTTTGTCATTATTGTAGCTCAGTCGCTTCCTGAGTGTGGGCCTCTGCCTATGTTTCTCCTCTTCTTCCCTCTACTTATCATCGTCCTTATTCTCTACCAGGGCTTCCCCGTGGCTCAGACAGTAGAGAGTCCGCCTGCCATGCAGGAGACCTGGGTTCAATCCTTGGGTCGGGAAAACCCCCTGGAGAAGGAAATGGCTACCTCCAGTTTTCTTGCCTGGAGAATATTTCATGGACAGAGGAGGCTCTAGCAGGCTCTAGTCCCTGGGGTCACAAAGAGTCAGACATGACTGAGTAACTAACACTTTCATTCTCTACTCTATAGCTGCTTGGTAACCAAGGACTTTAGCTGCTTCCCAGTTTCTCCTTCCTCATAACTTCTTCTTCCTCAATCTTTCTGAGGCTGTCTGGTCTCCTTCAGCAAGAAGGTGGGGTTGGGGCCATCTGTGTAGAAGAGGAGTGTGATGGAAAACACCATGGCTGCCAGTAATGTGTGCATGCTCTCCTTTGCTTTCCTACAATTTCATGTGCCTCCTGCCCAACATAACCCAACAACCTCATGTACATTCACAAACGCTCCCCTGTCCTAGTGGGGTTCTGATCATCCCAGTCAGTCATGCCTGGAGGCCTTAACCACTGCTACAGAATCTTTTGCTCATCCTGAGTTCTGGGTCTAGATGCCATCCATCCTTCTTCAGTTCTATCACAGTCTTGTACAGGATCTATCTACAAATTAAATGGAAAATGTACCACTGTGCCAGCCATGACAGAACAACTACAATAAAAATTTTCACTTGAAAAATAAAAAGTAGAAAAGAAATCCCTGGGCCCAATCTTTGTGCCCGTCTATTCTGTATACAGGCTTCTCTGGTGGCTCAGATGGTGAAGAATCTGCCTGCAATGCAGGAGACCCAGGTTCCCCTGGGCCGGAAAGACTCCCTGGAGAAGGGAATGGCTACTTACTCCAGTATTCTTGCCTGGAGAATTCCCTGGACAGAGGATCCTGGCGGGCTACGGTCCATGGGGTCACTAAGAGTCGAACACAGCTAGCGACTAACATTTCACTTCATTCTGTTTACAGAATAGAAAGTTTACTTTGACTCTCAAAATGGGTAAAGATTTAACTGAAAGAACATTGAGAATCAGGGATTAAGAGATTTGATCAGAGAAAATTAGTAAATTAAAGCGGTGTTCTGGTCTCAAGTTCTCTATTTCTCCAAAATAGAATACTTCTTTGTTTTAATTTCATTTTTTACTGAAGTTCAATTGCTTTACAATGTTGTGTTAGTTTCAAGTGTACAACAAAGGGATTCAGTTATACATATACATAATATATATTCTTCTTCAGATTCTTTTCCGTTATAGATTATCACAATACATTGAGTATAGTTCCCTGTGCTATACAGTGGGTCCTTGTTGTTTACTGATTTTATATATAGTAGTATTCATGTTAATCCCAAACTCCTAATTTATCTCTGGTCCCCACCACTGCTATCCTCTTTGGTTACCATAAGAATATTTATTTTTATATAGTTAAAATCTGTAAGTTTTACAAGAACTCAAAACCTTGATAGTTTTGTGGAAGTAAATCCTAATACATAAAACAATTCAAAATGGTAAGCTCTTAGTAAACTGGCTTTGCCAGTGACTCAGCAGTAAAAAACTTGCCTGCAATGCAGGAGACTTGAGTTCAGTCCCTTTGTTGGGAAGATTCCCTGGAGAAGGGCATGGCAACTGACTCCAGTATCTTGCCTGGAGAATCCCATGGACAGAGGAGCTTGGCTGGCTACAATCTATAGGGTCACAAAGACTTGGACACAACTGAACAACTGAGCAATGCACAGCATAAGCTCTTAGTAAACTTTTGTTCTTCATGCAAAAGAGATTTACAAAGTTTGCAGTGACTTGGGTGTTTATCAGTTGAAATTATTTTATGCTATTTAAAGTCAAGTTGCCACTCAGCCATAAAAAGGAATGAAACTGTGCCATTTGCAGAGACATGAATGTCACATAGAGTGAAGGAAGAAAGAGAAAAGCAAATATTGTGTATCACTTATATGTAGAATCTAGAAAAATGATACAGATGAACTTATTTGCTGAGCAGAAACAGAGATATAGATGTAGAGAACAGACAAGCATATGGCTACCAAGGGGTGAAGGGGAGGTGGGATGAATTGAGTGATTAGGATTGACATATATACACTCAGTTCAGTTCAGTTGCTCAGTCACGTCTGACTCTTTGTGACCCCATGGAGTGCAGCACGCCAGGCCTCCCTGCCCATCACCATCTCCCAGAGCCTACTCAAACTCATGTCCATTGAGTTGGTGATGCCATCCAACCATCTCATCCTCTGTTGTCCCCTTCTCCTTCCGCCTTCAATCATTCCCAGCATCGGGGTCTTTTCAAATGAGTCCATTCTTCACATCAGGTGGCCAAAGTACTGGAGCTTCAGCTTCAATTTCAGTCCTTCCAATGAATATTCAGGACTGATTTCCTTTAGGATTGACTGGTTGGACCTCCTTGCAGTCCAAGGGACTCTCAAGAGTCTTCTCCAACACCACAGTTCAAAAGCATCAATTCTTTGGCACTCAGCCTTCTTTACAGTCCAACTCTCACATCCATACATGACTTCTGGAAAAACCATAGCTCTGACTAGATGGACCTTTGTTGGCAAAGCAATGTCTCTGCTTTTGAATATGCTGTCTAGGTTGGTCATAACTTTTCATCCAAGGAGCAAGTGTCTTTTAATTTCACAGCTGCAGTCACCATCTGCAGTGATTTTGGAGCCCCCCAAAAATAAAGTCTTTCACTGTTTCCATTGCTTCCCTATCTATTTGCCATGAAGTGATGGGACCAGATGCCATGATCTTAGTTTTCTGAATGTTGAGCTTTAAGCCAACTCTTTCACTCTCCTCTTTCACTTTCATCAAGAGGCTCGTTAATTCTTTTTCACTTTCTGCCATAAGTGTGGTGTCATCTGCATATCTGAGGTTATTGATATTTCTCCCAGAAATCTTCCAGCTTGTGCTTCATCCAGTCCAGCATTTCTCATGATGTACTTTTGCATATAAGTTAAATAAGCAGGGTGACAATATACAGCCTTGACATACTCCTTTCCCAACTTGAAACAAGTCTGTTTTTCCATATACACTACTATGTGTGAAATAGATGACTAATGAAAACCCACAGTATAGCAGTGGAGAAGAAAATGGCAACCCGCTCCAGTATTCTTGATTGGAGAATCCCCTGGACAGAGAAACCTGGTGGGCTACAGTCCATGGGGTCCCAAGAGTTGGATATGAATGAGTGCCTAAGCACCCTCATACTGTATAGCTCAGGAAACTATACTCAGTGCTCTGTGGTGACCTAAATGGGAAGGAAATCAAAAAAAGAGGGGAATATGTACATGTATAGTGGATTCACTTTGCTGTACAGTGAAAACTAACACAACATTTTAAAGCAACTATACCCCAATGAGAATTAATTTAAAAAAAGAAAAAGAAATTGAAGTCATGCTGCCAAAGTTAAGTCAAATAGGACAATGAAAAGCTAAATAAATCTGTTAAATTGACACTTGTTTTATTTTATGAATATATTTACTCTGTATAGTAATTGGATATCCACAAATATATATGCAATCTGATTAATCATATTCAGAGTTGTAGACCATCACCACTATCACTTTTAGAACATTTTCATCACCTCAGAAAGAAACACCATGCCCATTAGCAGTCACGCATCATTTTCCCCCAGCCCTTAGCTCTGGACAGCTACTAAGCTACTTTCTGTCTTTTTCAATTTCTGATTCTGGACATTTCATATAAATGGAATCATAAAATATGTGGTCCTTTGTGACTGACTATTTTTGCTTGGCATAATGTTTTCAAAATTTACCAATGTTGTAACATGTCTCAGTATTTCTTTTTATTGCCAAATTTCACATATGCCATTATGTGAATAGACAGAATTTTATCTATTCATCAGCTGATGGGCATTTGCGTTGTTTCCACTATCAGATTGTAATTAACTATTATGAACAATGCTGTAATCAGCATTCATATAAAAGTTTTGTGTAGAGGTTTTTCATTTCTCTTGCTAGGGTATATACTTCAGTTCGGTTTAGTTCAGTTCAGTCGCTCAGTTGTGTCCGACTCTTTGCAACCCCATGGACTGCAGCACGCCAGGCCTCCCTGTTCAACACTAATTCCCAGAGTTTACTCAGACTCATGTCCATTGAGTCAGTGATGCCATCCAGCCATCTCATCCTCTGTCATCCCCTTCTCCTCCCACCTTCAATCATTCCCAGGATCGGGGTCTTTTCAAATGAGTCAGTTCTTCGCATCAGGTAGCCAAAGTATTGGAGTTTCAGCTTCAACATCAGTCCTTCCAATGAACATTCAGGACTGATTTCCTCTAGGATGGACTTAGGGAGGGTATATACTTAGGGAGTGGAATTATTGGATCCTATAGTAACTCCATTTGAGGAACTATCAGTTTTCTTAAATCAGGAGTACCATTTGATGTTCTCACATCAAATGTCTGTGTATAAAAGTTTTAGATAGCTAAATTTTCAAGGTAAACTTCCACTGCAGAAATCATTTTCTCAAGTGAAATTCCATTTGGAATTTTGTAAGTTCCAACACAATATTTAGTTTATAGTTTATGAAACTATTTAATTTAGAGATGAAACTGTGACCGTTGATTCTAAGTTACAATTCAGCAATTTATTTCAGTGAAGGATAATAATAAAGCTATCCAGCAAAAAACACTGTGAGCCATAAGTTCTTTTTTATGAACATTATTCAAGGTGTCTAGGAGGAACACTTTGGTGGAGAGTTCTCCTTTTCAATGGTTCCCAAATTTTAGTTGCATCAAAATCACCTGCTGATCCAAGGACCACACTTTAAAAACCAATGCTGTTTTGGATAAAATGTCACACTGCCTCTAAGGCAGTGGTTCTCAACCTTGTCTTACATGTGAGACTCACTGAAGAGATTTAAAAGAATCCAAGTGCTGAAGTCATGTGCCTGCTAAGTTGCCCCACTGATGTCTGACTCTTTGCAACACTATGACTGTAGCCGCCCAGGCTCCCCTTTGTCCATGGGATTCTCCAGGCAAGAATACTGAAGTAGGTTGCCATGCCCTCCTCTGGGGATCTTCCTGACCCAGGGACTGAACCTGGGTCTCTTATGTCTCCTGCATTGGCAGTTCTTTATCACTAGCACCACCTGGGAAGCCCTACACTACACCAATTAAGTCAGAATATCTGATGTGGGACCCAGTAACATTTTAACTTTAATTTAATTTTTTAATTGGTGGAAAAGTGCTTTACAATGTTGTGTTGGTTTCTGTCATACAACAAGGTGAATCAGTCACAATTATATAAATATATATCTCCTCTCCCTCTTGAACCTCCCTCCCCTCCCCCCCATCCCTCTCCTCCAGGTCATCACACAGCACCAGGCTGGGCTCCCTGTGTTATATAGCAACTTCCTACTAGCTATCTATTTTACACATGATATTGTATATATATATATATATCAATGCTGCTTTCTCAATTCATCCCACCCTCACCTTTCCCCACTGTGTTCACACCTCTGTTCTCTACTAGGTTCATCAGTACCATTTTTCTAAATTCCATATATATATTATAATACTTGTTTTTCTCTTTCTGACTTACTTCACTCTGTATAACGGGTTCTAGGTTCATCTACCTCACTACAACTGACTCAAATCCATTCCTTTTTATGACTGAGTAATATTCCATCACATATGTGTAGCACATCTTCTTTAACCATTCATCTGTCAATGGACATCTAGGTTGCTTCCATGTCCTGGCTATTGTACATATTGCTGCAATGAACACTAGGTTACATGTATCTTTTAAAATTGTGGTTTTCTCAGGGTATATGCTAAGTAGTGGGATTGTTGTATCACATGGTAGATTTTCCCTAGTGTTTTAAGGAATCTCCATATTGTTTTCCATAATGGCTGTATCAGTTTACATTCCCACTAACAATGCAGGAGGGTTCCCTTTTCTCCATAACTTCTCCAACATTTATTTTTGTATATTTTTGGATGATGGTCATTCTGAATGGTGTGAGGTGATACCTCATTGTAGTTTTGATTTGCATTCCCTAATAATGAGCACTATTGAGCATCTTTTCTTGTATTTATTGGAAATTTGTATGCCTTTGGAGAAATGTCTGTTTAGGTTTTCTGCCCAGGTTTGATTGGGTTGTTTGTTTTTCTCATATTGAACTGTATGAGCTGCTTATATATTTTGGTGAGTAATCCTTTTTAAAAGCGCTTTTAAAAGCACTACAGATTATTTAATTGATTTCCAAAGAATTGTTTCTGTAACTATTTCTATGATTCTAAATAATTTTAAAAATTAGTGTTACCGCTTACTGGCATCAAGATAGAATTTCCTTAGTAAGATCTATCACCATCTCATGAAAAACAAAGAAAGGTTTATCAACTATCACAGCCCCTAAGACATGGTGATTATGTGGAAGTAGTATCCTGATTTGGATCTGAAATTGAGAGAGGACATCAGTGAAAAAACTGGTAAAATAGAAATAAGTCTGTAGTTTTGCTAATGACATTGTACCAACGCTAATTATTTAGTTTTGACAAACGGATCATGGTTGTCTGAGATGTTAGAATTAAGACATGCTGGGTGAAGAGTATACTGGAATTCTCTGAACTATCATTGCAATTATTCTATAACTTTAAGATTATCCAAAATAAAAGATTTCTTTTTTTAAAAAGTGTATTATCCTCCCAAATTACAAGAGGAACCAATCCCAGAAAGAATTTGCTGTTCCACATTCCAAATTTGTTTACTAACATCTGATTTTTATTGACAATTATAAAGTATTGTCATTATTAGTCTTATTGAAAACACCACTAGGAAATGCTACTTGTGTTAGTCTGCTCAGACTGCCATAACAAAATACCACACACCAGGTGTTAAAAGACAGAATTTATTTTCTCACTCTTCCAGAGACTAAAATTCTAGATCAAGATACTGTTGAAACAGGAGGAAGGGTGCAGGGTACAACCTTAAAAAGAATGACATGGCCACAGGACATGAAAAAACTGGTTGAAACCAACTAGGTCCAAGATGGCAGCAGACTCAACTCCCAGTAGACCTTGAGCCTCGTTACATGCTCATTGTAATACATTGGCATATGCTCAATGACAGACCCACCAGCGTCATGACAGTTCTGAGGCCAGCCATAAAGGGTCAAAAAGTGGGCAGTGGCCCAGTTCCTAGAAATCTCCACCCCTTCCCCCAAATAACTGGAATAATCTTCCCACTCATTAGCCTATGGAATTACCCATCCCACAAAAACTAACCACACCACATTTTGGGCCTCTCTCTTCTTGCCTTCTGAGATGGCCCACACTGTCTGTATAGTGTGCTTTTCTCTAAATAAATCTGCTTCTTACCTTTCTCTGAATTCTTTCACGATGTAGCAAGAACATCAAATTAATGAGGAACAATGTCAGGGTTGGTTTCTGATGAGAACTCTCTTCTTGGTTTGCACATGACTGTGTCCGACTATGTCCTCACATGGCCTTTCCTCTGTGTGTCCACAGAGAGAGAGAGAGAGCAAGCTCTAGTACCTCTCCCTCTTCTTATAAGGACACCCTATCCTATGGGATTAAAGCCCCACCCTTATGATTTCACCTAACCTTTATTTCCTTTTTATAGGCCCTGTCTCCATATCACACTAGGGTATAGGGCTTCAGTATAAGAATTTTTGGCAGGACACAATTCAATCCTTATCAGAGCTGTTTGCAAAGTATGTCCATTCCTATTACAGGTTTCACAAACTGGTAATGTTTGATTTTACCTTTCTGAGGGCAGTACAAACACATTTCACACTCATTGACAACCTTTGCCTTTTGAAACTATTTGCTAAAATTGTGTTTTGTATTATTTACTATATGATCCGAATATTTCCAAATAGTTCCTAGTTAGGTCTATTGTTCCGAAATGACGTATTCTAATGATCACATTTGAGAATCTTCTAATAATATTCATTCTACTTTCTCATTGCCAAGTGTCTTTTGAAACATCTGTCTTAAAACTAGAAGATGGTTTTCCACATGCCAGAGATGATAATATGTGAGCAATTGTTTTTCTCTTCTTTAAAAGCTACCTGGAAATGGCAGGAACAGGCCAGTCAAGAATGATAAATCGTGATTAAGATCTAAATCTCCTCTTGATTTTTATGTCTTGCCTCTGTCAGAGTTTTCTAACATGGGGAGAGAAAAAGAGCTAAAGCTTTCAATATGCGTATGTTAATTTTCCACTGTTTCATGGGAAAAAGCAAATATGCCTACACTTTGTTGAGCATAGTGACATTTTTAGATTAGCAGAAATCTAGGTCAAAGTTCTTTAGCGATCTTCAAAGTACTGCTTTTCTGTTAAAATGGAAACTGGAATTTCTCAAAGCAACCCCCAGATAATTTTCATTAAATAGATAAACTCCCAGATATGTTGTACATGAAAAACTTTCAAAAATGGCCTTGGTGCTGTGAGAATGTTACTGCAACCAGTTTCATATGGTTTCTGCCCTTGGTTAAGAAAGTATTATGTCCTATTAGATAATGTGACATGTGCCTATAGATTATTCATAATGGGAAGACAGTTGTGTCTATGGAAGAGTAAAATAGTACATGTGTTCTGTCTGTGTATATGTGCAGAAACCAGGCAAACAGAAACAGCTTTACTGTATGTTAAAAAAAATGTTGTTTGAACAGAATTTTAATAAAACAAAAATCCTCTAAGTGGCTTTGATTTTAAGTGCCAAATATTTGCATTTGCTTTCTCAGGCAAGATGGCCAGGTCACTGGATCTACTGAGGCTTTAATCAGCCCATCCTCTAGAACAGCTGCCTATTCTCATGAAGCCAGGAAGACACTCAGGTACTGTGGTCAATTATAGAATAAATGACAGGACCATTCTCCTTCTGGCTTTTTTTTCTCCTTTTTTTTTTTTATAAGAGAACATCCACATGGAGCCTGATCCTTCCTTTGAAATACAGAAAAATTTTTTTAATTTTGCTGTTGTTGTTTTTATGCATTTTTTGTGTTCCAATAAAACTTTATTTTAAATGTATTTATTTTTAATTGAAGGATAATGCTTTACTATATTGTGTTTGTTTCTGCCCTACATCAACATGAATCAGCCATAGGTATACATATGTCCCCTTCCTCTTGAACCTCCTCCCATCTCCTTCCCCATCCCACCCTCTAGGTTGTTACAGAGCTCCAGTTTAAGTTTCCTGAGTCATAACAGCAAATTTCCATGGGATATCTATTTTATATATGTTAGTCATATGTTTCCATGCTACTCTCCCCATTCATCCTAACCTCTCCTTCCTCCCCCCTTGCCCATGTCCATAAGTTTGTTCTCTAAGTCTGTGTTTCCATTGTTTCCCTGCAAATAAGTTCATCAGTATCATCTTTCTAGATTCTATATGTATGTGTTAATATATGATATTTGTTTGAAATGCAGAAATTTTTAATTTTAACCAGTGGCTTTATAGGCTTATACAAAGGTGTTGAGTAAACATCTTAGTCATTGGTAAGTTGTCAGTTAAGAATAAGTGTAGAAGTGATTTTTCCTTAGAAGGTCTGTAATTTTTTAAAAAATATGATTGTGACATTGACATTGACATCCTTAGGTAGATTTAAAGGTTTCACTGAATCACGTGTTATCATGTTGGTTAATTAAGGTCCACTTTTTATCTGAGATTTGTGGGGAAAGCAATGGTTTGGAAGTCTGGATGAGACATTAGGGTAATAGACACTAAAACATAGTACACAAATATTCAAAGTACTCATCATGGTCTACAATAGACTTGCTGAGTGACCGATTTTCATAGTAGTATTCTGGAAATAGGCCAAAGCGGTAGAAGTTAAGACAAAATGGGAAACATAAATAAATTTTTCAGAAATGGATTAATATCAATTTAACATTTAAATTTCAAAGGTTATAGTTTAGAAGGCGTATATGAGCATTATCTTTTCATTGGATTGGATAATTGCCTTGTTAATTTGATTATCCTATGAACAAACTTTAAACATAAAGTCAAATGGTTTGTGTTGCAGCTCCAATGCTGAAACCAGGCATGCAGGGCCAAAGGATACAGTTGTGTACACAAGGACGTACATGGAGACTAGGTACTGGAAATTTATTTGAAGTATTTTGCTTTATATATTTTATAATTTTGAAATAATCTGTGTTTAAGAAGAAATGTCACTTTTTAAGGTATGCTTTTTTTTTTTCAAATAGCAGACCATGTAAGAGAGTACTGAGTTCTAGATATATATTAATAATTCTTTATAATCTTTCCATTATTATTAGTAGTAGTGTTAGCTGCTCAGTCGTGTCCAACTCTTTGCAACCCCATGGACTGTAGCCTACCAGGGTCCTCTATCCACAGGATTCTCCAGGCAAGAATACTGGAGTGGGTCACCATTCCCTTCTCCAGAGGATCTTCTCAACTCAGGAATCAAACCCAGATCTCCTGTGTTGCAGGCAGATTCTTTACCATCTGAGCTACAGGGAAGTCATATTTTTAAGTAGTTGTCAAATGATCGTACAAAGTCATAGGACAGACTAAATAATATATTAATATAACACATGTATACATCATAGGATAGTTATTTGAAAGTAGTCAAATAAACATACATGCCCATAGTGAACCTTATAAAATCACACAAGTATTCCTGTGCTAATTTGGGAGTCACACTTTAATTAAGTGTTTCTATTGCTCACCTCTAATCTGAAACAAGGGGTATAACTTTTTAGTAAATATGCTCAGGCCCAGAAACTCTGCTGCCTGATGTGATGGATGTCGAGGAAAAGTCCACCAAGGTCAGGGATTCACAAGTTATTCAGTTTTTCAGGAGTCTATAAAAAAGAATTAGCCTAATTGTGGCATAGGGTAACAGTGGGGCATTCAGATATGGATAAACTATAGGCTGTATACGTGTTGATCATCACCCAGTTCAAAGAGACCAGAGAGCAGTGTACGGGGTGGGGGTGGAGCTGCCATAAATTCAAGGTGTGTCAGGATTTGAGCAACCTTCCTCCTCAAAAGGATTTTTCAAACCCAAGAAAAAATTTCCTTGTGAAATGCAACCTCAATCTTGATTTTCCTGCTTAATCCAATTCTCCCTAAAATCGACAGTGATTTAGAATCAAATCTGAGTTTGTCATTTACTGACCACGTGGCCTCAGCAAAGCCACTTGACTTCAATTTCCTGTCTCAATTCAAGTCTCAATTTTCTGACCCATAAAATGGGAATGACTATATACGTGTCATGTAGCAATATGCACAAACTCACTTAGCACTCTGCGCTCTGTGTTCCATAAAGCAGTTTCTCTTTCTGACAGCAACTGCCTGCAGGTTGTTTGGAGAGAGAGAGAGATTTCTCATTAAAAAATCCCAGGTGAGGCATGTGGAGTTACCCCTCACTGTATGAAATAATAGGAACACATTGCTTCTGGTCCTCATATGTTCCCAGGTAGCATGCATACTGGGGAGGCAATTACAGGCAGCCAGCCGGTTAGTGCAGTGCACTCTTCATTTGTCTCCAGGAGCGAATGACAGTTACAAACTGGAGCGGAAAGGGAACAAAGAGGACTCTCAAAAGTTACAATATTTTTTGCTGTATTCTAAACAATTCTTGGATGTTTTCATGTAAAAATAAAAGCTTCCAAAATTTCCCCTAAAAGTTCAAAAGTATTCCTCTATGTGAATGATGTCTGTCTATATTTGCTTGCACTGAGTATAGTCGTGCTTTGTGTATATTCTTTATGTTAGAACAACAGAGACCTTTCTTTTAGTAAAAATAAAGGAGGTGCAAGTACAGATTTTATGAAAAACGATGACTATTCCTGCTTACACTTGTGCTTGCGATCTCCTTGCCCCATTCTTTATTTTGGTGGATATGTCGACTTAGGTCACCTTGGAGGTAACTTGCATATCAGTACTTCTCCAGGTTAAAAAAAAAGAGTTAGTACATTGTCCTGACATATAACATCACAAAGAATAACGATAGTGAGTGTGTGTGTGTGTGTGTGTGTGCGCGAGCTTCCTTGCCTACATGGGGTATTAATATATATCAATACTTCAACACTAGGGAAATAGCCCAGTTCTCACATGTGTGCTTGTTTCTAGCAAATCACCGAAGGATGGATATCGGGAGACTGTCTCTGGAAAATATATACAAACTGTTTATTCGACTTCAGATAGGTGAGTATATCTGTACTTCCATACGTACAAGTATATATATACCCATATCCACACATATATTAATAAACATATGCATTCTTGGACTTCCCTGGTGGCTCAGATGGTAAAGAATCTGCCTGCCCGTGCAGGAAATCCAGGTTCAATCCCTGAGTCAGGAAGATCCCTTGGAGGAGGGCATGGTAACCCACTCCAGAATTTTTGCCTGGAGAAATCCATGGACTGAGGAGCCTGGTGGGATATATATATATGTGTGTATTTACTTTTATGAATAATATGCTTGTATTATATATGTGTATATGTACTTACTTATAATATATATTTAATTTATTTTTAGTATATATATATATATATATATACCAAAGTATTACAAGTATCATAAGTATATATATATATATACTATATATATATATACACTAAAGTAGTACAAGTATTTAATATATATACTATTATATACTAAAGTATTACAAGTATTATATATCTATATATATACTATATATATACTAAAGTATTACAAGTATTACATATATTTTATATATATATATATATATATGTATGTATTTATATAGAGCATTCTTATTGTCCATTGAACTTGGAGATGGCCCTCCTGAGAGTGATTTTTCTACTGCTGATTGTGTGAGTGGAAGAAGTACAACCGCCTCTGCACCCAGGAGTTTGTTCCTTGGCTTCCTGGCTGTCGTTCTCTGATTTTGATGTACTTTGTTGCAGTAGAGCTTTCTGTGTTTTCCAGCTATCTTCCCGGCGAGTGTCTCGGCTGTAGGTGATCCCTGGAGTCCCCATTGCCACCACATTATTAGCCTCTAGGCTTCCCCGCATCCCTAGATTGTGTCCTCAGCCCTCTCTCCTTGTAGTCTTCTAGAGCCAGCTCATCTTACAAACAGCTGCATGGATGCACTTTCTGTGACCCACTCCAGGCATGGGCTCAGTGCCCAGGAGGGAGGGTTAGGGTGAGCATCAATTTAGTGCCAGTAAACTGACCCCAGGCTTTTGCTCTTGATTACTCTCTTTTAGCATGTAATGCTCAGTGGGGCAAATAGGTGACACTCATGTGACACAAGTCTGCAGACTTCCAGCAGAGAAAATGAAAATAAATAATTCATGTTGCAACCCAACCACTGGAAACCAGCTATAATGCAAATGTCTGATATTCTGTTGACGGTGTTTCTCTATCGCTGGTGCTGAAACAAGGCTCACTGAGGGTCAGGACATATTTTTATGCACAGCCTCAGCTTGGAACACAGTCCTTGGCACCTCATAGATGCTCAATAAATGACTCCAGGAAAAAAAAACACCAACACCTATGTCCCATTTGCTGAGGGAAACATAGATAAACCAGGCATCAAAATTATATCCTCTTTTGGTCACTTTTGTGAGATCTTGTATTACCAAGGGTCTTCTGAGTGTCTTGCCTTTAAGTCATAGCTCTTTGATGTGACTACCTGAGCAGCACAAATACTGTCTAGATAAGCAAAAAAAAAAAAACAAAAAAAACAGAATTAGATTTTTCAAAATACTCTGAAAAGATCTTCAACTAACAGTATGATCTTAGTAAGGACATCAGCAACTTCAGAGATTGGTAGGCGCATATTTTAATGGTTAGCCTAAGTGAAGGAAAACATCCTTCACTAAAGTATTGCTCTTTGTATGAAGAATTTCACTCCTGTTCCCCAAGTGGTCCTTGAAATTTTTTCAGTCGCCAGAGCAAAAGTCTATTCTCCATTAAAGCCAGTCAGTCGGGTAACATTTTCTGTTGACTATTCTGAGAAATTAGCTGTTTCCCCACAGTTCTTATCTAATCATGTCAATCCCATTTAAAGTCAAGTCATTAATGCAGTCATAAAAAAGAACAAAATAATGCCACCTGCAGCAACATGGATATACCTATAGATTATCAACTGAGTGAAGTAAGTCAGACATAGACAAATCTATGGTGTCTGTCATATGTGGAATCAGAAAGGGTACAAACGAACTTATTCACAAAATAGAGATAGAGTCACAGATGTAGAAAACAAATTTACCAAGGGATAAGGGAGGGAAGGGATAAATTGGGAGATTGGGACCGACATATATATACTATTATATATAAAATAAGGGATTCCCAGGTGGCTCAGTGGTAAAAATATCTGCCTGCCTAAGCAAGAGATACAGGAGACATGGGTTTGATCTCTGAGTCAAGAAGATCCCCTGGAGAAGGAAATGGCAACCCATTTCAGTATTCTTGTGTGAAAAATCCCATGGACAGATGAGCCTGGCGGGCTACAGTCCATGGGGTCCCAAAGAGTCGGATACAACTGAGCAACTGAGCATGCACACACATTAAATTATTAGGGTATGAAAATTTATGACTAAGAGACCCAGTACTAGGACAAACACTAAATTGAGTATGTTTTCTTCCTGATTGTACCCAGGAACTAAACATTGCTTCAATTTATGATCACAATTTAAATTCTTAATAAATTCAAGTTTTAAGTCATGTTATGTGTACTTTCGTCACTTTAAGTGGTTTCAAATCATTTTCTGCATATTAAGTTTATAATAATGATTGTACTGGAAAACGCATTAAAGTGCTGTGGTCTAAGCTCACACAATGCGTGCACACACACACACACACACACACACACACACAATAAAGTGGCCAGTGCCACTTTATAGGATAAAGACCAAAGTCCTCTGCACAGGATTTATGGGCCTTCAGAACCTTGTCCTGCTGAAGAGTGACTAAAGATCCAGCACTCCACACCCTCATCGTGTGTCACCTTGGCACATCCTGTTCACTCTGCTTAGAACCCTTCCATCACACCTCTCCCCCGCTCACCTTGAGAGCTCCTTCACCTTCAAGCTTTAACTCACCTGGCACTTAAGCTGACAAGCCTTTCCTCCTTTACCCCAGAGATGAGTTGTTCATCTGGCTGTGCTCTCCTCACTCTTCACACGTCCGTAATACATGGCAATTATCCAGTCACCTGGCTACCCCAGTGGAAAGAAAGCTTCTCCTTGAAGGAGACCTTCTCGCTCTTCTTTATATTCCCAGCTCCTCTCTCAGTGTCTCTGGAATGCAAGGATGCTAGAGAGGGCCTGCTTTCTACTCTTGAAGAGCTTACAGTCTAACAGGGGAAATTTAAGCCTGTGTGGACATACGTACGGGCTTCCCCAGTGACTCCGTCGGTAGGGAATCTGCCTGCACTGTGGGAGACCAGGGTTCGATTCCTGCCTCAGGAAGATCCCCCGGAGAAGGGAATGGCTACCCACTCCAGGATTCTTGTCTGGAGAAGTCCGTGGAGAGAGAAGCCTCTCTTACCCCCTCCTCCCGTCCACTTTCCCTCCTCTCTGCTTCGAGTCCTGGTCCTGATGACAGGATTGACCGTGGTTTCTGGCCATGACCAGTTCCTTATCATCTAGTGAGCCCAGTCAACGGGCAGGCCCAGAGGCAGCACAGGGCCCTGTGGCCGCTCTGCCTCCATTCACATCCTGCCTCTGCCACTCACTGGCTGCATGACTTACCCTTCTATGCCCCAGCTTCCTCCTGTGTACAATAAAGATAAAAATAAGAGTTACCTGCTTCTCAGAGATGTTATGAAGAATAGACAGGTTTATATAAGCAAAGTGCATGGAAAATGCACTGCACATGTTAAGCGTATTAGCACTATAAGTATTAGCTATTTTATTTCATTACCCCAGTACTTTGGAAATTTCAGGCTTTTATGCTAACACCCTGAGACTAGTAAACTCTGCCCAAGGTGCTATTTAAGACTATCTAAGACCTTCCAAAAGAATAAGAATCACATAGTTATTGGCCCTTTTTTAAGGCTCTAATGTGACTCAAGGGCTTTAGAACTTGCTGATCACTTATTTATTATTGAACGTTATTTTTCCAAAGTAAATAGAAAAGAATTTTTGTCACTAAATTCACCCTAATATTCTGAGTCTTGCAATGACACCAAGAGAATCAGCAAGGGAGCATTTTGATGATTCTGGACCCTGTAGTCCAGGGTATCCATCATTTGTGAGTTTACCAACACATTCTTGAATGGATTTCTATTTTTGTACTACTGAATGTCTGAGAGTTAAATTTTTATATTAATCTTCAACATAATTTTTCTATGATATATGTACATTAATAATTTAAAACCCTCTTCTAGCTTCAAGGGGGTACTTATGACCTAGTTCAATTAGGAAACTGTGAACATCTTTACCCTGCCCAGATGCACTTTTTTTTTTTTCCAGATGCACTTTTGATTGCTAATGAATTAATAATTTGAAACTGTTTTTTATGTTAATTCTTTGATATCATTCTAAAACAACTAGAAGAATCCAGTCTATTACTAGGATAAGTAAGTCCTCAACTTTCCTTGATTTTTACACAATTTACTAAAGTATCAATAAAATTAGCATGTTATTTCCATATGATTTTATGGGGAATACATCTGTCTTTTGCATGATGACAAATTTATTTTTAATTGCTTACATCTCTATAGGTCTGTCATTGAGAGAGACATGTGCACCTACTGTAGAAAACCCCTAGGCACAGAAACCAAGATGATTTTAGATGAATTGCAAATTTGCTGCCATTCGACTTGCTTCAAGGTATGCCTATGTTTGTTGTATTTAACTCTCATACAAAATTGCATAATGACTAGAATAAAAATAATTATCTAATGGAATTTATGAGATGAAGTTAAAACTTTCAGAAACACTGTCATGCACATTAATAATGAACTGTTTAAATATTTCTCCAAGTTCTCAGCCTGAAATTCCAAGATTTATAATTACTCTCTTGACTTTAGGCTTAGAGTTGATTACTGACACGTTGATAACTCTTATTCTACAGATTTAAATCTATAAAAAGATAAACACTTGTTCTCTTTAGAAAAGTTTTTGCAGCATTTTCATAAATCATACATTGCATTAAATATATAATGAAATCCAAAAAGGAAAAGAAATTTTTGAGAAGAAAGTTACTCGCTTATTACATTCTAAAATTAGGATCGATGGGGTTAACAATAGTTAAAACTCAGTCTGCCTTTGAGAGCATGATTAATTATAATTAAATATGGCTTAGTAGAATAATAATAATAATAATAAAGTATACATAGTAGAATGCTTCACAATTTATGCCTTCATATGCCATTTCTTTTGCTTTTCACAGAAGTATTAGTTAGGTCAACAATATAGTTATTGGTATAACTAGGTGAGCACTTAACTAGGAACCTGAAGACCTGAGTTTGAGTTCTAATTGACACTACTTGTGGCCATGTGACTTTGGACAATCACCTAAATTAGCTTAGCCTAAGTTTCTTCATCTGTAAAATGACATAGCTGATTAGACCAGTGGTTTTCAACCTTGGATGCACATTATAATTGTCCAGGGAGATGATGAGAAAAATATAATGCTTGGGACCAGCCCCAGTTACATCATGAATCTTAGAGATGATTTCTGGGCATTGGTGTTTTTAAAGCCTTCTTAGATAGATCTAAAAGGCAGCCAGTTTGAGAACCACAGCCTGAATCTATGGGTCCTTTCTAGTGCTGATAGATTCTATGATTGATGCAAATTATCTGATTCAGTCAAGTAGATGTAATATTAGGCTGGCCAGAAAAGTCCATTTGGGTTTTCCAATAAGATGTTATGAACTTTTTGGCCAGCCCAATACTTTAACACTTGATTGCTTCTCTTTCAATTAGCTTCAGGCAATGACACAAAGTAATAAAAAATTCAGTGCCTCATTTTGAGGCAACAAAATCCAAATTTAAGCCATCATATATAGAATTCTATATAAAGTATGACATGAAAATTTCATAATTATTTCTCATAGGACAGGAAAATTTCCTTGAAGTTATTCAAATTTAGTCAGTGGAACAAAAATTAGTCTATAGCTCTTTATTTAAAATTATTATGCACAAAACTTTTTAAAGAAGAAAATTCTCCTGATTATTCCCTTTGGTCAACAGGAATAATTTCCATTTGTTATATTTTAGATGATTTATTTCTATTGTCAATTTAATTATAAAACACTACTGAGCATAAAAATATCCCCACACTCCTAAGAAAAGACAGATTACTCTATAGCCATAATTGTAGAGAATTACCTGAACTGGCTTAAACATGTCTAACTGATCTATGACAATTTGCGTCAATGAACTTGAAAGCCAGCCAGTTGGCAGTGGACTTCCTCCAGTGAGCCCGGGTTTAAGGTGGATGTCAAGCCTTTCTTGCCTCTTTAACCAGCATAGCTTGAAACAAATTTCCCCCTAAACTGTGTCCAGAGTCAGAAGTTTGTTTTGTCAATGACACTATATCTGGACAGCGTAGCTCTCCATTAGTAAGCAAACAATAAATACACTTAGTGTTCTTGTTTGCAATATCCAACAGTGATCTTGTCTTTGGCATAACCAATTTTTGAAAATGTTTATCTACTCTATATTATATTTGAGTTAGGTAGAAACTTCAGTAGTAGGTATGCCCTGAAATGCACACCTCCATAGTAGAGGGATTTTTGAGAGAAATTGTTTGGAAAGTTTGGTGTGTGGATCAGACAAATATACTTTTATTTTCTCTCACCGTTCTCTTGAGGCTTTATCAGAGTGTTGCTATGAAGAATGATATGGAATAAAGTAAAAGGTTCTTTTTATAATTCTGTTAACCAAGAATCTAAACTTCATATCTAATGTGAACTTTATACATGCCTTTCCTTTAGTGTGAAATATGCAAAAAACCTTTGGAAAACCTACAAGCAGGTGACAGTATTTGGATTTACAGACAGACAATACATTGTGAATCTTGCTACTCTAAAGTTGTAGGTAAGTGTTGAGCTCTGTGAGAAACTATCACTAACATTAATGAACTTTAGATATTGTTGAAAGATTTCAAAACTGGGAAGTATTTTATTAATTATATTAAAAATTCAGTTGCAGATACAATGGTAGCATTTCATTTAATCAGTCAAAATTTGTATTTTCTTCCGATATCAGACCAGACATAGATATGAATAAGCATAGGTCATTTATTGTAGAAAATTTTCCATTTTTTGCAAACAAAAATTTATCTTCTTTGCTCAGCTCATTGTTAGAATTAAAGTGCATTTCTGTGAATGACCTTTTACATTTCTGGAATATACTTTTATAATTTAATTTGGTTATTATACTAAATGCCCTTTAATGTTAATTTTAAATGGAAAATTTAAAGTTAATGGTATACAATTCTATATTAAATATGGCATCTAAGTTTATTTTTTCAGCTTAAGATCAATATTACTATAATTTGGGCACTTAATTAGCATAAGTTATGTGAGAAGAAACATTAAGGGCCTACATTTTTAACTCATATTTTCAATAAGCTTACCATGAAAGTTATAAAAGTTGATTTAAAAGATGTGCACAATACAATATAAAAGTCTATGAAGCTTGATTAGTTTTTAAAGCCAGTATCAACATTTTGTTTTTACTTCAATAGTCAGTAGATGGAATAAGCAGGATAAATACTGGGGAGCTGGTCAACAGCACTATGTAAAGGGAAGGTTTCCTGCTGGTGGCGAATGGAAAAGGAACATCTGTGGTTGTTACATGGGATCCAAAATATGGAATTTAATGACAAATGTGTGATATTAATGAGGTGCTTGAAGGCTACATCTGGAAAATGCTCTGAAAAATATTCAGAAACCCACATTCCATCAAGCTGCAGAATCGATGACAAGAACAAAGCTAATTATATTCATACTTGGCTTTCTATTTTCTGCTTTCCCCAGCCATTCTTATATTCCTTTTTCTTCTTCATTGAGCAGCCTTATCGGGATCCTTATCAGTGTTACATCAGGGGGCTTTGCTATGCATCTTAGCAGCTCTAAAATTTTCAGTCCCAAGAGTCCATGAAATGGTTTAGGAGATGTGGTTACCGAAACACTCAGATGTCTCTGTGCCTCCCTCCCTGTCTACGTGCACTTTTATAGTACATAGAAGTTATCAGGACATGACTCTCAAGCGTGTCATAAATATGAATACGGGGCATCAGTGCTTCATATTCGCAGTATGACCAAAAGCCTTGCCACAGTGATGAATGCAGTAGATGGTAAAAGTAAACTGTTTAGTCCACCCCCACCCACACAGATGAATAATTATTTTTAAAACTTTGGTGATAAGCTTATTTTTGTACTGAATTTGTATATATAACTTATTTTCTTTACATTTTTCAGCCAAGTGGATTCAGTAATTCTGGCACATGAAAATCAAGAGGAAAGGATTCATCGAGGAATTAAAATTTTTATTATAAGAACATGTAATCTAAAAAAGCTTTATACCAATGACTGACTCTTTGTATAACAATTCTGCTATTGCATAAATAATATAATTGCTTATACTAAGGTCGCATACATAAAGGAAACCATCTGATATCTGGTTAGATTTAGAGATAAAATATTCAAGTGGTCTAGTTACCAACATCAAAGGAAGGATGTTTCTGATGGCAGTGAGCATTGTCAGCCTTGACCAGGTCCATCTCTGCTCAGTATTAGGTTGTGCATCACGGTTTCCATTAGAGACCAGGATTCCCAATTTCTCATTTTTTGTTTCCCTAGGGATTTGAATTTACAGATGTTACTGACATCTTGACAAAACTGTCAAGGAAGCAAGATATGTACATTTCTTGTGTGCAAAAGAAATGTTCATAGAAATTTTGGCAGAAAGATAAAGTCTGGCAGAAAGGTGTTAGTGTATAATGGTGTACAGACCTCAGAAAATCACTTAAACTATTCAGATTTTGGTGCTGTTATCTGTAACATGAGGGGAAATGGAGAAAATAATTTCTGAGGTCACTTTCTGCTCCAAAACTCTCAGATTCTAAAGCAAGTTTTTGTTTAATCTTTAGAATCATACCTGAGTCTGTTTGTTAAGCATGTGGAACTAGATAGGATATCTAAACAATTTAATGTTGGTGTCATCCTTTAGTTTATTACAGATATAAGTTTTATAGAACATGTTTTATAAATACAAAGACATGCATTTATTGGTAATGGGTAAAAATCATATGGTATGTATAGCTTACATATTATAATTTGTTATGCTTTCTTTTCAAAATCTGGATATGTAAATGATCTATGAGAAATAATGGCAATGGACTAAAAGACATGTTCTTTAGCATGCCAAACCTATTCCTACTACATAACACTTTATATTTACAGATGGCTTATAAAAATAAAATGAACTGTCAGTTACACAGAATCTTCTTGTGCGGCATCTATAAATATTACTCAATGACATTGATACTGTCAAGTATAGTGATCATAATCTATTGTATTCTGTGCTATGCTACTTAATTTTTTTGTCTTCTTAAGCCATAACATTGATTTTTAAAGAGCTTTTTCTTAAGGAATTGAAAAGTCAGTAATCTTGTGTGGAATTATTATTATTAAAATTGAGACATTGCACTTATAAACTATTTTATATGCATATAGGAACTGCTTCTCAAAGGAAAGCATAAGGAACATTGAGAGAGGGTGAGATTCTAAGGAAGTTTAAGGCAGTTATATAAAACTGACAAACTAAGGAAACCAAAAAGATAATCATGTATTTTCTAACTGTTGCTAAATGTAAAGAATGATTCTTCCGTGTAATGATTTCAAGCATCTGTTCCTCTTAGACACTGATCCACAAAGTGTTAAACACTAAATGCTTATCAAAACACAGCAATGTGTAATCATTGTCCTATGGAGAGGAAGCCAGAAAAAACAATTAATAATAATTTGATACTCATTAATTCATGCTTGATGAGAAGTGGTGGTAATTGAGCCATATGTTTTATTGTTCTCTTATTACATGCTATCAGAGTGGATCAAAAGAAATAATTTTCTTAGAGTTGAAATTCGTGGCAGGAAAGGATGAGTAGAATAGTAGCCCTCTCTTTTATAGAAAGTGTATTAACATCTCAATGCCTTTGTAGTAATTAAAAATCATTTGAATATCATTTTTAAAGGACTCCACTGTTGAATGCTTCACTTCAAAAAAAAAAACCTAAAAGGGGCATAATTCTCACTTTTCTGTAGCTGTTTAATGGACCCTTTCTTCTACAATAATGTATTAAATTAAACCAAAAGCTGTTGTAAAAATAGAGTGGATACAGAGTGAAGAGAAAAGGGCTTCTGATTTTATCAAGTCCGCTTCATTATGTCTGGGATTATTTGCACCATAGGAATGACAGATTTCTAAAACAATTTGTAAGATCTCATTTTTATTTGCAGCGAATTATGTTATGATTGGCATATTTTTCCTGGACACAAGTGCCTACATCTCAGAATACCAGGTCCTGGATTCTATTACTAATTAAAGGATGTCTCTAAAAAATAATTAATTGCTCCACTATGACAGCATTCTTCTGAAAAACAACATAAAATTTATCTAGTAATCTTGGAGATAAAATCTGTTAAAATCTTTTTTTTTCTTTTACGAAGGCCAAGAAATAAAAATTTATTCAAGAAGTAATCTGTGCATCCTTAATTATTTGATTGCAATCACTGCTATAATTAGATATGAGTGATGAGATGGTCCAATTCTCACAACTGGGGCACTCTCTGACTTGTTTACTATGATAGAAAATCATGAGCATTTGGAACATTTTCCAACTCAGCTTGATTCAGAGCTCTACCAAAACAAGTGACTGGCCTACATTGAGGCAAACTAACAATGTTAGTGGTATTTTTTGTTGTTGTTACTACTGAATATACTGGTTATTTGGTATAATGTAAATAATTTTTAGTATTGTACCTATTTCATAGCATTCAACAGTTCCCAGAGACCCTTGTTGTTCAGTTGCTAAGTCATGTCTGACTCTTTGCAACCCCAATGACTGCAGCACATCAGGCTTCCCTGTCCATCACCAACTCCAGTAACTTGCTCAAACTCATGTCCACTGAGTCAGTGATGCCATCCAACCATCTTATCCTCTGTCACCCCCTTCTTCTCCTGCCCTCAATCTTTCCCAGCACCAGAGTCTTTTCTAATGAGTTGGCTCTTCACATCAGGTGGCCGAAGTATTGGAGCTTCAGCTTCAACATCAGTCTTTCCAACGAATATTCAAGGTTTCCTTGAGAATTGATTGGCTTGATCTCCTTGCTGTCCAAGGGACTCTCAAGAGTCTTTTCCAGCACCTCAATCCTAAAGAATCACTTCTTTGTCACTCAGCTTTCTTTATGGTCCAACTCTTATATCCACACATGACTACTGGAAAACCCATAGCTTTTTCTAGGCAGACCTTTGTTGGCAAACTGTTGTCTCTGCTTTTGAATATGCTGTCTAGATTTGTCATAGCTTTTTTCCCAAGAAGCAAGAGTCTTTTAATTTCATGGCTGCAGTCACTGTCCGCAGTGATTTTGGAGCCCAAGAAAACAAAATCTGCCACTGTTTTCCATTTTTCTCCCATCTATTTGCCATGAAGTGATGGGACCAGATGGTATGATCTTAGTTTTTTGAATGTTGAGTTTTAAGTCAGTTTTTTCACTCATATTTACCTGTATTAACTTGCATTGGCCACTTCCCTCATGAGTCTATTTCCTGCTACTTAAAGTGTGAGATTTAAAACATTGGTTTGCTGTTGTACCCACCAGACCAAACACTGCATGATTTATAAATCTATGCTTACCCCTTTCTCAGATACCTCTTTCATTAGAGACCTAAGAGTTGTCAAATATTTTGTATGTGTTACAGAATTGCTTGTTGACTTTGTCACAACACAAACTGTTGGACAACATTCTGATTTGCATTTACTGGATCTTTTTGTCCTGCCCTTTGAGAAGTATGGCTTCTCATTGAAATGTTCAGATGCCTCTTGAGTTAGGCAATGGTCTCAATTTTTTCACTAGAATAGAGGAAACTGATCATCAGCATCCTTTATAAATACCACCTGGGAAAGATCTTCTAATTTCATTGCCTTTGAAACATTCTTCTCATTCATACATGAAAATCCAATCATTCTAGAGTCTGTAGGGAAAAAATGCATGGCTTATAATCTACTGTCACTCATTCATTCATTCATTTGTTCTATTTTCCAATAACTTAAAAATCTTCGTTTAGAATCTGTGTTCCAGATCTCCACGGTAACCAAAATAGTCAAGACTCCTGCCCTCTTGGAACTTAAATTCTAAAGAAAGGTTGGAGGAGCAGTTTGAAAGACAAAATGTAAATAAACACAATAATTTCTGAAAGCAAATAAGACCATGAAGGAAATAAAACACAGCAACCAGGTAAAGGGGTACTATTTAAAAGTAATGTTGTCAGATGATATTTCTAATAACAGCTGAATGATGAGAAGGAACTAGCCTGGGGAAAAGCACTCCAAGAGGAGATATCTTGCTGCTGCTGCTGCTGCTAAGTCGCTTCAGTCGTGTCTGACTCTGTGTGACCCCATAGACGGCAGCCCACCAGGCTCCCGGTCCCTGGGATTCTCCAGGCAAGAACACTGGAGTGGGTTGCCATTTCCTTCTCCAATGCATGAAAGTGAAAAGTGAAAGTGAAGTCGCTCAGTCGTGTCCGACTCTTAGCGACCCCATAGACTGCAGCCTACCAGGCTCCTCCATCCATGGGATTTTCCAGGTGAGAGTACTGGAGTGGGGTGCCATTGCCTTCTCCGGGAGATATCTTAGGATTGGCCAAAATCATTCCACTTTCTGGGCTAAATGTGTCCTTGCTTCTCTTAAATATGAGATCCAAATTCACAGATGCCAAGAGGCAGAGAACAGTCAAAGGATTTTTAAGCTTCCTCTATTCCTCATGCAAAACCATATTCAGATATCGCGTAGATAGCTTTCAGGTCTCTGCCAATGGGTGGGTTACACCAAATGGTTACTCCATCTTGGTCCTCAGGCTGAAGTTTCTCACTGGATAAAGGAGTGACTGTGTCAGTGGTGGGTCTGAACCAATGCTCACCTGAAGTGGAAACAATGGGCCAGGTATGACATTTGCTCACCTCATCTAAGGCAGCACTCAGGATCTAATTCCTTTCTGTTTTTTTTTTTTTTTCCCCAAAAAGAGACAGTAAACAGTTAAGCAGCATCATTTCAGGTCTAGAAGACACTTCTCACAGGAATTTTATAAATGTTACATGTTCTATTCCTTCGTGGCAATATGAATAATGTATCTGGTTGAAAGGAACATACAGATCTTGATGTAACTTTCTTGACAGTTACAATCTGTTGATTTCACCTCTTTTCCCAAGAGAAAAGGAAAGATTACCAATTTCAAGGACCCTTCAGGCCCACAAAGACAAATTGGATTGAAAGTCTCCCACAGGGAAGTGTTTAGGCCCTAAGGCAAGTGTGACCTTGGTGTTATTTGAAGAAATCACAGAAAGATTGCCAGGAGGCTGGAATTAGTGAAAATGAAATGATGAGATGGATGAAGCAGACAAGAGATAAGCTGTGGTTGTTTCATAATATATTATTAAAAATATACATCATCAAATGAAAAAAAAATATATACATCATCAAATGAATGGTGACATTTCATCAAATTCATTTATGCCTTTTAAATTTGTGCCATTAAGATATTGTTGAATATAATTGGTTTCATGAACAGATTAAAATTATTTTGAGACAAATATAGTCTACTGATTTTTGACAAAAGCACAAAGAGAATTCAGTGGAGAAAGAATAGTTTTTTAAAATAGTGCTGAGATAATTGGACACCCATGTGCAAAAAAGAAAAAATCAGTACTGAGCCACAGACTTTACATCTTTTACAAAAATTATCTCAAAGTGGATCATAGACTTAAATGTAAAATGCAAAACCATAAAACTTTTCAAAGAAAACTTAGGAGAAAAACAACATGACCTTAAACTTGGTTAAGAGTTTTTGGGTATAACATCAAAAGTGCAATCTATAAAATAAAAAAAATGATTGAAGTTCAACTTTTTTAAAATTAAAAATGTGTGCTCTATGAGAGAAACTGTTAAGATAATGAAAATATAAGCCACAGATTGGGAGAAAATATTTGCAAAGTACATATCTGATAAAGAACTTGTTCTCCATATCAAAGAACCCTGAGGACTAACCACTAAGGAAACAAACAAACAAACAAACAAACAAAACTTTTAAAAATGGGCAAAAGATCTGAAGAGACACCTAACCAAAGAAGATGTACAGATGGCAAATAAACATATGAATGATACTCAATATCACTTTTCATTAGGAAAATGCAAATTAAAACAATGATGAGACTACTTCCTGACTATACGAATGGCTAAAAACTAAAACCTGAGAATGCCAATTGCTGGCAAGGATGCAGAGAAGCAGGAACTCTCATTCATTACTGATGGGAATACAAAATGGTCCAGCCACTTGGGAAGACAATTTGGCAGTTTCTTACAAAGCTAACCGTATTCTTTCACATAAGTCAGCAATTGTGCTCCTAGGTTTCTATCCAGCTAATTTGAAAACTTATGTTCATACAAAAAGCTGCACATAAATGTTTATAGCAGTTCTGTTTACAATCATCAAAAAACTGGAAGAATCTAAGATGTCCTTCAGTAAACAAATGTCTCAACAAAGCTGTGGTATATCTATACAATGGAATAATATTCAGCAATAAAAAGGGATGAGTGATCAAATCTGCAGAAACATGGATACTTCTTAAATGCATGATGCTAAGTGAAAAAAGCCAGTCTGAAAAAAGAAATCATATTGTATGATTCCACTTATGTAATGGCCTTCCTTGGTACCTCAGTCAGTAAAGAATCTTCATGCAGTGCAGGAGACCCGGGTTTGATCCCTGGGTCGGGAAGATCCCCTGGAGAAGGAAATGGCAACCCACTCAAGTATTCTTGCCTGGAGAATCCCATGGACAGAGGAGGCTGGTGGATTACAGTCCATAGTGTCATAAGACTTGTATGTGACTTAGTGACTAAACCAAACCACTTATGTAACATTCTAGAAAAGGCAAAACCATAGAGACAAAGTGAAAAAAAGAGAGTAAGTGTTAAAGATCAGTGATTTCTGGGGCTTCAAGGGAGTGGGGCTGGAGAAATGGAGAGCTGAATAGGTGAAGCGTGGGGAAAGGTTTAGTGCCATCGAACTAGCCTATATACTGTAATGGTGAACACATGACATTATGTGCTTGTCAAAACCCAAAGAACTTTGCAGTTCAAAGAATGAACTTTAACAAATGCAAATTTTAAATCTCATTTAGGTGTTCAGGAGCAAGGGATCCCAGGATGGAATGTGGAATGCTGCAAAAGAATCCAGTAGTATCGCAAATGTGTGAAACAGTCTCAGTAAAAGGGCTGAGAGGAAAATGGGCTGACCTTAGTAACTTTAGAAATGTGTGGAGTGTCTAAGATTAAAGACACAAGTAACTGTGCCAGAACACTATACTCTAGTGGATCAAACTGTTTTTCATGGAGTGAAGTTAACAATTCTGAAACCACTATATATATATACTGGAATTGGTAATTCAGTAAAGAGACAATAGTTGGTGGGAGCCAGATTTCTTGCCTTTGGAGTTGGAGATTGCAGATAAGGAGGGGAAGAAACAGGAAGGGTCCTTGCGGTAATGAATGAGTTAAGAGAAATCAATATGATTTCATGTTTAGCTTAATATAGACACAGGTGATTATATATAGAAATATCTATAGGCATACACATTTATTAATACATGGCTTAGTATACACACATTTATTTTCTTGCTCTGTCAGCTGACAGAGCTTAGAGGCAAAAAATCCAGATCTTGATTTTCAATACCATTCCCCAGTAAAAGGGATGAAGACTCCTTGGAGAAATGACTGGTTTAAGGGTTGGGGCAGGATGTAGAGAAGATGCACCCAGAGCATCTTGTAGTGTCAGGAAATAAGGAAATGCTCAAACATACATGCACATACATAGGTACACACGGATGATATGGATATGTCCAAGGGACATAGGAATTGACTGAAAGAGCTCCCAATGGCCAAAGCTGACATTTGAGCAACTGAATAAATAAGGTAGTATTGAATTATAACCCAAAATACAAAATAAAGATTTGTGAGTCAGTGCTGGTATAAACAGATGATTGAATAAGTAAATAATAGAGGAGACACAAATCTCCTATGCACAATGCCAAATAATTCATGTAGCTACTCCATCCTCAAGGAGGTAGAGCTTAACCCTTCACTTCCTGTGTGTGGGCTGCATAGTACTTACCTTCCAGAGCACAGAATGGGACAAGAAAAAAAGTAATTTACAGAGGAGGGATCTGACAAACACTACCTCAGACAGGTATCAAGATTAGCATCAACGATAATTGATCACAATCACTAGCATGCACTTGATAGGATATGATAAAAATGGCAGAGCATCTCTGTAGCCTTCTTTCCCCCAACATATAGTATGTGTGTGTGTGGTCAGTCGCTCAGTCATATCAGACTCTTTGAGACTGCATGAACCATAGCCCACCAGTCTCCCCTGTCCATGGAATTTTCCCAGTAAGAATCCTGGAATGGGCTGCCATTTCCTTTTCCAGTGGGTCTTCCCGACCCAGAGATCAAACCTACTTCTCCAGAGTGTCTCCTACCTTGCAGGCAGATTCTTTACCACTGAGCCACCAGGGAAAATACACATCTTTATTGAAGGGTCTGTACTCCTCAAAACTGTCAAAGACATCAAAAATTTAAATGTCTGAGACACCTTTGCAGCCAGAAAAGAGAGCCTGAGGAGACATGACAACTAAATGTAATGTGGTTCCTGGATGAGCTCCTGAAACAAGAAAGAAACTTTTATTCCCAAGGAATTCAGAATAAAATAGAGCCTCTAGTGTTTCTTTTTTTTTTTTCTTTTAAACAAAGGCAGACTGCCACATGTAGACTCATTAGGATGTGTCTGGAGCCCTGGAAGTTTGACTACTCTTTGTTTTTCTACAACTGGACCTTGAAAGCTTGTGTGCAGGTCCTATCAGGGGAGCACAGCGCTTCGTATACCCGTGACAGATCAGCCACATCATCCCTGGTGGTCAATATGGTGACAGGTGTTGCAGCCAGATCACCCTGACATCCAAGACTTGGGTTCATAATTGATTCATGAATTGTGACAAAGCAACCACACTAATGTAGGGTATTCATAATAGATGAACCTCTGTGTGAGATGTGTGGGAACTCTGTGTTACCCTCACTGTAACACAGTGCTCAGGTGCTCAGTTATGTCTGACTCTTGCAACTCCATGGACTATAGCCCACCATGTCTTCTGCCCATGGGATTTTTCAGGCAAGAATATTGGCATGGGTTGCCATTTTCTTCCTCCATAATGTTTTCAGTAAGTCTAAAACTACTCTAAAAAAATTATATATATATATATGAATTGAGTAATTATTATTAAAACCCTCCTCTAGCTCACTAATGCTGGACATGTGAAAAAAAATGATAGATATGGTGTTAGAATGCAGACGGAGCTTCATAACAATGAAAATCCAGAAAGATATGGGCTCCAAACATAAAGAAATTTCTTCTTCTTCCACGTGGCAGTCCTGAATTGGGCTGTGGGCTCTGTGGGCAGAGCATCTCTCATCTAACCTGGGGATGCTGACTGCTCCTATCCTGTTACTCAGCCATGTCCTAGAGGGCTGCTTTTACCCCAAGATCTGAGCAGAATCACAAGTGTTACTTCTGCTTTCTAGCTCCATGGAAGGGAAAGTGGAGGCAGTCACTTTCCTTTTCTTTCTTTTAATGTTTTTTTTAATTGCTAGAAAAGTCACATATATAAAACATGCTATTTTAGCCATATTTGACTGTACAGTTCAGTGGTGCTAAGCACATTCACATTGTTGTATAACTCTCACCATCATCCATCTCTGGAATTTTTCACTATCCTAAACTGAAACCCTGTCCCCATTAAACACTAAGCCCCATACCTCCTCCCCAATGCCCCCTACCCCCGGCCCCTGGAAAAACTTGCACACAACACTCCTACTTGCATCCCTTTTGAAATCACTTGGGACGCATGGCGAGGTGGATTGCACAGCAGGATGAACTGTGATCTCTAGTCCAGATTGCATTTGAGGATTTCTGTTACTAAAGGAAGAAGGCAGAATAAAACTAGCATCTGTGACAAATCTGTCCTTCTGGCTACCTGCTCAAATATCCAAGAGTACCTTTCTTCTTAAAAAAAAAAAAATTCTTTATATATTTATTTGGTTGTACTGGGTCTTCCTTGCTGCGTGGCTTTTCTCTAATAGTGGCGAGAGGGGTCTACTCTCTAGTTGCAGTGTGCAGGCTTCCCATTGCAGGGGCTTCTGTTGCAGAGCATGGGCTCTTGGTCACGTGAGCTGGCAGCTCCTGGCTCTAGAGCACAGGCTCAATAGTTGTGGCGTGTGGGCCTAGATGCTCCATGGCATGTGGGATCTTTCTTGATCAGGGATGGAACCCATGTTTTCTGCATTGGCAGGCCAAGTGCACCCTTCTTCTCCCACACAGAACACACCCCTCAAGAGGGTGCGTCCTGAAATCCCATTCCATCACTCATCCAGCTCAGAGGCCAGGAATTCTGCTTGACTCTCAATGCCCTCTGGCAGGTCCTGATATGACTCCCTCCAGTGCAGAGACCTGTAAATGGAAAGGGGCATTATCTATCCCCCAACCAGCCTACGCACCATTGTGCAGTACAAACAAGGCCATCAGTTAGAACTCTCATTCAGAAGAGGGCAAATGGCAGCAGGCAGTGACCCACGGCAGTGAACGTGTCTGCTGGGCAGCCATTGTGAAAAGTCCCCTCTGGTATTACGGTTCTTGGTTTGATCTGGTCTGTTCTCCGGGAGGCACTGTCTTGTCCACTGTCCGCCACGGTCACATCTGAAGTGAGCATTGGAGGTGTGGATTTGGGGACCCAAGATTGCTTCAGGGTGGGAGGGTGAATGGCAAACTGTCATAGACTTCTATAAGCTTGGCTTACATTATAGTTTTTAGCAGAACAACTTGCTCAAAAACTTAATAGGCTTCCGTCTATTTGTTTCTAGTTAGTTCCATATGAAGTTAACACTAGCAAAGGCCTTGGGAGGTCATAGTTCTTTCATCTGCTGCTTCCCCTCTTTTATTTACTGGCCTCTGTGGTTAGCTCATTCCTCTCCTTCAACTAAATGACCTTTGCAGTTAAGTTGATTCCCATTGTCTGAGGGAGAGTGTTTAATGGAAGGCCTGGTACAGTCTCTGAGAAACATTGCTGTCTCCTGCTCTTTGTCATAGAGTTGCAGTTCACTTTTCTAGCTTGATTGAGCACTTATTCACTAGGCTTCCCAGATGACACTAGTGGTAAAAAAAAAAAAAAAAAATTCACCTGCCAATGCAGGACGAGAGAGATGGGTTCCCTCCCTGGGTCAGGAAAAGATCCCTTGGAGAAGAGAATGGCAACCCACTCCAGTATTCTTGCCTGGAAAATCCCATGGACTGAGGAGCTTGGCAGGCTACAGTCTGTGGGGTCACAAAGAGTTGGACACAACTGAGCGCCTGAACACACACACACAGAACTCTCAATCAACTTGGACGGCAGCTCTCAGTGAGAACAGAACTGCAGTGCTTAAGTATTTATGCTTGCAAACTGGCTAATGGACATCTTGCTTCATCTCGCTCATGGTATCTTGTCAAATGCAGTAAGGAGCAGCAAACATGTACTGACTCTCTGAGCTGTTTTTCAATCTCTTCAGCTAGAATTATGGGCTCCACAGCTAAAGTAAGCAAGTGTTAATTGTTTAGTCATGTCCGACTCTTTGGGATCCCATGGACTGTATCCCACCAGGCTTCTCTGTCGATGGAGTTCTCCAGACAAGAATACTGGGGTGGGTTGCCATTCCCTTTTCCAGGAAATCTTCCCAACCCAGGGATCGAACCCAGGTCTCCCACATTGCAGGCAGATTCTTTACCATTTGAGCCACCAGGGAAACCCATCTTGAGTCATACATCAGTATAATGTCTTCCAAGTTCATCCATCTTGTTGCAAATGGTAAGATTTCCTTGTTGCAAATGGCAGGACTTCCCTGGTGGCTCAGATGGTAAAGTAAGCAAGAATTTTGCCAAATGTTTTTCCATGGCATAACAAGGGTCATCAAATTTCCAGCCTGCAACACTTCCTTGCTCCTTATTGCACAAACAACTGGCCCATACCACTTGTTTCAGACTTTCATTTGATAACAGCCCATCTCCAGCATCAGTTTCTAAATAAGTCAGGGCACAACCAAGTGGCTATAACAAAGAATCTCTAAAATACAGTGATTCAAACAGGATGGCTTTTTTTCTTTTTCTCATCAGAAAACAGAAGGAGACTCTGTCCACAAAATTGTCTAAAGCGTATTGTTTTGCCATCCCTAACATCTCATGATCAAAGCTGGCTCTTGTGACTGTGTCCCTGCCTGAAACGAGAGAAAAAGAAAGGATGTGATAAAGAATATGCCCCCACTCCTGTGACTCACATTCAACTGGCCACATTTAACAGCAGAGTCCCTTGGAAAGCAAGGAGATCAAACCAGTCAATCTTAAAGGAAATCAACCCTGAATACTCTTTGAAAGGACTGATGCTGAAGTTGAAGCTTCAATACTTTGGCCCCCTGATTTGAAGAGCTGATTCATTGGAAAAGAATTCCCTGATGAAGAGAAAGATTGAAAGCAGCAGGAAAAGAGGGCGACAGAGGATGAGATGGCTGGATGGCATCACCAATGCAATGGATATGAATTGGACAAACTCTGGGAGATGGTGAAGAGCAGGGAAGCCTGGCGTTCCGGAGTCCATGGGGCCGAGAAGAACCACAACAACAAAAACAACAGCAGGAAGGTCGTGACATGTGTCTCCTAGCCAAGCAACAGGTGTCAAGGTTTCTGGCACTAAAAGAAGATAGAGAAATGCATTGGGGGAGCAGGTTGTAGTCTTGACACAGAGCCCAGTGAGCTTGGACTCCTGATTCATTCCTCTGGAGAGCTTATCGCTGGATGATGGTAACCCAGGGTCTCCTATAAAACATGCTTCGGCATACAAAGACACTGTGATTTATACCTCCCAACCCTCATCACTGTTAATAATGTGTTGTTGGTTTTTTTAAGAGTTTTTGATGTGGACCATTTTTGAAGTCTTTATTGAATTTGTTACAACATTGCTGCTTCTGTTTTATGCCCTGGTTTTTTGGCCACGAGGTCCGTGGGACAAGGGGTCTCTTGGACTGGGGGTTGAACCAGCACCCACTGCATTGGAAGCATGTCGCCTTAACCACTGGACCACCAGGGAAGTCCCAATAATGTCTTTCCTTGATGAACAAAGACGTGTGGCCGTTTAAGTATGATTCTGACCCAGCACACTCATTAATAGGATCCAGAAATGAAGAGGATTGGGGACTTCTGTCCCTGAATAGCTCCACACTAGAGCCAGTCTGTCAGGGGCAAAGCTAGGATAGGAACCCAACATACTGAAGTCTCTTTCACTAAACGTGGGGTTTTAAAATGAATGCAGTAATCTAAAAATGATCTCACCAGAACAGAACACACTGACAGAATAAGCTTCACATGCCATTCTTATTTAGATAATTCAGCATTTTATTAACTTTTGGCATTATAATGACACACTGCTGACTCCTACTTAACTTGTGGTTTTTATGATTCTGGATCAATTGATGCCATACATTTGCAAAACAAGCTCTGTCCTAGCTTGTATTTCTATAGATTTCCTCTTCCATAACTTATTTTTTTGTACTGTGCACATGTGTCACTATTGAATTAGAGGCAGAGTCCTTCTGGATCTCATTTAACATGAGATACTTGAAAGAGTCAAACCCTGGCACCAAATGATTTTACTAAAGTTGATATGTATTTTATTTGTTATATGTCCCTGATTTACTATATTTATCACTACTCTAAAAAAAGTAAAGTTAAGACAAATCCATATTATTTTCTATATCTTGCTATTTTGTATATGTATTCTAATATTTCTTCTGGAAGCATAGCTTGTTGTTGTTGTTTTAGTTGCTAAGTCATGTCGGACTCTTTTGTGACCCCATGGACAGTAGTCCTCAGTCTCCTCTGTCCTTGGCGTTTCCTAGGCAAAAATACTGCAGTGGGTTGCCATTACCTTCACCAGGGGATCTTCCTGACCTAGGGATCAAACCCGTGTTTCCTGCATTGGAAGGCAGATTCTTTACCACTGAGACACCCAGGAAGTATATATAACATACTGGCCTATAGTTTTTGGTTCCTTTCTAAAACACAGTTCCCTTTTTCACTTTCAGGATTTTCCATACATTCTTTCACTTTACATTTTTGTGTAGAAATAGATTTCATCTTGCACTTCTGTTAAGTTTGTGGGTCCCCAAAACTTCTGACATGAACTGCAAGTTCAAGCGGTCTCCACGACCACTGCCCAGCTCGATAATTCACTGGAAGGACTCCCAGAAGCTGTCATACTCCTGATTATGATTTATTATAGTGAAAGGTTACAGATTAATATCAGCCAAGCAAAGAAGCACACAGGGCAGTGTCTAGGAAATGGCAGGCACAGGTCTTCAGGTGTCTTCTCCAGGTGGATTTGTGTGGCCCATGCCTGTTTATCCAAGCAATTTTTTGTGACAATACACACCAAGTTGTGACAACCAGAGAAGGTCGTCTCAACTTTGGTGCTGAGATGTTTTCACTGGGGTTCAGTCAGGTAAATTTGGTTGATGGCTCACATCGTTGACCTTAGTCTACAGTCCCCCACCTCCACTCCAGATAGGGCTGATACTACGTGGCCCAAAGCCTTCACCACAAATCTCAGAGTTAGAATAGAACATCTGGAGTGACTCAGGGACCCCAGACAAATAGAGACACACATAGAAGGCAGGGCATTGCAGGGGTCTCCCAGGAGTCAAAGGCAAAGTGCTCTCTGGGCAATGCTAATCCTTTACTACACAGCTTTCAAGTAAATAGTAATGTAAATCTTGTAAATCCGGAGACACTCAGGGTTCAGTCCTACCACAGTGCTACATTCATTCAAGAAGCATAGTTCAACTCTTGAATTGTAATTAAGGAGAATTCCACCTTTCAGTAGTGACTCTCAGAGGACATTCAAGAGGACCCAAATACAAGCTCCATATCCGTTTTTATTAAAGTCCTCTTTCCCCATCCCCAATCCTATCTCCGCCAACCAGAAACAAAACAAAAAACCTCTTAAACTTACAGCCTACCTGATACTGCCCTCTTCCTTTTCTCTCTCTTCTTCCTCATCACATTGTTTAGACATTAATTTAGGCTTAAATTCAGCGCAAAATTATCCACCCTTTTTAGGAAGTGGGAAGGGATGGCAGGCGGGGCTGACCAATGCAGATATTCTGTAATAGGCAGGGAAATAGGGAAAATCAATGCATATGCCATTATTAATTATTTTTTTCTGACACAGTAGCTTCCAGTCACTGGGCATCGACTGTGTTTCAGACACTTTACATACATGTGTTTCTGGATCTAATATCTTACCTTTTCTGAGATGTCACAAGGCAGGAAAATTTTCAACAATTGTAAGTGGAAGCAAAATCATTCAAGAAATACTATAAGAATTGCTGCTGATGTGCTTCATTCCATAATACTTTGATATGGTAAAGGAAATACATACTACAGGGGGGAAGATTACATATGTATGTATCAAAATATTCAGCTTCAAAAACTCCTTTTTCTTTATTATTGTTATTATTTTATTTGTGGTTGTCTTCTAGTTCAATGCTGGATGATTAATTTAAGGAGGAAAAGTGAAAAAAAAATTAGGATTCTACCAAGTTTTAACGAACACAAAATACCAAAATGCAAGCACATATATATTTTAACTCTTTCATTAGGTATTGAGACTTCTATAAATGGGCTTCCCTGATAGCTCAGCTGGTACGGAATCCATCCACAATGCAGAGACCCTGGTTTGAATCCTGGGTTGGGAAGATCCCCTGGAGAAGGGATAGGCTCCCCACTCCAGTATCCTTGGGCTTCCCTGGCGGCTCAGACAGTAAAGAATCTATGTGCAATGGGGAAGACCTGGGTTTGATCCCTGGGTTGGGAAGATCCCCTGGAGGAGGGCATGGCAACCCACTCCGGTATTCTTGCCTGGAGAATCCCAGTGGACAAAGGAGCCTGGTGGGCTACAGTCCACGGAGTTGCAAAGAGTTGGACACAACTGAGCAACTAAACACGCTCTATAAACTCTAGTATATATGGGGATGATTGCATCTGTTATGAAGTTCCAATACACTTTATTTAGTAGAGAGAAATGAGCTACAGAGAAACTTCCTACTAGGTATGTACCCTAAGAGTTCAGTTCAGTTCATTCGCTCAGTCGTGTCCGACTCTTTGCGACCCCATGAATCGCAGCACGCCAGGCCTCCCTGTCCATCACCAACTCCGAAAGTTTACTCAAATTCATGCCCATCAAGTTGGTGATGCCATCCAGCCATCTCATCGTCTGTCATCCCCTTCTCCTCCTGCCCCCAATCCCTCCCAACATCAGGGTCTTTTCCAATGAGTCAACTCTTCACATGAGGTGGCCAAAGTACTGGAGTTTCAGCTTCAGCATCAGTCCTTCAGCATCAATGAACACCCAGGACTGATCTCCTTTAGGATGGTCTGGTTGGATCTCCCTGCAGTCCAAGGGACTCTCAAGAGTCTTCTCCAACACCACAAAAAGCTATCATCCGTTAATTGTTAAACTGCTCATATACCCCTGTTCAGGGTGCACTAAAACTGAATTTGAAACATAGGTTATACATTCTTTTGGCAAAATAAAGAAACAAACTTTCCTTTCTCACCTCCTCCTCCCCTCTACTCTTCCATCCCCAGCCCACTCCACTTACCTCAGCCTCATGAAGCTGTTTCAATGGAGCAATTCACTATGTTTACATTTTTAAAACACTGACACTGTATTACCAGTGCTTCTCCCTCCTTGGTTGTCATTTTTGAATCTACTCCAATATCCAGGCAGTGCTCGCATGTCCCAATTTATACTATCAATGTTCTCTAAGTTTGTTTGAATCACGATTCCAAAAGCTCTGTCCATTGCATTTGATTAATATGCTCGTGGCTCTTAATCTAAAGATTTTTTTGCCTCAATCTCTCTCTCTCTTTTTTTTTTTACCATGCAGTTTTGTCCTTTTGTAGGAGAGGAGGAAATGAAGGAGGGAATGGGGAGAAGGAGAAGTTGAGTTGTTTGTCTCAGAAAGTCTCCTACTGTTCATATATATATATATTTTGATGGTTTTCAACATGTTTTTGGCCCTCGTATTGCTCTGTCCTGAGACGTGGTTGAATTTAGGTTTGGTGCTGGCGGTTGTGGTGGTGGTGGTATGTGTATGTAGATGAAGACTACCTCATAAGTGATATTGGGTACTTTCATCAGAAGCACATACTATCTTTCATTTGGTGGTATTAACAATTTCATGGCAATTTCAAAATGTAATGTTTTCATTCTACTTTCCCCTTTTCATTTATTAGCCAGAACACATCTATAAAAAAACACTTTCTCTCATCCATAATTTGGTTACTCTGAATATATATAGAAAAGGCAGGATAAAGACTTTATCCTTTATTTGAAGATATTAATCCCTCAGTCAGGTCTGACTCTTTGCAACCCCATGAACTGTAGCCCACCAGGATCCTCTGTCCAAGGGGTTTTCCAGGTAAGAATACTGGAATAGGTTGCTATTCCCTTCTCCAGGGGATCTTCCCAACCCAGGGATCGAACACATGTCTCCTGCCTTGTGGGCAGATTCTTTGCCATTTGAGCTACCAGGGAAGCCTAAATAATAACTTAAAGCCTGAGTAGTCTCCAAAGATTATCTATGTATTTAAGTATCATTTTGAACTCCAGGATTTAAACATTATTTGATGTGTTTCAATACATGTCAGAGACTGTTCCTTATTGACACTTAAGTCGTCTGATCTTTGAATGGTGGGAGCTTATACAAGTGGGCTCCATGTCTTTTCACACAATCCAACTAGACTTTGATAAAAAGTTTCAACCTTATCTAGTATATTTCCTACCTTAGACCTCCCATCAGCTTCTTTTTTCAAGAACCCAGATCTCTCTCTTTGGAAAATTGTGTTTAAAGACCAAATTCTAGGCATTAGGGTAACATCGCTATTGGGTTGATCAATATCTCTAGCCCATGTCAGTGGATAGTGCTAAAAATAAATTTTTTTCACCAAAAATATATATGAATCTGCACTGTTACTACAATTCAATTCAAGGTTGTAAGGTTAAACTCATTTGTCTTAGTGAATATCTCCTTTCCCCCACCGCCCATATTATGGTGCACACATCACAATCTCCAAGTAGCTCTACCAACACCACTATCAGCAAAATATTTCCAGTAATTTCTTCAACTCAAATAAAAGTACCTCTAGGAAAGGGACGGAAACTTAACACTGACAGTATGAATCATTCTTTCTTAGCAAAAACTAATCCACATACCTTAAGCATATTTACTTAGTGTTATTTAAGATCTGTATCAAAATGTTGAAATACTGGGGTATATAGAGAAATTTCTCTCAGGAAGATAACAGAATTTTCTTTGCAGAATTAGCACCTTGTAATTCAAATGAGTCACCAATAAGTCTATAACTAATTCTTACCTCTGCTACGCATCAACCAGAAGGCTAACATTTTTGCAAAGGAACCCTCTTGTAATGTGACAAGATTCACAATAAGTTGATCTCCCTCCATGAGAAAGGCCCAGTAGGGGTCAAGCCATACCCGATTATACCACTGTTCAGTCTAGAAGCCCTGAACAGTTACCATAGCCACTTAGAAGCACTGAAGTAACAGATGGTAAATTTAAAAGAACAGCTTTTAAAATTTAAAACAAATCTAAATGTAAACCTTCCTCATCATCTCCAATCCACGCTTTCCCAAAAAAGGGGTGAAAACCATCACAAGTACAATTCTGAGATGTTTATTTAAAAAGTATCCTTTATCCTAGTTTTCAAAATCTACTACAATCCTATCAAACAGTGGTTTGTCCTTGGTGGTGTTTTCTTATTTTTTGGTAAGGTGTGCATGAGTGTTAAGTTGCTTCAGTAACCTCCAACCTTTTGTGACCCCATGGACTGTAATCTGCCAGGCTCCTCTGTCCATTGGGATTCTCCAGGCCAGAATAGTGAAGTGGGTTGTCGTTGCCTTCTCTAGAGGATCTTCCCAACCCAGGGATAGAACTTGTGTTTCTTACATCTCCTGCATTGGCAGGCGGGTTCTTTACCACTAGCGCCACCTGGGACACCCAACGGAAACATTACATAATAATGAATTATACACAAAGAAGATATAAATCATGAACATATATGCATAAATATACAACACAACAAATATGTATGTTCATATAAACAATATCAAGATAGGACATTCAAACACTTTTCAACCAGATAACTGATAATCTAGTAAGACTGTAGAAGATTTGAATAACAGTGATTTGATTTCAAATAAATTTATACAAATTATATATTTCATAAAGATTTTGCTTAGATAAGTAATATTTATATGTGTATAAATCTATATTGTTTGTATCTTGCACCTAACAAATATAATTACATGTATTATTCAAGCACACTTGGAATATTTCCAAATGCTGGCAGTATCCTAGGATAGAAAAGAAGTCTCACCAAATTTCAATGAATCAATTACTCAGACAAGGAGAAATGCTGCCTGATCTCACTTATATATGGAATTTAAAATCAAAGCACAATAAAACAAAACAAAAAAATGAATTCACAGATACAGAGTACATGGTTTGATGGTAGAGAGGTGGTCAAAAGGTACAAACTTCCAGTTATAAAATAAATAAGTCATGGGGATATAATATTCAGCTTGATGACTATAGTTTAAAAATATCATGCTATATATTTGAATGTTGCTGAGGGAGTAGTTCTTAAAAGTTCTCATTACAAGAAAAAAAATGTAAATACATGAGGATATTAGCTAGACTTACTGTGGGGGTCATTTCACAATACATATGATTGTTGAATCATTATGTTGTATGCCTGAAACTAACATAATATTATATGCCAATTATATCTCAATTTAAAGAGTCAGTGAATCTGATTTATATACACCATGACCTCTAATCACAATGCTATTAAATAAGGAATCATTGAGAAATCTGTGTGCAGGTCAAGAAGCAACAGTTAGAACTGGATATGGAACAACAGACTGGTTCCAAATAGGAAAAGGAGCACGTCAAGGCTGTATATTGTCACCCTGCTTATTTAGCTTATATACAGAGTACATCATGAGAAATGCTGGGCTGGAGGAAGCACAAGCTGGAATCAAGATTTCTGGGAGAAATAGCAATAACCACAGATATGCAGATGACACCACCCTTATGGCAGAAAGCAAAGAAGAACTAAAAAGCCTCTTGATGAAAGCGAAAGAGGAGAGTGAAAAAGTTGGCTTAAAGCTCAACATTCAGAAAACTAAGATCATGGCATCTGGTCCCATCACCTCATGGCAAATAGATGGGGAAACAGTGGCAACAGTGGCAGACTTTATTTTTCTGGGCTCCAAAATCACTGCAGATGGTGATTGCAGCCATGAAATTAAAAGATGCTTACTCCTTGGAAGGAAAGTTATAACCAACCTAGACAACATGTTAAAAAGCAGAGATATTACTTTGCCAACAAAGGTCTATCTAGTCAAGGCTATAGTTTTTCCAGTAGTCATGTACAGATGTGAGAGTTGGACTATAAAGAAAGCTGAGTGCCTAAGAATTGGTGCTTTTGAGCTGTGGTGATGGAGAAGACTCTTGAGAGTCCCTTGGACTGCAAGGAGATCCAATCAGTCCATCCTAAATGAAATCAGTCCTGAATATTCATTGGGAGGACTGATGTTGAAGCTGAAACTCCAATACTTTGGCCACTTGATGCGAAGAGCTGACTCATTGGAAAAGACCCTGATGCTGGGAAAGATTGAAGGTGGGAGGAGAAGGGGATGACAGAGGATGAGATGGCTGGATGGCATCACTGACTCGATGGACATGGGTTTGAGTAAACTCCGGGAGTTGGTGATAGACAGGGAGGCCTGGTGTGCTGCAGTCCATGGGGTTGCAAAGAGTCGGACATGACTGAGTGACTGAACTGAACTGAGTAAAAAATAATAAGAAACTTTAGATATATATTTAAACTAAAACTATATTTTTAAATTACAAATGAACTCAAGATATGATCACAATGAATTTCTAGCCAGATAACCATAAAAGCAGGAAATTCCAAAATTCAAGGGAGTCAGCCAAAATATTTAAGATAAATCTCAGCCTTCAATTTATTTAGTAGCAGGAAACATTTACTTAAAATTGCATTGTAGCGGGCAGTGCTGTGGGCATCTCCAGTGGCTCAGACGGTAAAGAATCTGCCTGCAATGCAGGAGACCTGGGTTGGATCCCTGGGTCAGGAAGATCTCCTGCAGAAGGAAATGGCAACCTATTCCAGTATTTTTGCCTGAAGAATTCCATGGACAGAGAAGCATGGTGGGCTACAGTCCATGAGGTTGCAAAGAGTCGATTGAGGGACAGACTTAACACTTTTCACTTTTCACTTCAGGCAGTGCTGTACGCTAAATAGTCCCAGTTCTCCTTCAGGTCACAGGATACTGTTGCCAAAACTCAGCCTCTGGTCACTGGTGCCGATTAGAAACGTGGGGACAGAGTTTTGGGTAAAGGAGCAAAGAGGAGCTTTTATTGTTTTGCCAGGCAAAGGGGGCCACAGTGGCCTAATGCCCTAAAGATTGTGCCCTCCAACACTGGAGAGGGTAGTGAGGAGTTTTATAGTGTTCAAAGAGTGGAGTGTGATCAGCTTGTGGACAGTTCTTGGATTGGTTGGCATCAAGGTGAAGCTTGAAGTGTCATCAACCTTCTGGTTTCAACTAGTCTAGGGTCCATGTTCTTGTGGTCAGCAGCTTTCATCTGGAGGGGGTCTGCTTCCTGTAAAAACATCTCAGGCCTGTGTGTCAGGACTTTATCTATATCTTTCAGGGAACTGCAAGTCCAGTGATTCTGCTCTGTGGCAGAATTATAATCTAAATTGTTACCAGTCCCCCCTTCCAAGAGCTATTCTTTGTTTCTACACCTCCACATTTCCCAATCATTAACTACTGAGTCAGCATTTCACTTCAAGAGACAAAGGCATAGGGGTTTGTCCACAGTTTCAGTTCCATGACATACTCCTGTTGCTTTAAAAGTATATGTAACCCTGTGGCTTGCTTTGGTCAATGAAATGTGGGTAGAAGGAATTTTTGCCACTTTCAGGCAGTAGCTAGCATGCGGTTGTCCAGGTATTTTATTCTTACCTTGGCAATGATGCATGCTAAGTCGCTTCAGCCTTGTCTGACTGCAGCCCTATGGGTTTCAGCCCACCAGGCTCCTCTGTCCATGAAATTCTCCAGGCAAGAATGCTGGAGTGGATTGTCATGGCCTTCTCCAGGGGATCTTCCCAGCCCAGGGATTGAACCCGCATCTCTTACATCTCCTGCATTGGCAGGCGAGTTCTTTACCACTGGCGCCACCTGGGAAGCCCCTGGCAATAACAGGCACCTGAGCAAAGATGACAGTCTTCCGAGTCCTGCTCTGGTTCTCTTCCTGTGTGTCCACATGTGCAACGCCAGCTCATCCTAGAGACAGATGGCTACCATCTCATTTTCAAGTTAGGTTTCCACATTAGACTCTGTGGAAGATGTCTGTTTTCAATGAACTAAATTAATTTAGACCTCTCTTCTTTGAACCTGTATTTGCAACCTGTTGATCTCATCACCTACTGAGCCTGATCTTTTAAAATTTTATTGTTTGTTGTTCTCTCTGTTTCCAGGTTTTCAGTAGCACATGGGAACTTTCAGACACTGTTTTCATGGACTAATAGAAAAGTGCTTACAATTACCATTAAATAAAGCCTACAGTCTGAAAACAGAGGCTTTAAACTGGCTACAAAGCGGGAAAACTGTCTAGTATATAACCCCTGCCACCCACCCCCTATCCTATTTGCTGTTCTTTCGTTCTCAGAGTAAATATACCTCTGAGATATTTTGCATTCTGTTTTGATGAAAGGGATCATATCTTTTAATAAAGTATTTTCTGGGGCCTTCCTGGTGGTCCAGTGGCTAAGAATCCACCCTCTAATGCAGGGGGCTCAGGTTCAATCCCTGGTTGAGGAACTAAGATACCACATGCCACGTGCTATGCTCCCCCATATTAGTTCATAATAAAGTATTTTCTGTTAATTGACACTTCCTTTCTGAAACTAAACAAACAAAAAATATTCCTGAAGATGAGAAGTAAGAACATGTTTGTAATCACGATGACACAGTCCTTCAGTGACATGATTATAACTGTTGCCTCCACGAAGGATTTAGGATGAGTGAAATAGTGAAATAGTGATACCCCTGGTTATGGGTATCAATTATTGCATTTTCTGAAAATTCATTATGGGCACTGACCATTGTTAGGCACTCACTGGAGGTTTATTTTGAGTAAACTTGCAGTGACTTCTTTGAGACTGGCTTATACTGATAATTTCTAGAATGTGATGATGTGCCAAGAGAACACTGCACTGTATTCTGTATTGCCTTTTGCTTAGATTCCCATAATGTCCTTGCAGCTATGCCAGTAACTTGAAAGAGAACTAAAGGATCCACTATCATAGGAGGACTTCTTGCTCTGCTGTGTCAGACTTTCAAATGATTTCTGACTTTGATTTGTAACACTCCAGTGCAATCACAAATTTTTGCAAAGAAGTTGTTTTTTTATTTTTTTAAAATAAAAGCTCTGGAAATTATCAAAGAAAAAAAGAGCTCTTTTGAATTAAAGAAAGAAAACTACCACACCGACTTTTATGATAAGAGAAACATTTGAGGAAAACAAGAAATTAGATTGTTCAAAATTCAAACACTTTCAAAAACTCTAGACATCCAGTGCGATGGTAATACAGAGTACCAATTTTTGCCACCAAGACTCAAGTTATACCAGATTCCTTTTTCTCTTATAAAGTTTAAAAAATGAAGGAAAAATGAAAAGATGCCTATTTTTTCAAGGTTTGAGTAACTTTATATGTTTTCTTTCAAAAAGAACAACTTGTTCAAAAGTGTCTGTTTTAGTTTTGAAAGTTTCAGATTTTGAAATGTTTATGAACTTCAAAAAATTATTTTTACAGCTTTGAATTTTTAAATACATCCAAAATCATGATGGGATCTGTTCAAACCCAACATAGGCTGTGACTTGGTTTCTTCTGAGTATTCATTCTTAAGAGCGGTATTGACATGTGAAGAATCCAAATGGCTAGAAATACAATACAAAGCAGGGATAGTTCATGCTGTTTTGTTATCTGTGCAGAAATAAGCATTGAATGAATAGCCTTTGTACTGTCAGAAGTGTTGTACCAGCACTGGCAACTTTGTTGATTTTGGAAACCTACTGTTTTCTCATCTGTGCTTGGTGACTTTTTAAGTTCCAGTAATATTTGCTTGTTAATGAATCAGGCTTTGTTCAAGGCATTCCTGGCTATTGATTTTGCATAAGTCAATAGTTTTTATTGATAAACCATTAAGAACAGAGTATGGTATTCTGCTGGATTCAGCTTAAGACCAGAAAAGACATACTGCAATTAACAAGCTGGGACTGCTTAGCTTTCAATTCCTGGCTCTGCCACTTTGTGGCTGGGTAACTTTGGGAAAGGGCTTCCCAGGTGCCTTAGTGGTAAACAATCTGCCTACTGATGCAGGAGACACAGGAGACAAGGGTTCGATCCCTGGGTCAGGAAGATGCCCTGGAGGAGGAATTGGCAACCCACTCCTGTATTCTTGCCTGAAAAATCCCATGGACAGAGAAGCCTGGTGGGCTACAGTCCATGGGGTTGACTGAACGACTGAGTACACAACTTTGGGTAACTTGTTTGACTTCCTGTGCCTCAGTTTCCTCATTTATAAAACAAGACTAATTATAGAAAGTACTTCAAAGGGTGTTTGATGATTAAATGAGTTAGTACAAGTAAAGGGCTTAGAACATGTGGCATTTAGTAAGACCACTAGCTACTGTTAAGGTAAATATTTAAAGTTTCCTTTTAGTGGGCATGGTAGATGTGTGAGTGATTCATAAAAACAAAACAAAGTGACCACAGAGGAAATGATATTGACCAGGAGTTAGAGAGCTCTGTGCTATATCCTACTTCTGTGGTTGCTTTGATATGTCCTAGATTCTGTCTGATAAATGAATATCACAATACTTGCCCAATGCCTCACAGCTTGATAAGGAGAATCAAATGAAATAACATATACTTTCTACATGAAATCTTCCCAAAACTTTAGCCCAAATTAATTGTTCCTTCTCGGGCACTCCCTAGGCTTTCGACTTGTATTTTTATCATGACACATAACACACTAAATCTTACTCAATTGTTTATATGCTTCTTTCACCAACTCGATAAGGTCTTGGTGGTGGAGACACTGTCTTACTTTTAAAAGGTTATCTAGCATCGTGACTGGAACATAGTAGATACGTGATAAGTGTTTATTAAAAAGGAGTCTGACAAGGATACCTTGCCAAGTCAACAGAATTATTATCATTACTATTATCGTTATAGTAACTACTACTATATGGGACTTTACAGGGTATAATTACAGGGGTTGTTGGCGTGAATTCTAGTGGTAGAGTTGGGTGGGGTCTGAATGGAACAACCCATACAGAGAATCATTTACATAAATTCTGGCTTCATATATTTTTGTTTTCTCTCTGTGTTATTCCCTTACTCTAAAATCCACACATTAATGCAGCAAGCATATTTCTAGCTTTTAATTGGGTCAGATGTGAAATAATTATCATGGAGTCTGCAAAAAGCCTTCTAATCCTCCCATGCTGTTACCATATGACAAATGAGGCTTATAGAAGTAACCGATTAGGGTCTTGTCTAAATTTCAGCTAGAACTTGGGGATTTATTTATTTATTCACTGAGTCTTTAAAAAGACACTTCAGTGTGTTTTTGCTAAGTGCTAGACTTGCTAGGCACTGGACAAGGGTAGTGGGGATCCACATTATTCAAGACTATTTTGCATGGATAAACAGGAATCTCAATTAAGAGGGGAAAAAAAAAAAATCAAAGACTGTGGTCCCTCTAAATGAACTTGAAAATGGAGCTGGGGATCTTTAATCTTCAGCTGATTTTCTCAGGTGGCACAGTAGTAAAAGAATTCGCCTGTTAATGCAGGAGATGCAAGAGACACAGGTTCGATTCCTGGGTTGGGAAGATTCCCTGGAGGAGGGCATGGGAATCCACTCCAGTATTCTTGCCTGGAAAATTCCATGGACAGAGAAACCTGGCAGGCTACAGTCCACGAGGTCACAAAGAATTGGACATGATTGAGCACACAACCTTTAGTAACGTATCAGGTGATTTTCTCACCTTGTGGTATTTGGATTTATCAAGTTGAATGAATGTAGTGGTCATGTTAGGATATATCCATTGCACTGATGGAAAATCTGCATTTAAAACATAAAGGGCTTACTCTTAGTGGAATTTCACTCTAAGACAAAGGCATAAAGAGAACAGTGGCTGGGCCACTAGAAACCGTGCCAAGAATTGTTGTCGTTTTCAAGCCTGAATTGGGCAAGTAATCTAACTTTGTTAGCTTATCTGTGAAACTAGGATAATGGACTGTTCCTAGATTTACTTGGAGAATCAGATTTACAGACTCAGGAAGAAACTATGCTGTCTTTGCAATTTTGTGGCTGAATCAATTTGATGTCCATAGATACTATTACAGGTATATGTGAAAAATACAAATCAAAATAAGTCATTTTCTCTTTTGAATCTCACGAGAGTGACCCAGTGACCACAGTTCTGGAGTGTAAGGAATGGGGAGCACTGGTGAAATACCTGCTTCTTTATCTGATTTTGAATGTGCTATAGATGGATAATTCTCATCAATTTATGGTGTTTCAAATGTATCCTTAAAGTATAAAGTTTTTAATGAGATATGCGCCTTTATTTTCCATATCTTGTTTGTAAATCTCTGCAATCACCCCATGTATTTCATTTAAAACAAAAATATTTTAAAATTGAGAAGCTAGGCATGAAATTTCTTTCAACACACAGAGCTTACAAATTTGCATCAAAATAAAAAAATCAAGACTGCTTAATTGAAACCTTGACACCATCAACCTCTTTAATTATGTGTTAAAGAGACAGGCATCCTGGAGATAAGCAACTTAAAATCAGGGTGCACTTTGAGTGTTTCTGGTGTGTGTACATATGTAATCCCAAAAGGGAAAAAAAAAGAGGTGCTTTCATAGAAAAGTAAGAGATGATTTAAAATTTCTCTAGACCTCAATTTCTTCACACTTTAAAAACAGGAAGAGGGCAAATTTTCCTTTTTGGAAGAAGAATGCAGAATAGAAATTTAGGATGGGAACATTTCATCTCTTTGCGATGTCTGCATTTCACTAATTGCTACTTAGAAAACAGTTCTCCGGCTTGACTACTGATGGCTTGGATGTATTCTATACACCTTATTGAGTATATGGGGGAGGAGCGGGATTTTTTTTCTCTCCTTCTCCAGAGTATATAAATTTTGCAGAAAAATGACTCCTTTTCTTTATGTCTTAATTCTCACTGTCTTCGCTCTTTTGCGACTATTCCCAATTTCTTTTGCTAACGTGGAACCCAGCAGCTCTTTGTTCTCATTGTATCTGTTGTCTTCCTTTCTTTGTGTTGCAAGGATACTGCTCTCTGCATCTGCCACTGAGCATGCGGAAAATCCTTCCATAGATTCTTTACTTTAGGACTTTCAGTAGAATCACTCCACTTCTCCAGGTTTTAGTAATAACCAAAATATCTAGAAGCTAGACTGAAACTTGGAAAGGTGATGGGTGATACAGGTGGTTCCGGTGGTCTAGCAAGCTGGGACGCTTGGTAGGAAGACTCAGGGAACCTATTACACATATTTATCTGATTTACGGAAGATCTCACCAAGCAAGTGAAAGGGAGACCACCCTCCCTACACACAGAAGTTGGAGATATAAATGGGCAACAGACAAGACACAAGTGTTTCTGAGCAGGAAGACACAGAGCTGTATGTGTCATATAAACCAACAGATACAATATGGGAGCAGTTCCAGAGGGATGTGGTACATGAACACACAGACTGGTATGGAAGAGTCCCAGAGCTTCACCAGATAGTGTACCATCTGAAGATGAGAGCCAGTTGTACGGAAGTGTCTTATAATAAAGCCCTCAGATTTTTCTCCGTGTTAAACACCCCCAAATGCTACGTCAATATCAATGGAATGAAACTTAACTCAATTCTTCTGCTTAAGAACCCTCCCCCAACCCCGTTTAAAAGCAGATCTATCAATAATTTCCGGAAGACAGAAGAAAAGGCAGTTCGCAGGAGAGACAGGGGAACCGGGGTCAGAGTTCCTAGGTTTTCTGCTTTCCTTCCCCACCCCCACCCCAGCAAGTCTGACCTAAGAGCTTGTAAATTATTTAACAGATGGAACATCATTCAATTTTACTCATGTTTCTCCCACAATGATTTTTTGTCTGTTTTGTTCACTTGAATGCTTGGCCAACTCTTAGAACGGTATCTGGCGCAGAGTTAGGAGCTCAAAGATCTTTTGTTTAATGAATGTATGAAAATATACATGGTATAAAAATACTCTTTTTCGTGTTAAACATTGGTGGTAGTAGAACAGTTCAAATCGGCGACTTTAGAATAAGCTGAACACTTGGCTCCTTACCATCTGGTCACTCTCCCCCTCTTAGTGAGAGGGCGATTTTCTTTCTCCTGGACTCCGCTCTCTCACCACTGTTTTTGCACTACCAATTAGGGGTTAACAGCATCATCTCAAAGCCTTTCCGCTCCCCGTTTTTACTTTCTGGTACTCAACGTTCCCTGGCCTTTTGGATTTCTATTGGTTTAACCATCTAGTGGCTAGTAGATGCTGTCGTTCAGCACAAGCGCTCTTGCAAAAGAACAAACCTGCCTGCATTCGCTGGACCCCGCCAAGGCAGGCACCTGCAGCGCCTGCTTTTTTGGAACCCCGCCCCTGGCTCCCAAGTCGGCGCAGTTAGCTCCCCGGCCGCGGCTGGAGGAAGTGCCGGTGGCGGGAAAGTGCAGGCCGGGTCCAATCAGGCACCTGGGATTGGGTAGCGTGGGCGGGGGCGGGGGCCCAAGGACCCGGGCCCGCGCCCCGCCCCTCGCGAGCGCCTCGGGCCCCCACCTCAAAGGCTGGAGCTACACCCCGGCCCCGCCCACCCGCAGCCCGCGCCCCGCCCCGCCCGGGGGCCGCGGCTAAAACCCGGAGCCTCCACGGCGCCCAGGGGACTGGAGGGACGCTCTGAGCATGTGCAGAGCGGCTCGGCGGCGGCTGCCTCGGCTGGAGGCTGGGCCCGGGTGCTGATGCGAGTCGCCCGCTCGGCCTCCGCCTAGCGTGGTCTGCCGTCCGGGCCGGGGCGGTAGGGAAGGGGCCGTAGCAGCTCCCTGTGGCGCCAGGAGCCGGCGCTTCGGCACGCCCCCTCCCCCTCGCCGGGCGGCCGAGGCGCCCTCTGGGCCCACGATGATGGCGGAGCAGGTGAAATGCGCTTCGGCGGGGGGCGGCTCCGGAGCGGGCTCCGGGCAGGTGGTGAACACCGAGCTGGAGGTGAAGAAGCTGAAGGAGCTGGTGCGAATGTTGGAGAAGCAGAACGAGCAGCTGCGGAGCCAGACGGCCACCGCGTCCGCCGCCCCGCACCTGCTGCTCCTGTCGCCGCCGCCGCCGCCCGCCGCGCCGCCGCCGGCCGGGGCCTGTAGCCCCTTGGCCCCGCGGAGCCCTCCGGCCGCCGCCGCCGCCGCCTCGGGGGGCCTGGGGCTGGGGCTGGCCTTGGCCGCGGGGGGCGGCGGCGGCAGCGGCGGCTCCAGCCCCGCTTTCCCGGGGACCTACTGCCTGCCCAGCCCGGCGCCCTCCCTGCTCTGCAGCCTGGCGCAGCCCCCCGAGGCGCCCTTCGTCTACTTCAAGCCTGCGGCGGGCTTCTTCGGCGCGGGCGGCGGCGGCGGCGGCCCGGAGCCCGGGGGCGCGGGGACACCGCCGGGGGCCGCCGCCGCGCCCCCCTCGCCGCCCCCCACGCTGCTGGACGAGGTGGAGCCGCTGGACCTGGAGAGCTTGGCCGCCTGGCGGGACGAGGACGACTACACCTGGTATTGTCGAGCTCCGCTGCGACCCCCGGGGAGGGCGAGGGCTGGGCGCGGGAGACGAGGCGGGGGGGCGGACCATAGCCATCGGCCCTAGACGGGGTGACCTGGCTGGTGCTGAGCTGGGCGATGAGCAGAGGCTGTTGACCAATGTGGAAACCTATTTTCTCATAGCTCAGGCTGATCCATCAACAGGCTGACCCGTTGTCTGGGGATGAGCTGGTCCTTTTCATCTCCTTGTTTTGTCTTTGCTGATGATTGGGTACCAAGCTCCTCGTTAGCGTTAACTGCAAAATCCACAATGTCTTTTTGTCACTCAATCCTGCTTTTTTTTTTTTTCTTTTTTCTTTTCAGTCTTTTTGGGGATGGGTAGGGGTTGGCCTCTATCTGCGCTGTTAGTGTTCTGCCCTTCCTAACCAAGACTGGGCAGCATTGGCGTGCTGAGCATACCTCCTTGGTACCCTAAGCCACCTAGTGATGGCTCTCTGTCTTCATTCGCTGCATCTTTGATAGCTTCTCACTTAAGAGACTGACTTGCTTTTCGCAGTGTGCGGAACTCACTGGCTTTCCTATCAGTAATGGTGTCTTAAAAAAAAAAAAAAAAGCTTTTCAGGGAATGGTGTGAGCAGCTTGAAGGACTTACCTAGGACCCGAGGAACTCGCTTAAAAAAATAAATTGGTGATTGAAAAAAAGTGAGAGAGAAGCTGCTTTTGTTTTATTTTTTTTTTTAAGGAACTTCAAGTTATCGGAAAACTTGAGGCTGGCAGCCCTTATTCGGTTGAAATCTGTCAGCTCTATTTTCACAGATCAGTGAGTACCTGGGGGCGGTAGTGGTTGTAGTTCTGATTTCTTTATTTTTAATGGTGCTTGCTCATGGAGTAGTCACTTCATGCCTTTTGGTTGGTTCATGTTGTCCTCCGGCACTAGAGGCAGTGTGATGCGGTCAGATGAGTAGACCCTTCAGATCAGGTGGGAGTTAGGTTCAGGCGTGCTGAATGAACAGCTTTCACCTCTACTTAACAGTGGCATGAAGAATTATTGTAGTCCTTTTCTCTTTAATCTCAGGTCCTCTTCCTGTCTTCAAGCTGGGTTTTCCTCACTATCTTTGTGTTTCTATCCCATGATTGTCTCAGGAGGGAATGAGAGATGGAGAACCTTTTTGGTTCCTTTTTTTCGCACTCTTATGGTGAGAACTGTGACTGTTAAGTTCACTGATTGATTCTGAGAGTCAAAATACTTGGAGCTCTTTTTATAAATAGGCATAGTCATCCTCCTTTCGAGTCCTTTCAGGCAGCTGGGCAGGAGGCGCAGGTTGTAAATGTTGAAGCCACTCACTGCTTTCTGGAACTTTAAGCTATTCTTTAGAAGATATGCCTTCATTTTTGTAAAGTCCAGGCTGTATTGTAACCTCAAATTCAGCCTGAATATGCCCTCATGGTGGTTCTTAAGGTAGTTCCTAGTAACTGTAAGCCCTCTCGCCACTTTCAAATTATTTTAGATTGACTTAGTCCCCACTTGGCCTTTTCTGGAGATGTGTACTTAAATAATAGAAGGAAACTTACTGTATTTTGGATGGGGATCGATCCTGTGCTTTAAAACTATTAGCATTTTAAAACTTATTATGATACACTTACTATTTTACAAGTGTATTAGATTTACTAGCACATACATTGTGAATATAATTGTAATATTTTCTTTTATTAAGTGGATTTCAACTATATTTGGTTATTCTCCAACTGGTGCTAGTATTTTGATACCTAGGCTTTCCATTTGTAGTTAAATTTTTGTCAAAACAGCATTAAAGTGACTTAAAAAATCACCTACTTAGTGAGATTAGCCAGTTAGCACTTCAGATGATTTGAAGCAAATCTAACCAGGTTTGAGTTGTAGCACGATTTACTGATTTCACTCATCAAGTAGATAGGTGAATGAATAAATCAGTGCCTTGACACTTCACAGGTGTTTCTACAGACAAATGGCGCACCGTTTAGAGGATCTTCCACAGAACAAACCAGGGTTAGAATCCCAAGTGGAAAAACAGGGAGGGGTTGTTAATCTGAGTAGGATGGACTTAAATTTTTTTTTTTTAAAGTCACCTGATTTATAGAAAACTTCCTGTCGTAGCACTTTTATACATTGAGATTTTTGTGTTGCAGTACTTGCTTTATTGCTGAACAAGCAGTCAATGGGATTTACTTTTCAAAACTAAGCCCACTTGTTGATGCTTGAAAAGTTCTCTGATGTTCCTTCATCCCTGTAAACCTCCTGTCCCACCTTGGTGATGTCATTTGGCTTCCCTGGTATGTTTGCAGGAGAGCAGCTTCACTTCCCACCCCTATTTATAAGAAGCAATTGAAGTTGACAAAATATGTACTTGATTATTTTAAAAATATTTAAAAATTTTACATTTTCATGGTAAAAGACAAAACACAGAAGTGAATATAAAGTCACAAAGGTCTTCCCTTTTGTCCTTGATTTACTACTGTGACTGAGTTAGCCCTGTAACCTTCAAGATAATGATACAAATTAACATGCAGATGTGCGCATCAGTACTTTTACACTTAGCTTTCATTGGATGTATCTTGCCAATTTGTCCCCCTGTGCAACCAGTTGGATCATTTTTTTCCCCCAAACTTTAAACTTTTTATTTTGTATTGGATTATACACTTTTATTTTGTACTGTATTTTGTATTGTATTTTTTATTTTGTATTGGATTAACACTTTGTGGTAGTTTTAGGTATACAGTGAAGGGGTTCAGCCATACATACACATGGATCCTTTCTCCCCCAAACCCATTTCCTATCCAGGCTGACACATAACATTGAGTAGAGTTCTATGTCTTATACAACAGGTCCTTGTTGGTTATCCATTTTGAATATAGCAGTGTGCACATGACCTTCCCAAACTCCCTAACTATCCCTTTGCCCCGGCAATCATAAGTTGGTTTTCTAAGTCTATAAGTCTCTTCCTATTTTGTAGGTAAGTTCATTTGTATCTTTTCTTTTTAGATTCATTATTAAAGTAACACTGTTAAGGAATAAGTTACTGTTAATTTTTATTACCTACAATTTTTCACGCATATTTATCATGACTTCATCCTAATGGGTTAAACTAATTGATTATTTAGAATAGTACTTCCTGCTTAAATGTCATAGAGAAGAAAGTTCAGGAAAGAAGATTCACAAATGTAGGTTAATCATTGAACATTTTAGAAGTTCTTTTATGTAAGTCTACTTCTTCAAATAAAATCTTAGAATATAACTGTTCATCTTCTATTACAACCTAGGCAACATTTGGCTCAAGAGTTATGAGTAGAAAACAGTGAATAACGGAATAATATTTGCTTGGTGATAGTTTATTAATCAGTCAGATCTCATAGGCCTTTTTTTCCAAACAAGTTATTTAACCTAAAAGCATCTTCTGATTTAAAAAAAAAACTGGATGTAAGAATGATGTGTTCTGCTTTCTGTTTTGAAGAAAAGCTTTGAAACAAAACAATTGTCTTATTTCTTCAAATTCTTATTTTAGTTGAATTTTAAAGTGTTTAACTTTGCCTCAGAATAGTCTGGTTATTTTAGCACAGTTCTGCTAGAATTAAATGTGTGAAAATTAAGTTGATGCTGGTTTCAGAATCTTAATTCTTAAGTCCAGTTATTATAATCCTATAGTAAACTTTACATCCTGCACTACTGTTGATTGCATCATATTACGAACTTGGCAGCCTTAGCTCTCCAGGAGACCACAGACTAGAAAGTACAGGGGAGAAACTGATCATCAGTAGCAAATTAAAAGCTCAAAAGGACTAAAGTCCCAGTTGACGCATGGATGATTTGCTGGTCTGTACAGAAGAATGTTTTAAAGGGCTCTGTCCCAGTGTTACCAGGCTAAAAAGAACCAGGGTCCTTCTTAGGACCAGGAGAGGGAATCAGATGGGTATGAAGTGGCGATGGGCACAATAAGTCATTAAGTGCATGCTAGACCTTTCTCTGACCTATTTCAGTGTTAAGGGACTGAAGCTCCAAGGAGAAATTACTTACTTGAACTTCTTCAGTTATTTACTGAAAGAATTGACTAAAAATCAGATTATTTATGTGGATTCAAAAGTGTTTACACCATTGATTATTTTTTTCCTCCAGGCATGGTTGTGACCCATTAGTATGCTGTGAAGTCCATTTCATGGACTGACCTGTGTTATTTTTTAATGAAGTGCAATAGACTATAAAATCAGGATCAGAGTGCCTTGTATCTTATAATGCAAACATGGCTTGATTAAGCTTATTTCAGTTTTATGTGTATATGTCCTGCGTTGAAATAGTAAGTGCACTTGTGCATTATGGCTAAAGTTAGAATTTTCTAACTCCGATTTGTTCTGTTTTAAAGCAAAATGGATTTGGAAAAACAAGTAGAAGAGCAGAGTTCCCTGAGGATAGTGCAGCGCTGGGGCATCTCAGGACCTGCACACCTCAACGAGAAGACGAGTATATTCAGACAAAGCCAAGATTAAAACGTGCCAGCTGATATAAATTGTAACCATATAAGGAAGCATTTATTTTAGTGGAGTGGCGGTTAGCAGAGTATTGGGGTTTATGTAAAAGGGATGTGGCAGGGATTTTAACTTGCTCAGTTGGGAAGGACAGGAGAAAAGTCCGTAATGATACAAGGGTAAAATGGTGGTATATACAAATTACGGAAAACTTAGTGAATGAGATATTCATCCTCCTTGTGTAACCTCAAGACCCTGGACAGCTGGCTAAAATCATTGCCAGTTTTGCATCAAAGCTGTTGAACACCTTGTGCTATGCATATGGCACAGCTAAATTAGACCGCCTAAACTGGTTTTTTTTTTCATAATTGATTTTCAGTGAAAAGACCAGAGGGTACTTCACTTTCTGACAATGCTAATTGAAAATATGCAGTGTTTTCTCAGTGCAAGGGGAGTTGACTGAAGTCTGTGCTGACGTGTCTTTTTAAATGAATAACTTTGAATCCTGCAGGGAGACGTTGAAATAGAGTTTAGATCTAAATGTGGAGGGGGAGGGAGTGTCTGCTTTAGCACGCTTCAATAACTAAAATTTAGACTTGATGTATCCTTTTAAATAGTTTAGTGGGGGTAGGTCTCTGACCAGCTTAACCCTAGCAGGTGCTAGTGAATCTAAGCTGACTAAAGATTGATTGATTGTGTTAATCAGCTACCGTGTTTTACCTTTCCTTAATATAAAACTTCTAGTGATTGAAGCCTCTTAAAATGGCTTGTCTGAAAATTGACACATTTTCCTTTTCTGTGATTGGTCTGTGATATGCCTGTAATTGTTTTGCTGTAACATTTAGTTTTGATTATCTGTAAGAAGGTTGTTTTTAGAACCAAACATTGAGATTAGCCAAGACAATTTTTCTAGACATTTTGAAATACTTCATTTGAAGCATGGAGGGTTATTATGGTGGACTTTGAATTATTTCTTTTGGAAGGTTTGAAGAGAGGGGAAGGAAAATTAAAGTATGACATTTTAAATGATAGCTTTTCTAATATTTGTAGGATCCTCAAGGTTTAGACTAAGGCTTTTTAGAGATTACTGCCAGATTCTAACATACCATCAATGAAACAGTAGAAGGTGAAAGAGCAGTTGGTAGGAGATATGTTGTATTAACAGTGGCAAATTAGGATATTGTAAATATTGCTGGCATTATAATGATGAGGTGAACTTTATGACTTTTTAGAAGATAAGAGCCATTTACAAGAAATACAGGTTTTACCTTGCTTATGTAATTTTGAAGACATACTCAAGGAGTTTGTAACTACATGGTCTTCATAACTAATTGCCCTTTACCTCCTTTTAAATCCAGTTCTAGGCCTAGCCAGAGAAATAGTAGGCTCAAAACTATCCTGGGAACATTATTCAGAGGCTGACTTAAAAATGATCCTTTGTCTTCATGCCATATATTTTCATAGTGCTTCTAAAGTTCTTTCAAAGTAATACAATAAATACCATGTAAACAATACAAAAAACTCATGTACAGAAAGCAACAGTCCTCAGCTGTCTCCTACCCCTGAGTATTCAATATAGATTCTGCTGTATGCTCCTTTAGCAGTTTCTTTGTTCTTTATTTCTATAAGTCTTTATACTACATGATCTTAAAAAGCTATAGACTTGTAGAAAATAAAGACTAAGTTTTCTTCCCTTCATCCACCATATGTTCTTTCCTTTCTCATAATGGTTTTCATAGTTTTTTTCCTTAAATCATTAGTTATTACTGTTATTAGCTGAGCCCTGTTAATTGTATGTTACATTCATTTTCTCTAATCTCTTTGTTCTTCCCAAGAGTTAGTAACAGCCTTTCTTCTCTTGTCACTTTCTTTAATCCCTTGTTACTAATTGTTTCTCTAAAAATGCCCCTGGAGTCATAAAGTTTCTCAAGAAGGTGAAAAATATTTGATAATACCTTATATCTGTTTTTTTTTCCATTTATTGTTATTAGTTGGAGGCTAATTACTGTACAATATTGTAGTGGTTTTTGTCATACATTGACATGAATCCTTATATCTGTTCTTAAAAATTTACTTTGTGGTGCCATCCATTCTAGAACCCTTAATTCCATTGCTCCATCCTTCACTGTTGGCTCCTTAGACTAGAAGCACAGTGCTGTTGTCATTGGTAATTCCCTCTGTTTCTAGCTAGTATTGATCTCCTCTTTCATAAACCTTTGTCTCAGAATTTCATTTATTCTTGTGGGTGGGGTGCAGCCTCAGTAGCTTTCTGGGAAATAGGGCATGCATGAGAAGGACTTTGAAACCCTGTGTATTTGAAAATGTCTGTATTCTATTCTCATACAAGAGTCATAGTTGGGCTGGCTGTAAAAGTCTAAGCCAGTTATTTTCCCTCATGTTTAAGGGCCCTGTTCCATGGCTTCAGTTTTTATTGTTTTACAGCTGTTGAAGTGCGCTGTGATTTGGATAGTAAATTCTTTGTGACTTCTTTAGTTTTTTTCTTTATCCCTGGGGCTCTTAGGTGTCATTGTGTACCTTGGATGGGTCTGTCTGTCCATTTGTTGAACTGGGCGTTTGTGGGTGCCTTCAGTCTAGAACTTGATGGCCTGCCTTCAACTTTGGAAAATTTTCGGCCTTTAAAAAAACTTTCTTCACTTTCATGTGGTTGAGAACTTAAAATAGTCAGATGGGCCCTGCCTGGTACAATCATTTAATTTTCTTATCCCTCTCCTCCTGTTGTTAATCTTTGTGTTTTGCTCCTGGAAGACTTCTTCAACTTGATCTTTCAAGCTCACTTATTGAATATTTTGTTTCTTCTGTTAACAGTTTAATAGTTTCATTTGCCAAGAAAGAAGGAACGACTTCTTTGTAAATATCCTGGTTTTATCTTGTGAATACAACATTTTTTCCTCAGATGATGTCAGTTACAATTGTCTTGGACTTTTCATCTGTTACCTGCATTGTTTTTCTCTTCAGTTCTTTTTTCCCCTTCTAGTTTTAGTCTCATGATTTTACTTAAGAGGAATATTCCCTGTTTCTGATGTCTCTTGTTGTCTGTTCATACCCAAAGGTGGTATTGAGATTGATTTGTCGGGGCTCTGTGTGGGTGGGTCTCTTTGGCTGACTCTACTAGAGATGGGGGGTGGGTGTGGTCAGTTTAGGTTCCATTACCTCTGGGTCTTCTCTTGGGTTCACCTGTGCCTACACACATAAACTTTCTGTACTCCTGGGAGATGGAAGGCAGGCAGTTTTCGGAATGTAAAGGGGAAAAGGGGGCAAGTTAGCAAGAAGATTTCCAGTTAGTCCCTCTGGTTCAGTGAGGTGCTTCCTCTCTCTTTGAGCTAAGTTTGGTGTGCCTGAAGTCAGGGTTTCTCTGGGTCAGCCTTACCCACACAGTAAGCCTCTGGTCTGAGGTTGTGGAGGAGGAGTGGTGGGACTGTGAGTATGGAGTCAAGGAGGTGATCTGAGGTCCCAGTTCCTTAGGCAGACTTTCAAGTGAATTCTTTGCTTTCAGTTACAGGCTCACCTCCATATTCTGTGAAGGGCAGGATAGGGGTGAGACATAATAGCAGAAAGCACGCATGGACAATGGAAGATGAAAGAGAGAACTCCCTGTATGTGACCGTGGCAGAGTGGGTCCCAGGGCAGTCACAGATGCCTCTGGGACGTGAGTGCTGCTTTTCAGCATGCTGGAAGGCCATGTGGTCAAATGAGAGAACCAGATTACGTAGGCCTGAAGAGATTAAGGACGTCTTTCTAAGGGGATCCCCTGCAAGCGAAAAGCAAAACGCACTACCAAAAAAAAACCCCCCGACTGGTGGGAGTGTGTGAAGTCCCGAGGCAGGCTGGTTGGTGGAGGTCCCTAGCGGCAGGACGAAGGAGCAGTTGTCCCGGGAGATGCTGGAGGTGATGTGCAGAGCAGCGCTTCACGTGGGCCCTGAGAGGTTTGTCAACAAGCCAAGGCTCAGACAGCGCATGAACTTGTGTGTGTATTAAGCAGTGAGGAAATTTCATTAAAAGAAACTGAAATATGAGGAAGTTGCACGGTGACGAGTGTTGTGGTTCACGTCTGGGGGGCTGTGGCGCCTGCCTGATAGACGGCAGCTCCGGGCTCACCCGAGGACAGGAGGCAGTCGGCTGCTTATTGTCTTGTGACATTTTTAATAAAGATTCATTACTGGGTAAGTGAACTGTAAGGTGCATATATTTAAAGTGTATTATTTTGTATATATTGGCATATGTATAATCCATAAAACTATCACCACAATCAAGATACTGAATATATTCCAACCCTCCAGACTTCCTTGCGGCCCCTTGTATTTCCTTCTCTCCTGATCCTGACCACCTCCAACTCAGCCGCTGGTCTGTTTTCTGTCAGTCTAGGTTAGTTTGCATTTTCCCCACTTTTGTTGCAGTGAAACCACAGAGCATGTCCCTTTTTTGTTTGGTCTGGCTTCTTTAAATCAAGGTACGACAAGTCCCCTACATAAATGAGTTCTGAGAGTGCGTTTGTAAGGCCAGCAGCTAGCCTGGGTGCTCCACCAACACAATCAGCTATGTAGTACTGTGCTGTAATGGGTTTGTAATACTTTTAACACAAATAAAGTTAATACATAAAAAAGAAAACACTTTTAAGCTTTCAGGATAGTACCTTAAAGAGTACAGTAGTACAGTACAACAGCTCCACCATTGTTTTGCCTTGCTTCACTCTCTGTTATTGTCACTTTTGTTTCCATTGTTATTGCTTGTCACTTCTTAGTACACACTACATCGCTGCGGCTTTTACGCTTGCTTCCATATATCCTGGGTTTAAAGATACTGTCCTCTGTACAGTCCTACACAGTAAAGTACACAAAAGAGCCAATTAGAGAGGATGCATGCACGTTCACTGACAATATATGTCAGTCACGTGAACTATTATAACTTAATGTGATTAGTTAGACATGAACGCATGTTTGCATCTTTGAAAGTTTGTGAATTGAAGGTTCGGATGTGGGAGACTTTAATCATTTTGAAATTCATGTGTTGTTGCATGAATCACTAGTTCATTTCTTTTTATTGTGAGGGTTTTAGATAATAGGGACACAATAATGGTTTGTCTTGTCCGTTCATCTTTTCATGAACATTAAGGTTTTCAGTTTGGGACTCTTAAGAAGTCTTTGTGTGGACACACAGCATTTGTGTCTTTCTGGTAAATACTTTATGACTTTTGAGTGGCTGAATCAGAGAGTAGGTGTATGTTAATTTTTAAAGAAGCTGCCAGAATCTTTTCCAAAGTGGCTGGGCCATTTTATAGTTCCACTGGCAGTGTAGCAGAGTTTTGTTTGCACCAGATTGTCACCAGGGCTTGCTGTGGCTGGTCTTCTCCTTAGGCATTCTAATAGCTGTGTCTCACTGGGGCTCTCATTTTTCCCTAATGAGTAATGGTGAGCATCTTTTCAACATCTGTTTGCCATCCATAGATCTTTGGTGAAATGTCTTTAAGTCTTTTGTCAATTTTTTTTTTAACTGGGTTGCTTCTTGAGTTTGCAGAATTTCGTATATATTCCCCTTACAAGTTCTTTTTTATCAGATAAGTGATTTGTAAGTATTTTTTCCCAATCCATGGTTTGTGATTCATTCTCATCAGTCTCTTGCAAAGAGCAAAGAGACTTGTTAGTTTTGGTGAAGTCCAGCTTGTTTGTTTGTTTTTTTTTTCTAGATCATGCTTTCAATCTAAAAAATGTATCTAAGTAATACTTGAGAACCCAAAGACAGCAGGACTTTCGTCTATGGCTTCTTCTAAAAGTTTTACAGTTTAGGTTTCACATTTTTGTGATCTGTTTTGAGTTAACTTTGGATATTGTGTCAAGTATGGATCAGGGCTCACTTTTTGCATATATTTGTTCCAGCACAGTTTGTTCAAAACACTGCCTCTTGTTCATTAAATTGTCTTTGTAGTTTGTAAAAAATCAGTTTTCCATGTATTTGTATTTCTATTTATGGACCATCTATTTTTTCCATTGAACTATTTATCTTCATGCCATCCTATTGATAAATTGTCTTCATTACTGTAGTCTTGTAATAAGTCTTAGTTAGCAGCAGCTCTCCAAATTCATTGTTTTGGCTATTCTAGGATCTTTGCTCTTCTATATGAATTTTAGAATCAGCTTTTGCAAAAAGCCTGCTGAGATTTTGATTGGATTTTTGTTAAATGGATCACTTTAGGGATAAGTGACATCTTCACAATATATAGTTTTCTGACCCATGGACATGGCTTGTCTATATATATCTTTTAAAAAATTTCTCTCGGGATGATTGTAGTTTTCAAGGAAAAGGTCTTGGCATCTTTTGTCAGATTTATCCTTAGGCATCTTATGGTTTTTCCTATGCTATTGTGAATGGGAAGTGAAATCTCAAAAATACTGATTGTTACTAATTTTTTTTTTTTTGAGTTGCTCTTTTCTTTTGTACTTTGATCTGGTATCCTACAATTTTGCTGCTAAACTCACTTATTCTAGTATTTTTTTTTGTATATTCCGGGCTTCCCTGATAGCTCAGTTGGTAAAGAATCCACTTGCAATGCAGGAGACCCTGGTTCAACTCGTGGGGCAGGAGGATCCCTTGGAGAACGGATAGGCTACCCACTCCAGTATTCTTGGGCTTCCCTGGTGGCTCAGCTGGTAAAGAACCTGCCTGCAATGCAGGAGACCTGGGTTCAATCTCTGGGTTGGTAAGATCCCCTGGAGAAGGGAAAGGCTACCCACTTCAGTAGTCTGGCATGGAGAATTCCATGCACTGTATGGTCCATGGAGTTGCAAAGAGTTGGACATGACTAAGCACCTTTCACTTCACTTTGTATATTCCTCAGTGTTTTACATAGATGATCATGTCATAAAACAGATACACTTGTTTCTATCCAAGCCAAATTGTTGCCTGATTGCAGTGGCCAGAACCTGCAGACCTTGTATTGTTCTTCATATTAAGGGGAAAGTGTTCAGTCTTTCACCATTAAGGAGCCTTTTTTTTGTGGTGATAGTGTCCGTCTCTTGCGACCCAATGGACTGTAGCCTGCCAGGCTCCTTTGTCCATGGGATTTTCCAGGCAAGAATACTGGAGTGGGTTGTCATTTCCTTCTCCAAGCTTTTTTTGTAGATGTCTTTAATAAGACTGATGATGTTTCCTCCTGTTTTCAATTTGCTGAGTTTTTATCAGGAATGGATGTCATATGTTTTTCTTTGTATTTTGAGATTATCGTATGGTTTTTCTATTTTAGTATATGTGGTAAGTTACACTGATATTTGAATGTTAAGCCAACCTCTCATTCCTGGGATAAATCTCACTTGGTAATGATGTATTCCTTTTACATATGGTTGTACTGAATTCGCTAAAACATTTAGACCTATTGCTTCTGTGTTCATAAGGGGTGTTGGTCTTTAGTTTCTTACCTTGTAATGTCTGTATCTGGTCTGGGTATCAGGTTTCATAGCTATGCTGGTCTCATAGACTGTTAGGATGTGACTCTCTCTCCTATTATTTGGAAAGAATTTGTGAAGAAGTGGTGTTCTTCAGATACTGGTAGAATTAGATAATGGAACTTTCTGGGCCTTGGCTTTTCTTTGTGAGTAGGTTTTGTTTCTCTTTGTGTTATTTTTTTAACATGTGTGTTTATTTTTAAAGTGCACATGTAGGCAGCATAACTGGGTCTTTTGTGACCCCTTTAAACATGAGGAGAAACTTGCTCACATGCCCATCAAAGTATTTCCCGTTAGTTTTTATTGTGCAGTGTGTTGAGGGTGTGTGCCTAAACTGATCATTGGGCAGATGGGATTATGGAATTGGCACAGTTGACTCAGCCCAGCACATCCCTCTCAAGGTAAAGTCCAGACAGCAGTATCAGCATTACTTGAACTTGTTAGACGTTGAGATTCTTTGATCTCACTCCAGACCTACTGAATATGGTAGGTTGGAGCTACCTGCAATAATCAGGTGTTAGCAATTTATGTTTTAACGAATCCTCAGATTTTGATACGTCAAAGATTGAAAACAACTGGCCTAGACTAACATTTACCTAGGGGTTTAGAGAGAGCCTTGCGGTAATAGTTCAGGGGTCTGACAGCAAGGAGGGGTGAAAGGCAAGGATCCACATAGCTTGGTAATCATCTTTCCATAGCAGGCCAAGGTGCGACTCGGGAATAAGAATTTTGAACTAACCAATATACTGTCAATGAAGGCAGGACTGTGGGCCACATTCTAAGGGAATAATGATATATTAGGAGTACTATTAAATTGATTGAAAAAGATATTTTGGAACCTTCCTCTCTAACAGGAGTCAGCAAACCATGGGCATATTGGACCTACTGCCTGGTTTAAAATCTAGCTGAACAGCTTAGATTTTTACATTTTTAAATGATTGGAAAAAATCAAAAGAATACTATTTTGTGACATGAGAAAATTATGGGGAATTCAGCATTCTGTATCTATAAATAAAGTTTATAGGAACACAGCCATACTTACTATTTATCATCTGATAATTTTGGGCTGCAGAGACAGAATTAGATAGTTAGAGACTGTGGCCCCAAAGCCTATATATTTACTAGCTGGTCCTTTATAGAAAAAAGCTTGCCAACCATGAACCGTAAGGATAATTTGCTAAATAGTACATTCCCCAACCATCTGGGATAAATTACTCTAATAGGTGGTGGACCAGACTGTAAGGTAAAAGAATGAATAACGAAGTATGTTATTTCAGGAATACCTCCACATTAGAATTATGGTAACTTTGCTTGAAGGAGTTTTACTTTAATGAGATTTGTAATTAGAATACAGCTTTATATAGCAAGGTCAATTACTGGAGCCTGTGATTGTAATTTTCTTTCTTCCTTTTTTTAGTCACCTGCTGGTTAAGCCTGAAGATAAAGCTTTTTGTATTGCCCTATCACTGGAAAATATTCTAAAATGTACCTTTGAACAGTACATCCAGGAGAGAAAAATCCATGTTATGACTTGTAGTGCCTCTGGGGTGGTTATCCTGCCCACTTCTGTATAATAGTGTGGGTGCTGGAGTGAGCTCTTCATAAAACAGATTTTTGAAAGTGGTCAAGTTTTAATTGGGAAGTAAGGACCTACCAAATTTCGTATAGATCTGAGACAGGGGACATACCTGATATACTTAAGGGTTGAGAGAATCAACATATAGCTGACTTTCATTTGTTTTTAGACTTATTTATTAAAATGCAAATCAGATTTGCCTTGTTTGCCACATCATGTTTATATGCATTAGCCCAGGGTCACAGAAAATGCTGTCATCAAAGAGATGAGATGAAAATGTCCATTTCCAGAAATACAAGTGAGCTGGTCAAATCATCATGGTGGCCCCTTCGCGGTCAGTTCAGTAACAAAAGCCTTAGATCTCTGACCCGCTGAGACAATGTTCCATAATTTTTTGAAGTCCTCCTTGCCACCAAGCTACAGAAGGTGTCATCTTCTACTCTGGGATGCTTGTCGGTTAAAAATAACTTTGGTATTTTGTAATAATTAAATGTTAAGTTATAGAAACTGTTAAATACATGTTGTTTTCTCAAGTAGAAGAGAGGTAATCTCCATATAGCTATATAATCCCTATAATGTAGATTTCTTTTTTTAAGGTTGTACGTTGGCTCTTCAAAGACATTCCTGTCATCAGAGAAATCCCTGAGCCCTTTGCAGTGGTGTAGACATGTCCTAGATAACCCGACTCCGGAGATGGAAGCGGCAAGGCGTTCCCTGTGCTTTAGACTGGAGCAAGGTAACCGCGACCGTCTACCCACCTCCTCAAACCCCTGCCACCGTCCACTGGGTCTTGTTGCTGGTTTTGGAGCAGACACTTAACTGAAACACCTTACCCTGAGGGGCGGGCGTTGCATGCAATTCACTTCACATGTTTACGCAGAGGGTTTCTCAGTGTAGAATACATTTAGTTCTGTGCTTGTTTTCAGTCTGTTTTCAGCTCCTTTTAGTTAGTGTTGTGGGAATACATATGATTTTTCTATTTTTTTCTTTGTTTAACATACCACTAAATAAAATGGGTCAGTCTTACATTCTCCTCAGGTGGTTATAAGATTGTGTGGCTGAATTCCAAGATAGCAAACTGGGGTTCCACTGGGATCTGGGTACAGACCTTTTGAGTTCCCTAAATGTTTACTTGGATGTGTAACTGGAACTCCTAACCTTTATAAACTATGAGATAGTCTTCATATTCTATGTAACATTAATTATAGAGCCCAACATATATTTAAAAAAAAAAAGAAAATCAGGATAGTTGTAGCAGGGAAAGAAAAAGCAAAAGGACTGAGCCGTACTCAGCTCTTGGCTATTTTGATAAAGGAGGCCAGTACTTAAGGCTGTGATTACTGAGACTTTGCTTGCTTCCTGTGCTCTTGGTATCTGTTTCATTATCGAGGAACACTTTATTCCATGGATCACTCATGTCCAGATCACACTGGAGCTTAAAAACAGGGTGAAGTGTTAACCTTAACCCTCCAGATGAAAGAGTCAGAGCTGTTGGGAGTAGGGCTGACGTGGTCACGAGTGCAGTTCTTAAGCACGTTGAGGTTTGAGAACATGGCCTGTGAAACTCTTGAAGGGTAACGAATGCTTATAAAATGTGGACATGATAAGACAGCATTTCTTGAGCTTTTAATTCGGACAGTCAGAACATTAAGTTCTTGACGTCTTTCATTGTGTTCTAACTGTGCTTATCTAAGGCAGTGACTCCACTCACTTTCAGGGGTGAGAAAAGGGATGGTTAGAGAAGTTTACAGTATTAATGAGGACACAGTGGTCCTTGGAAGCAGAGCCAGGGCCTGGGTCTCCCTGACCCTGAAGACTGGTCTTAAGTAGTAGTCCATACTGCTTTACTGGCATAGTTAACAGAAAATGGGGACAGACAACTGTTTTAAATATATCATGCTCAGTCATGTCCAACTCTTTGTGACCCCATGAAATGTAGCCCGCCAGGGCTCCCCTGTCCATGGGGTTCTCCAGGCAAGAATACTGGAGTGGGTTGCCATTTCCTCCTCCAGGGGATCTTTTCAAACAAGGGATTGAACCCGAGTCTCCTGCATTGGCAGGTGGATTCTTTACCACTGAGTCACCTATGGGGAAGGCCAAATTAGAAATCAGCAAGTTTTACTAGCATTTTAACTAAAACGAAATAAGTGATGTAGTAATAGAAAGTTTGAAGAGTGGAGTAGGAACAAAGGATTTCAGTTCAGTCGCTCAGTAGTGTGGAACTCTCTGTGACCCCATGGACTGCAGCATGCCAGCCTTCCCTGTCCATCACCAACTCTTGGAGCTTACTCAAACTCATGTCCATCGGGTCAGTGATGCCAGCCAATCATCTCATCCTCTGTCGTCCCCTCTCCTCCCACCTTCAATGTTTCCCAGCATCAGGGTCTTTTCAAATGAGTCAGTTCTTTGCATGAGGTGGCCAAAGTATTGGAGTTTCAGCTTCAGCATCAGTCCTTCCAATGAACACCCAGGACTGATCTCCTTTAGGATGGACTGGTTGGATCTCCTTGCAGTCCAAGGGAGTCTCAAGGGTCTCCTCCAGTACCACAGTTCAAAAGCACCAATTCTTTGGCACTCAGCTTTCTTTATAGTCCAACTCTCACATCCATACATGACTGCTGGAAAAACCATAGCTTGATTAGATGGACCTTTGTTGGCAAAGCAATGTCTCTGCTTTTTACTATGCTGCCTAGGTTGGTCATAGCTTTTCTTCCAAGGAGCAAGTGTCTTAATTTCTTGGCTTCAGTCACCTTCTGCAGTGATTTTGGAGCCCAAGAAAATAAAGTCGGTCACTGTTTCCATTGTTTCCCCATCTGTTTGCCATGAAGTGATGGGACCGGATGCCATGATTTTAGTTTTCTGAATGTTGAGCTTTAAGCCAACTTTTTCACTCTCCTCTTTCACTTTCATCAAGAGGCTTTTTAGTTCTTTTTCGCTTTCTGCCATAAGGGTGGTGTCATCTGCATATCTGAGGTTATTGATATTTCTCCCAGAAATCTTGATTCCAGCTTGTGCTTCTTCCAGCCCAGCGTTTCTCATGATGTACTCTGCATACAGAGTGACAGTATACAGCCTTGACATACTCCTTTCCTGATTTGGAACCAGTCTGTTGTTCCATGTCCAGTTCTAACTGTTGCTTCCTGACCTGAATACAGGTTTCTCAGGAGGCAGGTCAGGTGGTCTGGTATTCCCATCTCTTTAAGAATCTTCCACAGTTTATTGTGATTCACACAGTCAGAAGCTTTGTCATAGTCAATAAAGCAGAAATAGATGTTTTTCTGGAACTCTCTTGCTTTTTCTATGATCCAGTGGATGTTGGCAATTTGATCTCTGGTTCCTCTGCCTTTTTTAAAACCAGCTTGAACATCTGAAAGTTCATGGTTCATGTACTGTTGAAGCCCAGCTTAGAGAATTTTGAGCATTACTTTGCTACCATGTGAGATGAGTGCAATTGTGAGGTAGTTTGAGCATTCTTTGGGATTGCCTGTCTTTGGGATTGGAATGAAAACTGACCTTTTCCAGTCCTGTGGCCACTGCTGAGTTTTCCAAATTTGCTGGCATATTGAGTGCAGCACCTTCACAGCATCTTCTTTTAGGATTTGAAGTAGCTCAACTGGAATTCCATCACCTCTACTAGTTTTGTTTGTAGTGATGCTTCCTAAGGCTCTCTTGACTTCACATTCCAGGATGTCTGGCTCTAGGTGAGTGATCATACCTTCATGATTATCTGGGTCATGAAGATCTTTTTTTGTATAGTTCTTCTGTGTATTCTTGCCACCTCTTCTTAATATCTTCTGCTTCTGTTAGGTCCATACCATTTCTGTCCTTTATTGTGCCCATCTTTGTATGAAATGTTCCCTTGGTATCTCTAATTTTCTTGAAGAGATCTCTAGTCTTTCCCATTCTGTTGTTTTCCTCTCTTTCTTTGCATTGATCACTGAAGAAGGCTTTCTTATCTTCCTTGCTCTTCTTTGGAACTCTGTGTTCAAATGGATGTATCTTTCCTTTCCCCCTTTCTTTCGCTTCTTTTCTTTTCGCAGCTGTTTGTAAGGCCTCTTCAGACAAGCCATTTGGCTTTTTGCATTTCTTTTTCTTAGGGTTAAAACTTTGGTGACAGATGCATGTGTAAGAGGATGGCCAAGACTCTGCTCTTGATTCTAGTCCCATTTCCTGATTGGCCCTAAGCAAACTCCCTGGGCTCTTCTCTTTCAAGGCTTGTATCCCTAAGTTTCCTTATTCAGACACCTCTGATTCCAGGACTTCTTATGTGTATGTTTTCATCTATGCATTTGGCTCAGTTTCATTTGAAATAAAAAAAAATAAAATTCAGAATTAGAATCCTTTAAGTTCAAGGGTCAACGACATGAAAGGGATCAGATAGGAAATATTTTAGGCTTTGTTGGGCCATCCAATTCTGCCATCCTAGAAAACAGCTGTGTATACAGATATTAGTGGACAAGGCTGTGGACAGAGAATTGAGTTTCCATGGTATTTTTTTTTTTCATGTGTCGAGAAATACACTGTTTTTTAAATTTTGCTTTTTACCTTTTTTAATGGTTAAAAATATTCATAGTTGGTGTATTATTAAAAAAAAAAAAAAAGCAGGATGGATTTGGGCCACCCAGGTCATTGGTTTGCCAACCCCTGCTTTAGTTCACTTGCACACAAGGTGATTTAACACAGTGTAACACTGCAGCTGAAAAATAATCCTAATCGGTGGTTATTTTTGAGATTTTAGAATTTATTATCTAGTTTTTCATCTAGTTTTTTACTCTAGATATTTTATCTAGATATTATCTAGATTTTATCTAGTGCCTTATTATCTAGTTTTCGTTTCATTGGCAAGGGGCTCAAGTAGAATCGTGAGGTCAGGAGGACATGAATTACAGTCTTTTTCATAGTGTAATTTAACTTTCATATGAAAGTATTTCAGCAGAGAACTAGCTTCTCAAATCCAAAATTAGTCTTTTACTAAATTTGTACATAAATCTAAATCCTCTTTTGCTATGACATTAAATGCTTTTGTTCCAAAGATCCATGATCCATAATCCCGTTATGAGATAAGAAAAACGGATTAGAATAGGTGGTCCAATGGATGAAAAACAGTTTTTGAAGCTTAATATGTTATATTGCACAATAGGTCTGTAGTTTAGTAAGTATTAGTCGTCTAGATGTAATAAGGAAAATAGCAAGTTCCCACCCCATTGTCCCATGCCCGTTTTATTACCCAGATGCAGTTTCTTAAAAGCTCTTGTGGTTTTTTTGTCTACCCTGTTTTTAAATTCCGTGCTTTTATGGCTGTTGCCTGAGTTACTCAGTCTAGTCATTATCGGTTGGCTTTTTACTTTGAGTGGTGAGGTTTCATTTTTAACTCCCACCTCTCACCCTCTCCAGCTAGCTATTCTTTTTCTCGGCATAGTCTCCCATGTAGCTTTTACCAATCTTGGGATACATCAGTACTGATTATGATAGCAAGAGTCATATCTAAGCCATGCAATATTTTATCATTGTTTCTTTTTTGTTTCATTTAACTTTGTTTTTCCTAGAGTGAGTGACCTTTGTAATTAATTTATCCTCGGACTCTCCAAATGAAACCTTCGCAGTACGGTTAGATGTGGACACCCACCAAGGGTTTTCACTTGGTTTAACTCTTCCTCCTGGTAGAGCCCTCTGTTCTCCCCACAGCCGTACCTGTGCGCATCTGTCATGGTGGGACTTCCTTTTGCCCTCATCCTGGGAATTCCGCCTCGTGTCTTCTGCATCATATTGCTAATAGCGGAGGCTTCCTTTTCCTTAGCTTCCCTAGTTTAGTGAAGTGTATTCGCTGTTGCTTTTGTGGGGAGCAGGAGAGGAAAGAGGCTATGTGGGAGGTAAACGCTGAGAATGTCATATGTCTGAAAGTGACTCTGTTGTACCTGTCTTTCACACTTGATTGTTCTTTGGGCTGCATTTAGATTTCTTGGTTAGAAACCATTTCCAGCAGTTGAGAAGGTAGTGTCACATTATGTTTTAGCTTGAGGATTGCTGTCGAAGTCCTATACTGTTATCATTTTTTATCTCTCTGCTTAAAATACACTGGATATTTTAGAATGTCTTCTTCCTGGTATTTTGAAATTGCTTTTTTTTTTGGTGCTAGACAGTGGGCACTTCTAATCTGGAAACTTTAGCTCTGCAAAATCTCATGCATTGCTTCTTTGCAATCACCCTGCCCCTCCAGTTTTCTCTGTTCTTTCTTTCTAGCTACTCCTTCAGTTAGATGCTGAATTTCCTAGACTCCTAGACTGGTGTTCAGATTTTATATTTTTCTCTCCTTTTTTTTTTTTAAATTCTTTATTTTTTGGGGGGAGTATTCTACTTTCTTGAAGATTTAAAAAGCTCATCTGCTAAACTCTTGCCACGTATTTATTATGGACCTGCTATGTGTTGGGCACCATTGTAGGTGATGGGGATCCAAAAGTGCCCATAACATATTTGAAGTCTCTCCTCATGGAGTTTACAAGCTAGTTTGCAGATAGTCTTTTGATCCTCCTGTCTTTTCGTAAGGCACCCTTATTTGTGTCAAGTATCATTAATCTAGCAGCTTTGTGTTTCAGTTTAAGTAATGAAACCTGTCTTTGGTAAAGCAGGAGAGGAGCAGCTGCATGAGCCAGAAAGGGAGCCCAAGGGTTTTGGTGCTTTTCCCATACGCTTTGCATTAGTCATCTTGTGTCTGCTCCCACAGACTCCCTGTGGGTAGGGTAGGGTAGGGTAGAATGCCTACCCTCTGTGGTACCTGTGCCTTCAGTTTCAGAGCTTTTCCAGGTCCTTGTTCGCTTATCCTCCACTGTGGACCATCAGAATGTTGAAACCCAGCTGGGTCCATCACCTAATGTTTATCTGGTTTTTTAATTTCTAAATAAAATGATTCTTCTTAGTCTGATAATATCTCCTGTCCTATTCGATATTCCATGTGGATTTAGACTTGGGTTAGCTGCAGTTCTAGAGTGGTTTTGTAAGAGAATAGAGGAGAAATCACAATTAATCCTCCATACTGAAGAATTTTTATTAGAGTAATTACAGCGAATTGTTACAACTAATTAACTGGCATCAGAAATTACAGTTTTAACTTAAACTTTATTTATAAAATAGCATGCATGGTCAAATGGAGTAATGTGTGCCATGTATTTTAGAAGTTTCAAGTAATTCAGTCATAAAGTGTTTGCTTTTTGTTTAGACTTCATTTCTCTCTTGAATCATCAGCATATTCACCTAACAAACATCACTGACCATCTTCTTTGAGACCAGGGTTGTATTTAAATTGCCCAAGGACAGACTCTGTTCTGTTGGTCTTACCAACTGTAGAAGGGAGCCTGACATATAGTAGACACACTGTTAATGTGGAATGAAGGAATGTGGTGGGGAGGTTTTGATCTAGTGGATGCAGTGCTTCCTAGTGCCTCAGCCCTACAGAGCTCTGTAGTCAGGCACGTCACGTGTTCCTAGTGTCTTGCTTATAAGTGGGGCCATCTAACAGATTTCATAGGGCTATTAGAAAGATTTCAGGACATGTTGAATGTGAACCTAGTTTGAAAAATGGGAAGTGCTATGTAATTATATGGACACATTCCTAATACCTAGTTCTTTCTTTAGAGACTGAACCAAAAAATACAGGGAATCCTCTTAGTTTGGCTATTTATAGACAATGAATAGTGTTTTTTTTTTTTTTTCCCTCCTTTGGGGGGTGAGTCTGTTTTCTCTACCTATAAATAAAGATACTTGGTACAGCTAGGGGTCTCAAATGGAAGTTTTACGAGCATAGTTTATTCAGTAATAGTAGAAAATTCAAGAGGACCTCTTTAGTATATTCTTTCCTTTTATTTCTTGTTGGATCTGTATTCCATTTCTGACATACTTGTCTTCATTCTTGCCCACTTCCCCCACCCCTTAGAATATAAATAACAAATACCCATAGAACTTTCACAGGTAGCTTTAACTCACATGATATCCTAAATTGGAATAAGGCTAATCTAGAGTCTTTTGTTAAGTCCATGTCATGAGACTGGGACATTAAATAGCCAAATAACGATCAAAAAGTTTATCTAAGTAATATGAAACACCCAATAATGTGGCTCAGTTAATTTGGGGCCAGTTAATAAAAGCTTATCTTGCCTTAAGATTCTTGAATGTCCATAGCTATTCAATCAGGACAGGTCACACTTGAGGAGCACGGGTATAGTTTTCACCAACAGTGTCACCCTGCACACCTAGCCATCTTGGGTCATGTTTCCCTGTGACTGTCTCTATTTCCCCTGTGATGGTGTCCAAAGCAAATGTGAAGAGTGAAGAGATACTGCTTCTTTATGGAGTTTTTCCTCTTATCTTCATATGACATCAGTTCCCATTCTTGTCTCATTGTTATGATGGAGTGTGTCTCTCTACATTTAGCCAGTGAAGAAGGAAGTTGTCAGCCAACCCAGTGCTCTGAAGGTGGCCTTTTTCATTAGCAAAAGCCACAGAGATTGAACTGAGACGTTAAGAAGCTTATCAAGTGTCTGTCTCCCAGAACCTGTCCAGTTTCTCCTTGCGTGGCCTGAGATGCTATCTCCATCAGCTCGTGTTTCCAGTCTTGAGGTGCTCTTGTCAAATTCAGAACACAGAATTAAAACTGAGTCCCTGCGGTTCATTTTAGGTAAGCTTCGTACAGGGTTCCCTTTCTCGTTGGAGAAGTAATCTGGAATCTCACTAAAATGTTTGTATGGAGACAGGGTCTCTTGACATTTGCTGTTATCTCTCCGTGCTGGAAATCGAAGCTTCATTGTCATGGCCGTGTGCTTCCATCACAGCCTCGCTTTGCTTCGGGATTCAGGATAGCTCCAGCGTGTGTGCCTCGTTATTGGGGAGGATGTTGAGTACAGGCAGTAACTCACTAATAGGGACTATGTTCCCCTGAAATTCAGTTTCCATCCCTTTATATCCAGCAACATGGATATGTTATTTGCCAGATATTCCTAAACAATCGCCCTTGCTTTTATTTTGTCAATTATGCATGTGTTTCTGTTTGGTTTAGTTTTGTTTTGCATTTCTACCATGATTAGAAATAAGCTTATTTATTAAAATAAGCAATAACTTACATGACAGTACATAACATTTGTTATAATGAAGACATAATTGATATGCTATTTTGTTATCTACCCTAATGAGAAAAAACAGATCCTCCCAAAGCAGTTGTTGACTGCTTTTCTCGCAGCTCTGATGACTGACCGCACTTGTCTCTATGGCAGTAGAATTTCCTTTTGGTAGGTGCTCATACCTGTTTCTTGGGGCATCTCTGTGTTTAGTCACTCCTTTGTGTCTAACTCTTTGTGACCCCATGAACTGTAGCCTGCCAGGCTCTTCTGTCCATGGGGTCTCCCAGGCAGGAATACTGGAGTGGGTTGCCATTTCCTCCTCCAGGGGATCTTCCCTGCCTTGGATCAAACCTGCATCTCTTGCATCGCAGATAGATTCTTTACCCACTGAGCCATCAGGGAAGCCCTGGGACCGCTCCGAGACAGTCCATTTCTGCAAGAATTTGTAGACACCTTTCCTGAGACACTAGGCCTTGATCAGAGATGGTTCAGATGCTAAATCATGAACTAAATGTATGGAACACTTGCCCAGTGCGGGCGCAGTGCTGAGGGCTAAGGGTGCAGTGGTGGGATGAGCTTTCCACCCGGCCTTTGCAGATGTGATCCTGCACAAGGGACGGGTGACGGCGATAGCAGCTCTCGTTCTTTTTCCCTTTCCCTTGACCACTGTTCCCCAACCCTTTTGGCACCAGGGACTGGTTTTATGGAAGAGAGTTTTTCCACAGCCCGGGGTGGGGGGTTTTGGGGTGATGCAAGCACATGGCATGTATTGTGCACTTTATTTCTGTTACCAGCCCCACCTCAGACCATCAGGCGTTAGATCCCAGAGGTAGGGGGCCCCCTGCCTTAAAACAAGCACCGTGATGTTCAGGGGCCTGAGGGGGTGTGGCCGGGAACTGCTTTCAGGGGGATGTGACATGTCAAAGCCTCAGCAAAAGTTCGGCTGGTGACAGTAGGGGAGGAGGGCAGGGAGCAGCCCAGACCCCCAGAGCTACTGTAGGAAGGCCCTGAGACGGGACGAGGCTCGTGATGGAAGAGGTGCCGGCAGACCATCGTGGTGGGAGCAGAGCGCAGGGAAGTGAAGAGAGAGAATGTAAGCTGAGTGACTCGGGAAACTAGGGTCGAGGACTCTGGACTCTCTTGAGATGGTCGGGAAGCCCTTGAATAGTTTAGGCAAAGGAGTGGCGTGACTTTGGACAGGAAAGCTTCAAGGTACTGTCTGAATTGGCTTACACGACTGAGCGTTTTATGAAATCTGGCAAGATTTGGAAAGTTGAAACAGTGATTTTAGAAATTCTTTGGCATGTTAAAGTTAGGCTTTAGCATTTTTTCAGATAATTCTTTAACTTGTTCAGTTGCTGAGTTGTGTCTGATTCTTTGTGACCCCATGGACTACAGCATACCAGGCCTTCCTGTCCCTTTAGCTTAAACTTGAAAATGTTTCCTCCTGCTTCTCTTATTAACATCCTGAATTTCTTGTGTGACCTCCTGTGAGAAGCAGGAGTTTAAAATGTGGCCAAACACTTCATTGTGCTTAATGTACTTTGAAAATATAAGGCTTTGATAGAATACATGGCGCTTTAAACTAGTATATAATGGCAAGTGTCACGTGTTTGATTTTTGGAGCTCCTGTCATCGTGTGTTGGATACTTGTGAGCTTAGTATTTTTCCACTTGTTTCAGCTGTAAGATTGTAGTTCAGTGAACTGGGGTGAGTGTTAAAAGTGTAAATCATTTGACATTCAGGTTTTAGTAGTCTTGTGTGTGGCTGTGTATTCATATACATGTGTAAGTATGCACACGCAGTGTGACCATGTGTGGTCTTCCATTTGCATTGCATTTTTTGGATGATGAAAGTGGAATCAGGAAAAGGATACTCTTGCAGTAGGAGTTGCTAGTGTGTGCTGAAGCTGATGACCACAAGTGGTGGGGGTATCTCATCTTTAGGGTAAAACCAGATATGTATTCTTATAGGAAGCAGAGAGATCTGACCGAGAAGCAGAGCTCGAGGCGACGCCAGGTGTCCATGTTAGACTGAGGAAGCGAGTAGGAGGAGTATTAGAGGAACTCTGAAAGCCTTCCACCTTCCTCCCCTCAGAGAGAGACCTCCTTCCGCTGTGTGGTTGGGAATCTCAGCCACTCTGCTGCTCTGTGTCCAGGCACCTGTGGGGAACTTGCTTATGGAACAGTCCACCTGTTTACGTAGTGGCTGTTGTCCGTTTTCTTAGAGGTGGGTTGGGGTAACACCTGTACTAGTGCAGAAGAAACTCATGCTAGTTACCTGTTCAGATTGACTTAGTCTTTATTCATAAATAATGAACCAGCAACTGGGTCTCACTTGTGTTTTGAGAAACTTAAGAGCATGAACAAAATAGATCAACGACTTTGTAGGAGGAAGTAACTGTGGGAATAGAGGGCTCAATGTGATCCAGTTCAAGAGGGTGATACAGTTTTCAAACAAGAACAGATTGCTCAGAAGAGCGGTGGTCAAAGTATTACTATTTTTAGCCATTTTTAGCTTCTCAAAAGTACTGAAGTAAAAATGGAGAGGGCTAAGAACCAAGCCACTTACCTGAATTAGGCAAAGGAATCTCCCCAAAAGAGAAATTGAAAGAAGTTAGGGCACTTGGAGGACAGACCCAGAATCTCTCATCTTTAACAGTTTTAGATTCAGGAAGATCAGTAAATAATGGCAGAAATTCTCTTTGAGCTGAAAAAAGACAAGCCCTCAGTGTACACTAGGATAGATGAAAAAAGACCTTGACATCCTGGTTTAATTCAGATTTTCCAGGGTTAAAGAGAAAAATCCTAAAAATATGCTAAGGAAGAAATAAGTTGTCTTCAACATTAGTAGACCTTAGACATTGCTTAAGTATTCAATACTATCTTAAAAGTTTTGAGGGAAAGTTCATTTCAAACTTTAATTTTGTACCCAGGCAAATAATAAGTTACGGAGACAAGTGGAGGAAGTTTTTGGATCTGTGAAGACCTAGAAAATTTTACTTTATGCACCTAATTTTCATGATGGAAAAAGTACCAGGAAAAAGATGCATCAGCTCTCAAAAACATTGGCCACTGAGATGACCTAGGAGAAGGCAAGAAATACAAGAAAATGAGTTGACCCTGCAAGCTGGCAATGTTTGGGTCGAGTGCCAAAGAATTACTTCTCTTTTTGCTTTTTTTTTTTTGTCCTTTCACAATGCTCAGTTCTCCAGTTAATGGTACTTACTACACCAAAACACTGAAATGCCACATTTATGTGGCTTAACCGTCGGTGGTCACCTTAAAGCCCAGCTTTAGCACAGAATGAATTCGCAGGAAGCCTTGAGAAAAGTGAGATAGAACCATCAAGTCTGCAGATAGAAGGTTGGAGAGGGTGAGCATGCCCTAAATGTCGAAACTTCTCACTGCAGGGAGTCAGGTGCAAGCAAGCTGGTGGTTTGTCTACTTAAAGTTGCACTTATATGTAAATTACATAGTTGTTGTGAATTCCAAAACAACACTCCTGGAAAAGGGATCTGGCTGTTTTTGACCTTTATGTATATTTTAATGTTCTTCTCCATGCAGACATTTTAATAAAATCATGGAGGTGGTTAGTTTTAGGGCTGAAAAATGTTTCTGCTTTGTCAAAACTTGGCTGTTTAGGTTTACTTTCTACCACCACTCAAGATTAGTGGGTCAGAGGCCTTTTCTGCCACTGGAATGTTGGCCACATATATTGTGTCCCTTCCTGACAGAAGAGTACCCCAGCTCATGAGATACTAGACAGGCAGGATGGTCCAGAATCCATTTCTAGCACTCTTCTCTTTAGGAACTTCTACATGCTATCTGTTGGCCTCCTGGGCTTGGATTCTTAGCACACTGGATGTTTTCATGGGCAGAAAGACTCTTACTTGTTATCTGGGCTTCCCAGGTGGCTCAGTGGTAAAGAATCCACCTGCAGTTCAGGAAAACTGGGTTTGATCCCTGGGTGGGGGAGATCCTATGGAGAAGGGAAAGGCTACCCACTCCAGTATTCTTACCTGGAGAAATCTGTAGAAAGAGGAGCCTGGTGGGCTGACAGTCCATAGGATTGCAAAGAGTCGGAGACGACTGAGCGACTAACACTTTCTTTTCAGTCTGTCCTTAGTGTTGGCTGGGGGGAACCCACTGTATTCTGATGTGAGGTCATCTAGCCTGTTTCTTCATAGCCTCAGAATCTGTAACATCTTCCCTGTCTTGTTACTGGCGTATAGAACTTGCGAGTTGTTCTGACCAGCTGTCATGACTTGGCTCCAGTCTAAATTGAGAACAGCTGTCTGCAGTCCACACGACAAGATCGCATCACGGACAGAGCCTTAGGTCACTCTCTTGCCTTGTTCTTTGCGGGTTCCATTATCACTTTCACATAGGCGCTCTTCTCACATTCTGTGGCCATCTTCACTGCCCTTAAATTTGATGTAAGCCATAGCAGTCAGACCTGGGGAAAAATGACTTCTCCGAAAGGGAATTTTTAAACATGCCTTTGAAGTCTAGTTACTACTAAGTTTAGATTTATTTTTAACCTCCCCTGTTAATTGCAGATGGAAAGTCTGATGATGATGATGATGATGATGAAACTGTAGAGGTCACTCCAGCCCTGGATGACACTGGATTTGGTCCATGTGCACTTAAAGCTGGCAGCTTGTCTTCAGTTCTGCCCAGTGATTAAGTGGGAACAAGCTGACAATCCACAGAATTTCTCTTCCCATCCCTCGTTTCCCAGCTTGACTTGTAGACCACTGTCCTGGTTAGAGAAGACCTGAGAAGGACCCAGGGGTAGCTGCGAGAGAAGAGTGTTCAGCATGTGGTCTTGGGACGGGTGAGGGTCTGAGAAGCAGCAGAGGCCTGATGCCTGAATCATGATGATGAACCCTTTAACCAGCAACGTGTTTATCTGTGAAGTTCAGATTAAGAGTGATTATGAGATTGATCCTTACGGAATAAATGTTAAGTAATGCTCCTTCGTGGTGAAATTCTGTAACTCGTATTCAACAAGTATTAAACGTTTATCTGCTAATCTTTGGGGGTATACACCATCTTTTAGTTCCTTTCAAATCTAATATATTTTAAATCTTAATCCTAATGTTGAAATTACTTTCTTGACTATCTCTAGGTATTATTTATGCGTAAATGAACTCTTTCATTAGATGTGTCTTAATGGTGATAGTCATGTTTCTATAAATTATTTGTAAACTATGACACTTGAATATAATTAGAAGTTTAGAGTATTAGCATGCTCTGGGATCATAGGTATATATATATTATATTTATGTGTAAAACATATATCATAATTTTAAATCATTATATTTGTCATCATAGGTTGAATGAACTGAACTCGGAAAAGATTCAAGTTAACCTAGTAGGATTTTCTGGCTGTAACTGGAAGATGGAGAGACTTGGGTTTGAGAAGTAACTTACTTTGATTAGGTAGTCTGTAAGAGTACACCAATTGAGGACCTCGTCATCTAGTTCTTTAATCTTTCTGTGAATCCACTGGCACATGCGTATGAGCTGAATCCTCTTTACTTTGTATTTGGGAAAGAGCACTAATGATCGCCTATTTCATAGTAGCAATAGGACCTCCTAGATCCCATATGCTTGTTTATCAGGCCATGGAGAAATTAATGCTACTGAAGTCCACCAAGTAATAACAGTGAATCAGATAAGCCACAAGCCATATGTTACTACTCCGGGGGCCTGGCACAGGTGGGAGCCAAGTCGGCAATGCTTGCGTCCTGTTAACTTAAGTCCAGAAAGTCTTTACCTCTGTCTGTGCAGTCAGTTTGTAATAGTGAACCTGTAAAATGCTGTCTTTGCCCTGGGTTTTTAATTCCCATGTTTAAGCTTAGTTCAAACATTTGAATGCATCTGTGTGCCAAGCATTTCTACCGACTGCAGAAAAAAAAGCTGTAATATGATCACCTAGGAAGTTTATTCTGGAGAGGATGGTTTGTGAAAACAGACCTCTTCCTGCCCCAGTGACTTGTGGGCTTGGATCAAAATGCTGTGGTCTGGATACAGCTTCTTGCCAATACGAGAAGAGTTAATGTCGCCTGTCCTTCAGTGATCCTGGAGCCCCCTGTAACTGGTGTTAGTAAAGGGCCGTGTAGTTGAATTCCTCTGCTTGTCTTAAAACTGAGCGCTGCCTGTGTGCTAAGTCGTTTCAGTCATGCCTGACTCTTTGCAGCCCTGTAGACTGGAGCCCACCAGGCTCCTCTGACTGTGGGAATTCTCAAGGCAAGAATACTGGAGTGGGTTGCCATTCCCTCCTCCAGGGGATCATCCCAAACTAGGGATCGAACCTGCGACTGTTGCATCTCCTGCACTGGCAGAGGGGTTCTTTACCACTATCTCCATCTGGGAAGCCCTGAGGGCTGCCTGTTGTATAAAAGAAAGAATAAAATTAGAAGGATTGAGTGTTTGTTAATCTCTCCTTGCTTCCTTTTCCTCTGCCTTCTGGGACTCTGTGGGAAAGAACATCATTATTTAAGAGTCAGAGATATGACTTAGGAGCCTGTGGTTTTGAAGAAACAGTATTTCTTAGAAAAATGTGTCATGTGGGACATTTGTTTCCTCTGAGATAGTCTTTGGGTAAATAAGTGAGAACTGTTGACCTATCCTGGTCAAACTGTTTGAAGGTTCAAGATTCAGTACTTTGTTTGAGTTGGTTAACAGCTGAGGAAAGATTAAGCCTGTGGACTCATTTAAATGAGCTATAATGTAAAAAGCATACGCGTCATTTTGAGAAGAGAGGCTAAACAGCCCAAGTATTAGGAAAAGTGGATCATTTCGGCATTTTTCCTTTCTCCCACCTAGCTTCCAGAACATTTCCCTTAGAAGTTATAAAATATCTTTGCCCCAACTTGCTGTCAATTTTCTGTAGTTTTCCTTAAAAAATGTTCTGTGGATTGTGAATACAGGCTACAAACTTGTGTCTCACACTCGCCACAGCCCTGCCTGTTACGAAGAGCACACCTCTTCCACCGAGAACGCAGGAACACAAGGATGCTACGTAGATTTGCTCCAGATCTGAGAACTAGCATCTGGCAAAATGGAGACTAGAACTCTGGCGTCCAGTGTCTTTCAATCTTTCGTTGGTCTTTACTACAACATGTTAGAAAAAAATGACAGTGAAGAGGCATGCTATCGGCCATCATTGTTATATCTCAACCTGTGACAGACCCTTGCAATAGAATATTAATCCTGTGTATCAGAGGGAATATTAAAAAACTGGTGTGTGTATTATTAGTCCGAGGGCTGGCAAATGATGGCCATATCTGGCCTCCTACCTGTTTTTGTATGGCCCCTTTCACATTTTTAAATGGTTGAAAAAATTAAAAGAATAGTATTTCATGACCCATATTTTCTATTAAATCCAGCTCTTGGTATATATAAAGTTTTGTTGGTGCCATAGTCACTCATATGTACTTTGTCTATGCTTAACTTAACGCTGTGATGGTAGCGTGGGCAGAGTTGAGTGGTTGCAGCACAGACCTAATGGTGGCAAAGCCTGAAATATTTACTGCCTGGCCCTTTACAGAAAATGTTTGCCAGTTCTTGTGTTGGCCTGTTGCTGTGATCTCTGACTTTTGTTGGCATTGAACACAGCCATCTAGCCCTTGCAGACCCGTATCTGACTCCTTTTACTAAGATCTTACCCTGTATCTCTCAAATTCCCTAGGGGCAAATAACCTTCAGTCACTAGAGTTTTTATTTTTTCCCTTACTACTTATAACAAGTGGTCCCTTTGACATTTCTATGAATAATACAGCCACCACAGTTCAGCTGTCTTAACCCAATAGGACATAAATGCCCTGTAGAGAATCATGAAGCGGACACTTGCTAATGTCGTGTGTTCTGTTTAGGACTGCCTGTTGAGATTAGTTTCCTTCCAGAGAGATGCTGTCCAGACTTACCTACATAATACCTTATACTTGTCCCAGGCCATTACTACTTCACAGATTCTTTATTCCAGCCTCTACCTTCTCAGCATGTTTGTTGCCTTCTAATTTACAGATGAGAGGCCACAAAGCCCACCTTCACCTCCTGCCTTCTCTGCTGCTTCCCCCTTTCCCACACTTAACGCGCCTTCCTCCAGCCTCTTTCCCTTCCTCACTGTCTCCCCGGGGGCTCCCATTCGTGCCTGTGGCTTCACCTGACAGGTACTTGTTGATGTCCTGTGGCCTCTTTGTCTCTAGCCCTCTCCCCTGAATTCTGACTCGGCTGGGCACCAGCATGTAGGCATGTCCTTGAATTCAGTTCATTTTTTCTTAAGCGTGCTCATCTCGTATCTCCCATTTTAGTGGATGACATGTGTCTTAGAATCCATAGTGTTTGACTTTGCCTTCCTTCTTCCCTCTGCTCCCTGTATTCATTGAGTCACCAGGTATCTCCGCTTGAGCTTGGATGCCACTTAACACGTTCTCACCCTGTGTTCTGCTGATACTTAATTTGGTGCCTTGTGAGGGCTCACCAGCTCCGCCATGAAGCCTCCTGACCAGTCCCCCAGTCATCAGTCTCTACCCAATTGGTGCATCATCTGTATGGCTGTTTATGCCGTCATCAAATAGCATAGCTGGTCATGACTTTCTCCTTTACAAAGTCAAAACACCAATTGAACATTAAAGCCAATACTGCATACTAGCAGTCCCCAACCTTTTTGGGACCAGGGACCAGTTTCCTGGGACACAATTTTTCCACAGACTGGAAGTAGGGGGATGGTTTTGGTTTGATTCAAGTGCCTTACCTTTATTGTGCACTTTATTTCTGTTATTATTACATCAGTTCTGCCTCAGATCACCAGGCATTAGATCCTGGAGGTTGGGGACCCCTGCTGCATGTGACAGGACGTAAACGGATCCTCCCAACCTCTCTAGCCCTGATTCTTCTCCACATTCCCTTTGCTTCTGTCCTAACATTGGCCATTCTCTGAATATGCATCTCTTGTTCATGTCTTCCTGGCTTTGCATGTGTGATACAGTCGAGCGGTTAGTGGGAAGTGCTCTTATAGGTACAGTTCTTCAGCTGGTCTCAAGCTGGACTGACATGTCTAGACTCACCTTTGTCTTCAAAGATACACTAAGTTGTAGTTATAATAGGTATAAGAAAGTTGGCAAAATCATTTAGATGTGAAAGTAGGAATGGTAGAATGGTTTGAAATAGGGAAATATTAGTGAAGCTGCCAAGATTTTAACCTTGATTTTAATGCTTAATGTGTTGCGCATTGTATTAGGTACTCGACTGGCTCTGTTTGTAATGAGGGGAAAGTGTGAAAATGATGCTTTGAACAGTAGAGCATTGCTTTATTTTGAACTTTTATAGGTTGATGCATACTGTCCTTTTGAGGAGTATCACTAGGATTTTCACATTAGATCACTTATTCTTTTTATGTGAATTAAGCCATGCTGAATTATTAGATTTTGATTATATGCATGTGTGTGTGTATATATATATATATATTCAACAGAAACTCGAATATTTACTATGAGTCTAAGCAAAGATCAGGATATGGAGTGTCTTTGTTTTTGGAAAAATTTTTGTTAGGAATATTTAGTGTGGAAAATTTAAAATATTTACATTCTTTCTTAAATCTCTCCCATTACCTATCCTTTATGGTTTTTTTTTTGACATTATCACCACTGGAGCATTTATCAAATTGATTTTTGCAGAGGGAGTCATATTTTGCTTAATGATGTATAAAAAGTAGCTTTACAGATATAGTGTAATTTTTTTTTTAAGTTAGACAACTTTGAAGGTGTACATAAAATAACTTGATAGGCCATTATACACTCAAACTAGCTTCTCTCTAGGAAGATGAGGGATCCACCACAATTTAGTGTTGATACTTTGTCACGTTTATTTCAATAGAAAATGCTTATTAGAAGGTGGCAAAGTTGAAAAGCTTCACTTCAGTCACTCAGTCCTGTCCACCTCTTTGCGACCCCATGAATTGCAGCACGCCATGCCTCCCTGTCCATCACCAACTCCGGAAGTTTACACAAACTCATGTCCATTGAGTTGGTGATGCCATCCAGCCATCTCATCCTCTGTCGTCCCCTTGTCCTCCTGCCCCCAATCCCTCCCAGCATCAGGGTCTTTTCCAATGAGTCAACTCTTCACATGAGGTGGCCAAAGTTTTGGAGTTTCAGCTTCAGCATCAGTCCTTCCAATGAACACCCAGGACTGATCTCCTTTAGGATGGACTTGTTGGATCTCCTTGCAGTCCAAGGGACTCTCAAGAGTCTTCTCCAACACCACAGTTAAAAAACATCAATTTTTCAGTGCTCAGCTTTCTTCACAGTCCAACTCTCACATCCATACATGACCACTGGAAAAACCATAGCCTTGACTAGATGGACCTTTGTTGGCAGAGTAATGTCTCTGCTTTTTAATATGCTGTCTAGGTTGGTCATAACTTTCCTTCCAAGGAGTAAGCATCTTTTAATTTCATGGCTGCAATGACTATCTGCAATGATTTTGGAGCCCAAAAAAATAAAGTCTGACACTGTTTCCACTGTTTCCCTATCTATATGCCATGAGGTGATGGGACCAGATGCCATGATCTTAGTTTTCTGAATGTTGAGCTTTAAGCCAACTTTTTCACTCTCCTCCTTCACTTTCATCAAGAGGCTTTTTAGTTCCTCTTGACTTTCTGCCATAGAGGGGTTTCATCTGCACATTTGAGGTTATTGATATTTCTCCCAGAAATCTTGATTCCAGCTTGTGCTTCATCCAGCCCAGTGTTTCTCATGATGTACTCTGCATATAAGTTAAATAAGCAGGGTGACAATATACAGCCATGACGTACTCCTTTTCCTATTTGGAATCAGTCTGTTGCTTCCTGACCTGCATACAGGTTTCTCAGGAGGCAGGTCAGGTGGTCTGGTATTCCCATCTCTCTCAGAATTTTCCACAGTTTATTGTGATCCACACAGTCAAAGGCTTTGGCATAGTCAATAAAGCAGAAATAGATGTTTTTCTGGAACTCTCTTGCTTTTTCTATGATCCAGCGGATGTTGGCAATTTGATCTGTGGTTCCTCTGCCTTTTTTAAAACCAGCTTGAACATCTGGAAGTTCACGGTTCATGTATTGCTGAAGCCCGACTTGGAGAATTTTGAGCATTACTTTACTAGTGTGTGAGATGAGTGCAATTGTGTGGTAGTTTGAGCATTCTTTGGGATTGCCTATCTTTGGGATTGGAATGAAAACTGACCTTTTCCAGTCCTGTGGCCACTGCTGAGTTTTCCAAATTTGCTGGCATATTGAGTATAGCACCTTCACAGCATCTTCTTTCAGGATTTGAAATAGCTCAACTGGAATTCCATCACCTCCACTAGCTTTGTTCATAGTGATACATTCTAAGGCCCACTTGACTTCGCATTCCATGATGTCTGGCTCTAGGTGAGTGATCACACCATCGTGATTATCTGGATCATGAAGATCTTTTTTGTACAATCCTTCTGTGTATTCTTGCCACCTCTTCTTAATGTCTTCTGCTTCTGTTAGGTCCATACCATTTCTATCCTTTATCAAACTCATCTTTGCATGGAATGTTCCCTTGGTATCTCTAATTTTCTTGAAGAGATCTCTAGTCTTTCCCATTCTGTTGTCTTCCTCTATTTCTTTGCATTGATCGCTGAGGAAGGCTTTCTTAACTCTCCTTGCTGTTCTTTGGAACTGCATTCAAATGGGAATATCTTTCCTTTTCTCCTTTGCTTTTCGCTTCTCTTCTTTCACAGCTATTTTTAAGGCCTCCTTGGACAATCATTTTGGCTTTTTGCATTTTTTTTCCATGGGATGGTCTTGATCCCTGTCTCCTGTACAATGTCACAAACCTCCGTCCATAGTTCATCAGGCACTCTGTCTATCAGATCTAGTCCCTTAAATCTATTTCTCACTTCCATTGTATAGTCATAAGGGATTTGATTTAGGTCATACCTGAATGGTCTCATGGTTTTCCCTACTTTCTTCAATTTAAGTCTGAATTTGGCAATGAGGAGTTCATGATCTGAGCCACAGTCAGCTCCCGGTCTTGTTTTTGCTGCTTGTATAGAGCTTCTCCATCTTTGTCTGCAAAGAATATAATCAGTCTGATTTCGGTGTTGATCATCTGGTGATGTCCACGTTTAGAGTCTTCTCTTGTATTGTTGGAAGAGGGTGTTTGCTATGACCAGTGCGTTTTCTTGGCAAAACTCTATTAGCCTTTGCCCTGCTTCATTCCGTACTCGGAAGGCCAAATTTGCCGGTTACTCCAGGTGTTTCTTGAGTTCCTACTTTTGCATTCCAGTCCCCTATAATGAAAAGACGAGCTATTGGTTGAAAGCTTAACCAATCCCAATTGTATTCTTAACAAGAAAGCTTTAGAAAGTCTTTAGATGTGGGGAGTGGAGTACAGGACAGTGGATAAGGGTATGAGTGAGATCATCTGTAGTACCTTTCAGATGTTGTATTTGGTGAAAAGCCACTGCACTACTTGAGAAAGGAAGAGAGCAACACAGTTAAAGTGGTCAGTGACCGACACAAGCCTGCTAGTGATGCTCAGAGCAAGCTGGCTGAGGGTGGCGTGAGTGGCTGGAAGTGGGTGAAGGAATAGATGTGATGCTTTAGCAAGAGATGGCCAGGGTATTGGTCAAGGAAGTGACTGTAGGACCACACGGGTGCAGACAGAAATGTTCTGGCAGAAAGTTGGACTTAGGTATTTAGGGATGAATGACTTGCCGAGTCAAGACTTGCCAAACAAGTTTGTTTAACACAAGTTGAAGAAGCCCTTTACTTAAAACTCTGGAGTAGGGCGATAGGAAAATTAGCTGTTGAGAAGTTTATCACTCATTTTGGCCTTCATCAAAAAAATTGTCTTGCTGCTTTCTTTAGTTCAGTCACTCAGTCATGTCTGACTCTTTGCGAACCCATGAACTGTAGCACACCAGGCTTCCCTGTCCTTCACCAACTCCCAGAGCTTGCTCAAACTCATGTCCATTGAGTTGGTGATGCCATTTAATCATCTCATCGTCTGTCTTCCCCTTCTCCTCCTGCCCCCAGTCTTTCCCAGCATCAAGGGTCTTTTCCAGTGAGTCAGTTCTTCGAATCAGGTGGCCAAAGTGTTGGAGCTTTTAGGACTGATTTCCTTTAGGATTGACTGGTTTGATCTCCCTGTGGTCCAAGGGACCCTCAAGAGTCTTCTCCAACATCACAGTTCAAAAGCGTCAATTCTTGGACACTCAGGTTTCTTTACGGTCCAACTCTCACATCCATGCATAGATTCTTAGAGTCATTCTGATCATTCTATCAAGCCTCTCAAATAATTTGACATCCTTATATGCAGAAAATTAATTAAATTAATTGGAAGAGGCAAAACTGCCTTATGAAAAGCTCTTTTGTTTGTTTCTAATCTCTGTGAAAATGCTTCCCGTTAAAGTTGTTCTAGTTCTTCAGCCACAGAGTGAAGAATAACTAGGATGCAGTGGCTTCCACTCTACTCCCCTCTCCTCCTCCACCACAACCTTGGGCACTAATACAACATCACTGTTTTGTTTGCTTGCCTCCGCAACAATTCTCCTCCCTTTTCTTAAAATCCTCCATGCCAAGAGGACAATGCAGAGCTTTCTTTCTCGCAATAGATGCTAATTGTGTTCTCAGTTGGGATCTTGCTTCATAGCCGTGATCACTGTGCCATTGTGCTGGGTGGCTGGGTCACAGAAGTCATTGTGCAGAGTAATGAATGCTATTTAGTTGTGATGCCTGGTCGCCTGCATCTGTGGGTGAGAACACGCAGTCACTGTAATCTGGTGAGTGATCAGACTGGTGTGACGTAACATCATCTGTTAAGCAAGTGAGCAGTCACAAAGAGCAGTTGGGTGTTTCTTGTTTCTTTAATATAGAATTGTTAATGAGAAACTTTGAAGGTATGAGACAAACTACATAGTGGGTGTTGCATCTTAACTGCTGTTTCTCAGTGTATCTGGGCCTCAGTTTACGTATCTGGTGGTTTAGGGCAGGGAATACCAGCTCTGCACATCTCTGCTCTGGGCAGGTTGGGAAGGACTCCTTAACCCCCTTAATCCTTGCATGTTGGATAAGGGTCATGACTGGTGTCAACCAGGAACGTGGCTTCCTGGCAGAGTCCAGTTCTTGAAAAGTGTGGATTCTGAAAACGGAATCGCTGAATGCAAATTCCTCAGCTAGTTCGTTCTTCTACATAGGGAACAGGTACTTCTGTAATTGTTCATATGGGATGTACTGTTTCTCAAGAATTCTTGCTGAAGTAACAGGAAGCATTTTGCTCTTGTAAATAACCTTGGTGATATTTTGCAAGGACCTCACCAGCCCCGGGATTGAAGCTCATTAACTTTCTTGCCTGCCCACAGCTTCTTCTTTTCCACCCTGCTGCCCCCCATTTTTGAACACTTTTCAGCTATTTGCTCATTAGCATCGCTCATTAATAGTGTCCTGGGGAGTGCATTTCAGAGCAGTCCTTTTTATACATGTTTCTGCAAGTTTTGTCAAATTTCCAGCAAATATAACCAAGTTACTGCTCAAAGTGAAATCTAATTTATATTTTTAATCTAATTTGTTTTTTATTTCTTCCCTCCTATCCTGCTTTTATATATACTAAATATCCACTTAGTATACATCTAAGGGATTGCTTTTTAGAAAAGTGTTTTTTGACTAGCACAGTACTCCATGAAGAGAGAGGGAGTGATTTTAGATGTGACTTAGGTTTTGTTTGTTTTTTTTTTACAATTTAGAGTGTTTTTATGATCCTGAGGTCCTGGGAATTTTGGAGGAGGGAAATACGTTAATTAGGACATGTGAGATAATGTACAGTTAGATCACCTGCCCATGCAGGTACATTCCTTTTTGTTCCTTGTTTGTTTCTTTAGTCGCTAAGTTGCGTCCGACTCTTCATGACCCCGTGGTCTGTAGCCCGCCCGGCTTCTTTGTCCATGAGGTTTCCCAGGCAAGAAGACTGGAGTGGGTTGCCATTTCCTTTCTTCCTTATTTTATAGTATTAAATTAATAATATGTGTAATCCTACCTTTAAAAGTTACGTATATAACACATTCAATGCAGAAAATTTGGAAAATATTTTTTTATAAAGAAAAAATCCACAGATTATCAATTATCTCTATGCCTGCTATCTAAAATAACTATCAGTAAGTTTTGGTGTATATATACCTTTGTGTTATTTTTATAGATCATTTTTCCATAAAATTTGTTTTGGCCTCAAGCCCATTCAGAAATGTGGTAGTCATTTTAAGTTTCTTCCATAATCCATGAACAAGTTTTCATAAAAATATTTTGATCAACATTTGTTAATATTAAATGGATTGAAAATAAACCTTAGGAAAAAAAATAGGACCATTAACAGTTAATATTAAAAGAACTTTCGGGGTAATTATAAAGATAAATTGCTTTGAGTTTTTCTTTTGACCTTAACATTTTATATTATTAAAACATTTAAGTTTTTGTGCAGAAATAGAAAAACAGAAAACATTCATAATGAGGAAATTAAAGACAAATTTTCATTGTTATTTAGACATACTGACTGTAATCAAGGTGCTACTGATTGATTTGTTCTTAATGGTGGTAGAAATAGGACCCTTCTTCACAAATAGCCCACTTTTACATGTCTTTCCCTAAGATGGATGAGAGGCAGTTAAGAGTGGAAAGTTGCTTTGTCTCTTCCTTTTTTAGCCCCTCCCCTTCCTCCCTCTGACCAGTCCGCGTTTGCCTCTGCATAGCTAACTGCTGCTGTTTGTTTTCTGCTTCCGTGACAGTCAGCCGATGGCGAAGTCTCTTCCCTTCAAATGTCTCACTGGCTTTTCCTTATAGTCCTGTGGCGAGACTCAGCCCTTATAGCAATGGCATTAATACTCCCAGCTTCTCTAAAACCTCAAATAAAGCAATACTAACACCTGAAAGAACAGGTAATATTTCAACTTCTTGATTAGCTGCTTGCTTTGTGAATCGGTCACCAAACACAGCTTAAAAAATAATCCACTTTTCATTGAAAAGCTTGAGGGTAATCTTTTCACGATGGGGAGTTTGCTGTGCGCCTACTTGGGGTATGAAAAAGGCTAGCATTAATTTATACTTAAAGATCATTAATCTCTTCATTGTGTATAGCAGGCAGCTTTCCCTCCTTATCAAATGTATATATTACATATATGTATTTCCAAATGTGCTTTTAAAATTAAATGTCAAACAAAATAGAGGTACTTTCACTATGGTTGAAGATTATAAGACTTTTATATCTTGTTTAAAAACTTTTTGATAGCTTTTAAAGTCAGGGTTATATAGAAAGAATAGTCATAGTAGCTTTTTATGTGATGGCCGTCTCAACATTTCCTTCATTGTTTGAGCACTGGTGTGATTCCATTCTTATAATTTTCTCTCTTGGGTCCTTTCTTCCTTGGTTGTTGTATCTCAAGTCACTACTTACTTTCACGAGTGACTCCTGGTCTCCTGTGATGACTCTGTCATCATAGACGGAGTGATAAAGATTTATGACGGTTTTGTATGTGCTTTTGTGTGGACGTGTGCCTTTTATGTGTGATATTCTTATCCATGTATCACACTGCTGTTTGCACCTGTTTAAAAACTGTACCAGATTAAAATTTATTGTAAACTATATAATCCATTATTACCAGTGAGAAGCATGTCTGATTATTAATTGGAAGTGTATAGCATGTGCATCTTAATACCTGTAGGTATATACTTAAGCTAATGGGATGCAGGTTTAGCATTATTGATTTTTCTTGCCTTATGGTGGTAAAAAAAAAAAACACATAACATGAAATCCACTGAAATCTACCTTCTTGACAGTTTTTTTGTGGTGTACAGCAGAGAGTGGTTTTTTGAACTATGAAAACTCAATTTGAAAAAAAAACCCAGAAAATGAGTGGTTTTGTGTATATGAATTACAAACATGTGAAAACATGCATATTGTCTGGCCATTGTCTTGTCATAGTGGTGTGCTGGTCATTTTTTGGTGACTTATGAAAACAGGGAAAGTACAGAGGAGTCTTTTTTTTTTTTTTTTTTTTTATCCGTCAGCCACTCTATATGTCCTTTGAGTGGAGAATGCCTTGATTTGCTGAGTGTTGATGTGTGAACTGTGAAGCACATTCAGATAGCAGTTCTTCAGAGTTAATAACGAACACGTTCCCTCGTTTTCAGGTCACACACCCAGGGGCTCCCCTCTCAGTCCCCAGTCGTCCATAGACAGCGAACTGAGTACTTCCGAGCTGGAAGACGATTCTATCTCCATGGGATACAAGTTACAGGACCTCACAGATGTTCAGATCATGGCTCGTCTGCAAGAAGAAAGTATGTTCTTTTTAAACTAGAAAATGTGTTAAACTAGAGGCTTCTACTTGAAATCTGAGATTTCAGGCATTTCTCCCCCAGGTAATGGGCAAACAGTTCTGTTCTTTCTCTTATACCATCCTACTCTGGAGGTGGAGCAGTTAATTAAGTGCTTCTCAGTCTCATGACCACTGTAAAGTATTAGATATACTCCAGCCAAAACACGTGGATGTGAAAACATTGCCAGTGTAGCCACCGTGGAAACAGTTTGCCAGTTTCTTAGAGAAACTTCCGTTCCTATAAGGCCCAGCACATCATATTCTTGGGCATTTATCCTAGAGTGATGGAAACTTGTGTTCAAAAACACAAAAGCATGTACATGAATGTTCACAGCAGCTTTTATTTATAATAATAGCTAAAAACCAGAATGATCTCTGATGTCCTTCAGTAATAAATTGTCAGTCAAGCTGTGGTACCTCCATACTGTGGAGTACTACTCAGCAAGGAAAAAGAAGGAATTTTGATGGACATACCATCTTGGGTGTGTCTCCAGGGAATTATGCTGAGTGAAAAAGATGCCGCAGGTTGCATACAGTATAATTCCCTTTAGATAACATTTTAGAAATGGATGGCATAGTAGTGGCTGTTGGGCTCAGGGACTTGGTGTGGGCTCTCAGGAGGGAGGTGGGCATGGTTATAAGAGGGCGGCATGAGGGGTTTGGGGAGCTGCGGCATTTTTGACTGTGGTGGTAGGTATACCAGTCTACAGGTGATCAAATTGTTTAGGATGTAATACTGACACTTGTACATATATATATATAAATAATACTGGGAAAATCTAAATCAGATGGTTTGTATAACTGCCAGCATTTTAGTTGTCCTTTTATTCTATGATTTTGCACAATGATACCATCAAGGGAAAGTGGGCAAAGTGCATACAAAAAAAAAAAACTCTCTTATTCCCAAGAACTACATGTGAGTGTGCAGTTATCTTAATAAAAATTCAACTAAAAATGCCTTCTCAGATGCAAACTTTTATATATAGAGAGAGTGGATAAACAACAAGGTCCTGCTGTATAGTAGAGGGAACTATCTCAGTATCCTGGGACGGACCATAATGGAAAAGAATATGCAAAAGAGTGTATATATGCATGTGTAACTGAATCACTTTGCCATGCAGCAGAAATTAACAAAACATTGAAAGTTAACTATATTTTAATAAAAAACATACACTTCTCAAAATAGATAATTATGGAAGAGGAGTTAATTAGAAATGGGACAGTTTAGGGGATAATTGGAAATGGTTGTACAATAAAGTTACAACAAATAATCTGAGAGTGAACGACTTCCATGGTACTAATGGTATCAAAAAGCGAAAGAAGATGTAGATCACAGAACTGGGCTAAGCTTATTTTGGAGATAGCTTCTCCGGCCAACATAAATAGAAATAGCCAAGTATCATTTGAGCAAAACAGTTTTCCTGCTTTTAGAATTGGGCAAGGCTACTGTGAGAAACACCGTATTGCTTGTGCAGGATTAAATAAGATAACATTTTGAGAGGAGAAGTGATTTTTTATATTTTGTAACAGTAAACTGACTGTAACTCTTTCTAAAATACAGGTAGCTGAGAGATGCGATGTCAGCCTCAGAAATTAAGTAGTCAGGCACAGACCACTTTAAAAAAAGTTGTGAATTGGCAATGAGATAAATAAGTAGAGACTTGCAGGTTGACTGTTTTTAGATGACTGTCATTGAAGATGACCCCAAACTACTGAAATTTTGAAGTGTCAGCATGCTTTGAAAAAGGTAATATTAGTAACATAAAGAACAAGAGAAGTGACCTTGTTAAGAAAATATTGTGCCTTAGGTTTTGAACTTTCCTTTGACTTTGAAAGCTGGGGTGGGGAGCAGGAGGACCTCCTACCTGGGCAGAGAGTTGATTCTTGCAATTGTCTAACTCACAGTTAATACTCCTAATGATGATGAATAGGTTTTCCTAAGCAGCCTTCCTAAGCATCTCTCCAGATTTCGTCAGGAATTGCTTCGGGATATTGACAGACCCTGATTGATGACCTGGAGCCATGTATTTAATCACCCCTGGAATTAGGGCAGTTGTTTTTTTTTTTTCCCCCTAAAACAGGATAGTCTAGTATTATCTGTCTGGTAAGTAAATATGTCTGTCTTCTTGGGATTTAATAAACTAAGAACAATCCAGTGGGTCTCCATTTGAACCGTGCTTGGTATGAATTTTCCTGCAATATTTGATGAACTAGAACTCAATAATTAAGCCAAACTGAAATGCCTCCTAAGGTAATAGTATTTCTTGTTGTTCTCACAGGTCTCAGGCAAGATTACGCTTCTACTTCAGCATCCGTGTCGAGACACAGTTCCACTGTGTCGCTGAGTTCAGGAAAAAAAGGGACATGTAGTGATCAAGAATATGATCGATTCAGCCTGGAGGACGAGGAGGAATTTGATCATCTGCCACCACCTCAGCCCCGTCTTCCAAGATGTTCCCCTTTCCAAAGAGGAATACCCCACTCACAGACTTTCTCCAGCATTCGGGAGTGTAGGAGGAGCCCCAGTTCCCAGTATTTTCCTTCGAATAATTACCAGCAGCAACAGTACTATTCACCTCAAGTCCAGACTCCAGATCAGCAGCCAAATAGGACCAATGGAGGAGGTAGGTTGTATGCCGCTTTGGTATCTGGTATGCTTAGATCTTTCGTTGTGTGGCGAAGAAATGGGTTTAAAGGTCAGTATAAATAATGGGTAAATGTTTCCGAGATGAACTTAATTTTAAGTATAGCCTCAAGACCTTACCAGTTCAGTTGGTGTACACTTAAGTCTCTAATTGATCAGCTTCTGATTATGTGTCCGAGACTTAGAGATCTACAGCTTCAAGAAAACCTGTGTGATGTAACAGATGGAGTCAGAAATGGGAAGCACCTTTATGTTGCGCCTGGTACAGGTGTAGTGCGGCAGGGTTGCGTGAGTTGAGGGTCTCAGGGAGAGCTTCAGAGAGCTGGAGGCACAGGCCTCCACCCCCCCTTGTCTTTCTCAATACCCCGCATCTCTCCCCGCCTGCCTCTGGCTCAGAGCGATGGGTGGTGAGCCGGGACGACGGGGCTTGGCCAGGATGCTGCTCGTACATGTGGAGACCTAGTGGGTGCTGGGGTGTGTCTTTCCCCTGACTCCTCGACATCTCGAGTTAAGGTCTGCACAGCAGTGCGGATGTGGAGGCTGAGGTTGTGTGTGGTAACAGCGAGGCGATGTGTCCTGATGTCAACACAGAGGGTGGGAATATATGTTACCCTCTTTTGTATTTTTTTTCCTACCTCCCTCTTCACCATTTATCTTCCTTCTCCACTCCCAGGAGTTATAGATCATGACTTCCAAGAACTATATGGGGAATAATCGTGTGATATTTTAGCCTGGTATGTTTTTACAGTAATGATCAGTCTGACCCTCACACACAAATCCTGAAGCGTATGGAGAGACAAACCATATTTATAAACTAATATTTTTGAATTATTATGTAGCACCATTTCTCACACCTGGGCCCAAAAATGATCATTTAAGGAAGTTATTTAAAAATATTGCAAGGGCAGATACAAATTGTGCTAGTCACCACCTGCTAGCATGTACTAAGTTTTTACTTTCTCTTCCTCTGTACTTGTAATTATTCATGCTAATTGAGAGATCATTTGAACATATTTAAGGTTTAATAGTTAGCACTTATCTCTGCCTAATACTTGCAGATTTCAAATCTAAAAGAAAACAGTGGCAGGTGAAGTGACTGCCACTGATGACCAATTTATTAAAGCTCATAATGTCAAAGACAGTAACTACCGAATCATTAAAACTGCGGGAGCGAGCACCCAGAGTTGTTCCCATGAAGGGTTTTTTTTTTTTTTTTGGTCACATCCTGCCTGTCCAGCAGATGCGCCCTCTGCATCTTGATTAGTATTGCCAGTGGGATCATTGTTCCCCCTTAGAAAAGTGGTGTTAACTTACATTCAACACCATTATGAAAAGGATTAGGTTTACCTAAACCTGTGTTACGATGGTTCCTATTAGGAAAATGGAAACATAACTCAGCCTCGTGCCTGACTGTGGTAGTTTTGTTTCTCTCAAAGGGCTGGTCTCCACATGCAAAGGAAATGGAAGATAACAGCAGTTCTCTGGATTGAACTTCTGGCTAATCAGCTTGATGGCTGAGCACACAGCTCTGAAGGCTGGTAGATGCTGAGTTGCCAGCCTGGCTTACCACTTACACCTTTCCCCGTCTTCCCATGTCTCTGAGTTTTCATTCTAAATGCAGACAAGTAACATCCCTTTCTTAGAAAACTCAGATATAATTGGACATCAAGTCATCTGGTATACGTTCTCCTTCATTTAACATGTAATCCTTTAACCTAAGTTTGTTATAAGGAATCAATGAAATGATGACTGTTTCGCCTGAAACAAAAATTGCTGAAAAAGTTTAAAGTGCCAAAAAGTAAAGGCTGTATCCTCATCTCCACTTTTTTTTTTAACTTTTACTGATATGGCTCAGATATCTGAACCTTCATTTGCTACCACAGTATTATTTAAACAAAACTGTAGAATGAGAGTTGTAACTTGAAAACAAATCTATCAATTATTTTTCTAAATTATTAAAATAATATAGATGGAAGAAAATAATTGTTATATTACTGATCCAATTTAATTAAAAATAAAACAGAAATGTGTGTTAATACTTAACTGTTTCCATAGCTCCTACACTGCCTGGGTTCAAAAGGGAGGGCTCTTCAAAGTCCTTGGAATATTTCTGGGGCTCCTGGGATTAAAAGGAGCACACAGTAGTCCCTCCTTACCTGTGACTTCGGCTGCCCATGGTCATCTGCAGTCTGAAAATGTTAAATGGAAAATTCCAGACATACACAGTTGTAAGTTTTAAAGTGGGCGTTGTCCTGAGTACTGTGAGGCAGTCTTGTGCCTTGCTGCTGTGTCCCAGCTGGGACACGAGTCAGCCTTTGTCAGGCGTATCCAGGCTCTGTATGCTGCCTGCCTGGCATCCCTGTGTGGGAAGAACGTCCTATATATAATGCTCACTGTATGTGTTAGTCACTCAGTCCTGTCTGACTCTCTGCGACTCCATGACTGTAGCCCGCCAGACTCCTCCGTCCATGGGCTCCTCCAGGCAATACTGGAGTGGGTTGCCATTCCCTTCTCCAGGGGATCTTCCCAACCCAGGGATCGAATCTGGGTCTCCTGCACTGCAGGCATACACTTTACCATCTGAGCCAGCAGGGAAGCTTTATAAAGTTCAGTACTATGTATTAATACTGTTGATGGATTCGGGCGTTCCCGAGGGTCTTGAAACGTATCACCTGCTGATAAGGAAGGGAGAGACTGCTGTATTTGGAATAGTTTGCTAGGTGCGATAAACGATGAAATCTTACAGGACATTTGCTGACTGTAATTTTTAGGATTTGGCGGGGGAGGAGGGTGATCAGCGACATGGTGGTGTTAGCCTGAGGACCTGTATTGACGGGAAGGCTAGATTTAGATGTTTGGTGGGTAACTGGCTGCTGCCTTTATTCCTTAATGGATCCCTAAAGATGGATAATAGAAGGAAAGATTGAGGAACAATGGTCTAGACTATAATCCCACTGAGAATTGGAAACTCACCTGCCTAACACACTGTATACCATGAGTGAGTGAAAATTGCTCAGTCGTGTCTGACCCTTTGTGACCCCACGCACTATACAGTCCATGGAATTTTCCAGCTCAGAATGGGGAATGGGTAGCCGTTCCCTTCTCCAGGGGGTCTTCACAACCCAGGGATCGAACCCAGGTCTCCCACATTGCAGGCACATTCTTTACCAGCTGACCCATAAGGGAAGCCCACTGTATAGCATAAATATGCATTCATTCATTCATTCCACAAAGTGAGGAATGGTGTCCAAGAGGAAGGACCAGCATGCTTACGGATGCAGGAACGTGTGAAGTATTTGGAAGCTCCGTGGTTCACTCTGGTTGGTGAGCAGGCTGTGAGGCAGGGGCAGGAGGTGAGGGTGGAGAGGTCTGCAGGGACCACACCTTGGAAGGGCCTTTGCTCAGCCCAGGAGCTTGGGCTTTCAGAGGAAGGGGCGTGATCGGAGGGTTTTAGGAAGCGGCTGGAAGTCACCAGCTGTATGGAAGGTGGGGAGAGGAACAGACGGTGCACAGAAACCCGTTAAGAGGATTTTGTGAAAGTGTGGGTGACACATACTGAGGTCTCTGCTCGGGAGGTAGAGGGAGATGTGGTAACTACCTACGAGGCAGAATTGACAGGACTTGGAGCTGAGGAGGAAGGGAGGGGAAACTTGGAAGATTACACCCCTTTTTAGATTAGGTGACTTCAGGGATCTAAGTGATGTGGATGGAGCTGTGTGTGTGTGAAGGGGAGAAAAAGGAATCAGGTTTGTCCTTGAATGGGTTTTTGCTTAGTATTCAAATATATCTGTTTTCTGAGCTTGAATGACCCAATACATATACGTTAGTTTGGCGGGCATGGTGTTAATTAAGAGAAAACTGTCTACTTTGTAGAGGTACAGCCTTGTGTGTGCATCCATGCCAAGTTGCTTCGTGGCTGAATTAAAATTCATCAAGGTCTGTGCGTGGCTTACTCTCTGCTGCCTCTTAGCGGTAGAAGGTGTATTCAGCAAGAAGAAGAAGGGGAAGTGTTTGAAGTCTCTGAAGGTTTGGTGGCATACTCATGACCCTTAAAACTTGGCAGAAGTTAATGTGATCATGTTGATGTGATGAGTGGCTATCTCAAAACATCTCAAGTTAGAATTTTAAGAATTTCTTCCTTTTTGATGCTCTAGCAAAAGTTTCAGTAATCGTTGGTTTGACACCTCTAGGTGTTTTGTTTTTTTTTTTAACTAACATGTAACAATTTCTAGGTTTTTTTATGTTAATGGCTATAAGATTATTGTCTAACCTCATTTCAATATAATTTTATCTAAGAACAGACAGCTAATTGACTAACTAATCCCTCCCTCTTTTATAGAACAGATGCTTTCCATTAACTGTTTGGTGGAGCCTTTTTGAAGATATTAAGTGTCTCCCTATACGAGGGGTAATCAGTTAGCTTCTTAGAGTTCATAACACACATGATAATCTGTTTGTCATTGAACAAAATATGATTTCTCTTTGTATTTACTTTTAAAATCTAATGTCTTAATCAGCATAAAAGTAGCGATTCTTTTTTTAACACAGTAAAATACTTTTCTAGACAAGCTCCGAAGAAGTATGCCTAACCTAGCTCGGATGCCAAGTACAACCACTGTTAGTAGCAACGGGAGTTCTCCAGTCACCGTGCGGAATAGTCAGAGTTTTGACTCAAGCTTGCATGGAGCTGCAAATGGAATTTCAAGAATACAGTCTTGTAGTAAGTATGACAGTTTTTTTGGTATTTCTTAATTAGTTGTAACACCATTTGGAACATACCTTACTATTTCATTTTTCTTTCTTTCTCTGAACACTACAGGAAACTTTTCTCCTTGTGACTTTTATTTTGTATTTCACCATTAAGTAGTATTTTCACCAGTGCATATGTTACCAATTAATAATTAGCAAATTATATGTTAGCCTTTATACCTAAGGATGGAAGTAAAAGCCCTGAAAGGTGATCTCTCTGCTCATCATACAGAAATGTTCCCTGTGCAGTCCTGCCTCTTTCTAGCTATGCGCTTGATGTGTTTACTCGGAGGAGAGCACAGCTGTTCTGTCCAGCTCCTACTGTGGTCTTGTTTTGCGTCAGTCCGTAGCTTTCCTGGGGCAAATGAAGTTCTGTTTCCGTGCGGCTGAAGAGTAGGGTTCACCTGCTTCATTGCAGTTTGCCCGCAGTCTTTCATTGTCTGTATGTTTTACCAGTGACGAGCAGCGTGGTGAGAGTACAATCTAGCATTTTTGTGTCCTCACTTCGTGTGGGGATGTCGTGGCCCCAGGTTCCCCGCCCCCCACTCATGCTGCCTGTGTGGGTAGTTGGGGCTAAGTCCAAGACTGACCGCTGGGAGGCAGCTTCAAGGCCACAGGCCCAGTATTGATACGCCCAGACCTGCAGGCCAAGTGTGTGGCCAGGTGCCGCCAACCAGACGTCTTCAGGTTGCACCCAGCAGACCCCGTGGAGCCCCTGAGAGACCCCGGCTGCCTCCAGCACGTGCTGAGGGTGGGTCAGGATTGTGGTTGCCGCCTGTGCCGTTCACTGTCACACTTACTGCCGCGTCTGTCTTCCATCCTAGCTTACTGGCTCGCCCTGGGCGTGGACCGTGGTTCCTCTGACTTTCTGTCCCCAGCACCTGACTTGCTGCTGGGCACATTGAGCTCTCAGGAGCTGTTTGAGCGAATGTATAAATGAATGCTGTAGGGCTGGATCTTAGGGCTTCATCTGTTAACATTTGAATTAAAGGCTTGTGTAAAGACACAGAAGATAGCTAGGAGCTAATGGTGGGGAACGGAGGACTGCTTTCTAGTTTTCTGTCAGGAGGTTAGGACAGATGGCCAAACACATCATGATGAAATTTAACTGAGAGAAAAGTTCTGTGCTTGAGTATAAAAGTCAACAGTATCAACAGAGAAGGGGAAAATACAGTAGTGACAGTAGCAAACAGGGTAACGATTAGGAGTTTTTGTGAACTCTTCATTCATTGCGGATCAGTAGCACAGTCTGAGTGCCAGAAAAATGTACGTAACCCAAAATAGGACATACCCTACAAACAATGGAAAGTCTTGATGGAAGTCCTGAAAAAATGATGAGAGCATGTCAAAAGGATATAGGAAACAACTTGATGAAACTACCAGAGACCAAACTTGCAACAGATTGAGCCACAGAATAAATGATTATATTAAAAGATTATAACCCATAGATTAAAATAAATAATCATAGGTTCATACTTAGTTGAATAAATAAATGGAGTAGAGGGGAAATTCTCCTTTATAGAAGAATTGCAATTAATAAACATAAAGAAATGAAGAAAATAGAAAAATCATTGTGTATAACTCAAGCATAACAATGAGAGAAAAACAAACGAACTTGAGTGCTACTGTGTAAGAGGAGGTTAGTCATGAACTTGTTTCAGATCTCAGGACTCTGTTCTCATTGACTTTCATCCCTAAGCGAATATCCTTTGTATATCACGAGTGTATATAAACATTGTGCATGTATATAAACATCATGTCTGTGTATCATGAAGAGCTAGTTCTGGACTGGTGTGCCTTCTGGAGTGAACAAAGTGAGCAGAGAAAGTGGAGAGACAGCATGATACAGAGGGAAGACACTAGGTTTGCAGTCAACAGCTTGAGTCTGGGTCTTGTCTAAGTCATAAGTTTATGGGAAACTATCCTTTCTGATCCTTGCTTTCTCATTTGTAAAATTAGGATTGTGTCTATTAATCTTGACTAGTTTCTATTATTTCTTTTTAAACTCAATGTAGTTATCTATCTTGTGTGTAGGAGAGTTAATGTGACTAATAGGCCTGCCTTCCTGAAATAACTCTTCTGGAGTTTCATTTTAAATGATACACTTTTTGAACTTTCATTTAATCTGTAGATAAATTTTAGAATTGGTATCTTAACAATATTAGTTTTCTAATTCACTAACATGGAATATTCCATTTACTTAGATCTTATCTGTCAAAGTTTTGTAGCTTCCTGTGTAGAGGTTTAATACAGTTATAGTTCAGTTTATTCCTAACTATTTTATCTTAAAATGCTTTTATAAGTAGTATTTTTTTCAAATTTTAGTTCACTGATAACTTAGAAATGCAACTGATTTTTTTCTGTTTTGATGTTCTGTTCATCAGCTTTGCTAACTTCATTTATCCTAATAGTTATAAATTTGGAATGTACTTACAATACATCTGAATGCCAACGCATATTCAAGAATGTTCATAAAACCCCAGACTTAGAAGTAATCAAGCTTTGCATCATCAGGAGAGTGGATTTTAACATACATCCCATGGAATACCACACAGCAATGCAAATATATGGATAAATCTCAAAAACATAATGTTGAGTCAAGGAAGCCAGTCAAGGAAGAGAACATACTCTGTAATTCCATTTACACGAAGTTCAAAATAGGAATAACAAATCTGTGGTGATAAAAGTGAAAGTAACAGTCACTTGGGGGGCGTGTTGACTGGGAGAGGACATGGGAGAAGCTGCTGAAGCTCCGGCAGCGTTTGCTGTCTTGATGTGGATATGGTTACATGAGTCTGTTCATGTCACAATTTCACTCTAGGCTTAACATGTGGGTGCCTTTAGCCTGGCGTGCTACAGTCCATGGGGTTGCAGAATTGGATTAGCACAATTTAGCTGCTAAACGATAACACTTTATGTATATTGTGTTTCAGAAGAAACTAGGCCCAGTATGTAGATACTTTTATATGGACGTTTAAAACCCTTTCAGACAGCATCAGCGTCTTTGAACACGACACGTGCAGACAGAGGTAAACGTGCACATGTTCTTTGTCCTCCTAGTTCCGTCCCCAGGACAGCTCCAGCACAGGATCCACAGCGTGGGACATTTCCCAGCGTCAGCGCGGCAGCCTCTTAAAGCCACGGCCTACGTGAGCCCAACCGTCCAGGGCAGCAGTAACGCGCCCTTAGCCAGCAGCTTACAGCTATACTCCAACACGGGGATCCCCACCCCCACCAAAGCTGCAGCTTCCGGCATCATGGGCCGCAGCGCTCTTCCAAGACCTTCACTGGCAATAAATGGGAGTAACCTGCCTCGAAGCAAAATTGCACAGCCTGTCAGAAGGTGAGAGCCTTGGTCCGTTCTTCCTTGTAGCCCCGTTCGTCATCTGCAGTTAGAAGCCGCTCCAGGTACCACCCTGACGTTCCCTCTGTCTAACCCTGGTCGGGTCCTCTGCCCCTTCTGGCCTGACTCGTGACCTTCTGCCCCTGGATTCAATATTTTTCAGTCTTTTTTTGTTTTAATCAGAATGGGCACAAATGATGTTAGGCATGTACACAACACACCCTCCTCCCATGGTCATGATTTAAAAAACATCTTAGTGATATTTAGTTGGGGCTTTATTAGCTTATGTTGGGAACTTTGGTATGTTCCAGGTAGAATTTTTTGAATTCCACATTGCTTGCCGGGCACATGTTCAATGAGCTCACGGTCATGTTATGGCCTTTCTGAAGTGGGTCTGCTGGAGTGTTTTATGGTTAAAAACAATTCCATAAAAGTGAGTTGACAGATTAGATGATGCAGCAATGGAGGCGGTAAATACATACAACTCTTACGAGAAATTAGTATTTGAAGGAGGAGAGGGAGGGGAAGCCATGATGACAGTTTGCAAAGGATGTGGGAACAAGAAATTTTTCTTTGTTTATGCATTAGGTATGTATAGTTTGTATTTTCTGATGCATAATAGGTGCTCAGATCAAAAGCAAATTCAGAAACTTTTGCAAAACAAAAGTAAATAATCTTACTATCCAGATAGAGATCACTTTTGTGTGTGGTTAGTTCAGTGCAGGGCTGTGTTTCATTCATGACTGAATAGAATCACATTGTTTGATGCATATATGTTAACTGTGGACAGTACATTTGTCCTTGGATGTCTGTCTTCAAACTAATCTGGAAAGGCTGTCATTGCCAGATAGAGGGTCTGGTTCCCCAAACTTAGGCAAACATTGGTTTTAACGCTTTTTAAAAATTCGCTGCCAACATAATAGGCAAATCTCTTGATTATTTGTAAGATTGAATACAAATAGAATTACATGAAGACATTTTCAGTGAAGCAACCACTGATATTTTCAGGCCATTTTTCTATCATGTTTATCTTTCTCTGATTTTAAAATGCTCTTACTACACTTTAGGATATTGGTCATTTTCCACTTAGGTTGCACATCTGCCTGTGCACACACAACACTCGTGGCAACGTGCTGAGAACTGGGTTTTCCTGCAGATGGGCATGTTGACGGCCAGAACCACAGGGCACATATGGGAAAGTGCCAGCAGGCTGTCACTGCTGGGGCGGGGGCGGGGAGATCAGAGAGAGGGACGGGACTGGTGGGCTTACTTACAAGCCGTTTCCTTTTTTAATCCCTTCACAGTTTCCTTCAGCCTCCAAAACCTCTGTCTTCACTCAGCACGCTGAGGGATGGAAACTGGAGAGATGGTTGCTACTGATGCAGTTTTCTGTACCCTTGAGGAGCGGGAAAGAGCTGGAAATGAGGGTCAGGTTACCCAGCTGGCTGGGTAACAGTGGGTGTCAGGATATTCTTTCCCTTCTGCATTTTAACACATCTACTGCATTGTTTTTCAATGGACCAGTCACCAGAGACTAATTATTGCACTTAAATATTTGCCTGAGATACTGCAATGTTCACAGATCCACGGTTGCAGTATTGTGAGACTTAGAGCTAGGAAGTTTTTGTAGAACTGATAATGTACCTGAATCCTTTTTGAGAGAATTGAGATGTATCCATAATGCTTTCTTTGCCATCTGAGGTTTTTGTTGTTGTTTTTTTTTAACCTGTTCAGTTTACTTACGTGTTCTAAACATCTTCCCATTACATATTCTGTATTTTAATACATTGCATAATTACAACTAGGTTATATAACATATGCTTTGAAATTTACTTTTTTATAGTTTACAGGAATTTTATTTTTTGTGCCTATTTCTTTTTACACCTATGTGAACCACTATGGAACAACTTAAATTTTGTGCCATAAAAATATTTTTGTGGTAAGGTACTATTTTTTTAGCTCTAGGGATATATCAGCAAAAATCCATCACACAATTGAGACATAATTTTCTGTTGAATGAGCACAATGTAAGCTGAAGCATTGCAAGGAGACAGCCAGACAGCAGCGTGAAATGGGTCTTGTTGTTTTCATTGTTAATTTATTGTCATTCCTGGCTTTCATATTTATAATGGCATCACAAGCTCATTGCACTTAATACCTGCAATGTTTGCTACTGTACCACAATTGATTTTCAATACTTTTACAGAGGATGAAACTGTAACGTTTTATTAACAATGCTTCTGGAAATGAATGCATTTTAAAGCAAATAAATCTTTTTGATAGACCTTTTACAAAATCCATTTGCACTAATGTATGCTTTCTTATGGGATATGACTTAATATTTGTTACTGTGTACACCGCTGTTTTGGAATGTTCAGAAATAAAGACTATTTCGGCAATATCAGGTCATGCATGAATGTGCAGCATAAATGATACCAACCCCACACCTACGTTTCACCGCAATTGTGGAAGTTGCGATGCTCTTGTACAGGTCGGTCAGACCTAAAGTGGGTAGGCAGAGTATTCACATTTGTAAACAACTCTTTCAAATGCTTGGGATAAGAGATGTGAGATTTTAGTTTTGTAGTGGGGTTTGGGTCCCACGTAGGAAGGTCACTAGAACCCAAAGAAGCAGAAACCCATTCCTGGATGAATACTGTCAGTGGAGATGCCAGTATTTTATGGGGGTTGAACTTGAGGTACTTTCTCAGTGTCAGTAAAACAGCAAGGTGTTATTAGTCTACACTTTATTCGCTATATATTGGAAAACTTTTTGCCAAAAGGTGCAATGGAAAAGTTAGGTAAAGGTTTTAATGCGAAGTTTTAAAATAGAGTTTTTCTGAAGTTATTTGAGATTTTTATTTTTAAAAAGTGTGCCTTCCTACATAGTTCCATGGAGAAAAACATTGAAGCTGACTTTTGAATCCAGGTGTATCTGATCTCAGAAGTCTGTTTTTACCACTACTGTGCTCTTCCTATGAACATACATAGTCAAGTCAGTACATTTAATAAAAAATGAGTTTATATTCTACTGAGAAGATGAAAGAATTCAACTCATTTGCAAATCAAATATTTCATTTATATTCAAAAAAGTCTGTTCAGCCCTTGCAGTAAAAACCAAAGATCCCTGCACCTTGGAATTTACATTCCAGTTAGGAGAGAGATACTAAACCACGTACAAGTCAGTAAATTGCAATACGTTAGGTCTTCAGTGCTATGGCAAAAAAGGAAAAGGAGCTGAACATAAGGGGAGTTGAGAGAATGGAGATGGGGAGAGATCACACTATTAAGTGGGGTCATCTGGGTGAATCTCACTAAGAAGTTGACACCTGAACAAAGACTTAGAGATGGAGGGTCAGCCCTAAAGCTATTTCACAGCCTCTTTCACCTGGAATTCTACTGAACACAAAATGATGTTGGTGGTCATTTTCACAATTCTCCCTAGGGTGGTATAGAACATTTATTCTAGATGCATAGAGGAGAATTTAATGTATTACATCAATAGAGGTCCTAGGGTAGAGCTTCTCAAAACGTGGTCCTCACATTAGCAGCATTAGAATCAGCATTTCTTGGAAACTTACTAGAAATGCAGATCTTTAAGCTCATCCCAGACCTATTGACTCAGCCCTCTAGGTGGTTTGAAGAGCCACCTTTGGGAAGAGCTGCTGGAAAGGAGGAAGCCGCCTAGGCGAAGGCTTAGGACAGTGTACATCTCTCTGGGATGTCTGAGGAAGAGCAGAGAGGCCAGTGTGGCTGCAGGCAGAAGGAACGCGAGGGACGTGGGAGACATGAGGTCAGAAAGGAGACAGGGAAAGGCCTGTGGAGGGCATGTGGGCCACAACGAGGCTTTGACTCTGCTCTGGAATGGGAGCTGTTCATGGTTTTGAGCGGCAGCGTTCATGATTTGACTTTTTTAAAGTATCACTCATATTTGGTGGGAGCAGACTAAGAAATGGAGATGCATAAGGATGAACTGTTCAGTCTAGGCAAGAGAGATGATGAGGAGCTAGGCCAGCAGGATAGCAGTGGAGGAGATAAAATGGTCAGATTCAGGCTACCTTTTAAAACTGTAGCTATCAGGATTTTTTTGTGGATTGGATGTACTGTTAGAAACTGAAAGGAAAACTCCAGGTGTTTGGGCTGGCCACTAGAAGGTGGAGTTCCTCCAAAAGAGATGAGGAAGCTGTGGGTGGGGAAGGTTTGAAAACCATGGTTCTCTGGTTGAGCTCACGGACACCCTGTATCTCGCGTGCAGTCCTCACGCTGGGTAATAAACCAGAACTCACACAGGGAAAGGGGTCCCGAGAAGCTCAGTTCTCCAGCACAGAAGGGAACTGTGGTGCTGAGTGGAACTCAGCCAATCTAGCCCAGCTGACATCTGGACTAGTTAGCTGTTGCCACATAACAGGCTTCCGTCGTGGCTCTGTGGTAAAGAATCTGCCTGCCAGTGCAAGACACACAGGTTCCATCGCTGGGTTGGGAACATCCCCTGGAGAAGGAAATGGAACACACTCCAGTGTTCTTGCCTGGAGAATCCCATGGACAGAGGAGCCTGGTGGGCTACAGTCAGTGGGGCCGCAAAGAGTCAGACACGACTGAGCGACTAAGCACAAAACAGCCTTATACTTTTATGTTTTGCTAACTAGAGTAGTTTTTTCCTTCAAGAGTGTCACGGATATTCTTGTTCCTTTGCATTTCCATATGTATTTTTAAATAAACTAGCCAGAAAAACATGCTGTTGGAATTTTGATGGGATTGCATTGAAATTATAATTCAATATGTTGGAAATTGACTGTTTACATATTGAATTTTAAAATCCTCAATATGGTCTACCTCTTCTTTTATGGACTGAGGTATTCTTTAATCTCTCTCAATAAAAATGTGCAGCGTCTCCCCGGAGGACTGAAATGCATTTTGCGAGATTAATTTCTAGGTATGTGATGTTATACTTAACGATATTTTAAAAACTTCATTCCTAATGGTTGGTTTCAAATGTTTTATTCAACCACCTTAAATGTATGTAAGTTATGTTAGTTTATATTTAGACTCTTCATATACACAGTCAAATGTATGAATATTAGATTTCTTTCTTTCCTATCCTATATCTTGCCTATGATCTTCAATGAAGTATTACATACAAATGATAACAGATATCAATCTTTCTGCTAATTGAAAAGCTTTGTGGTTTTATCACTAGGTTTCAAATTTGCTAAGAGCTGTTTACCATAAAAGAATGTGAATTTTAACAAACTTCCTGCATCTCTTAAAATGTGATTCTCATTTTTTGAAAATTTATTTTTAATTGGAGGATAATTAGTTTACAATATTGTAATGATTTTTGCTATATAACACCATGAATCTCCACAGGGATACACACATCCTCTTCCTTTTAAACCTCCCTTCCACCCCTCCCCATCCCACCCCTCTAGGTTGTCACAAAGCATTGGCTTTTTGATTATCTCATTTAATCTATTAATATGATGACTTTATGATGGATTTTTCTAATGTTGAATCAACCTTGAATTATTGAGATAAATCCAACTTGGTCACAATGCATTATTCTTTTTTTAAATAGATTAATTTGATTTACTAATATTTAGAAATGTTTTGTCCAATTTTTGGAATAAAATTGTTCTGTACTTTTTCTTTCTCAAACTGTCCCTATTAGGTTTTGGAATGAAGATGGTGTTAGTCTCATAAAATGAATTGGGGAGTACTTTGTGTTTTTGTAGCTGGGAGGATTTATTTAATATTGGAGTTATTTCTCCCTTACGTATATGATAAATCTTAGTGGTAAAGTCACTGGGGCCTGGAGTCCAGTCAAGTCATGTTTTTAAAATCTGATGTTGTGTTTTTTCTACTTCCAAAAGCATGATTAAACCTCTTACTTTATCGGTGGATTATCTATATACTCTTTATAGTTCTGTCAGATTTTGCTGTATGTCTTCTTACGCCACATGATTTGGTGAGTACATATTTAGTATCTTTCATCTTCCTGGCAAAGTGAACCTGTTATCCTTGAACTAGTCTTCTTTATCTTTTTTTTTAATGTCTTAAAAATCTGTTTTTCAGATTTTAAATAGCTACATATTTCTTTTAGTGTTTGTATGATATATATTTTTAAACCTTTGCTTTCAAACTTTTATTATTAGGTTAAACAGCATGCAGTTCGGTATTTTTTAAAACCTATAATGAAAAAAAAAAAACCTATAATGAAAGTCTTTGTCCTTGAACTTGATCGTTTAAGCCATTGTATATAAAATATTACTGACATTTAGATAGAAATCTATCACCTTCTTATGAGTCTCGTTTGTTACATCTATTCCTTCTCCCCCGTTTTTGTCTTCCTTTAGATCATTTTTTCATTCTACTTTTGTCTCTTATTCATTTGTAAATTATACCCTTATCCTCCTTTGCTCTTCTTTTAGTGGTTAACCACCAAAATGACAATTTGTGCTCTAAGCCTATCAAATAATAATTTACCTTTATCATCCTCCTAGGTAACAAAAGGACCCCCCAAATCACCTTACATCTAATCCTTAAATTGTATGTGAAATTCATGTTTCAGCCAGAGACTAGGGAGAAGAGACAATATTTAGATTTTGGGGACTCCCTAAAATTCAGAGAAATCAGACTTAGTCATGTAAGCAATGCAACACTGTATGATAAAATATATATTTAGAGAAAGAGTGGTGACCAGACCAAGGGAATGATCAGCTCTGTAAGGTCAGCAATTTGGTCTTAAAGCAGGTTCTGCGTTCACTCAGCCAACAAATCCCTGAGGCTGTCAGGTTTTGTTCTAAGAGGCTCCCAGGGTACCCCAGCCAACAAGTCAGTCGTGGTCTCTACCTTCGTGAAAGTGCCATTCTTGATTCTAGTAAGAGACAAATTCAAATCTAACAAATACCATGTCTTTCCTACAAAGGAACAAGCAAGGAGCTAAGATACAGAGTAACGGGATGGGAGGAGTGGGGAGGATGCTCCAGAAAGGCCTTTCTGAGAAGAGATTTAAGCCGGGGATGCATATGAATTCATCAAATGAAGGCAAACGGGAAGGTTATTTCTGGTAAAGATGAAAAATTTGGAGTGTATACAGGGCCAAAAAAACGTTGGTGGGGCTGGACCTTAGTGGCCCAGCTGGCTCTGTGCTTTGCGGGCCCAGTTCACAATGAACAGTGTGAAAACAATTACAGGATGGCCGCAGTCCAGCATTAAACCAGCCACGGGGCCCTTCTGAGCACCAGGCTACGCGCCACTGCACAGATCCCAGGCCCGCAAAGCCAGCCCTGGCTGGAGAGAGCATGAGCTGGGGCATGAGCTGGTGGAACCTCAAGTAAGGAAGGGCTTTGAATTTTACTCCAAGTTCAATGGGAAGCTACTTATTAATAGTAACACTAACACTCATATTTCTCTTCCTATTTGCCAGGCACTCCATGAAGCTCTTTAGAAGTTTTCTCCTAATTTAATCTTCACACAGTTTGATTGTTCTAAAATTATACCTGTGCGATTTTAATCTGTGGAAATGACTGAGTGATGACTTCAGGAGGTTGATCCACTGAAAGAAGACTTTTATGACTCACATTTCCGGAGAGGAAGGGGCAGGTCACAGCATGCAGAGGCAGAAGTCTAGGCTGGAGTCTCTAGCTGGGGTCTCTGCAAGAAAGAACAGCAAGGCAGAGTAAACAGTCTAGAACTGGCTGATCTGAATAGTTCCAGGGGTGGGGGGTGGGGGGGTGGCGAGGGGAGGTTGCTATTGCGTGTTTCTAGTTGCCTAGTACTTGGCCCTGGTTTGATGAGGACGGGGGAGTAATGGTTTGGTGTGTGAGAACTGGATATAAGAAGGGGTTGGGGACCCAGCCTTGGAGCAGCCAGTCTGCCCACTCAGGAGAGAGGTCAACAGTTGGTTGATAGTTTGACCCTGTGATGAACGGATGCCAAATAGACATAACAAATCTAAGAAAGCACAGTTAAAACACCCACTGATGTAAATACTATTGAGTGTGTCTGCATGTTCAGTCATATACTCAGTTGTATATGACTGTTTCAACCTCATGGACAGTAGCCCTCCAGGCTCTTCTGTCCATGGGATTTCCCAGGCAAGAATACTGGAGTGGATTGCCATTTCCTCTTCCAGGGGATCTTCCTGACCCAGGGATTGAACCATAAGTCTCTCACATCTCCTGCTTTGCAGGTGGATTCTCTACTGCTGAGCCACCGGGGAAGCCTCTAAATACTATTAGCATCCCCACTTTATTTTGTTTTTCTACATCCCTAGGATTTATTTTATGCCTGGAAATGGATATCTTTTGACCCTCTTCACCCATTTTTACCTACTCTCCACCCCCTGCCTCTGGGAACCAGCAGTTTGTTCTCTGTATTTAGGAGCTCATTTTTGTTGTTCCTGTTTAGAGTCCCCATATACATGAGCTCATATGCTGTGTGTCTCTCTATTACCTATTAGAGAAGTTAAACAATTGTCACAGGGCTATTGGGTGTCAGAGCTCAGATGTGAATCCTGGCTTTTAACCAAAAAGTAACTTGCACAAATACGAAGTTAAAATTCATTTTACATGGAGAAAGGACTACAGAGAGCCAAGTGTGGAAGTGAGCACAAAGTGGGGTGGTCATTCCTTGTGGAGGGGGCAGTACATGAGCAGGGAAATGGCATGTGCCAAGAACAGATGCTAAAATGCTTGGTGAATCTGGTGAGCTATTCCATTTAGCAGCCTGCTGTGTGCAGCGGAGCACTGGAAGAGACTCAGCTGAAGGTGTGGGCAGGGGCTAATTTAGGGGGACTTGGAACCCATGCAGAGTACAAAAGGGAGCCAATCCTTGCCGAGAGAAGCCAGGAAGGCAAGAGTGCTGTCTAAGACAGCGTCAGCCTGGGCTCAGTGCAGGGGCCACAGACTAGCTGTTTTGAAGCAGAAGGAATTTGATGGAGGAAATGAATGCTTATAAGATCACTGGAAAGACAGGTGGGCCACTGAGAACTGCTTCTCACCCCACATCGCAGACCAGGAGACGGGCTAACGGTACCAGAGATGGGGCAGATGGAATCGGAATCTGCCCCGGAATCCTTAGCTCCACTAATGCACCACCCATGCTCTGGTCCAGGGGCCAGGACACGCTGGATCCAGGCTTCATCACCGTGCCCTCCAGATCTTTAGCAACAAAAAGCAGATGGACCATGCGCCCATATATCCCACCCATGAAAGTGCTGATCAGATAAGGGACTCCTGCTAATGTTGCCATGGAATAAAGCCAGTGCCTCCATGTTTGCCCAGAGAACGTCAGATGTTTGGTAAAGAGTCCATCTGCCAACCCAGGAGACACAAGAGGTGTGTTAGATCACTGGGTTGGGAAGATCCCTCCTAGAGTAGGAAATGGCAACCCACTCCGGTATTTCTTGCTTGGAAAATTCTATGGACAGAGGAGCCTGGAGGTCTATAGTCCATGGTGTCGAAAAGAGTCAGACACGACTTAGTGACTGAACAAAAATAAAGAGTCAGACACGACAGAGCATGCACATGCCCAGGGTAATTACACGTTTGCAAGAGCATCTGACCAGTGGACCCTCAGCTGCATCTGGAATCCTTGCAAGAAAGTCTGAGGGATGAGGGTTTCAGCTGTCCTCTGCAGTGGAGGGAGCCACCCCCATCAGACCACCGCATCCACGTCCGCCACAGAGATGACCGTACTTGCCCGGCGGACAGTGGATAAGGAAGAGAAAGACATGGGAGACGTGAAGAAGGTAAGACAGGCAGGGCTTGGTCCCTTACCAGAAAAGACTTAAACCAGAGCTAAGCCAATTTAATACATGGGCTTGGCAGAGCCATTTCTGTGAACGTTGTGTCCAATGATGAGAGGTGAGTGGGGGCTGTGGTCCGTTCTCTGCAGCCTCCCGGATGAGAAGCTAGCACAGGTGTGTTGCTATGACAAGGGCATGACCCAGGTGACCACTTTTCTCACTCTGATGTCATTTTCCTCATCTCTCACTGCTTGGCAGTTAAGTCAGTGACACAGAAGGGCTGCATTCCTGCACTAGTAGCTGGGCTACTAAGGACAGATCTATTCATCTGACTTTCCCCAGAGGCAATAGACTCTGAACATTCACTGGAAGGACGGATGCTGAAGCTGAAGCTCTAATACGTTGGCCACCTTATGCAAAGAGCCGACTCATTGGAAAAGCCCCTGATGCTGGGAAAGTTGGAAGGCATGAGGAGAAGGGAATGACAGAGGATGCCATGGTTAGATGGTATCACCAACTTGGTGGACATTAGTTTGAGCGAACTCCGGGAAAGGGGGAAGGACAGGGAAGCCTGGTGTGCTCCAGTCTGTGGGGTCGCAGAGTCAGACATGACTGAGTGAATGAAAAATACCTACAGAGTCAGATTCTGAGACAGTGGTCAGCAGTTTAACTGGGAGGTGTGGGGTGTGCCGCAGGTGAGTGGGAGTCAGGGGAGAGCCAGGAAAGGGGGCACTCAAGGGGGTTTATTTGGCCACCTGCCAAAACTGAAGCCCGTAACTATACTCTGGGAAAGAGTGAACACGCCCCAGAGGGTCTCCCGTTCAGAGCTGAGATGTTTGTTCAGCAGCCCGCAGTAGTCAAAGGGTGTTAAGTCCCCAGATCTCCCCATCTGCTATGTTGTGTGACAAAGCTTTGCCTTCCCAAGCTTCAAAGAAACTGGAGCCTATTATACAGAGTGAAGTAAGTCAGAAAGAAAAACACCAATACAGTATATTAACACATATATATGGAATTTAGAAAGATGGTAACGATGACCCTATATGCGAGACAGCAAAAGAGACACAGATGTAAAGAACAGCCTTTTGGACTCTGGGAGAAGGCGAGGGTGGGATGCTTTGAGAGAATAGCATTGAAACATGTATAGTATCATATGTGAACTAGATTGCTAGTCCGGGTTCAATGCATGAGACAGGGTGCTCAGGGCTGGTGCACTGGGATGACCCTGAGGGATGTGATGGGGAGGGATGTGGGAGGGGGGTTCAGGATGGGGAACACATGTACACCCATGGCTGATTCATATCAGTGTATGGCAAAAACCACTACAATATTGTAAAGTAATTAGCTTCTAATTAAAATAAATTAATTTACAAAAAGAAAAAAAGACACAAGTGGCTGGCGGTCAGTGCACACTGCTGGATCAGGGTCTGAAAACTACTGATCCCAGCCCACAGCACATCTTCCCGCAATCTTCATACAAGCTAATGGTGACTTTAACACTTTTATAGAATTGTGTAGAGCATATGTGACAGAGACCATGCATGGCCTGCAACGCCTAAAATGTTCCCTTTGTAACCCTTTACAGAAAAGTTTTCGTAACCCCTGATGTGGATTATCTTGCAGTAACAAAGAATCTCCACATTTCAGGCTAAAAACAGCCATTTCTCTTGTGTGCTCTAGGGCAGGTGCCCCCAACCTTCAGGATCTAATGCCTGATGATCTGAAATGGAGCTGATATAATAATAATAATAATAATAATGAGAGAAATAAAGTGCACAATAAATATGATGTGCTTGAATCATCCCCAGACCATCCCCTTTGCCCAGTTCTGTGGAGAAATTGTCTTTCACGAAACTGGTCCCGGGTGCCAGAAAGGTTGGGGACCGCTGCCTGGGGTCCAATGGAATCAGAGGAGGCTTTGCTACACGGTGGTCATGCTGCCCCTTCCAATAACAGGACTTTCTCAACAGGGAGCGGCAGGGCTCATCAGAGCAGGGAGAGAGGATTCAGAGTCAGAGGCCAAGCCCCGAGTACTCCAGACCGAGAGGGACGTGGGCCGTCTCCGCTGCATGTACCCAGAGCTGCCTCTCTGGCTGCACAGGCAGTAGGAAACGTCATCTTCTGTGTCCAGGAAGCAGAAGAGATTTGGGAACATTGGTGAGCTCTGCTCAAGGCTGCCCGCGTCCTTTCACATCTTCCCTCCATTTCCCCAATATAATTAAACAAGATTTTACTCTCAGCAATATTGACTTCGTATGCTATATTTTCCAGGAGACAACGACTATTTCATGTCTTTATTTTAGACTTTTTATTTTGTATTAGAGTATAGCTGAACTGTGGTGTTGGAGGAGACTCTTCAGAGTCCCTTGGACTGCAAGGAGATCCAACCAGTCCATCCTAAAAGAGATCAGTCCTGGGTGTTCATTGGAAGGACTGATGCTGAAGCTGAAACTCCAAAACTTTGGCCACCTTGTGCGAAGAGTTGACTCATTGGAAAAGACCCTGATGCTGGGAGGGCTTGGGGGCAGGAGGAGAAGGGGACGACAGAGGATGAGATGGCTGGATGGCATCACCGACTCAATGGACATGAGTTTGAGTAATGTCCGGGAGTTGGTGATGGACAGGGAGGCCTGGCGTGCTGCGATTCATGGGGTCGCAAAGAGTCGGACACGACTGAGCAACTGAACTGAACTGGACTGAACTGAATGGCTGATTAACAATGTTGTGATACTAGTAGGTTCAAGTGGACAGCAAAGGGTCTCAGTCAGGCGTATTCCTGTATCCATTCTCCCCCAAACTCCCCTCCCAGCCAGGGTGTCACATTAACATAGAGCAGAGTTCCCTGTGTTATGCAATCACCATTTCATTTAAACAACTGCTCTGTATTCCACACAGCTCTGATAGTCAAAAATATCAGTGATCCATCAATGCCAATTTTTCTTTATTTTCCTTGAGGACATTCCTCTGGAGCCTCCTCAGTTCTGTTGTTACCCGAGTCTGTTGTTACACAGCTGAGTTCCCTTGGCTTCTCTCCTGGATTGGATCTCGTGTTTCCTAACACCAGATCACTCTCAGTTTATTCCTGCATTTTCATGGAGCACACTTATTAGTATTTGGTTGGCCCAAAAGTTCGTTCGGATTTTTCAGAGATGTTACAGAAAGACCTGAATGAACTTTTGGGTCAACCCAAGATTGAGGGCAGGAGAAGGGGGTGACAGAGAATGAGATGGTTGGATGGTATCACTGACTCAATAGACATGAGTTTGAGCAAACTTCAGGGGATAGTGAAGGACAGGAAAGCCTGGCATGCTGCAGTCCATGGGGTGGCAGAGTTGGACATGACTTAGCAACTGAAAAACAACAATAGTGTCCTTGAAAAAGGGTAAACAGAAGATATATTGCTTTGAAGACATATCAGGTTTAAGAATGCTTTTGTTAAGGTGCTACTACTAAGGTAGCTAAGGTCACATAGAATTCCAACTTGAAAATCATTTACATTTAGAATTTTGCTGTCATCATTTTATTGTCTTCTAGAGCCCAGTGTCATTACTCAGAAATCCTATGCTGTTCTTCTTCTCATCCTTTATATTTCCCCTTTTATTTTCTGACCCTTTGGTGTTCCAGTTTCATTGTATTTGAATAGTGCCCAAAGGGGCCTGGAAATCTGAAAACTGTCAACAAAATATTACTCAGTTGATTTAAGAAAGAAATGGAAAATTTTACTGGAGCCAAACTGAGGATTATGATACAAGAACACCATCTTGGCAAGTTCCAAGAACTGGAGCTTCTTTAAATGTGTGTGTGTGTGTGTGTGTGTGTGTGTGTGGCAGGACTGTACTTTAAATGAAGTATTACTGACAGTTACAAAATCCAGATTTGCAGGTACAAAGTGGTGGGCCATAGTGACTCTTCGCAGGATCAAGAAGGAATGTTCTCTTTTAAGGAGCTGTCTTATGGGTGCTAGGAGAACTCTGTGCTTTATGGCAGAGCAGGTATTTCTGCCCATGGCTGATGCATAACTGCAAGGTACACAGTGTGCGGTAGAGAGGACAGAAGAAGCCAAAGGACGGAGAAAAATTTTAAGTTTGTATTTTTTTGGCCTTGCCATAAAATATGAATTTTATTTTACAAAATTCATGCCCATTTTCTGTGTTGTAATTCCCCGGCTTCTCCGTACTTTTTCTGTCCTCCTTTCTTAGAACTGCTGTTAACACTACTACTTTTCCTATCTTTCTTCTTCCATTATCCATCCTTTTGCATTTCTCTCCTGAGATCTGCTCTAATATGTTTCAAACAGTTTTGATTTTTTTATTTAGGCTATTTTGAATTCCTATGACCTCCTTTTAGTGTTCTGTTATTCCTTTTTCATAGTATTCTGTTTTATTTTTTCATGGAAGCAGTATGTTCTTTTCCCTTTCTGAGAAACGTAATAGAGTTGTTTGAAATTTTCTTCCATTTCTTTTATTTTCTTAGTTCCTTCAAAGCTTCTTTTTGTTTCTTTCGGCCTTTCTCTGGCATGTGGAGACTGACAATACTTAGCAGTGAGGCACTTAAGCTGATGGAAAGACAGGCATGTGTCTATGGGGCTTGTTGATCGATGGATTCTTTGAATGCTGAATGTTTCATCAGTGGCTTTTTGTGATCTTGGGATAACTCCCAAGTGTCAGAGCTCTAGGGTGGTTTAGTGTCTCCAAAGAGGGACCCTCTGACCTCTTGCTTTGGGGAAGTAAGCTTGACGGTAGGTCCTCCATTGTGTGAGGAGGATGCTGAATCTTCTTGAGTCCTCTGACCTCAGGATAGCTTCTCAGCATCCCTTTCCTCTGTGTCTTGTGGCCCTGGAGGTGAATCATTATTCATTTTATCCAAAAGGAAACACCCTATCTCTTAAAAGTGTAGGCTATGGTTAGTCCCTTGATTTCATATAGTGAAGGTAAGGACCTAAGGAATTAACTGCTTTGTCTGTCATCTTTTAAATAATCTTCCTGTTTTCAGATTCTATTTCTTCCCCACCCTCCCCTCTATGGTCTGGGGTTCTGCAAACTCAGTCTTCTTGATTCTTGCTGGTGTCTGCAATGCAGACACACTCTAAATATTTTTGGCAGGGACATCCTACAGAATGAAAAGATGTATTTGCAAACCACATATCTGACAGGGAGTTAATATCAAAAATATATAAAGAACTCACACAACTCAATAACAACAAGAAAAATCAAATAAACCAATTAAAAAATGAGTAAAGAGTCAAACAGACCTTTCTCCAAATATGATAGATAAAAGGTAAACAGGTATATGAAGAGAATCTCAACATCTTTAGTCATTAGGGAAATGCAAATTAAACCATAATGAAATATCACCTCATACTTGTTAGAATGACCATCATAAGACAAAAGACAACAAATGCTAGCATGAATATGGGGGAAAGTAATGCTTGTGCATTGTTGGTGGGATTGTAAATTGGTACAACTACTATGGAAACACTATGGAAGAGCCTTAAAAAATTATAAATAGAACTCCCATATGATCCAGCAATTCCACTTCTGGGAATATATCCAAAGAAACAAAAACAGTAATTTGAGAAGATATCTGTATCCCCATGTTCATAGCAACATTATTTATAGTAGCCAATACATGGAAATGACCTGAGTGTCCATAGATGGATGAATGGAAAAAGAAGTTGTGATATATATATGTGTGTGTGTGTGTGTGCATATATATGTAATTCAACCATAAAATTGAGAAATTATCACCACTTGTGACAACATTGATGAATCTCATTGAAGGCATTATGCAAATTGAACAAGTCAGTTCGAGAAAGGTAAATACTGTATGATTTTACTGTGTGGAATAAAAAAAAAAGATCTCAAAACACCAAACTCATAGGAAAATAGGTCAGGCTTGCAGTTATCAGAGGTGAAGGGTGTGGGTGCAGGAGGGGAAATTGGAGGAGGCTGGTCCAAAGTTACAAAAGTAAGTTTTAAAGTAAATAAATCCTAGGGATGTAATGTATAACACGATGACTACAACTGACATTGACACAGATACATACGTTAAGAGAGTAAATCTTAAGAGTTCTGATCATAGGAGAAGTTTTTTTCCCCCTTTTTTTCATTATATCTATACAAGAAGATGGATGTTAGCTCAATCTATTGCGGTAATCATTCACAATATATGTAAATCAAACCATCATGCTCTGTGCCTTAAACTTATTCAGTGATATATGTCAATTATTTCTCATAAGGTTGGGAAAAAATTAGCAAGTTGAATTCAACAATGCATTAAAAGCATCATATATCCAGGTCAAGTAGGGTTTATTCCAGTGATGCTGGGCTGGTTCAACATCTGCAAATCAATGTGAAATATTACACTAACAAAATGAAGGGTAAAAATCATATAATCACTTCAACAGATGCAGAGAAAATATTTGACAAAATTCAACATCCATTTATGACAAAAACTTTTCAACAAAGCAGGTATGAAGGAAACATACTCAACATAATAACAGCCATATATGACAAGACCGCAGCTAACATCATACTCAATGATGAAAAGCTGAAAGCTTTTCCTCTAAGATCAAGAACAAGACAAAGATGCCCACTTTCAACACTTTTATTCAACAAAGTATTGGAAGCCCTAGCCATGGCAGTTAGGCAAGAAAAAGAAAATGCATTCAAATTGGAGAGGAAGAAATAAAACTGTCATTATTTGCAGATGACATGATATTACACATAGAAAACCCTTAAGTTGCCATCCAAAATTGTTGGAATAAGTAAATTTGTTGTAGGATGCAAAATCAATATTTAATAATCTGCTGCATTTCTATACATTAATAATGAACTGTCAGAGAAATGTTTTTAAATTCCATTTACAATTGCATCAGAAAGAATAAAATACCTAGGAATAAAATTAACCAAGGAGGTAAAATATCTGTACACTGAAACTGCAAGACATTAAAGAACAAAAATGGAAAAGGACACAAATGAATGGAAATATATTCTGTGCTCATGGGTTAGAAGAATTAATATTGTTAAAATGTCCATACTATCCAAAACAATCTATAGATTCAATGCAATCTCTATCAAAATTCCAGTGGCATTTGTTATAGAAATGGCACAAACAATCCCAAAATTTGTATTGTTGTTGTTCAGTCGCTCAGTCATGTCCAACTCTTTGCAACCCCATGGACTGCAGCACGCCAGGCTTCCCTGTCCTTCACCATCTCCAGGAGCTTGCTCGTGTCCATTGAGTCAGTGATGACATCCAACCATCTCACCCTCTGTCGTCCCCTTCTCCTCCTGCCTTCAATCTTTCCCAGCATCAGGGTCTTTTCCAGTGAGTAGACTCTTCACATCAGGTGGCCAGAGTATTGGAGCTTCAATTTCAACATCACTCCTTCTAATGAATATTCAGGATTGATTTCCTTTAGGATTGACTGGCTTGATCTCCTTGCAGTCCAAGGAACTCTCAAGAGTCTTCTTCAGTACCACAGTTCAAAAGCATCAGCTCTTTGGTACTCAGCTTTCTTTATGGTCCAACTCACATCCATACATCACTACTTGAAAAATCATAGCTTTGACTATACAGATCTTTGTTGGCAAGTAATGTCTTTGCTTTCTTATATGCTGTCTAGGTTGGTCATAGTTTTTCTTCTAAGGAGCAAGCATCTTTAATTCATGGCTGCAGTCACCATCCACAGTGATTTTGGAGCCCAAGAAAATAAAGTCTGTCACAGCTTCTATTGTTTCCCCATCTATTTGCCATGAAGTGATGGGACTGGATGCCATGATCTAAGTATTTTGAATGTTGAGTTTTAAGGCAGCTTTTTCACTCTCCTCTTTCACCTTCATCAAGAGGCTCTTAAGTTCCTCTTCCAAAATTTGTATGGAACCATGAAAAACTCTGAATAGCCAAAGCAATCTTGAGCAAGAAGAGCAAAGCTGGAAACAGCACACTCCTTGATTTTAAACTCTATTACAGAACTACAGCAATTAAAACAGTGTGGCAATGACATAAAGACAATACATAGGTCAATGGTACAGAATAGAGAGCCCAGAAATAAACCCACATACATTACCACAGAGAAGCTAAGAACATACAAGGGGGAAAGGACAGTTTCTTCAATAAGTGGTTTTGGGAAAACTGGAGAGCTACATGCAAAACAATGAGAGGATCACTATCTTACCCAAGTGCAAAAATTAACCTTAACTCAAGATGGATTAAAGACTTGAACATAACATCTGAAATCATAAAACTCCTAGACGAAGCAAGCTCTTTGACATCAATCTTGGCAAAGAATTTTTAAAATCCAACAAGAAAACTAACAAAAACAAAAATAAATCAGTGGGACTAGATCAAACTAAAATACTTCTGCACATCAAAGGAAACCATCAATAAAAAGGCAACCTACTGGCTGGGAGAAAATGTTTTCAAATTGCCTGATAAACGGGCTTCCCTGGTGGCTCAGATAGTAAAGAATCTGTCTGCAAGGCAGGAGACCAGGTTCAATCCCTGGGTTGGGAAGATCCCCTGGAGAAGGAAATGGCAACCTGCTCCCAGTATTCTTGCCTGGAAAATTCTACAGACAGAGAACCCTGGCAGGCTACAATCCGTGGGATCAGAAAGAGTCAGACATGACTGATTGACTAACACTTTCACTTTCATCTGATAAATGGCTTAATATTCAAAATATATAGAGCTCATACAACTCAATAGCAAAACCCCGAACAGTCTGATTTAATAATGGGTAGAATATCTGAATAGACATTTTTCCATAGAAGACATACAGATGGCCAACAGCTACATGAAAGCTGGCTCAACATCACTAATTGTCAGGGAAATGCAAATCACAGCCACAGTGAGGTATCTCACACCTGCTGGGATGGCTACTAGCAAAAAGACAAGAAATAAGCGTTGGTGAGGATGTGTTGAAAGGGAGCCCTTGTGCACTATTGCTGGGGATATCAGCCAATATGGGAAACAGCACGCTGGTTCCTCTGGGGGCTCAGACTGTAAAGAACCTGCCTGCAATGCTGGACACCCAGGTCCAATCCCTGGGTAGGGAATATCCCCTGGAGGAGGGGATGGCTACCCATTCCAGTATCCTTGCCTGGAGAATTCCATAGACAAAGGAGCCTGGTGGGCTAAAGTCCATGGAATCTCAAAGAAATGGACATGACTGAATGACTAACACATTTCACTTTTATGGCAGTTCCTCAAAATATTACAAATAGAACTACCATATGATCCAACAATTCAACTTCTGGATATTTATCCTAAGAAAATGAAAATACTAATCAAAAAGTTATATGCACTCCCATGTTCACTGCAGCATTATTTACAACAGCCAAGATATGGAAAAAACCTAAGTGTCCATGGAAGTATGAATGGATAAAAAAATGTGACATATGTATATCATGAATGAAATACCCACACCCAGTAGAATATTATATATTATGGGTAGACCTGGAAGCTATTGTGTAAAGTGAAATAAGTCAGAGAAAGAGAGAAATAATGTATGTTCTTTTATACATGGAATCAAAAAATAATAACCAAGCTCTTAAGAGATTGGTGGTTACCAGAAATGGGAATGGGGGGATGTGGGGTGAGAGAAATGAGTGAAGAAGTTCAAAAGGTTTAAAAATCAAGGAAAAAAGAGATATAGCTTTTCACACGTTAACTTATTTAGCATGAAATTCACATGTCTATACATGTAGGAAGAATTTCATTTTGCTAGCTTCTAGCTCTTCCTTTGCTACATGATAAACTTCTAAATACAGCAAATATGAGGCTAAGATATGGGCTTCCCTGGTGGCTCAGTGGTTAAGAATCCGCCTGCTATGCAGGAGAGGTGGGTTCATCGCTGGGTGGGGAAGATCCCACGGAGGAGGAAATGGCAACCTACTCCAGTATTCTTGCCTGGACAGAGGAGCCTGGTGGTCTGTAGTTCATAAGGTGGCAAAGAATGGGACATGACTTAGAGACTAAACAACAACAGCTAAGATACGCATGTGTTACATTGTTCCATCACTTGAATCTTGCACCACTTACACTTCACAATGCCCATTTCTTAATGTGCATTGGTCTTGCTGAGGATCTTTTCAATCATTTCTAATATTTTCTACTTATTCTTTTCTGTTCCATTTTATAGCTCTTTAAAAAAGTTTATCATGACTCACAAAATGAATTTCAAAAATTGATTTCATGATCCATGGTTTGAAAAACATTGTGAAGGGACACATTTTATTTAAATGGATCATCTGGAAACATTTTAACAAATATATTTATGAAAAAAAATTATTTCTGAGGAATTAATACAGACTAAATTATAGGTACAGATGGGTCAACAAAAGTGTAATCCTCAGGAGTTCACTTAAAATCCTTAGAAGATAATTAGCAATACCACTTCAGTCCACAGGAGGGCAGCATCTGTTTTAGTTATATTTTAGGATTCGCTGTAAACGTGCTCCCTTTTGCAGAGAACAGGAATTCTGTCAAGTGAATTATTTATAGTGTACTGGTGTAAACAAAAAGTGGTTTATGCTTGGTTGTTGAGAATCAGTCCTGTCGATACCAAAAGAACTGCCATTTATTTTGGGGTCGGATCCAAAAGAATCAGTTGAATTCTCTTTCCTCTTGGCATTTCTCTTATTTCATTTTCCTTTTCTTTTTTGTCCTTTCTGTCCATCTCTGGCCTATGTTCTTGCTCAGGTGATCCATGGGAAGCCAAATTGCCATGCGCCCTGAGGAATGGAGTCATCAAGCCCAGATGCCGACTCAGATTCTTTGTGGTGACTTTCTGAGTTTCCACGCTGAACTTGGACCTCTACCACCCGGCTTGCTACATGTGCTAATAATCAGAGGCTCTTGTGGTACCACTTGGGTGGACCGATGTCACTCTCTTAATTAGTGTGAAGCGGAGTCCAGCCTGGAGTGAGTCAGCACATGTGAAAAACATTCTTAGACTGCTAGGCCTTGTAAGGCTTAAAGGTAATGATGAATAGGGAAAGGACCATGGTATTTTGAACCCCTTCTTGCCTTTACTCTGGACGCACTACCATCTTGTGGGGACCCACTAGACCATTTAATATTGTGGTTGGATTTGACCTCACCCTGCGGCTCAGTCACTAGGAAGGAGGCAGGAGGGCCTGAACATTCTAGTGGGTGTGGAATGAACTCCCTGCCTCTTGTTTCACTTAGGTCTGTATTGTCACAGGTTCTAACCCTGACCCTTAGTGAGTATTTGTTTCAGATGATTCTGTCTGGGGAGGGGCTGGGTGAACTGGATCCTGTTTCCACATTTCTAAAGGGCCTGAAGGGCATCAAGGGCAGCTACCCCCATGGAGTTCATCTCTCTTCTTCTTACCAGTGCGTCACGTGCAAAGTTTCTGCACTTGCTCTGCTTCCTCTTGCCTTCGAGCCTCTGCCTCTGTTGCGGCTCTGCTCAAACTCACATTCCTCAACCCTCTCCTTGTCTCCGTGCCCTGCTTCAGGAGTTACCTGAAACCACTTTTGAGAGGGCTGGCCTGTGGCTGGTGGGTCTCATAGCCTCTCATCAGCTGGCGTCATAGGTGCCTGTTGACTTCTTGGTCTCTCACAATAGACGGTGGCCCCCCACCCCCCAAGATGAAGGCCATGCCCTCTTACCAGACCTGTTGCGGTGCCAGGCACCTAGCAGGCACACAAGCCCTGTTGTGTGAATGAAGCAAAAAATAACTGCTGATGCTCTGGTTGACCCTGAGTTGATAGACAAGGTACTTAACAGACAGGTTGGTGCATAGTCAAACTTGTAGGTAGACAGGTAGGTGTCCAGGGGCTTAGATGTATTTGGATGGAGAAGGGTCCAGCGTGGGGTGGGATGAGATCAAGAAACTGTGGGGATGGGAAAGCTAAGCTGATGAGGGTGGACACATGAAGAGTCTGACGAGGGCTGGGGGTGGGGGTCACACATGCAGCTGAGTGCTTCTGTTCTGGAAGGGACAGGTGACAGGCCTTCAGCTTGGTGGCCTTTTTCTTTGGTTGCTGGGACCAGTAGGCAACGCAGGAGGCCTACCGGCTGCCTGGGGTTGGGAGGAGGCGCCTCTCAGAAGGGCAGCCCTGGAAGAGGGTCGCCCTCTGTACTCTGGGCACTTGACCTGGACCCTGAGTGGCGTTTGGACAGTAGGAGCCTGCGGTTCTGGAGCAGAGGGGGAGTAACACACTGCCTGGTGAAAGATCCTCCAAACTACAAAATTGCCAGAGCGAGGCATTCCCGGTTTTGATTTTACTCCAAAATGCAGACTCCTTTTTTATTCTTCTAAATATCTCATTATAAAACTCCAAGCTCCCCCTCCCCAAAATAGAAGGGGGCTTCCCTGGTGGCTTAGTCGTAAAGAATGCGCCTGCCTATGCAGGAGACACGGGTTCGATCCCCGATCTGGGATGATCCCACATACTCCCGGGCAGCTGGGCCCATGAACCACAATTATTGAGCCTGTGTTCTAGAGCCTGGGAGCTGCAGCTACTGAAACTCTCGTGCCGTAGCGCCCGTGCTCCGCAACAAGGGAAGCCACCACGGAGGAGCCCGTGCGCTGCAACCAGAGAGGGGCCCCACTCGTCACAGCTAGAAGCAGCCTGCAGGCAGCAACATAGTGAATAAATAAATTAAATATCGAAGAAAAATAAGGGGAGAAAAGTCTTAAAAAAAAAAAAGCAAACACCTCTTACTATAATTCTTTAGCATCATACACCTCTCTTCCCCATCTCCCAAGTCCTAGAACCTAAAAAGGCATCACCAACCCTCATGTCCTCAGAGGCTCAGACACCAGTTTCCAGGAACAGCCCAGCTACGCTGAGTTCGTTTTCTCCTCTTTCCTGGAAGGCAGCCTCTAGGGTTGGTGTGGCCCAGGGTGTCTGAGTCAACCCCCTGCTAAGACCGAAATAGGCAATTGTTTGAAGGAGAGCAGTTCAGGACGTGCGTGTGAGGAACAGAGAAATGATGTGTTTCCATAGTTAGCGAATTCCAGAATCAACGATTTTAAACCACAGTTTGAAGATACCTTGGAAAAAACTCTCTTATTAAGGCCCAGAAAGAGCCATATTCTAGAAATTGGAGAGCTTCTCTGAATGAAAATCTCCTCCCTTTGGTCATGGAAGGGCACACCCTTAGGAAAAAAGAACCCTCAGAAGGTTAATAAATGAATGCTTGATTGCTTTGCTGCTATTAGAGATATTTTTAGTTGCTGTCAACAAACTTAGTTTTTCTTAATTCAGAATAAATGTCTGGGAAGGCACATAAGGTTGTTACAGATGCACAAGTAAACTTTAGGCAAGGGGGTGAGTTGAACATTTGTCCTTTAAGTTTCTTTTTTTTTTTCCCCCCATAACTATAGCCAAAAGGAGGAGATGGTTAAAATAACTAAAAAGTAAGACAGATGTATGCTATGGGGCTTCCCAGGTTATCGCTAGTGGTAAAGAACCTGCCTGCCAATACAAGAGACATGAGAGACGTGGGTTTGACCCCTGAGTCAGAAGATTCCCTGGAGGAGGGCATGGCGTCAACTCCAGTGTCCTTGCCTGAAGAATCCCACGGACAGAGGAGTCTGGCAGTCCATAGGGTCGCAAAGAGTTGGATATGACTAAAGCAACTTAGCAACACACATGCATGATACAGTAAAAAGATTCAAGGATAAAAACACTCATTGAGGTAATTTTTATAACAATAAAAAAAAGGAAATAATCTAGTTGGGGATCAGTAGGAATGTGGATTAAAAAAACCCCTGGGACACAGTGGAGAACTATGGTAGCTAAAGTGAATGGACTGCAGTCTATGAAATAACATGGAAAAACTTTGGAAATGTATCTTTTCAACTATACTGAAATCCAATCAGCATAGAATGGAAACATAGTTTTGAATGAAGGAAGTAAGTGGCAAAGGATTTATGCAAAATGATAAAATTTTAATTTGAAACAAAGTGATACATTGCATCTTGTTTATAACAAAAACTTGCAAATACTTACAAGGAAGGATAAATCCCACATTCAGGATACTGATTGTCCTGGGGCTAGGAGGGGAAGGAGCTGGGGATTGCGATTGTAGTTAAAACTGTACATGTTGTACTTTTTAAAATAAATTTCTGAAGCCCAAATGGTAAAATGTTAAAGTGTATCAAATTGGGGGGATAGATACACAGATGTCTATTGTATTATGTTTTGTTCTTTTTGGTGGTTTGGAACTACAGTCATAAAATTGAGATGCATCTACAAAGTAAGCCTCAGATAAGGATTATTGTTTTTTATTTCTTTATTTTGGTTGTGCTGGGTCTTGATTGCTGAGCATGGGCTCTCTCTAGTTGCGGCGAGCAAGGGCTACTCTCCAGTTACAGTGCATGGGCTTCTCATTGCGGTGGCTCCTCTTGCTGTTACTTCCAGGCTCTAGAGCACAAGCTCAGTAGTTGCAGGGCACGACTTTAGCAGCTCCTCAGCCTGTGGGATCTTTCCCAACCAGGGATCAAACTCATGTACCCTGCATTAGCAGGTAGATTCTTAGCCACTGGATCACCGGGGAAGTCTCAGAATTATTGTTAAAAGACTCGGTTTATCTGTCCTCAGCCTCTTCAGATAGAAACCCCATTTCATTCAATTGTGCCTAGCTGATTCTGTGCCTCTGTGAAATCAATTGGGGAAAGGAGAGGCTTCCAGAGGTTGTGGAAATGCAAACCGAAGCAAGTCTTCAGCAGCCAGGAGGTTTTTATTTTCTCCCAAATGGGGACTCTGAATGGAAGGACAGTCTTTGATCTTCCTATATTCATCCAGCATATCCAGCCAAGTGCTAGGAACACAAAGGCAGCTAAAAATATCAATAACAAAGCTTCTGGTTGTCCTTCTGAGCAGCTCAGGGCAGGTTCACATGGATTCCCTCCTGTCGCCTCACTGGGGTCCTGGGAACCTGATTCAGATCACATTACCAGCGTCTCTCTGTCTAATCACAACGGGCTTGTCCTGTTCAATATGGAATCAGGAGGGCTTTGTTCTAAGAGAGATGACCTGGGACATCCTGCTGAGATAGGTTGGTCTGGATTGCGTTTGGCTCATCTCGTTACAGGACTGATAAATGTCCAGAACAATGACCGTGTGTTTCTCTGTTGGATTTTATTGAAAGGATCTTGCATCCAATTCTTCTGACTGTGACGTCTTTTCTCAGTGCCTGCCTGACAATTTCTGAGGGTTTTCATGGTTTCTGTCTATAAACCAGCATTTTGAAAATTCTCTGTACGAAAGATGTAGTAAGAGTCGTTGTTCAGTTGTTCAGTTGTGTCTGACTGAGACCCCCATGGACTGCAGCACGCCAGGCTTCCCTGTCTTTAACTATCTCCCTGAGTTTGCTCAAACTCATGTCCATTTAGTCAGTGATGCCATCCAACCATCTCATCCTCTGTCATCCGCTTGTCCTTCGAGTAAGAATTACATCAAGGTGATTCAGGAAAATGACATGTCTGTGCTTATTGGGCCCAAGTTCGTTACTCTCTAGGCAAGAGAAGGCAAGGTGACTTGCTTAGCACAGTCCATTGGATCTGATTTTTATGTCACAGGTTAGCTATGAAAGCAGATGGCCAGAGAGGACCAGAACACTGAGCGTGTGTTACACTGCAGATATCTTTCTGCCATTAACATCCTAATTTCTGATAATGTTCTTTTGATTCACAGCAGATGGTTTGATTGTTTCCAAAGGATTGAGAAAAAACCCTGGACATTAGAATGAAAGTCTGATAGCTCCTTTAGGCTGGTGAGTGGCAGTCAAGTGGGTGTGGGTTCCACTCTAGGCCCAGCTGCCTCACCAGGAAAAATGATTTTAAAGAATGCAGAGAAAATAAAGACATCAGCCAATCTCTTGGGGGATGGTAGGTAGCAAACTATGATGTAGGGAATGATCTCTGTGGGGGCTAAGGAGGCAGAAGGGAAGTGTGGAATCCCAGAGCCCTTTTTAAAAAATGTATTTTTATATCTTTATTCACAAGGACATTTGGTCAGTAATTTCTTTATTTAATAATTTTATTTTTTAATTCATCTTTAAATTTTTGGCTGTGCTGTGTCTTTGTTGCTGAGGAGGCTTTTCTCTAGTTGCAGCAAGTGGGGGGCGGGGGGGAGCTTCTCCTTTTGCAGAGCACAGTCTTTGGAGCACAGGCTCAGTAGTTGTGATGTGAGGACTTAGTTACTCTGAGACATGTGGGATCTTCCTGGACCAGGGATCAAACCCCTGTCTCCTGCATTGGCAGATGGATTCTTTACCTCTAGACCACCAGGGAAGCCCTCAGGGTTCTTCCAGTGGGAGCACCACTGCACGGTGTCCACTCGAAGGGGTGGGGTCAAGCAGCAGGTCGGGTCATGATGGGAAGGAAGAAGAGATGTGATTTGGAGGAGGAAGACGGGAAAACTAGTATTGCTCATGGCTTCCGACGTGACATGCCAGCTAGACTCGACTTCTGATTTTGGTGGAAAAGGAAGAGAAAGACACAGATTTGAGTTCTTACTGTGTTCTGGGCACTTCACTGAACACCTGAAAATAAATTTTAAACCACTTGTCAAACATGTAATTATATATTTTTAGGTTAATCTTTTCAGAAGAGAAAGCTAAGCTTAGAGAAATTTACTTCTCCAAGGTCATGTAGTAACTGGGAGAGGTGGAATTTAAGTCTAGGTTTGTACTTGACTTCAAAGCCATGTTTATTCTATTTGCTACTCACTATTTGGACCATGGAGTGGATCATAATGCAAATGAAGGCATCTGTGTGCACAAACACAACACACACATTCACTCACTCATATGCTTTACACAAACACAACACACACGTTTACTCACTCATATGCTTACACTGTGTTTACAGAGGTGACAGCTTGGTGTGTGTCCCCCAGTAACACAGGCTGATCAGCTTGAAAGGATGGGAAGAAAATATTAGACCTTTCATTTACACTTTCATCTCGGGTTTTTAAAGTGACTACTTTCTGTGCTTGTTATAATCTAAATACTATATTATGTACATTATTTTTACATATATATGTATGTGTGTATGTATGTATGCCTGTGTCTGTTTATATAAATGCACATGATGTGTGATCAGAAATGTTTGACGAGTGATGATATAGACCAGGGGTTGGAAATTACAGCTCATGGACCAAATCCAACCCACTACCTGATTTTGTAAATAAAGTTTTAATGGATCACAGTCATGTTCATTTGTTTACATATTGTCTGTAGCTGCGTCAAGTAGTTGCGAAACAGACCACACGGCCTGCAAAGCCTAAAATGTTTCCCAGGTGGCCTTTTACAGAAAACGTTTGCCACCCCCAGATTTGTGCAGTAGAAGTAGACAGTATAAGGTTCAAAGCAAAAGCTTTGCCCAAAAACATAAACTGTTTTTCCATCACAGTTCTTCCCAGAAGTTTAGCGGAGCCTAATGGGTGTGTGTGTGAACTCAGTCCTGCCTGACTCTTTGTGACCCCATGCACTGTAGCCCACCAGGCTCTTCTGTCCTTGGAATTCTCCCAGCAAGGATACTGGAGTGGGTTGCCATGTCCTCCTCCAGGGAATTTTCCCAATTCAGGGATCCAACCTATGTCTCTTACGTCTCCTGCATCGGCAGGCGGGTTCTTTACCACTAATGCCAACCGGAAGCACAGTAGGGCCTAACAGAAGTGGCTAAAACCTAATGTCTCATCTCAACAATCAGAAGTCAACATTTTAATTAGTACTTGATATCCCATTACCTAAAATCCTAGCATCTTATAAACCTATTCTGTGCAAAGCAGGTTATGGTGAGCAGGCAAAAGTGTTAGCACAGAAAAAGTAAAGGGAGATGTTCAATAAGGAACAAAAAAGGGATACTTTCTATGAAAGCCAGGATTAATCTACCTGCCTGCAACGCGGCTCCCCAGCACACCTCCGCTTATCTTCCTTGGCTGCAGGAGGTACAGAATTAGAGCTGGAAGCTCAGTCTTGCTTGGTACTTGGTCAGCGTACAGACCAGCTTGGCCTCAGCTCCACGAGCAATTTCTGGAGTAATTCTAGGATTTGTTCTGCCTGGGGCTCAGTTTTCCTGTTTATGGTCTCATTGGGATGAGCTACTGAGTTAGGGTTGCAACCCAGCCAGAAGCTACTGAGTTAAGGTTGCTACTATGTTTTAACCCTTACCTGCCCTGATACCTACAAAAACGGTTTTCTTCCTTCCTCACTCAAAATTTTCCAGGATCCTGATGTCTCCACAAGGGGATCTGAATCAATGCCTTGTGCGTGCACATGCTAAGTTGCTTCAGTCATGTCCAACTCTTTGTGATCCCATGGACTGAAGCCTGCCAGGCTCCTTTGTCCATGGGATTTTCCAGGCAAGAATACTGGAGTGGGTTGCCATGCCCTCCACCAGGGGATCTTCCCGATCCAGAGATTGAACCCGTATCTCTTACATCTCCTGCATTGGCAGGAGGGTTCTTTACCACTAGTACCACCTGGGAAGCCCCAAACCTATGCCTTATTTTAATAATTCACAGACTCAGACCTCTTCTCAGTTAAAGAGCCTGGATCACAACCACATCTCTGCTTGAACTCAGACACCATGCTTTGGGCTGCTGGCTGTTCTTAGCCTCAGAACTAGCTTAGCCTCTCTGGCACATTCCATGCAGATCCACGCTTGTTGCCTTCCTCTGACAGCCCATTTGGAGGCCCGAGCATGCTTTGCAAGTAAGAACATAAGGATTATGCCTGCAGTCTTCCTGAGCAGTAAAATTCGAGCTTCAAATATTTGAAATAAACAGGGCAACAGAACAAAGTCACTTAGGAGATAAATAAGTCACAACTGAGATGTTTCTCAAGTGATTAAGCATCTTGCCTATAAGCCTAGTTCTTCATGTTGAATTCCTAACAGCCTTTTCACCCCTTTCAGGTCAGAAGAGTTGGCGTGAGGTCTGAACCCTCTAACTAGACAGTGATCAGAGATGAGTAATTCCCTCTAGCCATGACTCCTATGCTCAGTGGAGATTGTGATTGCAATACCACTCCAGGCTTCGGAGGCTCTCATCAGGGTCCCCAGTCTCCGAATTGGGGAATGTCCACTTAACCCTACTGAGTCAGTTAAGCAAAACTTAGTATTGGTACCGAATTGCTACATGATATTACATGGCGGTGGGTTGACCAAGCTGCCACTCACTGTTGTTCCATCACCAAGTTGTGTTTGACTCTTAGTGACTCCATGGACTGCAGCACACCAGCCATTCACTACTTCGTTGGTACGGATGCTCACAGATTGTTACCTTGCTTTTGTTTGGGTAACCTTAAGATAAAACTAATGATCCTTTGGGATCTGGTCCTTTATAATTCCTTTCTAAAGAGTCACCACATCATAGAGAGTGCATTCAAGAAGATGGCTGGTTTTGTTCCTGGTCTTCCTCTTCTTACTCTCATCCCTCTAGCCAGACAGATTCTTCAGCATATAAATCAATGAGATTTCTCCCCTGATTCAAATTTCTTATGGTTTCCCAGAGAAATAAGACTCACAAGTCCCTGCAAATCTTCACCCCCCTCCTCTCATGCTTTAGGCACGTCCATCTTCTCTGCTCATTTCAACCTTAGAGCCTTTGTGGGTGCTGGTTTCCCCGCCGGGAATGCTCTTCCCCAAGATCTTTGTGTGATCGCCTCAATATGATCACCTTGTCTTAGCACAAATGTCAGCTCCTCAGAGAAGTCTTCCTTGACCACCCTAACAAGATAGATACTCTTCCTGCTTCTTACTTTCTTCCCCAGTTACCCTATTTTACTGTCTTCATGGCACTTATCACTGTATGGATTTATGTTGTATTGTTTATGCCATTTTCTTTGCTTGCTTTTTTCTTTTTTTTAATCATTCATCCATTTATTCATTTATGTCCACATTCAACAAGAATAAATTCCATGTAGGCAGAACGTCATTTGTCCGGTTTCCTACCTTATATTCAGAGAACAGTATTCTGTTCTTAGTAAATATTTTTGGGCAAAGGATTAAAGCAACAAATGAAGCAATGGGGTAGTTTTCTTTGCTTCTTGCATCACTTATCTTCTTCCAGTGTTTCATTTTCATGAAATTCTCATGTGCATCCTCTCAGCCAGGCCCCATATTTCACAAAAACCTTCTAGAAACCTCTAAACTGACTTTGAAGTCAAGATTGACCTCATCCCTGTAGACAAATAGGAACATCAGTTTCTCTCAGCTGAACATCTCTATTTCTAAAGTGCTAACAGTAGCTCCTTTGACTTTCACCCCATTAAAGCCTGCCCACAATTCTTAACAAGAAGGCCCCCAAACCCCCTCTGCTAAATGCTTACATATTCTCATAAATGTATCAAATTAAATAATGGAAGTTGAGCAGGCTGTGGAAAGTTTAACATATTGTGCCAATTAAGATTACATGTGCATTTCAGAGACATCATGTCTTATTGATTTTGAGAAATGTGCTATCTTAAAAGAGCCCAGATACTAAATGGAAGCCAATAGCAATTCCTCAAATGTGTTTAAACCATACATTTTTAATCGATCTCATGCAGGTGTATCAGCAAGAATTTGATCAGAGAAGCAGAACCATACTGAGTGATAAAAAAAGATGTATAATAGCGATTTGACTTTGTGTAATTGTGGGAACTTGTTAAGTCGTTATGTAAATACGCTGCCTTCATGGCGGGTACTGGGCCTGGGTCAGCTGGGAGAAGCCGGAGGGATGAAGGGCATGAAGTGTGGAAGGTGAAGGACCAAGTGAAACCTAGTGAAGGTTGGCGGGGACTTGTGTCGGTCTCTCGCTGGAACTCAGGGTGGTCTTCTTCGACTGCTTCCATGCTTTCTACTTTGATGGCGTGGATAACTGCAAAAGAACCGATGCTCTTTGCCGTGTGGGAGCTGAAGGATAAGATCTGAGAGGAGCTGAAAGAACTGAGGCCGGACGTGGCCCCACACCGCCAAGGGGAGCCAGCGCATCTGTGACAATGTGCATGATGTGAGCCACAATGGCGCTTGACGCGCAACCAGTCTTCCCGGCGTAAACATGGCTGCCGCTCCCCTTTCACCTTCTAAGTCTTGAATGCATTTCTCTTTCAGCCAATTCCAGCTCAACTCATTCAGGGGAAAATGTTCCTGGCTCAGCTGCGCTCACACAACCCCAAGTCACCGTAGTAAGTAGCAGATTTTATAAAACACTACCATCCACACAATCATAAATGTCTACTTCTTTGAAGCTGATTGATTCCAGATCATTCTGGGTAACTCATTTACACTTTACCTCCAAGCAGTGCCTCACTTTTCAGAAATCACTTAAATATTGCACTGGCTAATTAAGGGCATTTTGATAATAGCTCTAACTGGCTTTTATGCTATTATGTCCTGGCATAATCTACCTTCTTCTTATTTATTTATTTATTTTTGAAGATTTATTCATTTTTGGTTGCATGGGGTCTTCTTTGCTGCCTGCGGGCCTTCTCTAGTTGGGGTGAGCAGAGGCTACTTTTCCTTGAGGTGTGTGGGCTTCTCATTGCTATAGTTTCTCTTGTTGCAGCTCCCAGACCCCAGAGCACAGGCTCAGCAGTTGTGGTGCAGTGGCTTAGTTACCCTGGGATCCGCCCGGACTAGGGATTGAACCCACGTCCCTTACACCGGCAGGCGGATTCTTAACCAACAGACTAGCAGGGAAGTCTAGTCTTCTTATTTTTTAATTTAAAAGAACTGAATATAGAAAACTCGACCAATCAAAATGATCCTTGATCAATGTGCATACCTATATTCTAGTTCTAAATCTATGAAGTTTTATAATATTTATATTTTCAGATATAAATACTGAACTCTTTGTGGATGAAATGACATGATGTGTGTGATTTACTTCAAAATGATAAGAGAAAGAAGGAAGTGCCAGGGAAGGAAGGGAGTAAATAAGAAATACAATAGAAAATAAATTAATAATTGCTGAGATTCATAGTTGTTGAATGTGGGTAATGGGTTCGTTACACCATTTCCTCTACTTATGTATATGTTTGAAATTTTCCATAGTAAAGTGTTTATAAAAACAGTTGCTTGCCAAAAAGTTTTGGCTATTGCATTTTGTTTTTTCTCATTTTATTATTGACTAAGAAAAATGAGGTGCCTTCATTATAAGATCCCCAGGGAGACAGAGCCCTCTGCCCATACGATAATTTATACCTACTGGTCTTCATAAATGATCCTCCCCAGCCCTAGCTTCTGGTTGCAGTTCCAGACCTGGGAATGTTTGTTCACTCACACAGCAAGACATTATCCAATATGCAAAATGTAATACAACCCGCTGTTTTAAGTGAGGTGCTTCACTCTTGACCTCCCTCAGCCCCTCTTCTGGCAGAGCCTTTCTGGTCCAGTTTCAGAGAGAATTAATCTGCCTCATGTCTGTGTTGGTCACCCAGCTGTGAAAGCCAGGGAGTGGACTTGGAAGTCTGTTTCTTACAAAGATCTGAATGAATTCTGTTCAATCAGCCCCCTCTCACATCCTTTTGAGAACTGACTTCAGTTTTTGGCCCCGTTAAATCAATTATAATTAGTCCTTGGAATTTCCATCTTCAAAAATGATATTGATATATATTGTTTCCTATTATCCCATCTATAATGCTTTTTGTTTTTATTAATTAGTATCATTTTTATCCTTCATTCCGGATTTTAGGGCTGAGAGGGAGCTAGAGATAAGCACATTTGTTTAATCCGATTCCTTTAGCTGAAAATCCCTGCTTGAGCCTGTCAGCCCAGATCGTTGCCTTCCTTTATTTTCATAGGACTCATTTCTGGTGTCTTGTGTGGATCTACCCTTCTTCCTCATATATTAACTGGTTGTATATTTTGAACCATGCCAGCCTGGACTTGCAGTATCTGCCAGGCTCACCTGCTGAACCAGATTCCTACTTTTAGAATCTTTTGATCAGTATGGTCTCTTCAGACACGAGTAATGCTTCCTTGGATAGAATTATTATCTAGCTTAACCAAAGCACTCAGAGTGATCATTACCATCAGAAGTATCAAGACACACTGTGGAAGAGACACTGATGTGTACTTTAAAAGCAGAAACCAGGAGAATGCTACCTTCTGGAAGCTTACAGTGTCAAATCCTGCTTGCAAACAGCAGCTCTGAGAGTCAGCTGTGTACATTAATAGGTTCAGTAAAAGGGGTTGGCTTTTTCTTATAGGGATCAAAGGTTCCTTCTGGTCATTTTATTTTTAGTATGTGAAGCATCTTTGGAGTGAGTGACAAGCTTCCAGAGGTGGTGATGATAGCTCCCCTCTGTCCACCTTGTAGAACTGGTGGAGAGGGAAGCCAGCAAAAGGAGAAGCCAGGGCATTGGAAGAGATCCTGGGAAGTTTTGCCTGTGGAATGAGGGGTGTGGGGAGGTCCTTTTCCCATCCCCCACCACAATCTCAGTTTTGTTGAGATCCAGAAGGAATTATGATCCTGAGCCAATTTGTAAAGCTGCATTTGGAATGTGTACTTGGATTTAGACAGTGCTCTCTACTAACACTAAAAGAGTGGTTTTGACACAGCGTGCATGCGTGTGTGCTAAGTCCCTTCAGGGGTATATGACCTTTTGTGACCCCATGGACTATAGCACCCCACGCTCCTCTGTCCATGGGATTCTCCAGGCAAGAATATGGGAGTGGATTGCCGTTTCCTTCTCCAGGGCGGGGGGGCCTTCCCGATCCAGGAATCGAACCTGCATCTCTTATGTCTCCTGCCTTGCCAGGAGCATTCTTTACCTCTAGCATCACCTTTGACATAGCTATTAAAGTTAAATACTTAAAGGAAGATAGTCCCTTATTCTGCAAGCCCTGGTTTTTGCTTCTTTATTAATACTTCTTGTTGCAAGCTCAGAGCCTTCTGAAAATAACACATTATTTTTCTCCACTTTCTTTTGCTTCTGTCTCCTCTGCTTCTCTCCAATTATTATTTTACATTCCCTGGTAGCTCAACTGGTAAAGAATCTGCCTGTCATGCAAGAGACCCCAGTTCTATCCCTGGTGGGGAGGATCCCCTGAAAAAGGGATAAGCTATCCACTCTAGTATTCTTGCCTGGGAAATCCTGTGGACAGAGGAGCCTGGTGGGCTACAGTCCATGGGGTTGCAAAGAGTTGAACCCAGCTGAGCAGCTACGCGCAAGCACATCACAACATTCACTGAGTTGTTGATATTAGAGATTAAGAAGAGTAGTAAGACATATCTCTTGTCTTCAAGGAGCTTGCCATCAATACAAGAACATTGAACTTTGGGGACTGGTATTCAGTTAAGAAGACCATGTGCATGATGAATCGCTCAGTCGTGTCTGACACTTTTGTGACTCCATGGACTGTACCTGGCCAGGTTCTTCTGTCCATGGGCTTTTCCAGGCAAGAAGAATGGAATGGTCTGCCGTTTCCTCCTCCAGGGGATCTTCCCGACCCAGGGATCAAACCGATGTCTCCTGCATTGACAGGTGGATTCTTTACCATTGAGTCACCTGGAAAGCCCTCAGTTAAGAAGAGGAGCTAAAATTCCAAAAAGAACCAGATTTTCATTTTCCATTTTCTTTTTTCTTTAACCTGGTGCTCTGTGACAATCTAGAGGCGATGGATGGGGTAGGGGTGGGAGGGAGATTCAGGAGGGAGGGGACATACCTATGCCTATGGATGATTCATGTTAATGTATGGCTGAAGCAACACAATATTGTGAAGCAATTACCCTCCAATTAAAAATAAATAAATTAAAAAAAATTTCATTTTCATTGTCTGCCTCACTTTGTGTCTGTGCAGAGGCATTGTCACCATCGTGTGCCAGCCTGCCAATTTCCTATGGATAACTCACATGTGACCCACATTTGCCCAACTGCCTTGCTTTTTCACAGAAGGATGTGTCGTCTTTGGTTGGGGTTTGTTAGTTCTTACTGAGGAAGTCTGCCCCAAACTCAGCCATCCTTTTTGTGGGAGGGGTGTCACCCTTCCCTTCGGAAATAAAACCGATTGTAAACGAACTTCTCATCTGTTTCACATTTCTGTGTGCACGACTCATGAGCTTAGAATTGCTTTCTTCCATTATCTTAATTGAATCCATCTCTACATGTAAACATTTTAAAAGGAAATGTGAATTGTGCAAGGGTAGACTCGGACCCTGAGTTTGAGGCCTCTTTTTATTATTAATTGGCTGCATTTCCCATGCTGCTCAGGCACGTTTTTGCCTCAGTTTCCATCCTGGGAATTCCCTTTAGAGTAATGGCTGTTTATTTCATGAATGTTGCAGGTAAGAAAAAGTTTGCATGAGCAGGCATGAAACATACTTTCTGTTTAAACCACTTTTGAGACTGGAATATCACAAAATATGGCTTCCCATTGCCCCAGCATAAAACAAAGATGTATAATATTTTATATTTCCTCTGTGTAGTTCAAAGTTTGTTTTGAATTTATTAATCAGTTGCAAGCCTCCTTTCTTATTTTGGGGGAAGCTATATTGTTCTGATGAGATAAAATAAGCTTAAAAGTGTCCAACTTGTGAAGATAAATTTTTCTATGCCTTGTAATTCCCTGTCTTCATTTACTTCACATTATGCCTTTTCTTCTATATCCATATGTTATTTTTGCCTGATTAAAGTGAAAGTAACTTTTAAAAGTCTAACAGTGAGATTAAATTTTCTCCTTGTTCAGACTATAAAAACAGATCTAGATAGGTCCATAAGGTTGTAGGGGATAAAATTAAGATATTTTGAAATATCTTGATTATTTTTCTTTTAAATTAAGATATTTTGCATCTATGTACTACATATCCATAGTTGTTTCTGTTCTTATTCCACCTTAATAGGAAAATCTGTTTCCATAAAATAAACAGTAGTTCCACAGCCATGGATTCTTTATCTTATGAGACTAAGGATTACTATGATGCCTTGAGACTATTATTCAGTTTACCAAAATCTGGTTGTTTGTACATAAATTTTCAAAAATTGCATGAAATCATGCATGTCATTCTCCACAAAGCAGACAGTCATCTTTTAAAACATTATTTAAATAATGTCTCATCTCTCCTTAAGGTCCAATGTAGATTTTCTATTGTATTTAGAACAGAACCCAAACTCCTTCCCGTGGCCTTTGAGGCCCAATGTCACTTGACCCAGGCCTCTTCTGCACATTTTTTTTCCCTCCATTTCCTTCCACTTACTATATTGCCCAATACTAACTCATTGATTCATTTATTCACTTGACAAGTGTTTTTTGAGGACCTAATATGTATTAGGTACTGTTATATATGGGGCTTCCTCGCGGCTCAGGGGTATAGAATCTGCCTGCAGTGCAGGAGATGCAGCAGACATGGGTCCAATCCTTAGGTCAGAAAGATCCCCTGGAGGAGGAACTGGCAACCCACTCAAGTATTCTTGCCAGAACAATCCCATGGGCTTGGTGGGCTATATAACCCATGGTGTTGCAAAGAGTCAGTCGTGACTGAACATGTATGTGCACTGTTCTATACACTATAATTACCACTTAGAACAAATGCAGCAAGTCTTTTCTCATATGGAATTAGTAACTTGGGTGACAAATAATAAACACAATAATATGTTATGCGTTAAGACATCCAGTGGAACCAAATACAGTGTACACTTCAGAGCAAAGATGGAGGAAGAGCTCTGATTGGGTAGTAAGGGAGGCCTCTTTAACATGATAGCATTTTAAAAGAAGTGAATGGAATGAGAGGATGGATGAATGAGGAGGTTTGGAGAAAGAGCATTCTAGGCAGAGGAAACAGTGAATGCAAAGGCTTGAGGTAGAAATAAGTTTGTGTGTTTGATGGACCAAGAGAAGGGGGTGGAAAAGAATGAGTGAGGGAAGAATGGACTATGTGATTGTAGAGACTGGCAGGACCAGGTCATGTAAAAACTTGTAGATGAAAAGCTGGATTTTATTCTGAGTGTGTTGGGAATGTATTTTCAAAGTGTAAGAGAAGAAGCTAGGCTTGGGGGCTGGGGGGGTGGTGATTACTGCAATTGTATAGGTGAGTGTGCATGTAGGCTAAGTCACTCCAGTCGTGTCTGACTCTTTGTGACTCTATGGAGTGTAGCCTGCCAGGCTCCTCTGTCCATGGGATTCTCCCGGCAAGAATACTGGAGTGGGTTGTCATGCCCTTCTCCAGGGGATCTTTCTGATCCAGGGATCAAACCTGCATCTCTTATGTCTCCTCTGTTGGCAGGTGGGTTCATTACCGCTAGTGCCACTTGGGAAATGTATAGGTGAGAGACGATGGAATCTGGGATTAGGAAAATAGCAGTAGATTGTGAAGAAGTGTCTGGATTCTAGAATTTTAACCCTGAAATTTATTATTTTGTTTTATAATTTTTTTCACTGAGATATGATTAATGAAATTGCAAGATTTAAGAATGTGCAATGTGCTGACTTTATATTTGTATACACTGTGAAAATATTCCCCTCAAAGAGTTAATTAGTATTGATGCATTCATCAATTCACATTTTTACTGGATTTTGTTTTGTTTCAGGTGAGAACATTTAAATTCTCCTCTCTTAGCTGTTTCAGAGTTTTTTTTTTAAAGATTACATCAAAAGTATTACTATTGGATTTGATATACTGTGTAAGAGGTCAATGAATTTAAGGATGACTCCTGCAGTTTTAGCTGAAGCAAATGGATTAGTGAAGGCTCCATTTACTAAAAGTGGAAAGATTGAGAAAGTATCATGACTGGGGGGAAAGCAAGGGTTTTGTTTTTTGTTTCTTTTTTGGATACATGGAATCTGAGCTGCCTGTTAGACATTTATTGGAAGATGTCTAGGCAATTCAAAATGTAAATCTGAAGCTTATGATGGAGTTTGTGTCTGGGATATCCAGATGGTATTTGCAACTGAGACAGCAGGTAAAATAAATTAGAGAGCTGATGTGGCTAAAAAAGGGGGAAGAAGAGGAGAAACTGCCTGCACAAGAGGTTGTGGAGGGGATTAGTTGAGGCAGAAGGAAAACCAGACTGTGCAATTTTCTGGAAACAAAGTTACTGAAGACTTTCAAATGGAGGAAATAACAGTGTCAAATCCTATCAATCAGGTCATGTGAGGTGAGGACTGTCTGGACAACTGGATTTGGCAGGAGAGAGCCACTGGTCACCTTGACAAGAGTCACTGATGTGCAGCAGTGGGGTGGAATTTAGCAAATTGATATTATTTAGCAGTTTAGCAGCTGGCTTGGTCTTCCCTGATAGCTCAGTTGGTAAAGAATCCACTTGCAATGCAGGAGACCTCAGTTCAATTCCTGGGTCATGAAGATCCGCTGGAGAAGGGATAGGCTACCCACTCCAGTGTTCTTGGCCTTCCCTTGTGGCTCAGCTGGTTAAGAATCTGCCTGCAATGCAGGAGATCTGGGTTCGATCCCTAGGTTGGGAAGATCCCCTGGAGAAGGGAAAGGCCACCCACTCCAGTATTCTGGCCTGGAGAATTCCATGGACTGTATCAAAGAGTTGGACATGACAGAGTGACTTTCACTTTAAGAAATACTTTGAATTAAAAAATAAAGCAGTATTATTTTTGTTTCAGCTCAGTTCAGTTCAGTCGCTCAGTCGTGTCCGACTCTTTGCGACCCTATGAATTGCAGCATGCCAGGCCTCCCTGTCCATCACAAACCCGTAATGCATTAATGTTAAGATTAAAATAGCTGAGGTTGCCAGAGTTCAAGGTCTTTGTGAAGTTGCATGAAACTTCGAGTTCATAAAATAAATGAGTACAGGAGGTGGGTTCTTCACTGATAGGTGCTCAGGCTCACAGGCAGTGTGGGATAAAGTGATTGCACATAATTTCCAGGGTCAAATAGTCAGTTCAAATCCTTGATTTCCTTCTGTCCAAACTTCACTCAGTCAACCCCTTGAGTTTTTATTTCTTTGTACATAGTAGGAATAATATTGGCAATGTCAAGAAATTGCTACTAGAATTTACTGGAATAATATATGTTAAGGGACCAGGAGCACAGTCCCTTACCTTCCCTCTCTAAAAAGTTTTAGAAAAGTCACTCAAACACCACCTGTGTCACTGTGTGCTGAAGCTCATGCCAAAAGAGGGGCTTCTATCTCCTTGGATTTCTCTTATTCTGGAGAAATAAAAATAGTTCAATTAAAAATGTCAGCTTCATCCAAGTGTGCATAAAGTTAGTAGTCCCCATGCTTAGAACACTTTCCCTGGAAGAAGCTATCCTGTTGTTTCCTTTTTAAAGAGAAGCAACGTCTGGATAAACAACGAGATCCTACTGTGTAGCACAGAGAAATAGATTCCATATCCTGTGATAAACCATAATGGAAAAGAACATATATGTATAACTGAGCTACTTTACTGTACAGCGGAAACACAACATCATAAATCAACTAGACTCCAATAAAAAAGAGACGCCATCTCTGTGCCCTGTCCCCAACCTCAATGCTTCTCCCTCTCCCTCTCACCTTGCTCCATCTCTCATCTCTCTCAACATTCTCCTAAGTTTTCTGTACATTTCTACTTTCTTCTGTCTACTTCCCTTGGTTTTCTGATTTTGCAGATGATGTGAAGATGCTGGGAAAGATTGAGGGCAGGAGGAGGATGGGGAGACAAAGGATGAAATGGTTAGATGGCGTCATTGACTCAGTGGACATGAGTTTGAGCAAACGCCAGGAGTTAGTGAAGGACAGGGGAGCCTGGTATGCCGCAGTCCATGGGGTCATAAAGAGTCAGACAGGACTTAGTGACTGAACAACAAATGTGTGTGTGGGGGGAGGGGACATCTTAATTTGTAAAGACGTGGTTGACACCAGTGATGGCTGCATCAGGTGTTTTCTCTAGGAATTCCCACCAGGTGATTCCCTGACTCTCCTCAGGCTCTTCTGTGGCTGAGGACAGAGAGGACTCATTCCTGTTCTTGTGTTTCACATAACATGATAGAGGACCTCCGTGGAAACTTCTATGGATCTTACCTGTGATCCCTTTCAGACTCCTCCCTTTTCCCCAGACTTTTCCTCTTTCCGTGAAATATCTTCTTAGTTGGGGAATCTGAGTCCTCAACAGCTCATGGAGCTGCAGAATTCCTGCCCTCTTTGCATGATTCACCAGGCTGTCCCTTAACTCCGATAGTCCTCCCTCCCTGGCTCTATGATGCTTTCTGGAAGCCAGTCCTGGTCCTCCTGTGTAGGACTGTTACTGCATAGTCATTGCTCGGGATGTAGAAGACTTTCGTGCTGAGTGACAAATGATGACATTTCAGAAAGCTGAGTCCTGGAAGGGATTACTCTCCCAAGAGTTGTGAGTTCCGCTGCCTCTTTTGTTTATTTCGTGGAGGTGAATGAGCCTACAGAGACAAGATGTGCTCCAAGACGTCCCTGCAACAAGGTTACAGCCCTGGTTTTTGCCTAAGTTGTGTCTGTCACCTCCATTGCTGCTCACAAAGAGGAAGGTGAGGCAGGCTTTGCTCTGGACTCATTGAGAGGTGCAGGAGGAAAGGGGACCCCTACACTGACCCGAGCTGGGCTTTCTCTGTCTCTTGTAGGTAGTCAGATTTTCTGTGCCTATGTCCTTGGGGAGCCTTCAAGTGCTTACATGAACTTGACAAGCACCTGTGATTTACATTAGGAATCTTGCCCAAGTTTGTACAGTGAACTTTTGGTTTAGACTGTGGGGGACATTTTGAGCTGACACTGAGAAGGCTGCTTGAAAACCAGATGATGTAAGTTGAGGTGTAACTGCTCTGAGTTGTTTTTAAATGGAGTAAATATGAACTTCTAGAAACATGTACTCAGAGCCAGCGTGGAGGTTCTTGGCTAAGAACAGATGGGGATGGGAGATCCGTGTGAACTCTGAAAAGCCTTGCTACCCACATTTCAGTTTTCACTTATGCTTCACAAAGAAGCATCTGTTACATAAACCACAGAAGCCCATCAACAGTACTGAATCTTGAAGCTCAAGGTGGGTTGAGAAGCAGAGTATCAAATGTGGGTCTCATGATTTCAATCAAGTCCTGTTAGAAAGATTCATCTTTACAAAATGAATTGTATGTTTGGAAAAAATAACCTTGAGAAAATTCCCATAACCAATAACTGAAGGAAATATTTTGCATTTTAGAAAAGTTGCAGCCTTTTATGAACTTGAACTTGCAGTGTTAGCATCCCAACATCTTATAAAAGAGCCAGATGAGTGTATTTGCTGTTCTAGGTGAATCACTGGGTTACAGGAAATGTTTTAAGGCTAGTTTTGGTTTTCTTTTTAAGGAAGTATCAATAGTTTTAAATAACAAAAGCAAATTCACCCAACTTGCTACAGAATTCTAATCTACAGAGACTTGACTGTTTTCAGAGAGTAAAAGTCACTCAGTTGTGTCTGACTCTTTTGCGAGTCCATGAACTGTAGTCCTCCAGACTCCTCTGTCCATGGAATTCTCCAGGCAAGAATACTGGAGTGGGTTGCCACGCCCCTCTCCAGGGGATCTTCCCAACTTGGGGATTGAACCTGGGTCTCCTGCATTGCAGGCAGATTCTTTACCGTCCGGGAAAGACTTGAAAGCCCCAAGCCTATGACGGTTTTAAGAACCCCATAAATCAGTTTTATGTCCACCATGTGAAAGTTCTAAAATCTTAGAAGAGAAGGTTAAAAGTAAAATCTCAAAGGCCACTCTTGCTGCTGTTTTTCTACATAAAATGAACTACAATAACAGCAACAGAAGAACAAGACCAAAATTCCAACCCCAACTGCAGACAACTGCCAGATGGTTCTTATCTCATAAAAACTCACATAGATATCAGGAAGTCACATCAGACCTTCTGTTTTTTTGTTTTTTTGTCGTGTTTCTACCACTTGTTATCTTATCTATAAATTTTCCCCAGAGTGGGAATTAAATAAGATCCTTCCTTCTACATTTGTTATCTACTTTAGGAATTAAGGGGGATCCTACTATCTTTTCTCATGAGATTGTGAAGTGTGATGGTTGATGAAAAGTGCTCAGTTGCAGGGCATCAGATTCAACTAAACACCAGCTTCTTTGGTCCCCAAGACACTATGGAGGGCACAGAGTTTGGAATGTTCTCTACTGTGAAGTTCCTGGGGCCCTTGGGGAGATACAAGCTCCTGCAGAACTGCATTTGAGCAGTGACACTTCAGTAGTTGTTTTGTTTCTCTGGGTTGAGATCAAAAGTTTTCTTACATGGAACATGTTCACCATTGTGAAAGCCCATCCTGTCAATGGTGGGACTTCCCTGTTGGCTCAGTGGTAAAGAATCTGCCTGCCAAGCATGAGACATGGGTTTGATCCCTGGTCTGGGAAGTTCTCCTGGAGAAGGAAATGGCAATCCACTCCAGTATTCTTGCCTGGGAAATCCTATGAATGGAGGAGCCTGGGGGGCTACAGTCCATTGGGTTGCAGAGTTGGACATGATTTAGCGACTGGGTGAGCAAAAAAAAAAGGGAAAGAAAAAATGGTAGAAAGAATTCTACCTGATTCTAGATGCTGAAGATAATTCAACTCTATGAGTTTGGCTACTGGACTTCTCTCTTTAGCAATACAAACCATATGAGAGTTTAAGGCTATTCAGGATGCTGGCTATAGTGTCACAAGTTTAAAATGATCAAAAGGCTTCATGTTTTCCCAAAATTCCTATACAATTGTGTTAACTCATGTAATAAAGAGCTATTGTTTCTCTAAAGGATGACTTTATAGGAAAATTTCTAGGGTATTTCTCATAAACCCTCAAAGATGGAGTGTTGGTAAAACACGGCATATGCTGCATATTATCAGTCAGTTTTTGCAAGAGTAGTAATTGCTCCTATTGCACCATAGTCATTTCTCTTTTTGTGTGCGTGCATGATCTTGTGTGCAGAGTGTGTGCGTAGTACTTTGGCCACCTGATAAGAAGAGCTAACTCATTGGAAAGGACCCTAGTGCTGGGAAAGATTGAAGGCAGGAGGAGAAGGGGGTGACAGAGGATGAGATGGTTAGATAGTATCACCGACTCAATGGATATGAATCTCAGCAAACTCTGGGAGATAGTGAAGGACAGGGAAGCCTGGCTTGCTGCAATCCATGGGGTCGCCAAGAGTTAGACACGACTTAACAACTGAACAACAACAAAATAATCTTGTCTTAGTAGTTATCAAGCAGCTGAAAAGCAGAGGCTCTATTATGGGTTTTCTATTTACCTTTTCTAGAGGGGAAATGGAGGCTCCATTCTGGGGTATCTGCTACTGGAGGAGAGGGGCTGAGGACAAACCCACGTTAGCTCTGAGTCCTTGTTTTGTACCCTCATCAAGAGCCAGGACTTTGTGAGGACCCTGGAGGTGTGATGATGACATTTTAGACACCTTTACACAGCTCTAGCTTTATGCCCATGCTCAGAAGACAAATCCTGGGTGCCTCTTCAGGGAACTAACGTTGTCCCACTCTACCCATCATCTTTCTTACTTTCTGCTTTATGTCTTGGCTCATGGCAGAACTAGATGAAGTATTTTTTTTGTTTGTTTTACTCCCGAGAGTGGCAAAAATAACTTCAAGCAATCTTTGCTTTCCAGTCTATGTTTAAACATATTGAAACACATAATTGACATCTAGCACACAAGAAGACTGACTGTATGCCAAGTACAGAGAAGATGTTGTATGTGTTTTCTGTTCTTCTCAATCCTTCTGTTCTCGCCCACCATAATCAGCATGGTGACCGTCTTCCTTTTCTTTGATGTAAACAAGTGAGTTTCTATCTCGTGGCCTTTAAATCTGCTGATGCTTTTGCCTAAACTGCTTTGAAATGCTCCTCCCTCTGCCTTGTATAACTGATGCTGCTCATCACTTGGGTCTCAGCTCAGTGTCGCTTTCTTAAGGAGACTCCTATGACCGACTTCTCTGTCATGGCATTCACCGCAGTTACTCTATTGGAATGATCTTGCTTATTGGTTTATATTCTTATTTTCCATCTCCCCTCATAAGAATATACACTGCCGAAGAGAAGGAGCCTGCATGTCTGGTTTTCTGCTCTGTTCCTAGTATGCAGAGCGCTTTGTAGTAGGTACACAACCTACTCTACTGGTTGAATAAATGATCTCATGATTCGATAATGAATAATAGTTTGTAACAACTGTATGAAATATTACCTTTCTCATTAATAAGAATTGAGAGTTGGGGAAATTAAGTGATTAGCTTGATATTGCAGAGCCAGCAAATGGAATGTTTTGTTACTGAATTTGTCAGATTTTCATGATTATCAATAGCTCTATCTTTGTTCCCATTTTTAGCCTTGTCACACAATCACAAGAATCACCTTGAAATGTGAGTAACGAATGTGCTTAACCCTAGGACATTGACTCATTTATTTATACCTTGATAAACTAGTGAAATTTCAAGTGACTAGAATACACACTCTGAATCTAGATGATGTTTGTGATCAAATCAGTGCAAGAAGATAAACATCCCAAGAGTAGATGAGATTTAAAATGTAAGATGTACATTGGGGTGCATGTTATCTTTTTGAAATAGTGTTTTAATTTTTTTCTGGCATTATACCCAGGAGTGGAATTCCTGGATCATATATTTTATTTTTAGTTTTTTGAGGAACTTCTATTTTCTTTCTCACAGTGGCTGCACCAATTTACGTTACCATCAACAGTGTACAAGGGCTCCCTTTTATCCTCATTCTCACCACATTTGTTATCTGCAAGCTTTTTCATGCTAGCCATTCTGACAGGCATGAAGTAATATCTCATTGTTGCTTTGATTTGCATTTTTCTAATAATTAGCAATATTAAACATCTTTGTAAGTGCCTGTTAACCATCAGTATGTCTTTGAAAAAATGCCTGTTCAAGTCTTTTGCCCATTTTTTTTCTGTTATAAGCAATTTTTTTTTTCAGTGGGTTTTGTCATACATTGATATGAATCAGCCATAGATTTACACATATTCCCCATCCCGATCATTTTTTTTTTGAACTGTAAATTATGATTTAATTTAATTCTGACATTTCAATGTTTTCGTAAATGATAGTGTTTTTCTTCTTTTTCTTTTCTTTTTTTTCATTTATTTTTATTAGTTGGAGGCTAATTACTTTATGATTGGGTTGTTTTCGTGATATTGAGTTGTATAAGCTGTTTATATATTTTAGAATACTAACCTCTTGCTGCTCATATCATTTGTGAATATTTTCCCATTCAGTAGGTTGTATTTTTGTTTTGTTAATGGTTTCCTTTGCTGTGCAAGAACTTTTAATTTGAATGAGTCTTATTTGCTTATTTTTGGTCTTGCCTTAAGAGACAGATCCAGAAGAATATTGCTATGATTTATGTCAAAGAGTGTTCTGCCTATGTTTTCCTCTAGGAGTTCTATAGTTTCAGCTCTTATATTTAAGTATTCAATCCTCTTTATTTTTGTATATAGTGTGAGGGAATGTTATAATCTCATTCTTCATGTATTTGTCCAGTTTTCCCAGTACCGTTTAGCAGCACTATTTACAATAGCAAAGATATGGAAGCAACCCAGATGTCTATCATCAGATGAACAGCTAAAGAATGTGTCTTATGTACATATACAATGGAATATTACTCAGCCATAAAATGAATGCAATTTTTCCATTTGTGCCAACATCGTTAGACCTAGAGAATATTATGCTTGGTGAAATAAGCCAGACGATGACAAATACTATATGACATCATTTATTCATGGGATCTAAAAATTACAACAAATAAATTAATATAGCAAAGAAGAAACAGACTGATGTAGATAACAAACTAGAGGTTACTAGTGGGGAGACAGAAGGGGGAGTTGCAAGATAGGGGTATGAGATTAAGAAATGTGAATTACTATGTATAAAATAGATTAGCAATAAGGATATATTGTACAGCACAGGGAAATATAGTGATTATTCTTTAATAACCTTTAATGGACTGAATGATCCATAAAAATGTTATGCTGTACACCAGAAACTAGCATAACACTGTAAATCCACCTTCAGTTCAGATCAGTTCAGTAGTTTAGTCGTGTCCAACTCTTTGTGACCCCATGGACTGCAGCACTCCAGGCTTCCCTGTCTATCACCAACTTCTGAAGTTTACTCAAACTCATGTCCATCGTGTTGGTGATGCCATCCAACCATCTAATCCTCTGTCATCCCCTTCTCCTCCCGCCTTCAGTCTTTCCCAGCATCAGGGTCTTTTCCAGTGAGTCAGTTCTTCACATCAGATGGCCAAAGTATTGGAGTTTCAGTTTCAACATCAGTCCTTCCAATGGATATTCAGGACTGATTTCTTTTAGGATGGATTGGTTGGATCTCCTTGCAGTCCAAGAGACTCTCAAGAGTCTTCTCCAACACCACAGTTCAAAAGCATTGATTCTTTAGCGCTCAGCTTTCTTTATAGTCCAACTCTCACATCCATACATGACTACTGGAAAAACCATAGCTTTGACGAGATGGATCTTTGTTGGCAAAGTAATGTCTCTACTTTTTAATATGCTGTCTAAGTTGGTCTTAGCTTTCCTTCAAAGGAGCAAGTATCTTTTAATTTCGTGGCTACAGTCATCATCTGCAGTGATTTTGGAACCCAAGAAAATAAAGCGTTTCACTGTTTCCACTGTTTCTCCATCTACTTGCCATGAAGTGATGGGACTAGATGCCATGATCTTAGTTTTCTGAATGTTGAGCTTTAAGCCAACTTTTTTACTCTCCTCTTTCACTTTCATCAAGAGGCTCTTTAGTTCTTCTTCACTTCCTGCCATAAGGGTGGTGTCATCTGCATATCTGAGGTTATTGATATTTCTGCTGGCAGTCTTGATTCCAGCTTGTGCTTCATCCAGCCTGGCGTTTTGTATGATGTACTCTGCATACAAATTAAATAAGCAGGGTGACAATATACAGCCTTGATGTACTCCTTTCCTGATTTGGAACCAGTCTGTTGTTCCATGTCCAGTTCTAGCTGTTGCTTCTTGACCTGCATACCCATTTCTCAGGAGGCAGGTCAGGTGGTATGGTATTCCCATCTCTTTAGGAAATTTTCACAGTTTGTTGTGATCCACACAGTCAAAGGCTTTGGCGTAGTCAATAAAGCAGAAATAGATGTGTTTCTGGAACTCTCTTGCTTTTTCGATGATCCAGGGGATGTTGGCAATTTAATCTCTGGTTCCTCTGTCTTTTCTAAATCCAGCTTGAACATCTGGAAGTTCACAGCTCATGTACTGTTGAAGTCTGGCTTGGAGAATTTTGAACATCACTTTGCTAGCTTGTGAGATGAGTGCAATTGTGTGGTAGTTTGAACATTCTTTGGCATTGTCTTTCTCTGGGATTGGAATGAAAAGTTACCTTTTCCAGTCCTGTGGCCCCTGCTGAGTTTTCCAGATTTGCTAGCATATTGAGTGCAGCACTATCACAGCATCATCTTTTAGGATTTGAAATAGCTCAACTGGAATTCCATCACCTCCACTAGCTTTGTTCAAAGTGTTGTTTCCTAAGGCCCACTTGACTTCACATTCCAGGATGTCTGGCTCTGGTGAGTGATCACACCATCATGGTTATCTGGGTCATGAACATCTTTTTTGTCTAGTTCTTCTGTGTATTCTTGCCACCTCTTCTTAATATCTTCTGCTTCTGTTAGGTCCATACCATTTCTGCCCTTTATTGTGCCCATCTTTGCATGAAATGTTCTCTTGGTAGCTCTAATTTTCTTGAAGAGATCTCTAGTCTTTTCCATTCTATTGTTTTCCTCTATTTCTTTGCATTGATCACTGAGGAATGCTTTCTTATCTCTCCTTGCCGTTCTTTGGAACTCTGCATTCAGATGGGTATATCTTTCCTTTTATCTTTTGCCTTTAGCTTCTCTTCTTTTCTCAGCTATTTGTTAGGCCTCGTCAGACAGCCATTTTGCCTTTTTGCATTTCTTTTTCTTGGGGATGTCTTGATCCCTGTCTCCTATACAATGTCATGAACCTCTGTCCATCGTTCTTCAGGCACTCTGTCTATCAGATCTAATCCTTGAATCTATTTGTCACTTCCACTGTGTAATTGTAAGGGATTTGATTTAGGTCATATCTGAATGGTCTAGTGGTTTTCCCTACTTTCTTCAATTTAAGTCTGAATTTGGTAATATGGAGTTCATGATCTGAGCCACAGTCAGCTCTTGGTCTTGTTTTTGCTGACTGTATAGAGCTTCTCCATCTTTGGCTGCAAAGAATATAATCAATCTGATTTTGGTGTTGACCATCTGGTGATGTCCATGTCTTCTCTTATGTTGTTGGAAGAGGGTGTTTGCTTGAATCAAGGAAAATCAGAAGTGGTCCAACAGGAGACGGCAAGAGTGAACATTGACATTTTAGTAAGTGAACTAAAATGGACTGGAATGGGTAGATTTAACTCAGATGACCATTGTATCTACTACTGTGGGCAAGAATCCCTTAGAAGAAATGGCGTAGTATAATAGTCAACAAAAGAGTCCAAAATGCAGTACTTTGATGCAATCTCAAAAACAATAGTATGATCTCTGTTCATTTCCAAGGCAAATCATTCAATATCATAGTAATCCAAGTCTATGCCCTGACCAGTAATGCTGAAGAAGCTGAAGTTGAACAGTTCTGTGAAGACCTACAAGACCTTCTAGAAATAACAACCAAGAAAGGTATCTTTTTCATTAAAGGGGACTGGAATGCGAAAGTAGGAAGTCAAGAGATACCTGGAGTAACAGGCAAATTTGGCCTTGAAGTACAAAACGCAGGTCAAATACAGTGTAGGTCAATAAAAAAATGTAGGATGAATCTCAGATAAATACGTGCAATGCTCATCAGAAACTGGTGCATATTCTTGAATGAGCTGCAACTTTGGTTTTACATTGTCTATAAGAGAAAAAAAAACACCACATTCTTTACAGTGTTCATAAGGCAAAAATTAACCAATTATTCTAAAGTAGAGCAATTTTGAAACCCCAGAAAAGTATCCTTGGCTTTTCTCTTAAAAGGTGCTATACAGCATGAGAAATAACTTTTTCTGTTGCATCTATATGGTGTGCTTACGTTAGTCTCTCAGTCTTGTCTGACTCTTTGTGACTCAGTGGACTGTAGCCTGCCAGGCTCCTCTGTGCATGTAATTCTCCAGGCAGGAACACTGGAGTGGATTGCCATTCCCTTCTCCAGCATCTATATGGGAAATAAACCCAAAATTCTCATGTTTGTCTCCCTGGTGGCTCAGTCGGTAAACAATCTGCCTGCAATATGGGAGACTTGGATTTGATCCCTGGTTGGGAGTTCCCTTGGAGGAGGGTGTGGTAATCAACTCCAGTATTCTTGCCTGGAGAATCCCCATGGACAGAGTTGCCTGGCAGGCTTCAGTCCATGAGATCGCAACACGACTGAGTGATTAAACACAGCCCAGTCCTATGACAGCACACCAAAGTGAAAAACAGTTCCATGAGGACCCCAAAAATAATTCTATGGAGATCCCAAAATGATGCTATTGGTTGTCCAGCTTGTTGCTGGGATGGCTTCCTGAAAGATACATTAGATCGCTTTGGTTTACATCAGGTCATAAATACTGTTCTCTATCCAGGCTGATCAGTACTAATTAGCACTTGATCCAAGGAGGGTGGGAGACACACGCCCACACACACATACATGAATTTCGGCAACTACTTAGAGTACAAAGACTCTGATACTGGTTAGGTGTATAATTATAAGCTCAGAATTACTGAAGATCAGAATAGGCTAGTCAGCTTGGTATAGATCATTGGATCTGTGGTTGAAAATTTTAAGGAAGTGTACTTGAATTTTAAGAGTTGTTGATGTATTTTTGACTTGTGCAATAGGGAGTATTTTATTAATAGGGCAAATTTCTGTGTCATACTCTTTTCTACTACCTAGTGTCAGATCTGAGGCACTGGGGCATCCACTTGACACTCTGAATGCTTGTTCTTACTTATTCTTGCCAGAGTTTAAGGAAGTGGAACATTTAATTGTGGGTCTGGACTGACACCTCATCCAATCTCTTGTAAGTTGTTATTTAATTTTGTCTAAATTTATTGAATCACCTGGATGGCTCAAAATATTAAATAGATGTAATAAGATTTCCATACACAAGCAAGTAATTTCCAACAGTGGTTTGATTATACAAGATGGGAAATCTTTGGCATGTCAGGCATATGAGATGCTGGGAACTAAGTCAACGAAACACTAATCAGTTCATTTAGGAACTAATAACATCAGCCCCGAGGCTACAAGAGCCATTCATACTGGGCTTCCTCCATGAGGGCTCATGGTCTCTGAACTGGTAGGAGAGTGGATTTCATCAGATAAGCTGTCAAATGCTTCATAGAACATGCCTTGGAGAATTAAGCTTCCACTGTTCATACAATTTTATCAGACACTGGCAAAGTAGATTTTCCAGTAAAACAGGAAATTGCCCTAAGGGCATGCTTTTGAACATTTATTCAAGATGTACTTTAAATGCTGTTTCAGCTGTCATTTTTTGCTATCGGCAGAAATGTCTTTGCTTTTGTTTCAGATGAACAGTTCTCTTTAATCACCAAAATCAACTAAAATGCAGAGAAAACAAGAGCTGTAAAATTAAAGTGTGTGCAAGAAGGGGTAAAAATAGGTGGGTTTGGATGCAAAAGCAAGTTGATTTGGAGCTATGGTTGAGATCCTGAATTGGCAACAAAAAGATTTGTTAGTAAGATGTTATGAAAGATTTGTTAGTAAGATGTTATAAAAGAATGAATATGGGGGAATAGCATAGGAGTTAAAGGCATAAACTCGGGAGGCAGACTGCCTAGTTTCAGATATCAGTTCCAACAATTCTCACTTTTGGACTTTGAGCACATTACTTAACTGCTTTGTGCCTCAGTTTCCTTATCTGTGAAACAAGAATACTTACCTAATGCATGTGGCTATTGTGCAGATAAAGTAGAACACTTTATAAGCACAAGACTGATTTGTTATTACACTACAGTTCTCTATGAAATCAGTAAGGACTTCCATAAAAGTTATAATACAGACATATTGACTCTATACAGCCATTTAAAGCATCAGAGTTAATAACTTCTGGAAGGTACATCAGTATAAGATTTTAGGAGCCAATATAAAATTTCCAAGTTTGTTTGGGAAAACAGAATGTGTGTCTCAGAAATATGGAATGAATATATAGCAATATCTAGTTGTTGAAACACTCAGTTTTCAACAAGTAGAAAGCAGGATAATTAGAACCTTCCCACCTTTCAATAGGAAATAAGCTCCTGGTGGATGGTAAATACCTACCATAAAATAAAACATTGTTTTATACAAATAAGCTTATTATAGCCCTTAAATGAAAACATAGTTACTTCTCATTTTATTATTTATTAATCTAAGCCAGTGTGTCAGGAAATGACTGATCTCATGTGATATTCATGCGGTCCTTTACTTTCTTCTGATAAAATGGACTGGAAGAGCCATTAATGTCTTTTGCCGCAAGTCATTTTGTTGGAGCATTAGTTCATTTCCTATGTAAAGGAAAATGAAGTTGCCTCCTTGACACATGTTCTAAAAGGCAAATATGGCATTATTAAACTATAGTCCAAGTCAGTAAGAAGCAAATCGCTTCAGGTTGCTTCAATGGTCTGTATGGATAACACAGCCACACTGCCCCCTGGATGACCTGCTATTTATCTTTAAAAAATGCCGGATATACCTTATAATAGATGTTGACTTTCACTCAACTTTTAAACTTATCCCGAAAAGGACAAACATATCTGTTGACCAAGCTCACTCTTTGATTTGCAAAGAATATAACTTTGTTCTGAAGTTTGTAAAAGTTCATTCCTCAGTTTGTCAGAAAGACTTTCATCTTGAGTGGTCTGTGGAATGTTTTCTAGTCTTCCCACTGCACCTGTATGGTAAGGAGACATCATATTATCCCCACTGGAGAGAATGCCAAAGGACGGTGAAACAAGCCAAAGTGATTTGCCTAAATTATATTTTAAAAAGAGATCATAACTTCACACCATCATTTTACTTTACTTTTACTTTCTTTTTTAGAATCTTTGAGAAATTGACTACCAAGGAAGGATCTCTGTTTATCACAGTTTTGGCTTCCTTAAAGGGATAGACAGTAAGAGTCTTAATTAGGTAATACCACATTTGGGTATCTATCCATCATGCCTATGAATAGCCCTCTTCTCATTCCTACTGTTGCTTTTTTTCTAACTCCTAAAGGATTTATGATTCTAGTGGTTGATTCTTGTTGCTGTTGTTTAGTTGCTAAGTCATGTCCCACTCTCATGATCCCCTGGACGATAGCTTGCCAGGCCCCTCTGTCCATGGGATTTCCCAGGCAAGAATACTGGAGTGGGTTGTCATTTCCTACTCCAGGGAATCTTCCCAACTCAGGGATCAAACCCCTGTTTCCTGTATTGATTGGCAAGAAGATTCTTTACTGCTGAGCCAGCAGGGAAGCCCATTTTGACAGTGAAGTTGTCATCTAAAAGGAATATGGCCTCCCTGAGAAATACACCTTCAGAGGGGAAACTGGAATGGAAATAGGAATGTGGGAAAAAAAATTTTGAACATCTCCCATGTACCAGGCACTGTGCAAGTCCATTTTATGTGTGATCATAGTTGGTTGTCACAATAATTCCATACATTCTTCTAATTCATCAAACTCACTGCAGAAGAGCTAGAGATGCTGTCAACAGCAATAGTTCTTTATTTAAAAAACATGAATTATGGTTGACTTAAGTATTCCAAAGAAAACATGCAAGGGCCAACAGGCACATGAAAAGATGCTGAACATCATTAATCATCAGGGTGATGAAAATCAAAACCACAATGAGATATCACCTCATGCCTATCAGAATGACTAGCTTCAAAAACACAGCAATAGTACTTAACCTTGGCTACACATTAGAATTGCCTGCGTTTGAGAGGAACTTTAAAAAAGTCCTTTTGCCTAGACAATATTTAGCACAATGGAATCAGAATCTATAGGGGTAGAACCCAACCCAGATACTGGTATTTTTTTTTTAAATATTCTTCTGATGGAGCCAATGTGCAGGCCACATTGAGAACCGCCGACACAAAGAATGGTCTCCTTTCCCTGGTGAGCCTGCCTCACAGAGGGAAGTGTGAGAGCAACTCCAGGAGCAAACTCATTCATTTAAGTGTTTGCTTTCTATGGACTCTCCTCTTCATATTCTAATGGGATAGAAAAGGTACTCTTAAAATTAATACTTTAATTCAGAGGTTTTAGAAGGGTTGTTTCCAGGTTAGGTTTGTGTCCAGGATTCTGTCTTCCTGTCCACATGTATTTGTATTTGGCTTGTTTCTGGTGCTTGGGCTGTTTATGAATCAAGCTGTTGGGAACATTTATGTACAAATCTTTATGTAGAGGTATGTCTTCATTTCTCTTGGGTAAACACCTAGGAATAGATATGCTTGGTAATGTGGTAGGAGTGTGTTTAACTTGAAAAACATGGTAATATGGTAGGAGTATGTTTAACTTGAAAAGAAACTGCTTTCCAAACTGATGCATGTTGCCATCAACAACATGTAAGAGGGATTTCCATGGTGGTCCAGTGGCCAAGACTCTGTGTGCCCAGTGCAAGGTTTGATTCCTGGGCAGGGAACTAGATCACACATGCTAAAACTAAGAATTTGCATTCCTCAACTAAAGATCCTGCATGCTGCAGTGAAGATCAAAGATCCTGTGGGCCACAATTAAGACCTGGCACAGCCAAATAAATAAATAAAATAAAAACAATATATGAGAATTTGAATCACTCAGCCTCCTTGCAAATACTTGGTATGGTCAGGGTCTTTGATTTTACCCACTTAATGGCTGTGCAGTGATATCTCACTGCATGTACTTTTCTCTAATAGTTAATGATGTTGAAAATTATAGTAATATTGATGATTCACATATATTCTTTCATGAAGTGTGTTTGACTCATTAACTATTTTACAGTTAGGTTAATTGTCTTATTATTGAGTTGACATTCTTTCTCAATGGCAATTCTGTGAAAGAATTAGCCATTTATGCCCAGCATCTACTGTATGTATTATCTGCTGTCCAATGCTTTATTATGGCATAAATTATGTGCAATTCTTGGGAGAATACTTTGGAAGAATAAGAAGATAGTCATATAAGTTTCTGATTTCAGGTACAGAACCTTGTTAAAATTCATTTACACATATAACACAATATTTGCCCCCTGTTGGTGGTTTATCTTTTTGTTTGCTCTTGATCTCAAAGAGAAGTTTTTTATTTTGATGGTGCCTAATTATCATTTCTAATGGTTCATTTTTGGGTCATTTCTTACAAATCTTTCCCCATCCCAAAGTTAACAATGTTTCTACCATGTTTTCTTCTAGAAGTTTTATAATTTTTGCTTTTACATAGAGGTACATATTCTGTTTGAGTTTAATTTTGCATATGTTGTGAGCTAAGAGTCAAGTTTAATTGTTTTTCATGAGTATCCAATCATTACAAAATCATTTGTCAGAAAATTCCATCCTTCTCCATTGAGTTACTTTACTATCTCTTTAAAAAATTATTGACCTTATATAAATGTATATATGGATTTGTGAACTTTTTTTGTGCTCCATGGATCTACATTTCTTTCCTTCTGCTGATACCACACTGTCATGTCTGATAACCTTATAGTACATCTTGAAGTCAGAACAGTGACTCTTCCAAGTTGGTTCTCCTTTCTATCACAGTTGTTTTGGCTATTTGTATTTCTATATACATTTTTTTTTTGTATTTCTATATACATTTTAGAATCACGTTGTCAATTCTTAGAAAAGAATCCGCTTGGATTTTGATTGTGATTCCATCAAATCTATAGCTAATTTTCAGAAGGATTGACATTAATCGAATGTTCATAATATTAATTGACATAATAGTGAATGTTCCAATCCACATATATGGTATACTCTGCATTTATTTAGGTCCAACTCAGTTTCTCTCAGGGCTTCCCTTGTAGCTCAGTTGGTAAAGAATCCACCTGTAATACAGGAGACCTGATTCGATCCCTGGGTTGGGAAGATCCCCTGGAGGAGGGCATGGCAACCCATCCCAGTATTCTTGCCTGGAGCATCCCCATGGACAGAGGAACCTGGTGGGCTACAGTCCGTGGCATTGCAGAGTCAGACACCGCCGAGTGACTAAGCACACAGTTTCTCTCAACAATCCTTTTCAATGAAAAGATTTTACACATATTTTAAAAACTTGTCCCTAAGCAGTTTATGTTTTAGAAAGATTTTAAAAGTGGTATTTAACTTTTTAAAATTTTCTAAGTGTTTATTATTTTCTGAAGTGACTATACAGTATCATATTCTGACTATACAGTATCATATTCTGACTATATCAGTATCATATATAGAAATACAATGGGTTTTTATATGTTGATCTTTATCCTGCAGCTTTCCTAACTTCATTTATTAGTTCTCATATATTTTTTTATTATAGATTATGACTGTAGTTTTTTCTACATACTTATAGCAGTGTTCTTTGTGGAAAAATACAGTTTTATTTTTTCCTTTTCTTTTGTTTTCTTTTGTCTCATTTCTCTGGCTAGAACACTGTTGAATAGAAGTAAAGAGAGCAGAATCCTTGCCTTGCTCCTGATCTTAGAGGGAAAACATTGTCTTTTTAAAATATAACATTAGCTGTAGGGTTTTCATAAGTGACCTTTATCAGGTTGAAGAATTTTCCTTTTATTTTTAGTTTGCTGAAAATTTTTTATCACTAATGAGTATTGAACTTTACCAAATTAATTTTTCTGAAACTTTTAAAATGTTGTTTCCCCCATCTTTGTTCCATAAAAAATCCTTGTGGAAAAGCAAAAAATAGGAATGTGTTATCTAGTGTTAGTGGGGGTCATCTTCATGTAGAAAGTTCTTATACTCTTACATTCTGTGTAAAAAACAGACCAATGAAATTTCTCAACTTTTCTCAAACTTTGAAAAATACTAAACTTTATCATTTGTAATAAAAAAGTAAAATATCTACCTGATAATTCAACAAATAGTTTTAGGGCACCAGTAGTAGGTTGAGTGGTCCCCACTCCAGATTAAAATATTCAGGCTTTCCAAAAGTAATTAACAGAATTAATAATTAATAACTACAGCATTAATGAAAGGGAATGGCACTAGTGGTAAAAAACCTACCTGCCAATGCAAGAGACATAAGACACTTGGGTTTGATCCCTCGGTCTGGAAGAGCCCCTGGAGGAGGGCATGGCAACCCACTCTAGTATTCTTGCCTGGAGAATCCCATGGACTGAGGACCCTGGTGGGCTACAGTTCACAGGGTTGCAAAGAGCAGGACATGACTGAGGTGACTTAGCATGCATGCATGCAATACTGGCTTAAGTATGAAAAGAAAAGGACCAACGAAACAAGATAGAGTTTACAAACAGATCTACCTGTAAATGGTTATCTGATATGACAAAGTTGACACTGCCATATAATAGATAAAGAATGATCTTTTGAATAAATATTTCAGGGTCAATGTGATATTGATATGAAAAATAAGTTAACTTGACTCTACCTCACAAAAACCAACATCCACATCAAGGTATAAATATAAAAGAAATAATAACAAAATTTTTAGAAGAGCTACATCTTCATGATCGCAGAGCAGGTGAAAATGTCTTAGGGACAAAAAACCCTTTAAAACATGAACGAGAAAATGGTAAATTGGATATTAAAATTGAGAACTTCTGTTCATCAGAAGATATCACCAAGGTAGTAAATAATACAACTCACAGAGTGGGTGAAAATATTTGCAATCACATACTAAGAACTTCTATCAGTCAAAAAGAAACAAATATAAAAATCATTAGAAAAAATGGACAAAATACTGGAATAGACACTTCACTGGTAATTATGCCAGTATCAGTTATCTTTAATTAATTCTGTAATAATTGATTCTGTTAATTACTTTTGGAATGCTAAGAAGAGAATATCAAAATGACCAATATGTATATGAAACATGGTTTACTTTTATTAGTCATCAGAAACATGCAAATTAAATCCACAATGTGACTGAATATATACCTACTAGAATGGCTAAAATGAAAAAAGAAAAAAAAAAAAAGCAAAATACTGGTAAGGAAGTAAAGTAACCAGAATGCTTGTGCACTGTTAGTTGGACTATAAATAGGAACGATCACTGGACTATCTGGGGAAAATGTTTGACATATTAATATGTATATCCATGTCCCTGTCATTCTACTCCTGCTTACATTCCCCAAAGAAATGCAAATACATATTCAAAATTCATATGTACAAAATTGTTCATGAAAAGAAAGTAAGTAAAGGGAAAATGTTAGTCTCTCAGTTGTGGTTGACTCTTTGTCACCCCGTGGACTGTAGCCCACCAAGCTCCTCTGACCATGGGATTCTCCAGGTAAGAATACTGGAGTGGGTAGCCATTCCCTTCTCCAGGGGATCTTTCTGACCCAGGGGTTAGACCCAGGTCTCCTGCATTGTAGGCAGATTCTTAACCATCTGAACCACCAGGGAAGCCTGCTCCTCAATAGTAGAATCAGTAATACGTTGAAGTATATTCATATACTTCATATACTTCTTTCTTTAAAGAAATATTTATTTGGTTTATTTGGCTGCATCAGGTCTTAGTTGTGGGCATTCAGAACCTTCCTTGCTGCAAGTTGGCAGCAATGTAGTTGTGGCACATGGGCTTAGTTTCCCTGTGGGCGTGTTTCCCTGCATTGGAAGGTGGGTTCTTAGGCAGATTCTTAACCACTGGACCACCAGAGAAGTCCCTACTTTCAATGAGAATGAATATGCTACTTCTATATGCAACAACATACAAGAATTTTAGAAACATAGTATTGAATGAAAGAAAGCAGACACACAAAATGTCTCTTTCCACTTGTGTACAGTTTGAATCAGTTAAATCTAATGTTTGTTTACAGAATTCATGAGAGTGGTTGTCCTTGAGGAGGCTGGTAGTGACTGGGAGAGGACTCAGGGGTGGATTCTGAGCCACCGAACGCATTGACTTTTTCTGTTTCTCTGGGTTCTGGATAACATCCTCAAGTGCTCTGCCCCCAGCTGTGGCTGTTTTCTCCCAGCATGTACAAACCGGAGCCATTTGGCACAGGCACATGAATTTTCTGGGAAAAACTGTAGGTGTTAATAGTTTTTGAGGAACTTACTTAGAAGATTCTAGGAATTTGAGGAGATGATTAGAAGACTCTATACAGTTTTATGGTTTTTTTTTTTTCCCTTCTCTTGTGTTTTCCTGAGTCTTGGAGGTTATGGTTCTCCTGTTGCCCTCTCTGCAATATATTATCCTCTCTGCTTTGTGCTCCTGAAGATTGCTCCCTTTCTGAATTCTGATTGGTCTCAGCCAAAGGGAAACTCTGACAGGAGATGAAAGGACTGGAAGAAAGATAATCAGTGTATTTCACGTCCTCTCTCTTTCTTCTTTGATTGTCTTTGGGAGTAGCTGAATACTACAGCTCTTCCCTGGCAGATCCTCCTCTGTGGCTCCAGACTTCATTGTGCTCTGATGACACTATTTCCTCTCCTTGCTTCTTTAACCAAAGTGATAGCCTTGACTTCCTTCTGTTGTTAATATCTCTGTGCCTTGATATCTCTTGTTGGTTCCTTTAACCCAGCACTCACCCCTGTAGCCATTCCCTTTATTAAAATCCTTTTATTCGAATAGGCTTCCCTGATAGCTCAGTTGGTAAAGAATCCGCCTGCAATGCAGGAGACCGTAATGTGATTTCTGGGCTGGGAAGATCCACTGGAGAAGGGAAAAGCTACCCACTCCAGTATTCTTGGGCTTCGTTCGTGGCTCAGCTCTAAAGTAATACAGGAGACCTAGGTTCGATCCTTGGGTTGAGAAGATCCCTCGGAAAAGGGAACAGCTATCTACTCCAGTATTCTGGCTTGGAGAATTCCATGGGCTGTATAGTCCGTGGAGTCACAAAGAATTGGACACAACTGAGAGACTTTCACTTTATTACAATAATTGTTCTGAGTCCAAGCTTTTACTGTTCACTGCATGACAAGCAACAAGCCAATAAGTCAAGAGATGAGTTATTGGGACAAGGAATAGCGATTTTATTTGGAAAGCCAGCAGACTGAGAAGATTTTGAACTCAAAGAACCGTCTTGCCTGAGTTAGAATTCAGGCTTCTTTTGTATTAAAAAGGCAAGTCAAACATTTCCTAGTTCTGGCCAGCCCAGAGGAGATGTGTTCACTTCTTCCTCCCTGTAGTCATTCACAGATGTCCTATTTCAGTAAAGCCCAAATAAGTGCCAATGTGGAAATTCATTCAGTTAGGCTCCTGTCTGTAATTCTATAGAGGAAACATTTTATTAGATCAAGTAAGATGATTAAATTTTTTAACCATTGTGGAATAATATTCTGAATTCTGTACATTAATATAATGAAGCACTCAAGAGCATCTGGGCTTCCCTAGGGCTCAAATGGTAAAGAATCCCCCTGTAATGTGGGAGACGTGGGTTCAGTCCCTGGGTCAGGAAGATCCCCTGGAGGAGGGAATGGCAACCCACTCCAGGATTCTTGCCTGGAGAATCCCATAGACAGAGGGGCGTCATGGGCTACAATCCATGGGGTTGCAAAGAGTTGGACATGACTGAGCAACTAAGAATTTCACTTTCACAGTAAAGCCCCCCAAATGCTGATTTCCTAAAAGAACCAATGACTTTGATGTCAGGTAAATATTATTGCATAGACTGGATGTTGGATACTGAATCCAGGTCCACCCAGGTGTTCTTTGCCTAGAAGTCTCTTGAGTAGTTTGCATGTGTTGTGTTGGGTGAGACTGAGCTTTCAAATGGACACTAGAGGCAGAGAGTAAAGTCTTCCTCCCACTATTCATGTAATTGTATGAATCTTCAGGGCCCGCAGCAATAAGCTTGATGAGAGGGCTGGTTGAAAAGCCCCATTAGAGGTGAACAGGGTCCTCTCTCTCTTATTCATCTGCACTGCTGGTAGAGTTAATGTTTTGAGTCTGAAGGACACTATGACTGTTATCAGTTTTATTGGACAAGTGAATATAAAGGTAATTAAAGAGACCATGCCTAATAACCCAACTCTTACAATTTAAAAGTAAGAAAGAGGCCTGATAGGGTACCAGGGATACACCTATCATCCTAATTAAGTGCTAACAAGACAGTTGTCCTCACTTTGGTAACTTCAGTGTATTCCCCCTGTTAACGGTCTCTATCCAGTGGACTCATCTACAATTCTTAATTCTTGCCCACAGTTACCCTTCATTCTCCACATGAGCAATGTTTCTAAAGGTTTCAGTGTTTAGCAGGTGGTGTCCCCAAAGCACTCACCCCAAATTGCCCGTCCACTTTATTCATTCATCCACCATTTTACACCTTCCCCCTGCAGTTCAGGTTTGGCCAAATTGCCACCCAGTTTGAACTTGTCATCTCTCCTAGCATTTCTACTTTATTAAGCAAGCACATCTTGTAAATGAAAACAAGAGAAGATGTGTGCCTAGCTCATTCTGTTTTTTATTTAAATTAAAAGAATCACCTAGCCACCTGCATTGCTGTAGGGAAGCCGGTGGGGATAGATCAAATAAATAAATGAATCAGGTGAGGATGGACAAGTGAATATTCAAATACGAGCAGCAGTTTTCTAAATCAGAAAAGCCTTTTACTCTAGCTATAGTCAAACCACTCAGTGCTGTGATCTAAATGGTCTGAAAGACAAGAAATGCTGTTTTTAGAAATACAGAATAATAGTTACTTATGTTTGTCCTATACAAGTCAAAGAAAAACTCTTTGTACAATTATCTGAAAACCTCCTATTTTTGTTTGACAGTTTGTTTAGTATCTTTTTAATTATAAGTAATTTGAATTCTGGGAAGGGATCTGCATCGATCTTTTCTGTAAGGGAGATTAGGAAAGTTAAACACAAATAGCCTGGCCCATGGGCTTTCCTGATGGCTCAGAGGTAAAGAATCCACCTGCCAATGCAGGATTCATTGGTTCAGTCTCTGGGTTGGAACCATCCCCTGGAGAAGAGAGTGGCAACCCACTCCAGTATTCTTGCCTGGGAAATCCCTTGGAGAGAGGAGCCTGGTGGGCCACAGTCCATGGGGGTCACAAAAGAGTCTGGCAGGACTGAGCAACTAAATATCAGCGGCAACAGTTGCTATCAATATTTGCTGAATGTTGACCCTAAGAAGAAATGGATAAGCTATTTCTGTATGACCACAGGCCTGGGTATAGTTCCATGGACAAGATAATAGCTTTAGTTGAAGGGTAAAATGATGACATCTTAGTCCTGTTCATAATTCACAAAGAATAATTTCCTTTAGGGATAATGAACTACTATAGTGTGCGGCAAAGTATAGCCCACTCCCAAAACATCTTTTCCAAAATCCTAGAAACATCTCTGTAGGTTCCTGAGAAATTTATACATCCTTACAGTTTTCCCTAGAAAATTCATGAGGGCATTCTAAATGGCTCTGGCTTGTATATGCTGGGAGAAAACAGCCACAGGCTGTGGACAAGGTATGTGAGGATGTCAACCAGAATCCATAGAAACAGAAAAAGTTAAGTCTAGGCCACTGATGGCCCAGAATCTGGGAACACTGGCCAACCAAGGATCTGGATGAAGATACCTGTCGATCTATTTCAGGGACCTACAGAGAGTCAGAACAACAAATCCGCATCTTTCTCCACCTCTAAACACTTCCATTGGATAAACCATCAGCATTTCAAACTCAGCACATCCCATTTGTCCATCGTGAGAAATGAGGAAGACAGAAAGAGTGACAGGTTGTTGCCTGCTGATGTGTGTGTAAGCTTGGTGACAGACTTATGTGGGGGATGATACGGAAATGTTGAGGTAGAGGCATTTGTAGACAAATGCTAGTTTAATATTTGTTTTAACTATTAGAATATTGGATTCGTGGTAAAAAGCTATTTTCTTTTGTAATTAAGCTTTCTTTTGTGTAATAATTTTGATTCCTATTAATTACTGTTTCCTTTTAAAAAAAAGTCTATCTTCTTTAGGGATTATCTGGGGCCCAGTAATTCCATCTTGCTAATAATTTATGACTGTCCTGCTTCACCTCCTGGTTGACAGCTGTTTGCAGGTTCAGTCTTAATGAAAACTTCCCCCTCATTTTCTTCCCAGTGATGGGCAGTCTGTACCCGCCTTCTGCCAGCCAGATTGCAAACCAAATATGTTCTTTGCAGCTTCCATCAAAATGTATGTTGTTTTAATCTGGAAATGATGTTTGGTAAAGTTCTTTAGCTTAAGGAAAAATATTCTGTATTCTGTCACACATAATACTAACTCCCATATGCTTGAGTCCTTGTTGATCACATTCAGCGATTTTCAGGAGAGTTGGTTTTTCTGTGCCTAAAGTCAGTAACGAGATGCAGGAAGACAACTAGACTTTTAATCTGCATTCTGCCACTGGAAGACAAAATAAAATTCCAGTGGGGGAGGAAGAATATTCTGTTTGAATTGATATCATATTATAGCCACTAGCATCTTGGTGTTGTCTCCATGCCTCAGTCTGGGTATATCTGTGTTGACTATCTCAGAGGATAACTGCTAGAAGGCGGGGACCTGGTTGGTGTCATTCTTTGTACAGAATCAGGAACAAGTCTAGACATTACATCCAATAGAAAGCTATTGGGTATGATATCCACAGTGTTCAGTCTGGAGCTATCATTTGAGATGACTATGCCTGCTTGAGCAAGGAATCTTGGAGTAGTTTACTGATTGGAGTTCCAGAGCTTAAAACTAGGCTTTAGATACCAAACAAAAATTTTCTTGATTTCAGGGGTTACTTTTGAATGACTTATTCTAACTAATCTCATATGGCACTTATATATAAGTCAGGACATCAACTAAATAATGGAAAAATAGCTTCCTTCCTTCCTTCTTCCCTTTCTGCCTCTTTCTGAACATCCTTCCTTTTTTCCTTCTTCCTGAAACCAATCAGTACATTTCTTCTATTTGTTTGAACTTTTACATAGTTCCTCTTATTTATGGAGGCTCCTATTTTATTGATGAAGAAATTGAAGTTCAAAAATATTGAATAAAGCATCCATGTTCATACAACTCATATATGGCCGAATCCAGATACGAATTGAGGTTCATACAGCTTCAAAGTTTCTGCCATTTATTCATTTATTTTAACCACATTGGGACATAGTCTTCTGGCCCACTAACGGTCTTCTTCCCCTACGGGAAAATCTTCATGGAAAGCTTTATTATAACAGAAGTATTTATAATCCGAGTAAAAGGTAAGCAGAATGATTCGATACTAGGCTAGTGTAATTGAGCAACTTAGCTGGATTATTTTATTTCCTCTGAAAGAAATGAAATTTCCTACCAAAGGAATCCAATATGTAATTTCATAAGCCAGAGAACCCTTTAACCTGTACAATATTTTGAGACACTCTAAAAAATGTTTTTTCTTTGTGCTTCCCCTTTTTGTTAAGCCAGTTGTCCTTCAAATGAAACACAGCATTACTAATAAGACAGAAAAGACAAATGCTGAGAACCTGAAAAGAGCAAAGGGGCCTGAGTCCTTAATAATATTGTTGAACCACTGTGTCTATCTTAGTACTGCTTATCTCCAAATCACTTAATAAGAAAAGGAAAAATTATGTTTATGGTTTATGCCACTGTTTGTCAAATTTTCTGTGATTTGCTGTTCAGAGTTTTCCTTACTGATATATTGAACTTTATGAGAGTGCAGAAGAAATACATTCTGCCTAAATGTGTTAAATACAGACACTAAAATTCACATTTGCAATGATTTTGAATTGCGTATCCCTTTGCTTGGCTCATAAATTAGGTATAAGTCCAAAGTTCCAAGTAGTAGAGTTTTTTCCCAGCTCCTGAAAACACTTTTAGTTTAGAGGTGCCCCTACTCTAGAATGTACTGTCACATGAGATAGTGATCTCCCTGGAGATCCCTGGAGATCTCTCTGGAGATACCCACACAGGGGCTCAATAACCATCTGTCATAGGTACTATGGAAAGGATGTCTGTGCTGGCTGGGAGATTGGGTAGGATGGCTTCTCCTAAATCTATTGACTGCTTTTTCTAAGTCTTAAAGATGTTAAATAGAAGTGGCCTCTTTATTACATACCTTATTCACTAGGTGAGCTTGGACAAAGGAAACACATCCAAACTTTGGTTATGTCTCTACCTAGTTTTGTGAATTTAAGAAAGTATGTCCTCTAAGTTTCTGTTCCAGTCTCTCTAAAATGAGGAAAGGTTTTATTTAAAAAAATTAGAACACTCCTTTTTTTTTTTGTTAATGTCTTATTATATGTGTGTTATTTGCTCAATTGTGTCCAACTATTTTCTATGCCATGGACTATAGCCCACCAGGCTCCTCTGTTGATGGGATTCTCCAGGCAAGAATACTTCTCCAGGGGATCTTCCTAACCCAGGGATCGAACACGGGTGTCCTGCATTGCAGGCAGATTCTTTACCGTCTGAGCCACTGGTGAAGCCCAGTGAAATAGTTTTAAATAGAAAAGCAGAGCATCTCTGGTCCTCCTGCCCCCTATCACTTTATTCCTCTCCTGTTGGCCCCCATGGGACTGAGGAGTCTGTACAGCATGGTTTGAGCAACTCTCTCTGAAATGTTTCCAAGATCTTTCTAATCAGAACCTTTTATGATTTGACTACAGGGTACAGAGCATTTCCCAGGTGGCACTAGTGGTAAAGAACTTACCTGCAAATGCAGGAGACATAAGAGACATGGGTTTGATCACTGGGTTGGGGAGATCTCCTGGAGGAGGGCATGGCAACCACTCCAGTATTCTTGCTGGGAGAATCCAAAGGGCAGAGGGGTTTGGTGGACTACAGTCCATGGAATCACACAGAGTTGGACACAACCGAAGCGACTTAGCACACACACACACGTGAATACAGAATCTTAGCAGGAAGAAGAGCACAGAATTCTCACATCCTCATAAATGCAATCTGACCTGTTGCTTTTTTTCTATTGTTGAGTTAGTACTGACTGAAAGTATTTTACCTATTGCCTCATGGAAGTAAAGAAGTGTTTAATCAAAGAGCCATTAAAATATATGGAGTAATTTTGCTTACTTCTCAGGCTTAATCCACATTTGAATATGTGGCTGCTTTGAATGTAAGTCTTCAGACTGTTCTGCTAAACTGGTGATTTCTCTTTACAAATATTCCAAGACAAAAGTGTGCCCACTTTTCACATAATGAGACTTTTGAGGCCGAATACAAATGATGCTATTCTTACATCAGGGTGAAATAACTTGCTCACATCTCTGCTTTGTGTCTGCCCAGCACTTGCCCTGTTCTTGAATGTATGCCTTGAAGTAAATATGTTAAAAAATAAGAATTCCATTCCTAAAGATATTTTTTTTATGTTTGCTTTATATTAGTTTCTTACTTCACTTGCAAGTTCAAGTCATAAAATGAATAGATGTGGCTTTTATTAAGCTTTGAAGATCTGGGGTGCTTCTATGTGAATATCATTTCATCTATAGCATTTGAATTGGAAAAAAAATCCTTTGTGGGTCTTCAACAACCTTTTGTCCACATAGTTAAATGCACTGACAGAGCCTTTTGACAGAACCACAAAAAATTCTCTGCTGAATACTTAATCAGTTCCTAGGTTGGCTTGCTTCCACTTTTCCTTTCTTCAAAACTATGTTGCTAGACTACTAGAGTCTTTTTTATTTGTGAGTCTGAGAGCTTAAGACTAAATAACTTTTAAGTATAGTCTATATCATATTTTCATCACATATGTTTTCTCTTTTACATACACACATACATTGGGGTGTGTTAAAAGGTATGTTTATAATTTTGAAAAGCATGTTTATATCTTTACTAATACATTCTTTTACATTTGATAATTCTTAATTCTTTACATTATATTATTATGATATCTTTGATTATTAACACAGGAATCTAAATCAGATTGAGTCCTATTTCCAGGAATCAGAATAATTTTGGACAATGAAGAGTTTATTGAAAATTGCTGGCAGACATACTGAATCAAGAATTATGGAGGAAAGCCAATGACATTCAAAATTCTCTCTCTTCCTAGTGCTTCAGAGCAGAAACTGTTTCTGGCAGATTCTGTGGCCAAAAAAGGCAATAATCTTTTGCTTTGAGTCCTCATCCATTAGATGTCTGAGTGAGGGGAGTAAAAGTCAGCTGGTTGACTGATCCCTACTTTTTCATCTACTAAGGTAATCAAGCCAACCACATGTTTTATCATTGTGATCTCTACATAAATAGATTTCTCTTGAGGATTGTGGTTCTTTTGAAGATGGATCATATCTTCCTAAAGCTCCTTTCTTATAGACCTAGGAAATGCTAGGGCCATTGAAGCTATTTTTTTAATCTTAATTTTAATATGGAAAGAGAAAGTTACTTTTGTTTAAACAGGAGTTGAAGTTTGGAGAAATGTTGCTTTGAGAGATGCAACATGCATTACAGCATCATGACATACTCAGCCAGATGTCTGCAAGACAGAAAATCACATGACTAAGCAAGCCACGTAAATGTTCTTTAAGAAGGAAAAAAAAAAAAAATAGAAAAAACAAATGTGCGTCAGACATTTCCTTTCTGTGGAGCACATTATGCCAAATCATGTGGCTGCCTTATGTGTGTAATTTGTCAATTACAACGTATCCCCTCATGTACGTTAAACTCAGGGATCATTCTAATTTTGGTCTTGTATCACAATCTGTTCTATATATTTGCTTATATATATTTAATTATATGTTTACATGTGAGGGCAGCACACAAGGCTCTCCAGGTACCTGTTAGGGCAGTTGTTAGGATGTAGTGAGAGATTATTCTTTGCCACTCATGGCAAATGTGTATGGATTCCATTTATTCTCTTGGGTTGCTAGACCCTATAATTGAAAAGTATATGCACTTCACAACCCTGAGCAATATTGGAATCATTGAATTATCTTTTTATATTCTGTGTTGGCAATCCCATGGTATGTCAATAAATATTCACTAAGTGATCACAGTGTAAATCATAGTTTCTCAGCCATACACTAATGGTGGTTCCTCTAGGGAGGTCCTTACCTGGAGAGAAGGGATCAGAGCCCTTTTTAGAAGAGGGAAGGACAATTCCAGTTGGGAAAATGGTCATGGATTTACTGTCACTTCACTCTATTTTTAACAACACAAGCATTCCTCTGGTGACTGTTGCCACACACAGCCTCTGGCATACATAGATACCCAATACATAATTGCTGAATGAAAGAATGAATTCAGTCTCAAGGGCATCCATTTCATTTTCTCCACAGCTATACCACCGGCATGGCAACAGCCCAGTCAGCACATTATTTTAATAATTTTTTATGCTAGTTTCTGTAGGGTAGTGATCTATAAATGTTTACTCCTACATCACTATTAATTAAAAAGTTTTGTGTATGTATTCCCAAATAGGTATTTTATAAATAAAATATTATGTTATATTTTAAACATTTACAAAGTAGAATGAGATTAAGTTAATAAGAGTTCTAACATTTTAATTTCTGCATTCCAGTAGATTGTCTTCCTTGTCTCCATTCTGGGTGAAAGTGAAAGTGAAAGTTCCTCTGTTGTGTCCAACTCTTTGCAACCCCATGGACTGAAGTCCATGAAGTTCTCTTGGATAAAAAAGACAAAAGAAGGAAAAAAATTCAGTTCTTGCTTGTGAAGCATACATCTTCTCTGGTATGCCAGACTAACACATTGAAGGGCATTGATAGAAAAGGTGTTTCATGGCAGGGTTTACTAGAAGAGAGTCCTTGTACAAAATTTTCCTGAAAACACAGATTTTAAAGCACATTTCACAGTCTATGACCTTTGATTTGTAATAATATTTCTGATGTTGTAGTGGGCTCAAGCACAATTAGAACTCCTCAATAGATATGCTCTATTCTGTTGACATGATCCACATTAAATATTAAAATTTTTTTTTTTTTCATATTAAGGTTTCTCTTTTTCTTATCCTGCAAAATATGACCTCTTACATTTGGCCTTCTAATCACCCGACTCAGTAAGTGTTACTATTTGATGGGGCATTTTTGGTTTGAATTTTGACTCAGGAAGGAAGAACATATGGGCCAGGTGTTCTTTGAATACATTAACCAGTTTCATTTACTTCAGGCATGTGGGATGATGTAGTAATGTATTTACAGAGTATGGACATAAGCACAGTGATTCTATAAATAATCCAATCACTTCGGTTTTCTTTGGGCCACCAGTCTGGGTACTGATGTCATGGGAAACATCTTTTCACTTTGATGTCTACATCTCTCTTCAGGGCTCTTTGGGTTTCTCATTATCTAATTGTTCAATCCTCTTTTTTCACTCCTACTTCTTGTCTTTTATGATCTTAGGACCCATATTATGTTTTTTCAGCATAATATGGTCCCTCAAATGAAGGAAATTTCAATCATTTAGAGTAAAACTAATAAATACCCACATAAAGCAGATTTCTATAGTCATTTGTAGAGCATGTCTGCATGCTCTTTTGTGTCTGATTCTGACCACATGGAGCCTGCCAGGAGCCTGCCAGGTTCCTCGGTCCATGGAATTTTCCAGGCAAGGATACTGGAGTGGGTTGCCATTTCCTCCTCTCCAGGGGGTCTTCTGACCCAAGGATCGAACCCAAGTCTTATTCATCTCCTGCATTGGCAGGTGGATTCTTTACCCCATCTGGAAGAGCAATTTTCCAGATTAAAAAGGGCTTCCTGGGTGGTGCTAGTGGCACAGAATCTGCCAGTCAATGCAGGAGAAGTAAGAGATGCAGGTTTCATCCCTGGGTCGAGAAGATCCCCTGGAGAAGGGCATGAAAACCCGCTCCAGTATTCTTGCCTGGAGAATTCCCATGGACAGAGGAGCCTGGAGGACTACAAAGGGTTGCAAAGAGCTGGACATGACTGAGGTGACTTTGCACCACCTTAAAAATGGTTTTGAAATAAATCCCTTCCAGTCTCTATCTACTAAGTGAGTCAGATATATTTGCAGTGAGATTATGATGTAACACTGATCTACTCATTTGTACTGTAGGTTGGCTATTTAAAATAATTATGTTAACAGGATTGTGGTCTTCATAGAATCTAGGGCAAAAAAAAATAACTCAAAAGGTAGGATTGGTAAATATGTTTCTGAGAATTACCCTGGGTACTCAGACCAGTACAGGTATTATAATAAATGAATGCATTGGCATCAGGCTTTATAAATTTGTTTCTTATCGACTTGGCTAATGTTAGGTCACCTGAGCAAATTTAACTCTAAACCCACTATATGGTGGGCTAGAATCTGTATCATGATGGACCTATGAAGACATAAAACAAAATGAAGCTCTACTCAGATGGCCTCTTTGACATTGTTCTCTAACTTTGGTAGTAATCCAAATTCCCCATCTGCATTGACTTCTATAGTAGGCATATTGTGTAACAAACTTGTTTCATAGATATTTTGAATAATTATTAACATATCTACCATGTATTCATTATGGTGATGCTAACCACTTTAAGCCAAAACCCCCCAGTTGCTAGTCACATAATAGGACAACTACATTTTTTTTTGTTTATACAACACTCCAGTACAGATGTTCCTGGTGGGGAGTTGAACTGCTTTGTCCCATTCACTTAAACATGGTCCAAGTGGATGGGGGCTCTGCCATCTTCAACCTATGACTTCCCATCACAGCAGGGAGGTGACATCATCACAGCTGCTCCCATTCCACAGGGCAAGTCAGTCACATGTCTACATGTAGGTGAAATCGGGAGAGGATTAGGGACTATCGGCACTTGCCAGCAACAACTCTTCAGTAAGGAAGGAAAGTATGAAACCTAGAAAAACAGCTAGCCCTCAGCCACCGTTCATAGCAAGATGGAATGCTACCAAGGACAAGAGAAATGTTAATGTAATCATTAGAAATCCTTTGCTTTGCCAAGAAACACTATTTTATGCTAAGAACAAGTCATGTATCTTACACTAACCGTGAAAGTTTAAATTATGAAGCACAATGTTTAGATTGCTTTCAATATACAAAGAGATGGCCAGATATGACAATTAACTGCCTGATTGCATTGGCGTAGACAGGCTGACTCTTATAGACCTAAAACATGGATTTTTAATCTGAACTATCTAACTTGCTATACTACAATCTAAAATGGATAAACTCTCCCCTTGTTTATATTACATAAATATTTATAATATAAATATAATACAAATATGTTTTTTCTCCTTCCCCAAATTATTTCTAATTGATTGAAATAAAAAGTTTTAATTTTTCTGGATATATAATAGAGCAGGAAAAAAAACCTCATTTATTTTACAGTTTTAAGATCTGTTTATAGAAATACTCAGTGATGTAGGAAGAAATTCCATGAGATGTATCAGGTTACAGAAAATATCACCCAAAGATAAATATATATTCTTTAGCACATGGTATGTTAGAAAAATGGAAATATTTCATGAGCAAAAGATAGACTGAAGTAAATATTGAAGCTACTTTTCCATAAAAGGACCTGAATTCTGTTTTAGTGTATAATCCAAAGTGTGCCCAGGCTTCTTGTTAATGCACTTTTTCCTTGAAGGTGCTTTGACTCATAATTCTGTATTCAATGAAACAAAAAAGCAAACAAAGAACCAAACAAAATATTTAAAGATCAAATTTTGAGGGCAATTGCCTCTATTTTGTTTAATTTTCATTATTATTTTAGATTTTTTCTCCCAATAAACTGAATTTCTGTCAGCCCTGTAAGTAGGTGTCATGGCTAAAGCTTTGAGTAGTAACATGATCCATTTGACCAGGCCAGAAGAGTTTTTCCCAAAAAGAGAATGTCACGTCTAATCAAACAAATGAGGTAAATGTTCTTAGTATCAGCATTTAAGGGCAGAGGATGGATTATGCATGAATATGACCGAATATTCTATAAGATCTAGCTGGGTGTTTTATTAATTTATAGTTAGCAAAGGGACATAGGTCTGGACTAGGACAGTGAATCTGAGCATGCTCAGGGAAGTTTCAGGGGAGTGCTCCGGGAAGGTTCTGGGGCTGTAACCTTCCTCTTTAAAGCTACTGTATTGAACAGCTAGAGTTGGGATGGTGATACAGTGATGTCAATGTGGGTGCATGCGAAGTCACTTCAGTGGTGTTGGACTCTTAGCAACCCTATGGACTGTAGCCCGCTAGGTTCCTCTGTCCATGGGATTCTCCAGGCAAGAATGCTGGAGTGGGTTGCCATTTACTTCTCCAGGGGATCTTCCCAACCCAGGGAATGAACCAGGGTCTCCTGCATTTCAGGCATCTGTGCCATCAGGGAAGCTTGAGCATATTACTGACCTTGGATTTAGATGTGAATTCATCGCTTGAGCACACTATTAAGCAATGTGCTGGTTGTTCAGTTGTGTCTGACTCTTTGTGACCCCAAGGACTGTAACCCACCAGGCTCCTCTGTCCATAGGACTTTTTCAGGCGCAAATGCTGGAGTGGGTTGCCATGCCCTCTGCCAGGGGATCTTCCCGACACAGGGATCAAACCTGTGTCTCCTGTATCTCCTGCATTGCAGGCAGATTCTCTACTGCTGAACTGCCAGGGAAGCCCACTGTGATGAGAACAGTTACCAATTAAATACCTTCTCTGTGTTGGAGGATTAAATATACTTTCATTAAATTTCAGAACAACCTTTCAAAGAAGGTTTTCTTATTCCCTTTTTGTAGATATGGACTGGAAGTTGAAGGCGGTGGGGTGATCAAGGCCACGTAATTATTTGCAGAAGAGGCAGGATTCAATCCACTTGTGTCTGACCTAAAGCCCTTGCCCTTTTTCCTAGGCTAATCCTCTTCTCTCAGTGAGGTACCCACAACAAACTTTCTGGCGCCTTAGTCAAGTTTATCATCACACTTTTGCAGAAGCTGGTCTCCCTCTTGTTCTGACATTAGCGACCGCCCCAGGCAATAGCATTTCATTGCACACTGCAGCAATTATTTACGACTTGGAGGTTTGCAGCCTGGGGCTGGTTTACCTGAACTGTTCTGAACAAAAACAAAAGAATCTCTTTTTCTCGGTTGCTCCAGGATTCTGTGATCCAAAGAAAACCTGTCTTCTGTAGGCGACGTGGAGGAAGAGTTCACACAGAAGAAAGGCCCCTTCTAGGCCAGTGGCCTTGCTTGCTTTGTGTGAGTTTAATTTTCATGCTAAATCTCATCAACTTCAGCTGTTTCTTTACTGTTACTTACAACTTGCAGTGACTGTCGTGGTGGGGTAGGAGTGGGTGGGAGATCGGAGGGGTGAACGGGATGGGCACCAGCCACAAGCAGGTGAAATGGGCACCATCTCCCTAAGTGAATGTATATGAAATCTTTGTCCCTGGAATGTTGAAAAAAATTAATCCCTGTTGTGGACATACTCTGTGTTGCTGCCTGTGTGTCCCTTGTCGCTTTCCTAAATCTGACCGTTTCTTTAAGGTTCAGCTAATGCTCCAACTACTCCAGGAGTCTTTTCTGATCTTTTTATATCCAGGCCCATAGGGCCAAACTATGCTTCCAAGACACTCTGTTCCTGCTTCTACCAGGTTAGCATTACAATCAGTATTTGTGCCTGATAGTAATTTAAAACAATGCACGGTACTATGGTTTTATTTCATCTTTACACTGCCAGTACAGGATTTATTTGTATAATAAATATTTAGTGAATACATCCTATGTGAAGATACAAGAAAGAGGAAAATCAGACACTGTCTGCCTTGCTTTTCTGCTCCTAAGGCCTATCAGTTAGTTGGAGGGATGTTGGCTTAAATAGAGCAAAAGTCTCAAAGCTGATTCTTAGTCAAGGAAAAACCAAATCATGACAATAGTAGGAAGACCCTGTAGGCACCATCCTAGGAAGTTACTCTTCCACTTCAGTTTGTACATACTAGATTAACAGTTGCATTGAGATTTGATACCTGAAGCCATTCAGATTTGTCTGTAGAATTGGTTTCTTTCTTTCCATTAAGCGCAAACTTGTATAACCATCCCAGTTGAGGGCAGCTAAGAAACAGGATGGGTTTCCCTGGTGGCTCAGTGGTAAAGAATCTGCCTGCAATGCAGGAGATGAGGATTTGATCCCAAGTGGGGAAGATCCCCTGGAGGAGGGCATGGCAACCCACTTTAGTATGGTTGCCTAATGAATCCCATGGACAGAGGAGCCTGGCAGGCTGAAGTCCATAGGGTCTCACAGAGTTGGAAATGACGGAAGTGACTCAGCAGCAGCAGCAAGAAAGAGGATATCCAATAAAATATCATTAAAAAAAATAGTCAAAGGGCAAAAGTGAACCAATCAGTTATACTGACATCTGGACACTAGTTTACATCTAGAAGAACTATAGTATGCAAATAAGCTTAGCTGCCAAGATAGAAGCTCTCTCTTACGAAGTTCAGTTATTTTCAATTTCTTCCCCTTCATCCTTTAATTTCTGTTGTATTTGTATTAAAGTTTTTGAACTACAGGCTCTGGAATTAAGCTTCCTGACTGCTCATCTCCTTTGGAATGCCCACTAGTTAAATAAACTGAAACTCAATTTGCTCACCAACACAATAAACTAGAAACAACAATACTATCACCCTTTTTTTTTTGTGATGACTGAATGAAATAGTGTCTACTTTAAGGATTTGTCATTTTTCACCCCTGGACTTGAATTTTAATACAGAGCTTAAAAAAGCATACTGGTATGTTTCATTTTTTTGCATATGTTGTTTTTATTTTATTGAAGACTGTCAAAAATGCTGATTTCTAAAATGTTCCTGTTTAAAGAGGTTTCCATTTGCAACAAACACGTTGTGTTTGCCCAGAGCCCTTATTATTTTTTGTGGACCCTGCTTTGTCAATTATGTTTTTCAAGCTGTGTTTGCTAATCACAGAAACCAGTCTGTTGGCCACAGAGATTAGTCCAGGGGGTGAGGCAGAATCTTTAACTGAGCCAGGACTCTTCCCTGCAGGCAAAGCTGTGAGACCTGCAACCCTAAGGACACTTCATTCCCTGCTGTATAGAAACAGTCAATCCGAGTAGATGAAGGTGACCTCGAAACCATAGAGACAGTGGGGCAGAGTATTCTGACACGTTGGTCTCTGGCTTCAGCCACTGTGTTGACCCAGTTGTGCCATGAAATTCTCCTGGTAGCATGTTTGATTTCAACCTGGGCTTCTATCATTTGTAACTAGAGTCCACTAATGCAGAAACATGTTGGTATGAGTGTGTGTGTGTGTGTGCACGCGCACAGGTTCAGTCGTGTCCAATTCTTTGCAATCCTGTGGACTGTAGCCCACTAGACTCCTCTGTCCGTGGGATTCTCCAGACAAGGATACTGGAGTGGGCTGCCATTCTGACTCCAGGAGATCTTCTTGACCCAGGGATTGAACCTGCATTTCTTGCATCTTTTGCATTGACAGGAGGATTCTTTACCACTGAGCCACCTGGGAAGTCTCATTGATATGAATGCTGATTGTTATTCAAGGCTAGGTAGAATCTGCTCTCCTATTCTTGATATTATTATGACATTATAAACATGGCTACATTTTAAAACACTATTCATACGTTAATTTAATGGCTGTGTAATATTCTATCAACAGCTATATCAAATTTTAATTTTAACCATATGAGGGAAGTTTAGATAATTTCCTTATATAATAAACCTAAAATTAAAGGATAGAAAGTTCTTATACATGTTGCTAAATTGTTTTCAAAAAGAGTCTCATTGGCACTGTACAAAAATGCTATTTCATTGCACTATTGCTAACACTGAGTATTAACACGAAAATATTTTGATACTTTGTGTTGGCAGTCTCAAAATTTTCCCACATGTTTATCCTTTTCCACTTTTCTATTTAGTTCTCAACTCATTTCCTATGGATGCATATTGATTCCTTCTTCAAAGTAAACTCATTTACCTTTTGTAACATTCACACTGATTTTTCCTTACAGTTTATTGTTTGCTTTAGTATTTGGTCACTTTTTTATATACAAAGTTTTACTTTCTGATGCTATCAAATGCACTTCTCTTTTCCTTTACCTTTTGTTCATCACTGTTAACCTTAAAAGATTTTCCTATGCTAGAGATCAGATAAATATTCACCTATATTTTTTCCTCTCTTAAAATAAATATTTAAACATTTTCCACTAAGTCATCAATCTGGAATTCACTTTCTCCAAAACAACTTGTTAGTGGTCAGAGGACAATTTATTGAATAATCATTTTTTCACTCAGTTATCTATAACAAGATATAATCACACAGTATATTTTCAATAAATATTCTATGTACGATAAAGTTGCTGTTGACTGTTCCACAGGACACAAAGGGGATGAACTTAGATTTCACAAAGAAGGGAAACCTAAACATAGAATCTTTAAAAAAAGATTCTACATCTTGAGCTGGGAGTCAGTAGTGCTGCATGTAGGGTGCTCATTCTGATTGGACAGCAATATTGCATCTTCTTATCTGTTGTATACTTCTGGTGTGAACAAATGATAGATAATATGCAAATAGAGAAAATGTTGACATATTCTTAAAGTGGGTTTTTTGCTTTGCATATACCTAGGTATTTTTGGAAGTGTCATGGGAATGAGAAACGAGAAGTCTGAAAAGCTTGTCCCGAAAATATGAGGGTGCTTGAGAGAAAAACTTACCTTGTTTTCATTTGTTTTGGAAGAGATTGTAAACAGCTTATCAATAAAAGAACCCTGGCAACTATTTCTCTGTGTGTCTGTGGAAGAGCAAAACAACAGAGGTTTGCTTACTTATTGTACATCTAGAATTTCACAAAATATCCAGATCTAAGGGAATAAATGTTTAACTTTATCCTTATAAAGTCAAGTCCAGTGTTTTCAAGAAACAATGGTGATATAGTATGTCACTGAAAATGAAGATTGTTAATGTTATAGTCTTTATTGCCTCTGGCTAGCAATCTCCCATCTGCTTCTATAGAAAAGTATGAAAAGGGGCAAAGCAGAAGTCTTCAGAAATATTAATGAAGAAATGTGAAAAGAGAAAATAGCCAAGACATGAAAAATAGCAGGCTATATCAGCAGCAACAATGGGGGTAATAGATTTGAATAGATTGAACCATTTGCAGTCATTGTATGAAAAGCTAGTTAAATCTAATATAACTTACGTTTTTTTTTTAAGTTTCTGGCGATCCCATAAAAATAACATAAATACTTTTTTGGGACAAATTTATTTATTTATTGGTTTATTGATTTATTCATTTATTTTATCTCCAGACTGAATCTTATGAAACTGCTATTTTTGAGGTCATGAATAGTCCACCATCAGCAATTTATTACAGTTAAATATATAAGGTGTTGGTAACCTTGTATTATTAAGAATATAGGAAAATTTAGAGAATTCTCTGAATTCATTAATCTAAACAATGCAAATAAGGTCACCAGGCTGGCTATTTAACTGGGACACAGTACATATGCAATGTTCTAGAAATGGGACTTTGAAGTTAGTCTGCCTGGGCCCTGGCTCCACTAGTTACCTGCCATATGCTACTGGGCAAATAATTTAACCCCAGTCTTATTCCGTTCTTTATCCATTTAAAATGGGGCTATTATACCATTTGATTCACTGTTGACTACCAGAAGGATGCTAATTTCTGATTTAAAAATTAGAGAGTGGGCACCCTTGTCCCTTGTCCTGATTCAGGGAAATGCTTCAAATTTTCCACCATGAGTGATGCTGCTGTGGTTTTATAATTAGCTAGATTTATCTATGTTGATGTTCTTTATATACTATGTTCTTATGTTTTAATGTTCCTTCTATTCCTGCTTTCTGGAAAGTTTTAATCATAAATGGATGTTGAATTTTGTCAAAGGCTTTCTCTGCTTCTATTGAGATAATCATATGGTTTTTATCTTTCAATTTGTTAATGTGGTGTATTACATTGATTGATTTGTGGATATTAAAGAATCCTTGCATTCCTGGGATAAAGCCCACTTGGTCATGGTGTATGATTTTTTTAATATGTTGTTGGATTCTGTTTGCTAGAATTTTGTAAGGATTTTTGCATCTATGTTCATCAGTGATATTGGCCTGTAGTTTTGTTTTTTTGGGCATCTTGTCTGGTTTTGGATTAGGTGATGTGGCCATAGAATGAGTTTGAGCTTACCTTCATCTGCATTTTTGGAAGAGTTTGAGTAGATAGGTCTGTTAGCTCGTCTCTAAATTTTGGTAGAATTCAGTGTGAAAGCCATCTGGCCTGGGCTTTTGTTCTGAAAGATTTTTGTTTACAGTTTCGATTTTCCTTGCTTGTGAGGGTCTTTAAGATCTTCTTTCTTCCTTGTTCAGTTTGGAAATATACTTTTCTAAGGAATTTGTCCCATTCATCAAGTTGTCCATTATGCATAGATGCTGCTGTTTAGTAGTTTATGATCCTTTGTATTCTTCCAAAGAAACATACAGATGGCTAACAACACATGAAAAGATGCTCAACATCACTCATTATCAGAGAAATGCAAATCAAAACCACAATGAGGTATCACTACATGCCAGTCAGGATGGCTGCTATCCAAAAGTCTCAAGCAATAAATGCTGGAGAGGGTGTGGAGAAAAGGGAACCCTCTTACACTGTTGGTGGGAATGCAAACCAGTACAGCCGCTATGGAGAACAGTGTGGAGATTTCTTAAAAAACTGGAAATAGAACTGCCATATGACCCAGCAATCCCACTTCTGGCCATACACACTGAGGAAACCAGATCTGAAAGAGACACATGCACCCCAATGTTCATCGCAGCACTGTTTATAATAGCCAGGACATGGAAGCAACCTAGATGCCCATCAGCAGACCGAAGATTAGAGCTGTGTACATAATAACCATGGAATATTACTCAGCCATTAAAAAGAATTCATTTGAATCAGTTCTAACGAGATGGATGAAACTGGAGCCCATTATACAGAGTGAAGTAAGCCAGAAGGATAAAGAACATTACAGCATACTAAAACATATATATGGAATTTAGAAAGATGGTAATGATAACCCTACATGCAAAACAGAAAAAGAGACACAGATGTACAGAACAGAATTTTGGACTCTGTGGGAGAAGGCGAGGGTGGGATGTTTCGAGAGAACAGCATGTATATTATCTATAGTGAAACAGATCACCAGCCCAGGTGGGATGCATGAGACAAGTGCTCGGGCCTGGTGCACTGGGAAGACCAGAGGAATCGGGTGGAGAGGGAGGTGGGAGGGGGGATCTGGATGGGGAATGCATGTAACTCCATGGCTGATTCATGTCAATGTATGACAAAATAAAAAAAAAAAAGATATAACATTAAAGATAAAAAATAAAAAAAAAATAAATAAAAAATTAGATAGGCAACAAGCAACAAAGGTTTACTATATATCACAGGGAACTATAGCAATATCTTATAATAACCTATAATGGAAAATAATTTCAAAAATAATATATATGTATATGTATAACTAATCACAAAAAATTCTACTTTTTAAAATTTAGTAATGTTTATCTTTTTGCCTGTTTTTCTAAATGTCCTATGGACAACTAATAACAATGTATGAGATATAAAATTTTAAATGTATTTGTGTAGGATATAAGATTAATATAAATAGAAATCTACTATATTTAAATTATTCATGACATTCAAAATGCTCCTATTCTTATTTTTTCTGAACTTAATAAAATATTCTCAGTGAAATGTTAATATGTTTCACTATGATTATATATGTATTTTTCTTTTCCTTATATTCTTCTGATTTTTTCTTTATGTATTTTTGTTTCTTTGTTGTTATGTGTCTAATGGCTTATGTCTATCTTCTTTGTGAATTGTATCCTTTATCATTAAAAATATTCACCTTTGTTTCACTTAAAAATAAATAAATTTAATTAAAAATTACCTTATTTAATCATCCTCTAAACATTATGAATGTATAATATTTGTGCATTTTAAATGTTTAATTTGCATGTCTTTTATAGTTTCTAAATTATATTTATAAATATATTAATTTCATAATTTATATTTGTATAATTTATAAATATACATATTAGTTAACTGCACAAACATTATACATTCACAATGTTTGGGGGAAGATCAAATAAGAAAATCAAAGCAGTCAACAAAGTGCTTGGCACTTAGTAAGTGCTCTGTAAATGTTAGTTATTTTTAACCAGCTTCATTGAGGTATAATTTACACCATAAAATTAATCCATGGTAAGTGGATTCAGTAGTTTTTCATAAATTTAAAGGGTTGTGCAGCAACCAGTATGATGTAGAAATAAGACATTTCTCTTTTGTCCATTTGCAGTTAATTTCTATTCACATTCCCAGTTCAGATAAATGTCGCCCAGCTTTCCGTCTCTCTAGATAAGCATTTTCCTGAAAAAGCTACATAAATTGAATCATGCAATATGTAGTTGTTTGTGTTCAGCTTATTTTCTCCAGCTTAATAGTTTTGAAGTTCTACTATATTGTAGCATGTAGCAGTAGGTTGGTTGTTTTTATCCCCTATATCATTCTCTGCCTTTTTTATCTATTCATCACTTAATGGTTGTTTACAGTTTGGGAATATTGTGAATAAAATTTCTATGAACATACAAGTTTTACAAGGACATACGTGTTTATTTCTCTTGAGAACTTCTAGGTTGAATAGTAAATCTGTGTTTAATTTCTAAAGAAACTGTCAAATAAATTTCCCAGGTGCCTGTACCATTTTATGTTCCCACCAGGAGTGTATGAGGGTTAAAATTTCTTCACATCCTTACTACCATTTGCTTTGTCTTTTTTATTATAGCCATTTTGTGTAAAATTGTGTCTAACTCTGGTTTTAACTTACATTTCCCTAAAGGCTAATGAGGTTGAAAGTTTCTCTTAAATGTAGCACTAGTGGTAAGGAACCCACCTGCCCAATGCATCCCTGGGTCAGGAAGATCCCCATGGCAACCCATTCCAGTATTCTTGCCCGGAGAATCCCAGGAAGAGCGGAGCCTGGTGGGCCACATTCCATAGGGTGGTTAAGTGTTGGACACAACTGAAGTCACTTAGTATGCATACTCATTAGCTTTCGGTATATATATATATATCTTTTGGTGAAATATGCATTCAAAAATTGTCCACACTCTTTAGTTGAACTGCTTATCTTTTAATTGTTGAATTGTGTCTTCTTTTTGTATTCTGAACATAATTCCTTAATATAACATATGATTATTAATATTTCCTCCCAGTCTGTAGTTTCTCTTTTCATTTAATAGTGTCTTTTGAAGAGCAAAAAATTTTCACTTACAGTTGAATTTATCAATTTTTAATGGATCTTGTTTTTTGTGTCACATCTAATACATTTTTGTCTAACCCCAAATCACAGAGGTTTTTATTTATTCTTTTAGGCAGATATAGTTTGCACATAACATATTAGTTTCATGGATAAAACATAATGATTCAATATTTGTGTGTATTGCAAAATAGTCACCAAAATGAGATTTTTCTCATCTAGAAAGTTTCTATTTTTCTAGGAGTCATACAGTTTTAGTTCTTACATATATGTTCTCCTTTGAGTTAATTTTTGTGTTTGGTGTGTAGTAAGGATCTAAATGCTTTTTTCTTTTTCTTGTTTTCACATATGTGTGTCTTGTTGTCTCAGCAGGATTTGTTGAAGACACTATCCTTTCCCTCATTGAACTGTGTTGGCATCTTTATTGAAAGCAAATTGACCATAACTAGAAGGATTTATTTCTGAAGTTTCAATTCTGTTCCACTGATTGGCATGTCCATCCTTAGGTCGATAAACCTCAGCCTGTAAAGCCTTAGCTTTGTAGCAAGATTTGAAATTTTTTGTTGTTGTTCAGTAGTTAAGTCATGTCCAGCTCTTTGTGACCCCATGAACTGTAACACTGAAATTGGCAAATTCCAATTTTCTCCAACTATTTTTTTCAAAATTGTTTTGACACTTCTGAGTTCTTTTAATTGCCATATATATTTTAGTATCAGCTTATCGATTTGTAAAAAATTCCTGCTAAGATTTTGATCAAAATTACATTGATCTACAGATAAATTTGGCAGAGAATTATAAATTTTAACAATATTAAATCATTCAGTTTATGACCATAAAATATTTTTTTATTTAAACCTCTTAAAATTTTCTCTCAGTAATATTTTGTAGTTTAATGTACAATACTTAGTTTTAAATTAGATTTATTCCTAAATATTTTATTCTTTTTGATTCTCATGCAGATGAAGTTTTCTTCCTAGTTTTTCTTTTGATTATTTGTTGCTTGTGTATAAGATCAGTCCTGAATATTCATTGGAAGGACTGATGCTGAAGCTGAAGCTCTAACACTTTGGCCACCTGGTGCGAAGAACTGACTCATTGGAAAAGACCCTGATGCTGGGAAGGATTGAAGGCAGGAGGAGAAGGGGACAACAGAGGATAAGATGGTTGGATGGCATCACCGACTGGATGGACATGAGTTTGAGCAAGCTCTGGGAGTTGTCAATGGACAGGGAGGCCTGGAGTGCTGCAGTCCAGGGGGTCGAAAAGAGTCAGATATGACTGAGTGACTGAACTGAACTGAGTGAATAAAAATACATTTGATTTGTGTAAGTTGATCTTGTGACTTTCTTACATTTGTAAGTTGTATCAATTTAGGATATATAGTTTTTACATATATTGTGTATATATATATATACACACATATATATATGTATAATATATCACATACAGGATGGTGTCATCCTCAAATAAAGACAGTTTTACTTATTTCTTTTCAATCCATGTGCATGCTTAGTTAGTCAGTCATGTCTGACTCTTTGTGACCCCACGGACTGTATCCTGCCAAGCTCCTCTGTCCGTGGAATTTTCCAGGCAAGAATACTGGAATGGGTTGCCATTTCCTACTCCAGAGATATTCCCAACTCAGGGATCAAACTTACATCTTCAGCGGCTCCTGCATTGCAGGCAGATACTTTACTGCTGATACATATATATACCTTTATTTTTTCTCATTTGTTTATAGTGGTTTAAATCCAGTACAGTATTGAATAGACCCGAGTTATATTACACATTTTTGTCTCATTTCCAATATTAGACAAAGCATTTATCTTCTACAAGTAAGTTTGGTGATAGCTCTCGGTTTTTTGCAGATGCTCTTTTTCAGGTTGAGGAACATTGTTTCTATTTTCATTTGTTAAGAGTTTTTAAAAAATTTTTTATTATGCATAGGAATTGGACTTTTTCAAATGCTACTGTTGTCTATTGAGAAGAGCATATGGTTTTGTCTTTTACTATATTAATATGATATATTACACAAAATGACTTTCAGATTTTAAGCCAACCTTGCATATCTGGGGTAAACCCCACTGGGTCATGTCATACAACTCTTTTTATATATTGCTGCTTATTTCCTTTCTTTGGTATCACAGTTGTGCAAAACCCCCCTAAAAGTAGGTAGAAGTATTTGATAGTTGATTCTCATGAATGGTTGTTTTCTTGTCTCCAATATATTCCTTTTTATTTTTTTAGTCTTTTTAATTAAAGAAATTTTTTTAAGTCTTTTTTAAATTGGAGGATAATTGCTTTACCAGTGTTGTGTTGGTTTCTGCTGGACAACAATATGAAGAAGAATAGATATCTCCCTCGTGAGCTTCCATCCCCTGTCTCATCCCAACCCTCTAGGTCCTCACAGAGTGCCAGGCTGTGCTTCCTGTGTTACAGAGCAGCTTCTCGCTAGTTACCTACTTTATAAGTGGTAGTGTATATATATATCGGAGAAGGAAATGGCAACCCACTCCAGTATTCTTGCCTGGAGAACCCCATGGACGGAGGAGCCTGGTAGGCTACAGTCCATGGGGTCGCTAAGACTTGGACATGACTGAATGACTTCCCTTTCACTTTTCACTTTCATGCATTGGAGAAGGAAATGGCAACCCACTCCAGTGTTCTTGCCTGGAGAATCCCAGGGACAGAGGAGCCTGGTGGCCTGTGGTTTATGGGGTCGTACAGAGTCGGACAGGCTGAAGTGACTTAGCAGCAGCAGCATATATATGTGTGTGTGTGTGTGTGTGTATACGTGTGTATATATATATATATATATACACACACTATGTTCTCAATTTGTGCTCTCCTCTCCAGTATATTCTAAATCAATCTTGTTGGAAGGTTTATCAGCACCAGGAATGATTACTGACTGCTGTGACTTCCTGTCTCCCATACAAACCTACATACCTGAATGTCTGTCCTGTGGCTTTGTCTTACTCATTTCAGTGAAGATTCTTCTGCCTGCTGTGGGAGCAGAAAGGCATTTTAAGTATTCTCGAAAAACAATGACTTTATATTAGCAGTCTTAACTAAAATAGTCACTTTTGGTTAGTGCCCTGATGTCCTGTATAATATATTCAAAATGTCCTGATCACTTAGCTGACTTCCACTTACATGATTTTGTGGTTTAGCCGCCACTCTATTACCTCTGTAAACAGGCTGACCATTGCTCATGGCATGTTAAGCATTCAAGGGGAACAGGTTACTCTCTGGTATACCCAACACTTCAGTTCCCACCAGCTGAATTGTCGGCTAGCAAGAATCAGTTGTGCAAATTTCTTAAACTGTGGATTCAAGATGTACTTGTTACAGTAGTTAGATAACTTATTAAATATTTGAATGAATGAAATGGGAAAAGAAAGAGATTTTCCCATGGAAAATAGCTTTAAAGTATTGAAAAGACACTGCAAAGAAGAGGAATTTAAAAAATTATACTGAATTAAAGTTTGGTGAGATAGTTGTAAAATATTGGGAACAAAATAAAACTTGTGATTCTGCATTGTTTGCTCTTTGCAAGTACTGGTAACTTCTAGTTTAACTTAGAAGAATTTCAAAAAGAACCCTAAATACATAGATAAGTCTTTATGGGAATTGTGCAGAGAATGGGTCCAATTAGAATACCCAAATTTAAGAATTCCAAAGATGTTGGTTCTAGGCCTTCCCAGATGGCACAGTGGTAAAGAATCTGCCTGCCAATGCAGGAGACTCAGGTTAGATCCCTGGGTCGGGAAGATCCCCCAGAATAGGAAATGGCAACCCAGTCCAGTATTCTTGCCTGGAAAATTCCACGGACATAGGAGCATGGTGGGCTGCAGTCCATGGGGTCACAAAGAGTTGGACATGACTGACCACACACACACACACACACACACACACACACACACACAGATCAGAAGACTAGAAAATGAGTGTACAACAATAGTAAGCTATATATGATGTGTTTGTGTGTACACATACATTTCTTATATTAAATGACTTTTTTCAATAAATGGTCTATAGATCATAACTGTGTCACTGAATCATATAAGAAGTGTTGTACTAAACTTTCCAGCATTCCCATGGTTTGGATGTTGGGGCCACTATTTCATTGTTTTCTTGGCTATGAAATATGCCTCCAGATTGGAATGAAGCACAATAAGAGAGCATGTGATTTAGAGAAAGTAAAACTATGCTATTTTACTTTGCTTCTCTAATTTGAAGGTGAGGAAGAATATGGAGGATAAATAGCTAGTTCCAACTTAGATGCATTCGTATCTCTCCCAAGGGGGTAGAGTTTTTGAGGATCAAGATGAACTACTGAAGTTTCTTAACCAATTTCAGTGGTTTTGGATCAAGGTAGAGAATAAAATAGAAGATAAAGAGATCTGAAAGCATAACAGATGATCAGTGAAAGTGCTAGTCACTCAGCCATGTCCGACTCTTTACGACCCCATGCCTCCCAGGCTTCTCTGTCCGTGGAATTCTCCAGGCAACAATACTGGAGTGGGTAGCCATTCCCTTCTCTTGGGCATTTTCCCAAGCCAGGGATTGAACTCAGGTTTCCTGCCTTGCAGGCAGATTCTTTACTGTTTGAGCCACCAGGAAAGCCAACAAATGGTGAGAGATAGGGTTAATTTTTAATTTGAAACAAGACTCCAAGAAAGCAAATTTTAAATCAAGTGAAAGAGTTAAGCTACTCCATGGTAATAAACTCTCAATGAAAAGGAGCGTCGGTCTGAGAATTCATTCTTGTGTCACTGCTCTATTATGCAGAGAAATATTCATCTGGAGCCAAAGTCTTTTTCTTGTGCCTTTGATTATTCTTTTTCTGGCAGTAATTTGGCCAAAAATGTAGGTGTATACATTTGAGAAAAAGACCATTTTGTTAGATGACTTCCTTCCATTTAATTAAGAATCAAATTTTTAGTCTCATTGCAATCTGATTAGACCATTGTCTTAATGTGATAAAGATAGGAAATGTTTTTCTAAAAAGACAACTTTCTGAGGACAAGGAACAACCGGCCTTTCCCTCTGCGAAACCTCCATTAATAGCGCATGAAGAAGCATTAACAAAGTCCTCAGTGTTCTCTTCACAGCCTCCTTAAGAGCCCATTCTGTCTGTAAGAAGCTTTCTGTTGCTAATGTGGGCTGAGTCACTGACAAAGGCCAGTGTTAATGGTCTGCTTCAAGACTCTAATCCCTGGAAGGGGAGCATTTCCTTGGATGGCTTTGTGATGTGCTTGTCAAACATTTTAAACCATTTAGCAGAAAGAAGCATTGTGATGACAAGACACAACACGGCCAGTTCTTTGGGTGCATCTGCCAACAGGGTAATGCGATGATCCTTCTGGGCTCCGGTGGCTCGGGCACCAATGCAAACGCATGTGTGGAGTCCATCTTGTGACGAGGTTTTGATGTTTTGCCTATTAAATACGTAGTTTTGACTGGGCTTACTGGCTTCCCTTGCATCTGTTTTCTTGCAGAATATATTATTAATGTTTCATCCTAAATAATATTCTTTCTGATTAAACTTAAACTTCTTTCAGAAGACTAATAAAGTCAGATTTTTACAAGCATGCCTTTTTTTACACTCTCCCAAAAATCACTGGAACATTGAGGAAGAAAACCGGATGGAATCTCCCTTTTTCTTGCCAGTTGAAGATTCATTTTCAGCTGCTTTTTTCTAAGCCAAATGCAGTAAATACCATGTTAGTTTGTTTCCATCTGGGATAAGGATTCTAATATTCATTTATTCAGGGGATTAATGTACCTATTGTTCTGACTTAGCAATGCATTTGCTTAATGACTGCCAAGCATTGCTCTAAAAAAACCACATTAACCACACTATCCATGATGCTTGCTGAGCTTGCAAGAAATAAAAAACTTAAAGTGGTCCATTTTCAAGAATAACTAGCTTAGAGTGAAAATTTGCTGATGCAATAGCTGGTAGCTGTAAGGGTTACAAAACTAGAAAGTCTGGGCAAACAAAGGGAGGGCAGGTGCCTATAATTTTCATGCAGTGAAATCCTATTGGTGAATTCAAAACATAAGAATGGGAATAGGTGCGCAGGAAAGGAGGAAATAAGATGTCAGAGACGGGCCAGTCCATAAAGAGGGAGGGATCAAACCGAGGTGACATCTGGGAAGATCGTTCTCCCCATAGTACTCAGCCAATGAGGAACTGGGAGAGGGACTTGCATGCTAAGGATGGATAAGATGCTCCCTGTAACAACTCTGGGTGTGCCTGCCCACCAGACACCCGATCTTGCAAGATCATCAGTAAAGCCTCGCTTCCCTCTGTACCTCATGTCTCCAAGTCCATTCTTTGAGTTTGGACTGGTGAGCATGTTTTTCATAGACTCAGAGATACAACTTGCCATAGCAATTGGAACTTAATCCTAAGAACCAAAGATGATCAATATTTTTATTCATCTTTTATATAAATTGGAAAAGAAGGATGAGAGGAAAAGGCTTAGACTTAACTTAGACCACAAATTGAGTCTACACACACACAAATATGAGCCACTTCCTTGGTGGCTCAGATGGTAAAGAAACTGCTTGTAATGCAGGAGACCTGGGTTCGATCCCTGGGTCAGGAAGATCCTCTGGAGAAGGAAATGGCGCCCCACTCTAGTATTCTGCCTGGAGAACCCCAAGGAGAGTGGAGCCTGGCAGACTTACAGTTCATGGGGTCACAAAGAGTTGGACAGGACTGAGCGACTAAGCACAAACACACATATCTGTGAAATGATATGTTTCCTGCTTTATACTCTACCAGTAAACAAGCCTTTTCCAAATAAAAATTTCTGAGTCCAGGTGAAACAAAGCCAGCTATTTGGAATCCATCAGCTACTTCATCCCTAGGAAGCGCTGAGGAGCTGGGGGGATGTGAAAGGCCGCCATCAGTCACATTCACTATCTCTTATGGTAAATAAGGGATTAGTATGTGAACAGTAACGAAAGCAGGATTGGCCCCAGATAGCTAGATGCACATGAAAGAAATAATTTCAGGAAGCCCAAATGCTTGCATCTTCCCATATACAGAAGATCATTTAATCTCTTCATATAAGAGATTTAGTTTTCTCTTAATTAACAATAATCTTTTAATATTCAGATTATCTGCCTCTTGCTGTAAACTTGTATATAGCCTGGCCCCTCCCCTGCCTCCTCAAAGTCAGCTCTCTTGGGATCACCTGAGATGCTGTCTCCCGGTCTGAGTCCTAACATTCCCACAGAATAAAACCTAACTCTCAACTTTTAGGTTGCACGTATTTTTTTGGTGGACATATCTAAGACCTTGTTTATTCTCACACCATCTGCAGGAACTTGCAGAGAGAAGGCAACATTTATTACTTCCTGCTTTGATTATAAAATGCAGGGGAGAGGTGGGGGTAAGTGGGGGAGCAGTAAACTCTGGAGTCAATGAGTTCCCAGAAATGCTCTGGTATCTTCAACCCTTTTTCTTTTCATCTCTTTCCTTTTCCTCTCTCTTTTTTTCTTTTCCTTCTCCTTTTCCCCTATATTTTTCTTCTCTTCTCCTCTCTTCCCCCATATTACCCATGAGTAGTGATTAATGCTTAGTACTTAGGAACATACAAGACTCAACTGGCTACTGACCCTAAGGACTAAGCAGATCCTCTCCCTCTATCCTCTTAGTCTAATTATCCAGCAACATTCCCTCTGACCTAACAGTTATTATTCTTGGAATTAAGAACAGTAGAAAACAGTGTTCTGGAATCTAATGCTGCAAATAAGAGCTCCTGGATATTATTAAGCAGTGTATTAATAAAATTATTCCTAGCAGACTTCCAAATTTATTGGCATTTAGTTTTTCTGAACAGAAATGCTTTTCTTTAAAACATAATTTATAATTTAAATTGACTTTTTACAAGTTATTCTGTAATAATTTTCAGACAAAATTTTCAAGAAGAGATATCTCTTATTCATATAACTATTCAGAAATTCTGACAAAATTGTTTACTGTTCTGTTTCCTAAAAGATATCAAAATCTACCTATCCTCTCATCATCCTCATTAACTCCCTCCCAATCCTCCTACCACCAAAAACAAGTTAAAGCCTCAAAATATATGCTTTCATTCAATGGATGCATACAAATTTTAAAAATACACTGGTTGTTTTTGTTCAGGGTTATTGTTAATTACTAATTTCTCACTTTCACTTCTTTTGATGTTGTTTTACACTCTCTCTCCATCATCACAATATGTGCAGTCTTGATGGGTGATAATCCACATGGATCCCATTTAGCCAAGAAATAGGCGTTAACCCAAACTAGGCCAGTCAGTCTTTAGCTCTGATATTTCTACCCAGGACACAGTAATGGAAGAAAAATGAATCATTAGGACTGACGTATCCTTGCAAGAATGTAGCCATTAATTTCTGCCCTCATTCCTGTCCTTTCTAAGTCTTAGATACTAAGTTTTACTTACCATTTCACTCCTATGTTTCCACTAAATTCCCTTTGTGTTTCCTTAGCTAGAGTCAGATATTGTTGCTTACAACAAATGACCCTAACTGATCTGCTACTCATCTACTTCCCTTCTGTATGGTTTCCATTCTTTTTTCTTCTTCTTTCTGTCTTCCTTTCCACCTGCCACCTTGCACTTTATTACTATTCTCACATTTGTCTTTCTATGTTTTGGAGACTTTCAAGGATGGATGAAAAATGAAAAAAGCTAAGACAAAAATAGAAAAAAATGTTTTGAAGGTGTTTAATCAGGGCAACTTTATTTTTCTTTCTGATTAAAAATTGTGAGTACCATGACCATATATTGTGTATAATTCCAAGTCTTATCTGAGTACATATACTACTATTATTAATAGCAAAAAAAAGTTATTTAACCCTCCCCTCAAAACTATGCAGTGCCTTCAACTATTTTACAATTTTGGCCCATTAAAACACATTTATAGCTTGTCTAAAATAATTAGATGATTTGATTTATTCAGTATTTATTTCCAAGGGAGCTGCTGCCAAATCTATGTCTTACTAAAGCAATTAACAAACTTATTTTTGGAAGTAAGCATTTAATATCTTTCCTGCTGCAGGCTGAAAAAAATTAAGATTTGATGTTCAGTCTTTGGCTATAAAGGTAAATTTAAATATTATCACAGTAGCAGAGGAGCCACAGCTAAAATGTTTACTTGAAAATGAAGTGAGTCATTTCATTGAGTCAATTGCTCTCTCCTATGCTTGCATGCATGATCAACAGAAGTGTGTGTTTTGTCCTCAATTCCTTCCTTCAGATATGCAACAGCTGTTCTTTCCTTCAAATTGTAAACTCCATCTTCCTGTTTTACCTTAATTGTTTTGTCCAAACTGCTGCAGATATAATAGCAATTCAAAATCTAAAGAATTTGCAGTGAAGCCAAGATGGCAGAGTGGAAAGACTCTGAGCTTACCTCCTCCCACAGGCACATCAAAATTATAAGTATTTACAAAGTAACTCTCTATAAGCACCACCCAAAGACTAGCAGAAAAGGTATTCCACAAGTAAAGGTGTGAAGAAGGAAGCACAAGGAGATGAGGAGGAGGAATTAAAGCACAGTATAGTCAAGGCCCACACCATTGAGTAGGCTCCCCACAGATGGGAGGATAATCACAATTGCAGAGGTTCTCCCCAAGGAACAAGAGATCAAAGCCCCACAGTGGGCTCCTCAGCTTGGGGGTTCTTTGCCAGGAAAATGAGCTTCCAGAATGCTGGACTTTGAAAATCAGTAGGGCTTATATTTGGGTTTCCCTGGTGGCTCAGATGGTAAAGAATCTGCTTACAATGCAGGAGACTTGGGTTTGATCCCTGGGTCGGGAAGATTACCCGGAGATGGGAAAAGCTACCTACTCCTGTATTTTTGCCTGGAGAATTCCATGGACAGAGGAACCTGGAGAGTTACAGTCCATGGGGTCCCAAAGAGTAGGAAATGACTGAGCGACTAACATATACACATAGGGCATATATTCGGGAGAGCTGAAGGGTTATAGGAAATAGAGACTGCCCCCACAAAGGGTGTGTACAAAATCTCACACTCTCTATAGTCCTAGGGCAGAGGCAGTAATTTGAAAGAAGTCTGGCCCAGACCCACTTGCTGACCTTGGAGAACCTCCTGGAAAGGTAGGAGGCAACTGAAACTCCCTGTGGACATAGAAGATTGCAGTAACATGGTTGAGAGCTCATTCTACCAAGGAGACACTGGTGCTCACAAGTGCTATTTTGGAGCCCTTCATCTAACCTATTAATGCCAGAGGTTTACCAGCCTATCAGTGGGCTGGCACCAATCCTGGGTTCTCCCACTCCCCACAGTTTCATCTGCCCTAGGTCTTGGACCCACCCACCAGTAGGCCAACACCACTGGGACCCACTGGGCCATCTAGTCAACCTTGCTGAGCTCCAGTCCTACTCATCAGTGATTGGTCCACCACAAAAGGCAGGGCCTGACAGCCAAGCAGGCTGGGGCCAGTCCTGCTTGCCATCATGGTCACAATCAGTCATTTCAATCTTTGTGACTCCATGAACTGCAACATGCCAGGGAGTTGGCTCCATAACAACTGAATGGCCCATACAGCCCACATAGAGAGAACTCCTAGAGGATATTAACTCTGGTGACCAGAGAGGAGTGCACTGCTGGACCCCATAGTATATCTCCTACATCAGGCTCCCTCTCCAAGATTGAGAAATGTAACTGACTTACCAAACATATAAAAATAAACACAGAGAATTAGACAAGATGAGTTGACAGAGGGATATATTCCAAATGAAAGAGCAGGACAAAATCTCAGAAGAACTAAGCAAAGTGAAGCAAACCCACGTGGAACTTGAGAGAAGAGTGGGTGAACACAGTGAGACATTTAATAAAGAGTTATTATAGAAAATATGAAGAAGAACCAAACACAGCTGAAGAACACAGTAACTGAATTAAAAAATACACTGGAAGGAATAAACAGCAGATTAGATGATTCAAAGGAACAGATCAAAGTTTTACAGACAAGTGAAACCAAAAGAGTTTCACACCACTAAACCAGCTTAACAAGAAGTGTTAAAGGGACTTTTCTAAGCAGAAAAGAAAAGGTCACAACTAGAAATATAAAAATTACAGAAAGAAACATCTTATTGGTAAGGGCAAACATACGGTAAGGGTAGTAGATATAAGTGGTTACTTATAAAGTTGGTAGGAATATTAAAAGACAAAAGTAGTAAAATCATCTATATCCACAATATGTATTAAAGGATGCATAAAACAAACAAAAAAACATCAAATATGATGTCAAAAACATTAAATGTGGTGAAAGGGAGTAAAAATGAATTGTTAGAATGTGTTGGAACTGAAGAGATCATCAACTTAAATAATTACTGCCCATGAACTTTCTGGTAATCACAAACCAGTCAGTCAGTTCAGTCACTCAGTTGTGTCCCACTCGTTGTGACCCATGGACTGAGGTACACCAGGCTTCCCTGTCCATCACCAACTCCTGGAGCCTACTCAAACTCATGTCCATCACATGGGTGATGCCATCCAGCCATCTCATCCTCTGTTGTCCCCTTCTCCTCCTGCCTTCAATCTTTACCAGCATTAAGGTCTTTTCCAATGAGCCAGTTCTTTGCATCAGGTGGCCAAAGTATTGGAGCTTCAGCTTCAGCATCAGTCCTTCCAATGAATATTCAGGACTGATTTCCTTTAGGATGGACTGGTTTGATCTCCCTGCAGTCCAAGGGACTCTCAAGAGTCTTTTCCAACACCACAATTCAGAAGCATCAATTCTTTGGCTCTCAGCTTTTCTTTATGGTCCAACTTTCACATCCATACATGACTACTGGAAAAACCATAGATTTCACTAGATGAACCTTTGTTGGCAAAGAAATGTCTCTACTTTTTAATATACTGTGTATGTTGGTCATAGCTTTCCTTCCTAGGAGCAAGTGTCTTTTAATTTTATGGCTGCAGACACCATCTACGGTGATTTTGGACCCTAAGAAAATAAAGTCTGTCACTGTTTCTATTGTTTCCCTATCTATTTGCCATGAACTGATGGGACCAGCCTCTTGATGAAAGTGAAAGAGGAGAGAGAAAAAGTTGGCTTAAAGCTTAACATTCAGAAAACTAAGATCATGGCATCTGGTCCCATCACCTCATGGGAAATAGATGGGGAGACAGTGGAAACAGTGTCAGACTTTATTTTTTTGGGCTCCAAAATCACTGCAGATGGTGACTGCAGCCATGAAATTAAAAGATGCTTACTCCCTTGAAGGAAAGCTATGACCAACCTAGATAGCATATTAAAAAGCAGAGACATTACTTTGCCAACAAAGGTCCATCTAGTCAAGGCTATGGTTTTTCCACTGGTCATGTATGGATGTGAGAGTAGGACTGTGAAGAAAGCTGAGTGCTGAAAAATTGATGCTTTTGAACTGTGGTGTTGTAGAAGACTCTTGAGAGTCCCTTTGACTGCAAGGAGATCCAACCATTCCATCCTAAAGGAGATCAGTCCTGGGTGTTCATTGGAAGGACTGATGCTGAAGCTGAAACTCCAGTACTTTGGCCACCTCATGTGAAGAGTTGACTCATTGGAAAAGACCCTGATGCTGGGAGGGATTGGGGGCAGGAGGAGAAGGGGATGACAGAGGATGAAATGGCTGGATGGCATCACCGACTCGATGGGCATGAGTTTGAGTAAACTCCGGGAGTTGGTGATGGCCTGGCGTGCTGCGATTCATGGTGTCGCAAAGAGTCGGACATTACCGAGTGACTGAACTGAACTGAACTGACTGATGGGACCAGATGCCATGATCTTAGTTTTTTGAATGTTGAGTTTTAATCCAGTATTTTCACTCTCCTCTTTCACTTTCATCAAGAGGCTCTTTAGTTCAAAACGTGGTCCACTGGAGAAGGGAATGGCAAGCCACTTCGGTATTCTTGCCTTGAAAACCCCATGAACAGAATGAAAAGGCAAAAAGATATCACACTGAAAGATGAACTCCCCAGGTTGGTAGGTACCCAAAATGCTACTGGAAAAGAGTGGAAAAATAACTTCAGAAAGAACGAAGAGATGGAGCCAAAGTGAAAACAATGCTTACGTGGATGTGACTGATGATGGATGTGACTGGTGACGGAAGTAAAGTCCAATGCTGTAAAGAATAATATTTCATAGGAATCTAGAATGTTAGGTTCTTGAATCAAGGTAAATTGGAAATGGTCAAACAGGAGATGGCAGGAGTGAACATCAACATTTTAGGAATCGGTGAACTAAAATGGACTGGAATGGGTGAATCACTAACCAAAAGCTACACAAAAAAGGGAAAGAAACCCCATTTACATTTGCATCTAAAAGAATAAAATATCTGGCAATACATTTTATCAAGGAGATCAAAGACTTATACTTGGGAAACTATAAGACACTAATGAAAGAAACTGAAGATACAAACAAATGATATACAAACAAACAAAAGATATACCATTTTCAGGGATTGAAAGAATTAATTTTGTTAAAATCACTAGACTTCATTTTAGGTTTAAAAAATTATTAGCCTAGTGTTTATTATCCCTTCTGTAATTATTTCAATATCTTTTACATTTACAGGTCATGTTCTAAATATTTTGGGCTTAGTTATTTTGTCACTATAAAATACATTTTTTTTTTTTTTTTTTGCAGATTTTGAATTGGGATATATCACTGAGGGAGCTTCCCAGATGGCTTAGTGGTAAAGAATTTGCCTGCCAATGCAGGAGAGGCAGGAAATGAGGGTTCAATCCCTGGTTGGGGAAGATCCCCTTGAGGAGGTGATGGCGATCCACTCCAGAATTCTTGCCTGGAAAATCCCATGGACACAGGAGCCTGGTGGACTATGGTCCATGGGGCCCCAAAGAGTCAGATATGACTGAGCAACTGAGCATAATGAGCAGCATATCATTTAGACCCAGTCTTTAACTCAGGACAAGGTCTTACACTTTCTTGTACATAGATAACTTCCTTTTCTGAAAGAGGTATCTGTTGCCCCGAGGTGCCTTTTAAGTATTGTAGCAGAGATGACAAGAAAAAGTAATATTTGAGGCTCATCACTTCAATTTTGCAACAGTGATTTAAAGAAAAGCAAAGAAAACAACTTTGAATGCCAAGGCTTTTGATTTACAATAACTGAGCTTTTTGACAGGCACAATGTTTTGAATAGTAAGAGTCTGGTCTTGAGTATTAAGAGTAAAAGCTCTGGAGGAATCAGGAAGTAAAGTTAATGGATTAAGGACTATCTAGGGAAGAAAGCAGGTGAGGAGCCAGATAATCTCTCCTAGAATTGCTTTGGGGGAGATAAGAGGGAGGAAGGAAGCCCACCTTCCATCCTGTTCCCCTTCCCTTAGGCTGGAAACTACCATCAGTAGGAATAGATACTAACAACTTGATTCTAGAGGAAACGTTGAGTTCATAGGGTTGACAAAACCATATGATGAAAGTTCTTATGTGTTTTTCCACGTCTCATGTTTTTTGACTATAAAATGGTATAGGTTAATGTGACCATGTAAATTACAAGAGAGCAGTTCACTAGTTTTTTTTGTTAATAGACTATAACAAGGAATATTGTGAAAGACTTTGAAATGTACAAAAAATTGCTGGGCATCTTGCCTGGCGCACTCTTCTGGATTATCTGTTGTACTTTTTTTTGGCTTTAAGCAAATTTACCTTCTAAATTGTATGCTAATGTAAACAACTTTTGCACATAGAAATGGGCTTCTCTGATGGCTTTGAAGGTAAAGAATCTGCCTGTAATGCAGGAGACCTGAGCTCAATCCCTGGGTGGGGAAGATCCCCTGCAGAAGGAATGGCTATTCACTCTGATATTCTTGCCTGAAGAATTCCATGGACGGAGGAGCCAGGCGGGCTATAGTCCATGGGGTTGCAAAGACTTGGGCACAACCGAACAACTAACAGACACATAGGAATGCAAATAAATTTTATTAGTGGAAATGTAATTTGTTCTTTTCCTATGAAAGTGAAAGTCGCTCAGTCATGTCTGACTCTTTGAGAACCCATGGACTATACAGTCCTTGGAATTCTTCAGGTCAGAGTACTGGAGTAGGCAGCCTTTTCCTTCCTTTCCTCCATCCAGGGCACATGGATCCAAAGATGTGAAGAGAAGATCTCCCCATCGTGTGGGGGTGGGGGGGGGAGAGGGGGAGAGGGAGGGAGAGGGAGGGAGAGAGAGGGATAGAGTCACGGGAGAGAGAGAGGGAGAAGAGGGCTTTGGCTCTTCTTTTTATATGTTTTTTTGTTCCCCCTGGGCCTGTCCTTTGCAAATTGGGCTTAGGCAGGAGTGTTGTTTGTTTTACCTGAGGTTCTCACTCAGGTCCTCGGACCTTCCTTTGTTCTATTTTCGCGGGCTTTCCCTTCCAGGTCTTTTAGCCACCGCCATTTTGGACTCCTTTTCCCCATTCTAACTACCTAACATTCCCCCTTCAAGAGATGGGAGGCCCAATTCTTTGGGAATAGGGGCGTCGAGGTCTCTCTGGCTACTTCCTGCTGAGCTGGGATGGCGAGGGCATTGGGCCTCCCCCTCTTGCTAGTCTCAGACCTCAGAGTCCTTATAGCATTGTCCGTCTAAGGGTGACTGATGTTTTCCGTGGTTGGCTGTAGTTTTATATCTTTGTTGAACTGGCGCTGCATGTTGTAGCTTGACCTGGGCAGAGACAAGACAGCTTAGACAATTGACAGTACAAGAGAGTCATGATTTTGCTTTTTATTTTTGGCCAGAATGGAATCTTTACTTTCATAACTGTATGAATCTGATCCAAATGTGTCCACCAGTACTTTCTCCCAAAGAAACATGCTGTAAATGAGCAAACTGCATCTGCTCACTGAGTGAATGGACGTCTTGGCTGTCTTGTTGGGTTTAATTAAGAGACCATTCATAGCAATACATTTATAGTAGAAAGTGTAGTATGATGTTAAGCCATTTTAGCTTTTGCATGTACATGGCGCACTTCTGGCCCATGATTCAGAAGATTCTTGACTATAGGCAGAACACTCGATGACATAATCAAAGCAAGATCCTCTATAACTCACCTCCTAGAGTAATGGAAATAAAAACAAAAGTAAACAGGTGGGACCTGATTAAACTTAAAAGCTTTTGCACAGCAAAGGAAACTATAAGCGAGGTGAAAAGACAACCCTCAGAATGGGAGAAAATAATAGCAAATGAAACAACTGACAAAGGATTAATTTCCAAAATATATAAGCTGCTCATACAACTCAATACCAGAAAAACAAACAACCCAATCAAAAAGTGGGAAAAAGACCTAGATGGACATTTCTCCAGAGAAGACAAACAAATGGCTAACAAACACATGAAAAGATGCTTAACATAGCTCATTATTAGAGAAATGCAAATCAAAACTACAATGAGATATCACCTCACTCCAGTCAGAATGGCCGTCATAAAAAGTCTACAAACAATAAATGCTGGAGAGGGTGTGGAGAAAAGGGAACACTCTTGCAGTGTTGGTTTGAATGTAAATTGATACAGCCACTATGGAAGACGGTATGGAGATTCCTTAAAAAACTAGGAATAAAACCACCATAGGACACAGCAATCCCACTCCTAGGCATATACCCCGAGGAAACCAAAATTGAAAGAGACACATGTAACCCATTGTTCATTGCCGCTCTATTTACAATAGCTAGAACATGGAAGCAACCTAGATGTCCATCTACAGATGAATGGATAAAAAAGTTGTGGTATATATACCCAATGGAATATTACTCAGCCATAAAAAGAACACATTTGAGTCAGTTCTAATGAGGTGGATGAACTTAGAACCTGTTATACAGAGTGAAGTAAATCAGAAAGAGAAAGATAAATACCATATTCTAACACATATATACAGAATCTAGAAAAATGGTACTGAAGAATTTATTTACAGGGCAACAATGGAGAAATAGGCACAGAGAATAGATTTACAGGCATGGGGAGAGGGAAGGAGAAGGTGAGATGTATGGAAAGCGTAACATGGAAACTTACATTACCATTTGTAAAATAGATAGCCAACAGGAATTTGCTATATGAATCAGGAAACGCAAACAGGGGCTTGGTATTAACCTAGAGGGGTGGGATGGGGAGGGAGATGGGAGGGAGCTTCAAAAGGGAGGGGATATATGTTTACCTATTGCTGATTCATGTTGAAGTTTGATAGAAAACAGCAAAATTCTGTAAAGCAATTATCCTTCAATTAAAAATAAATTCATTAAAAAAAGATTCTTGACCTTAAACTGTTAAGCTGGGCATGACTTTACCTTTTAAAAAATAATCTTGTAGCATATGTTCTGGTGAACTGGAAATTTCTAGAGCTATATTAACTGACTTTACCTTTTAAAAAATAATCTTGTAACATATGTTCTGGTGAACTGGAAATTTCTAGAGCTATATTAACTACTTTTTAAAGTTTTTTTTTTAATGTGGATCATTTTTAAAGTCTTTGTTGAATTTTTTGCAGTCTCCCCAGCCAGGGACCCCTGCACTGGAAGGTGAAGTCTTAATCATTGGATTAACAGGGAAGTCCCTGTGTGTGTTACGACTGTTAGCCACTTAGTTGTGTCCGACTCTTTGCAACCCCATGGACTGTAGCCCACCAGGCTCCTCCGTTCAAGGAATTTCCTAGGCAAGGACACTGGAGTGGGTTGACATTTCCTCCTCCAGGGGATCTTCCTGACCCAGGGATTGAACCCAGGTCTCCCGCATTGCAGGGAGACTCTTTACCATCTGAGCCACCAGGGAAGCCCTAATTGATTTAAAATCTATGTTTGATGATGAAACGACTTCCCTGGTGGGTCATCACTTAAGAAACCACTTGCGCTGCAGGAGACCGCCTGCCAATTCAGGAAAAGTGGGTTCAATCCACGATTTTATAATATAAAAGTACAGTTATTTGAAATGTGCAGTGCCAATTACTGATTCCATGAATCCCCAGAGAGACTACCAAGTAGCCTGTTGATAAAGGAAATCCACCTTATCTATTACTTCAGTAAAGGAGACTTCTACCTTGGGAATCTTTGTAGCTTTTTAGAAGACAAGGGGTAGATGGAACATTTATAAGATTTTGAGGGTTCTGGTTAAAGGCACATCTGTAAGTGTGGGGTAGGGGGCTGACTGGACTCAGGAGAATTTGTAACAAAATGGCTTAGGGTTGATAGATGAAGTGAGGCAAGCATTTTAAAGTGAATCTTGAAGGGTAGACAGTCAATTGGGGAACCTCATGGAGTCATCTAGTGTCCTGAGTAGGGGCTTTTACTCTGAAAAGGACTAGTTGAATAGTCTATTAATGGAACAAATGGACTTTTGAAAGTTTCTCCAAAAAGTAATTAAGTATGTTATTTGCAACTTCATCTTCCTGGGCAAGAGATTACTGGAATAGCAAAGTCTTATTAGAGCAGGCATTTGAATTATAAAGCCATTTTGATGTAAACAGTATGCTCTGTGGTGACAGATAATTTAAGTTCTACAGTAAGTTTTTGTAATGTAATTTTCAGTGACATTTAATTTTTCTGTCATTTGTTTATCATCTCAGGATATAAATAAAATGTATTGGAAAGGGCAATTTAGAAACTGTAGTTTAGTATTTTAGAGCTAAAAGAAATGGAGACAATAGAAAATTTGGACTTATTAAATGGCAGAATAATCCTGAAAAAGCAGACAGTTTTTAGATAGAATTGTTTTGCTAGTTATTTTCCTTGGAAGTAATATGTAGTCTGTCTTTGTCTTTGATTTGTAATGTTTCCAAAATAGATATTTTATATCTTTTTTGATCATTTTTATTGTACCTTCCTCACTGCAAACATCTTTATGGACAGTAAGTTTATCTATATATTTTAAATTTTATGTTTCCTGGTTGAAAGTTAGCGTCAATAGGTGACATCAGTAATGTTTCTGTAAATTTACAATTGGTATTTTGGCAAGTCATTTGGTTTTGAATATGTTTCATCTAGTTCTGTCAAACCCATCAATAAATTGGACTGAATTTATTAACTGACTATTTCAGTGTCATGTAGATAGCTTTGGTGTGAGTAGAAATCAAAGCAACACTAAATATCTCAGAGAGGTGAAACAGGATTTGTGATCCTTGGAGGAAGTGGTGCCACTGGAGTGCCTTTACCCATGACTTTGAACATCACACTAGGAATTCTGCAGCAGGTGTGTCTGGCTTGTGGTTTCTGTTTCTTCTTTCCCTTTTAAAAATTCACTTTCAGGGTTCTTATTTCTTTCCTCTCGTTTTATTAAGTAGGTAGCATAAGAACCCAGTGTTATGCCCGATGTCCGAATCCCTGAGTGGGAAGAGAGAAGGCTTCCAAGACATTGCAACTGGCAAAAAAGGGAAGTTTATTGCTGACTCGAGTCAGGGCTTACTGCCACAACCAACACAGTGGTGCAGGGTCAGGAAGCCCTGAGCCCAAGCTGTTACACAAATTTATAGGGTGAGCATAAGCAGTTGGTAGCTGGCTTAAGCAGATTGGTTACATGTTTGCAAAGTAACCTTATTGGCTCAAACCTTCGCGGGCTTTTTTCAAACTTGAGCATTCTCGGGCTTTTCAGCTTTCCCCTGATAGGTTCCCTTTTTCTTACTGGGCGCATATTGATTGGCTGGCCTCAGGTGGCCTGATGGGGGTACGGAATCTTACCATTTCGGGGGAAATCTAAACTTAGGTCTGGGCCACCTGTCATGGTGTTAGCCCTCGCAGCCTCACATTCCCCCCTTTCTTTGTTTCTATGGAAGGCTCAATCATGGGTCTTCTATATCATCTGTGGGGACAGTCAAATATTGAGATCTGAGTAACATTAGGTGGACAGACAGGCAGTGTGTTTTCTCTAACAACTCCCCCTTGAGAGACTTCATACTCAAGATGCTTTTTGGGAATTGGGGTGGAGGTCTCTTTCTTCTGTAACTTCTTCCTGCTGTGCCTGGGCGTAGGCCTGTCTAGCAGAGCAGAAGTCTCTCTATACCTGACCTAAGTTGGGGTGTTTTATATCTGAAACCAGCTTTTACTCTTGTAATAACAGCAACTTAGTTTGAAACTGTTGGCGCCTCTCAGAGATAAAATAGACAGGGGCCAAACAGGAGACTTAACAGGATGGTCATCACTGGTCCCCAGAAAGAGGAGGCAACATTTGAGGTGATTGGCTGGTGGCCAAGCAACAGAGCTGTGTTCTAGGAATCTTGTGTTTAGTCTGAAGTTACCATCTTCCACCTGGGTGGGGGCTCCAGTTCTGTAGAAGAACTCAAAAGACATTGTTATGCATATTTCTTTGAGTAGGAACCAGGTCCTGTCTCAAGGCTGTACCACCATTTGATTGTTTCCCCTCTGTTTTTGTATTTCTTCCCTTCTCTGATTAGCAATTGTTTGAATCCACCCCTTGGAACTCAGGAATACTTCCAATTCAGTGTCTCTTCTCCAAGCTGAGGCAGTCCTATGCCCCATTTTGACAGAAAGTTATCACAGTCATAGTTGCCCTGTTCTCTAAATTAAAACTGAGCAGGACTCTGTGGGTGGAGACTCTGGAGTACAGATCTGCTGTACTGTAAAATATAGGCTTTATTCAGCCTCTTTGACCTTCCCTGAGTTCCAAGTCCTAGATCTGAGCCTTGTATGATTAAAATCTCAATCCCTTGGTCTGCCATTTTGTTGTAACATACCCAGTTAGTAGTAGCTGGAGGAGCAATAACTGGAATTTTAATAGACAAAATAAATCTCTTTCTTTTTAGAAGAATAGGCCTGAAACCCAGTCTGGAACTGGCACTTCGGGGAGACTTTTAGCCAGGTGGCCAGTTACCTAGTTTTATAAAAAGTAAGGTATAAGTTACTAGCTTTTAGCAGACATTGTTTTGAGAATGGTGGCATCTAAGCCTGACACGACTCAGAAAACTCAAGTGTTTAGCAATACAATGTCTAATCTGAAATTACACGCATAGTAACACCTGGTTATTTCCCAGGATGTCTGAACTATAGCTGAGTACTCTATTTTGACTTTTAATTGTTAAATTTTTTCTTAATAGCCAAAGCAGATGGCACCATTAATGATGTCAGTGTTTCTCTAGGTATGAGAAGATGCAAGAATTGGGACTCATAAAATCTCCTGAAAAGATCTAACTATCTGAAGGCCTGTTCTGTCAGTTTTTCCCAGAGCATGGAGCGCCTCATTCCTGATCTTCACCCTGAACTCCTTTCAGGGCCGTTGAAAGTCAGCAGTTGCAGTGGCCATGATATAATCTCTGTAGAGGTAGATGGCAAGTGTCAATCTTCAGTTGGCAGAGCCCCTTTTTGCTCATAAACTTGACCATGATTTTGAGGGGGGCATTTCATGACCATTTTATCCCACGGTGCTGAGAATGTCCATTCTCAGGTTTGGCAAAGATTTTGTTGACAGGCCACTCAATGTGCTGTTACTGGACTAGGCCATAAAACAGTATCCAAAATTCTCTGGACCACCTGTCTTACTAGCCTCTTGGTCCAGGAAAACATTCCCTCTTGTTGCTTTTTCTCATATCTAGAGTTACACTGCCATCACCATCGATCTCATAGGGAACTATATATTATTTTATCAGAGGCCTCAGTCACACATTTGGCACTGTAAGAAATAGCAATTTTGTAAAACAGGTGAAATACAAAGAACATAGCCAGCATTACTAGTAAAGTCACAAGTAAGACTTAAGAGCTTCCATTAGATGTAGCCCAGTATATCCCAGGTCGTCTGACTTAGTCTACTCTGTACGAATCTTTATCTTTCAAGGAAATTATACATTGGCACCACCATCTATAAGGCACATAGCCCAGTTTTCCAGTGTTACTAGACTGATTATCCTTAGCATGATATAATTATTTTCAACACAGAGGAGACTTTAAACCTTAATTACCACAGCCTGGTGTTATCTATATAAATCCATCTTATAATTGTGGGAGATTTCTTTTTCCTTTGTTGAAACTTTTTTTGTTGCTCTGATTGAGCTTGAGAAATAGAAAAAGGCTCAAATTTATGGCCAGAGTCAGAGTAGGCATTATTAATTGGCCCAGTGAGGGGATCTCGTCTGGTAGTATCACAGTGACCTGAATATGACTATAATTTTTTTTAAGTAAATTTCCTCAGGGCCAACCAGTTAGAGTCTTGTAGTAGAGAAATTTACCAAGGTAACCCAGAACTAGATACAGGTAATTGGCCACAAACCCAACAATTGGATTGATTTCTAAAACTGGCATAGAATCAGGCCTATGATAGAAAAGCATTTGATTTATATGCAAAGGTCTAAGAAGTCAAGAAAACATTATAAATGATCACACGAAGCAGATCCAGCATCTTGGGCAAGCTGTCTACCTCTGATGTTGCTGTCTTCTCATCCTGGTGTAGTGTAGTTTCTCTTGTTTGAGCATCATTTTAAGGTGAGATCAGGTCAGCAGTCTTCTCTATAGACCAATCCAGTGTAGGGGCCTTTGGAAGTGGGAATTAATCTAAGAGTTAATTTCTCTTCAGTTTCATTGTGCATGAGCTAGTTAAGAGTACCTGATAAAAAGTCCTTCCATCCAGGTTGGAGACAGTCTCTTAAATTATGTCTTTTTCCAGTCCTGGTTGCAGGTCATGAGGCATCTGATCTTCATCCAAAGATAGATTACTGAGATAAGCTTCAAAAACAAACTTTCACATTAATATTACATAACAGCAAAGAACTATCTGAGAAATGAGTCTTACTACATGCAGACCTCCATTAACAAACTGGGATTTAACATTTTTTTTGAAATATCTTTTTCTCCCTAAAGTTACCCTCATTTTTATCAAATACAACCAAATTAAGGCTAGTTTGCTCGCAAAATAGGTCTGTTTTCACTAATTTTGGTCTGATGATTTACATAACCATAATTGATCATAGACTTTTTATTTTGCTGAAACACTTATTGGATCTCAGACTGAACTTTTAATATAAAACAGGGCTGGGAAACTCACACCAAAGGCTTATCACAGATTTTGCCTAACAAATCTAGGTGAACTCTTTTCTTTTTAAGGTCTCAAAAATTCCTTGAGATTTTTGTACCTGTTAGTGAGATAACCTTTTTAGCTCATTTGATAAGCTTACTGGAAACTTAAGAGTTTCAAATTTCTGGAGGAGTCAGATAGAGAGAAAATATAATTGTTTTGTTTATAACGTGTAATTTTACCAAATTATTTTTATAATTAGTTTGAGAGGAAGGTTTTCCCTACTCCAGGAAAACACATGATTTAAACCTGTAATTTCTCAGATAGAAACCATAAAAATTATAAGCACATTCGCTGGTTCATTCAGTCCTTTGTTAACTTTTGTGAAGTCATCAGGTTTTTCATTAGAATACCAAGACATATCAAAATGTTAAGAACTCCATATAATTTCTAGGATATCTGTATTAGTAATTTTTCATACATTATAACATGAGCAGATTTTTACTCATTTGATAATCTTTTTTATGTAATTTAACCAACCAAATAGTTTAATATCTCTCTTTGGGATGTTTCAGGGGCCCTCTGAAACACCCCAAAGTTAGCTAGGTGTCAAAGGAACTTCAAAAGAATTCAATTTAGGAAGTTTTATCTAAAAGATCAATTAAAAGCTTTAGAACATTTGGTCAGATTTAGTCAATGTTGATGGGTGTATCATTTAGCTTGTTGATATGTCACAATGGGCGCAAATACCAAGGCTCAAGGTCTAGTGAAAGTCAGTTCTGCCATCTTGGACCTAATTGGCTCTAACCAGTTTTCTTATGACCATGTCATTTTTAACAAAATCCACTTATCTAACTAATTGTAATCTAATTTTAGAAAATCTTGATCATGCATAACTCTTTTTAGTATTTTTTTTTTACACTTTTTTAACTGAAAGCACACTTCTTGCTTTCCTTTAGCAACCAAGAGCTAACTTTTATATTAGCATTTTATAGATTGGTGAGCATAAATACCAGTGATAATTTCTAAAACCCTTGCCTTTTTTAAAACATTTTAGGATGGCATCAAACATTATTCATTTATAGTCCCAATTCTCTTTAGTTTTTCTGTAAAAGGAAATCAGTGTTTAGTAGTAAATGTTTCAAAATCTTATTTCATTTGGAAATGACCTAATTATTTAATAGACTTCCAATACTTAGTTTAGCACAACCCTTAGAAATTCAAGTTACACCAATCTGGAGAGACTATTTTAAACAGATATTTTTAAAGAACAATTATCTTTAATAGAGTTTATATACAAACTCATACCTCATCTACATTTTTTAGAAGTTTTTTTTTACTCGAGGTAATTTCCTTGTTGACAAACCTGTAACAGGTATAATATTTAACTTGTATTAAACCTAGGTACAATGAAAATATTTCACTTGATGTTAATTACTCTAAGACATGTCTATATTAGATAGGTCAACAAACAAACATTAATATCAGGTATTTAATACTGAATATTTCCCAGTTCACCTAAACCTGGAATTTATTGTTTAATTTAGAATTATTTGATTTGTAAGTGCTTACCCCCTTTTTTAAGCCAATTAAATAGAGCTCATTTACAAATTAACCTAAAAAATATTTTCCAGAGACAAAGACATACCAAAACATATTTAGACAGACACAGTGCAAGATCTAGCTTCATTTTCTAAGTTTGGTCATGAATTAGATATTACAATGTAAAATTTACTAGTTTATAAAAAAAGTTGAAATAAATAACATTTTTAAAGGCTTTTTTCCTTTTTCTCTCAGTCTCAGGAGTTAGAGATGGTCTAGATAAGTGTTCCTGAGAGCCATGGTCTCACGGCACAGGGAAAGAAAATCGAGTTCTAACAAAATGGCGGCAGGTCTAAATGGTGGCCAGACAAAGCAAAATGGCCGTCACAAATCACAACACAGAACAGAGTTAAAACACACACATATAAACCTGGCAGTCCTCATCAGACACTCCCTTAAATACAAGAATACAGTCTCTCAGAAAACCATCTATAGAGACACAAAACTTCAGATGTCTTCAAAGATTTCAAAAGGAGGAAAGGAAGCCAAGTTGAAAGAAGGAGGAGGAGGAGGTGGGAAAGGGGGGCAAAAGGGGTGGACTTACAGACGTCTCCTGCCACCTACAGACACCCAGGTGTTACAGGACTTTTCCCTGGGCTTCCAGAAAAGGGAGACCAGAGACAATGCCGGCACACACACAAACATGGAGAGCCGAAGACAAACACACGGACAGACAAACGTCAGCCGACAACACAGCACTGGGTTTTCGGGCCCCCTGAGTCCTCTTGCCTCCCGGTACAAGGTTTACCTTACCGAATGGCATCCACTGCTCACCAGACTCGGAATCAGGAGAGGAACTCTCCTTCCCGCAGAGCCGGCTGCCTTCCAGCGCGCTTGCTGGCCTCAGTCTTGTGCCGGCTGGAACGTCCAATCCGTTCCCTCTTTATAGAAAGCTTTCTCCTGCGCCAGATACCTCCCTGCTTCTCAGCAGGGCCTCGGATTTACACTGGACTTTCCTGTCCTGCCTGAGCACTGGTGCTATTATTTATCCTTCCTCTCTGTCCTGGAAGTGTTCTCTTTCCCCGGTCAAGGGATCCCGGACGAGCCCCCAAATGTTATGCCCAATGTCCGAATCCCTGAGTGGGAAGAGAGAAGGCTTCCAAGACATTGCAACTGGCAAAAAAGGGAAGTTTATTGCTGACTCGAGTCAGGGCTTACTGCCACAACCAACACAGTGGTGCAGGGTCAGAAAGCCCTGAGCCCAAGCTGTTACACAAATTTATAGGGTGAGTATAAGCAGTTGGTAGCTGGCTTAAGCAGATTGGTTACATGTTTGCAAAGTAATCTTATTGGCTCAAACCTTCGCGGGCTTTTTTCAAACTTGAGCGTTCTCGGGCTTTTCAGCTTTCCCCTGATAGGTTCCCTTTTTCTTACTGGGCGCATATTGATTGGCTGGCCTCAGGTGGCCTGATGGGGGTAGGGAATCTTACCATTTCGGGGGAAATCTAAACTTAGGTCCGGGCCGCCTGTCATGGTGTTAGCCCTGGCAGCCTCACACCCAGATCTTCACTTTCTTTTTTAACAGGGGAAAGTGAGCATTTTCAAAGGTGAACAAATTTAATAAAAAAAAATATATACCACATGCTATGTTGCCTGTTTAATATTGTAATATTCATCATTTTCATTTATGGTTTCCAATTCCTACCTTTAAGATGCTAAGAAATATAACTATGTAAAAATAACCCTAGGGATGAAGTATATTGCTTCTTGGGTGTATATATATATATATATAATGGGCTTTCTGGGGACTTGAGCTGAGTTATAATACAGAGGAGTAAGTTTAGGAATTGTTTAGGAGCTGAATTACAATACAGAGGAATAAGTTTAGGAATTGCTTAAGAATGAGTCCTAAACAAAAGTTCATATTACATTCTCAGAAGACCAAGTACATCGTAAAGAATAGGCTCAGTGTTCATATCTTTGTGTGTCAACCTTTTTCGTGTTGTGTGTGCATGCTAAGTTGACTTCAGGAGTGTCCGACTCTCTGCGACCCTATAGACTGTATCCTTTCAGACTCCTCTGTCCATGAGGTTCTTCAGGCAAGAATACTGGAGTGGGTTGCCATGCCCTCCTCCAGGGGATATTCCCAACCCACAGATGGAAGCTTATGTCCCTTGCATTGTCAGGCAGATTCTTTACCATTCCTCAGAATGGGATTATTTGTTTTCAAATCAATCAGGTGGAATAAAAACAGAGTAAGTAGCTCTGAAGAGGAACCACATGTAGCTTTTAGGTACACCAAATCTTGTAATAATGATGCTTGGTCATGAAACTTCAGATTAATCCAAAGCTCAGGATCCTAAAATGTGGATCAGGAAGGGAGCTCATGGTGGAAAGAAATTGGTTCACCTAGCAGATGGCTTAAACATAGCTGAAGGAAGGGAGTTTCAAAAGGGAGAGGATATATGTATACCTATGGCTGCTTCATGTTGAGGTTTGACAGAAAACAGCAAAATTCTGTAAAGCAATTATCCTTCAATAAGAAAAATAATTAAAAAAAAAATAGCTACGCTTGTCTAATGCATGGTCAATTTGTAAGGTCCATACTGTTACCAAAACAAATGGATGAGTTTTTCCTTCTTTTATTCCCCCACTCCTGTTATGGGACATTGTTTTCCTTTTCAAGACTCATTTTGAATTTTTTGGGGAACATGTTGTGTTGGAACTAATCACATGAAATGCATGCATGCTCAGTCGCTCAGTCATGTCCGGCTCTCTGTAGCCCACCAGGATCTTCTGTCCAGGGGATTTCCAGGCAAGAATACTGCCATGGGTAGCTATTCCCTTCTCCAGGGGATCTTCCTGACCCAGGGATTGAACCGTGTCTCTTGATCTCCTACACTGGCAGGTGGATTCCTTACCACTGAGCCACCAATGCTTCCCCAACCATAAGTGACAATTCTCTTAAAATAATCCATATGAATTTATCCTTAGTAATTTTTTGAAGACTTATAGTTTGCTCTTTTTCTTTCTGATTAAGCTATATGCATACATGTGGTTGCTGTATGGTTCATAAGTGAATATATTAAAACATTTAATTTACCAGTCTCTAAATAAATTAGGCCAGATATGCATGTTATCTTGTCCCACAAGACTATAAAAGATAATCACTTAATTTTCCATTTTTATTTTAAATTAGGAGAAACAAGTGAAAGATAGATACAGAGCTGGTGAATAATGTGCAACCTGCATTTAGTCAGTCAAGGAATTTTTGGACTTCGTGTGCAAGTCCTAACAGATATCATGACATAGCTACTCCGAATCAGGAAGTAGATTTCATTAGAAATTAATACTTTTTAAAGTCTCAGTTTCCATTTTGATTGTCCTATTTCATTCTGCATATCAACAGATCTTGTGTATTTGTATGCAAACCTTGAGTTAAAATCCTTTTCCTATTCCACAAACTAAACTTACTTACAGGGAGTTTAAACGAAACACCTGATTCTGCTAAAACAAGCTGATACATTATTTCAATTTTATAAGAGTTTTGTTTTCCACATGTGACAAGATATAGTGGGGATAATTTGACGATAAAGAAGATATAGAAACAGTTGAGTCTGTAACAAAGAGGGAAATATAGAAAACAATTTTACAAATATGAGATAAAATCTTTTAAAAATAATTTTATTTTTAATTAACTTTTATTGGAGTATGGTTGGTTTGTAATGTTTAAAAGCAATTTTAAGTGAATAAATAAAAATACTTTAATCCAAGAGTCTGTTTTTATTTTTTTTTCCAGTTTTATTGATACATAAAATTTTATTGATATATAAAGACTGACATAGCATATAAATTCAAACTGTACAACATAATGATTTGATATATGTCTATATTGTGAAATGCTTGCCACAATAAATTTAGTTAACATCTATGACCTCATGGGGGCTTCCCAGGTGGTGCAGTAGTAGACTCCGCCTGCAATACAGGAGACATGGGTTTCACTCCTGGGTCTGGAAGAATTCCTGGAGAAGGAAATGGCAACCCACTCCAGTATTCTTGCCTGGGAATTCCCATGGATAGAGGAGACTGGTGGGCTACAGCCCATGGAGTCACAAAGAGTAGGACACGACTCAGTGACTAAACAATAGCAATGACCTCATAGAGCTACAAAGTAACTTTGGTATTAATTTTAGTCTGATTTCACTTGGAGGGGAGAGGGAATGGAGGGGTAAGACATATGTCTGGACTGACCATCTGAACTCAAACCAGGCCCTTTGTTTCTTGCGAAGGCTACTTCTGGACCCAATATAGTCAATGCTGGCAATCCTTCTAACTTAGCTGCTCTTGGTGTGGGGAAATGGCTCACTTCCTTGAGTAATAATTTCACCCATGAACAATGCATGTTTTTAAGACACCAATAAGGGGGAAGAGAGAGTATGGGTCTGTTATTTTTAGCCGTGGTGCACAATGAAATCCCCTCAGGAGCTTTAAAAATGATCACTGCCTCAGTATCCTACTCAGAGATTATGCTTTAATTGATTTGGGGTATGTTCTGGGCACCAGGATTTTTAGCAACTCCCCGAGTGACGCTGATGGACAGCCAAGATTGAGAAAGACTGGTTAGATGTAGACCTGTTCAACTGTGTGAGACTGATGGCTCACACTGTAAATACGATGGCTCACCGTATTTACATATGATTCTTTTATTGAGAAAGAACTTGAGTTAGGGTAAATAAGTTAGTTTACAAACAAGACCATTGGAATTAAAACAAACAAATCAAAAAACCTCAACAAATTTAGAGCATCCCTATATATGACTCTCATCCTTTATGTTTGAATCATCCAGTGTGTGCTAAGTCGCTTCATTTATGTCCTGCTCTTTGCGACCCCATGAGCTGTAGCTCGCCAACCTTCTCTGTCCATGGGGTTCTCCAGGCAAGAATACTGGAGTGGGTTGTCATTTCCTCCTCCAGGGGATCTTCCCAACCCAGGGATTGAACCTGCGTCTCTTATGGCTCCTGCATCGCCATAAGCAGATTCTTTACTGCTGAGCCACTGGAGAAGCCTCTTGAGTCATTTCAGAGAACATTTAAAATACTCTAGGACCTGGCCCCAACCCTTAGATCTGGCTGAGTTGGCCCCAGACATCCAGTATTGTTCAAACAGAAGATTTTAATGAGCATCTAGGCTTGAGAACCGCTGAAACAAACTGCAGTACTCTAATAGATGCTACCAAGCCCCAGAGATAAACATTTTACCTCATTCATACATGAAATGGAGTGGTATGTGTGTATGCAGTCTAATTCACTTCAGTCATGTCTGACTTTGCGATGCCATGGACATCTGTCCACTAAGTTCTGCCTTAAGATCTAATAAAAGGGAGCTGAGTTGCCATCCGGGTAAGAATATTCGAGTGGTTGCCATTTCCTCCTCCAGGGAATCTTCCCAACCCAGGAATCAAACCTGTGTCTCTCATGTCTCCTGTATTGGCAGGCCGGTTCTCTACCACTGGTGCCCCCTGGGAAGCCCAAATGGAGTGGTTCCTGGCAGCAAAGTCAAGGGGAAAACATGTTACAGGGCTTCCATTTTCTGGATGAAGTATACTAAACTCTTCTTTATTGTCTTTTTAATTATTATTATTTTTTCTTTTAATTTTAATTGGAGGCTACAATTTAATTTTAATTGGAGGCTACAATTACTTTACAATATTTAGAAGCAACATATTTCTGGAGTAAAATTTAAGGTTGAATTTTCCTGGACTGACCCTTGTGTAAAGTCCTGAGCAGCGATTTATGGCTTTAATCTAAGTATTTCAATAGACACATGTTATATGCCATGATGCTCAAATGAATACTTCTTATAAAGACCTGTTAGAGATGCAGAGGGTCAGTTCAGTTCCATTCATTCTCTCAGTTGCGTCCGACTCTTTGCGACCCCATGGACTGCAGCAAGCCAGGCTTCCCTGAACAACACCAACTCCTGGAGTTTACTCAAACTCATGCCCATCGAGTTGGTGATGCCATCCAACCATCTCATCCTCTGTCATCCCCTTCTCCTCCTGCCTCCAATCTATCAAAGCATCAGGGTCTTTACCAATGAACCAGTTCTTCACATCAGGTGGTCAAAGTATTGGCGTTTCAGCTTCAGTATCAGTTCTTCCAATGAATATTTAGGGCTGATTTCCCTTAGGATTGACTGGTTGGATCTCCTTGCATTCCAAGTGACTCTCAAGAGTCTTCTCCAACACTACAGTTCAGAAGCATCAATTCTTTGGCACTCAGCTTTCAGATAAAATGGGTCTGTGAAGGAAATTTTGGCTAGGTAAAGAAGCAAGGAGACCTGAGAGAGGAAAGTCACTTATTATTAACCTAATTTATTAATAGATATAACTCAGTTACCCCATTAGAATTAGTTTGCATCTCTGGCTCAAGGAATCATTGAGTGGTCACGAATATTCCTGAAGCCTGATTTGCACAGGTGTCTCAGCCTTCCATGAAAAGCTAATATGAAGATCTATCTCAGCTTTGGCCTAGTTCCTTAGTTATCTTAAGTGACTTGCCTGGGGGACATCCTGATAAAAGTTGAGGTAGCAACTTGAAGAGAAAAGGCTACTTGGAGACTTGAGGGGTAAGGACCTGAGTTCTGCCTTAAGACCTAAATAAAGGGAGCTGAGTTGCCACCTGGAAGTTGACACTAAATCTCTCTGCAGCACATGTACACCAGAGCATGTGGATCTTGTAGCTAATATAGAGTACCTGCTCTATAAGTAGCAGAAGGAGAATTCAGTCATGAAAGAGCTCCCAGTCAGCACTTGATAAAGGTTCAAAATATCTGAGTTGAGGCAGACTCTCACACATTTATGTTGACATCACTAAGGTCCTCAAGTTCTGTCCCTAAACAACCCTCTTTGTTGCCTAGTTACAGTTGGTTCCTCTCTGTTCATCAGTTTGAGTCCTCCTTGAATTCTGGGGTTAGGGGCACCTAACCCCACTGGACTTCATGGTAGGAAACTGTTAATAAAGAATAAGAAAAAGAAATCAATAATTTCCACCACTGTGCGGAGTCATATTCTGAGTCCTCTTCTTTTTAGCTAAAAGTTTGTAAAGGTGAGTTATTTAACTCTTTTTGCACCTCACTTCACTCATTAACAAAGTGAAGATAATTATATGAAACTGGTAATGTTGGTGTAAGGATTAAATAAGATAATGCTTGCCAAGAAGGTCATTATATAGTTCCCAACACAAAGCAATCATTTGATAAAAATTAACTATTTTTGTGGTCATCATTGATGTTTTCACTATCATCATCATCCCCTGAGTGAAATACAAAAGTTTCCCAGGTAGGCAAGGCAATAAGATAGACATCTATTTCGGGAGTGTCAATTTTACTATAAGACTGAGGAGTCGGATTGGAGAGAGAAACATTTTTTATTAAAATAGCAACATACTTTGAAATAAATTTCAAAAATCCCAAGGATATTTAGGCTAAAATATGAGTAATCTGTGCTTGCAAAATGTCATAAATCTGTGCAACTTCACGTAAGTCTCAAGACCTCAGAGGTCACATATCCGCTCTCTTCTGCCATCAATGGAAATTTTCTGGAAATTTTGGAAAGTGTGATGGTGTAGCAGAACTCTACGATCAATTGCATCTTAAATAGTTCCTTTCTCTAGAGGAGTTAAACATCACTGCAATTCCCACTGGGCTTTATACTACACTGTGAGTTCCCAGCGAATGTGGGGTTGGTGTGGTGCTTGAGGAATCAACTCAAGAGGCAAATGGACAAATAGGCACACACACACACATACACACAAAACCTTGGATGCTGTAGGGAGACAGGTGCTGAAGTTCTGTCTAAGAACAGCTGGGAGAAGGAAGAAACCACCTGTCCTGGTGTTGACTACCAGGGCAGCATCTGTTACCTGCTGCCCAGACTTGCTTCATGAAGCAGCATACGGGGTTAATCCTGAGTACTGGGACTTCCAGGATTCTCCAAACCTCTCTGTTACCTCAGCATGAGTCTCTTGAAAGATGCGTGCATGTGTGTGAGAGAGAACCAGGAAAAAGTTAAAATTAGATTGGGATTTGTGAGAAGTGGTATTTTTTCTTAATCATCATCGAGAAGAACTAACATCATCTGTGGTGCATCCCAGTAGGACTGAGTGCTTGGGAATTCAGAGGGGACCCTGGAACCCAGTGAAAGAGAATAAATAATAGGAAGTAGGCAAGCAGTGTTGGTGTCCAAGGCAAGAGGGCTTAGGGAAGGACTAATGGAAGCCACAATTAGCCATCTCTGAGTTTCTCTCTCAACTCTCAGATATTATTCAGATTCTTTTGAGTCCAAATGGAAAGACTTAATAAAAATCAGAATCTGCCTCCATGACATTTTGTGGACTTTAATTTTTTCAGATACTTGATGGAATCGAATTGTATTCATACTTCTTAATTTGATAGAGTAGGTATCCCGTGTAGACTGAAGGAGGGCACATTGAGCATGCGTGCTCAGTTGCTTCATTGAGTGGATGTCAAATTTAATCCTTTAGTTGTAACCTATAGGAGGATCTCATTCATGTTGGGTTTGGTTTGAAGTGAAGCTTGCAGGTGGATCCAGTATATCAGAAGTTTGCACTTCTTAAGCACTTGAAATCATGCATGATATAGTCTTTTAAAAACACTGATGTAGCAGGAGCTGGTTCAAAGGACTCATATGCCTCTTTTGAGTGCTGCTATTCAAGCAGTTACATTTTTAGTTGCCTATGGCATCAGAATATGGATTATAAGACTATCTATTTTAATATATAAACACATAGAAAATAGATATATATGTATATTCACTGAAAATGCATATATAAGAATTCAAGTTGCATTTTCTTACTTACATTGGCAAGAGAACCTAGTAATAAAGAGGTTAAAACCTTGTTTTAAGTTTAGTTACATAAAATGGATTAAAGTTTTAGAATTTTTCTAAAACTGAATGGAAAAAAATTAAAGTCCACAAAATATCATCGAGGCAAATTCTGATTTTTATTAAGCTCTGCTATTTTGACTCAAAGGAATCTGAATAATATCCTGTTATAACAGGGGATTGCAATGAATGTCTGAAATGAAGCAGGTAAACAATTTTGGTTCAAGTATACTTAAGGCAGCTAGCCGAAATATGAACTATAGCCCAAAGCTTAAAGTGTGGGTCTCCTAACAGAAAACATAATTTCATCCAAAATCAGAATACACTGAAACTTGATAGAAAAAAAGGATAAAAATGTTTTCACAGGAAAGGGGATATTGCAAGGAAACTTCTGTTTTACCTCATTTTCAGTAACTTTTCTCACTGACTAACTGTCATGGGAGCTTGAGGCCAGTTCCTCTGATATCATTCTTCTTTTTATGCTTTATATATGATGCAGACTATTCAAACAGATTACAACTCAATTTCTTTGAATCAGGCTGCTATGACAGATTAATCATGATGAGTAATAGACTTGAATTCTTAAACCAGTGATGCTAATGCTTATCACTGCATCTGACAATTGGCTTTTTTCCATTAATGATTGAAGGAAGAGTGGCCTTAAAGCCATGATACTGTAAAATGGGCTTATAAAGAACTTGAAGTTAGACAAAATTCTTTAAAATGTTTTACCTTCTCAAAATAACAATTTTAAAAATTTCCATGTGCACATCTTTTTGGGGGTTGAAAGGGTATATGTGGATAGTTAGCATTATCTGTCTCTTTTCATTCAGAAGGTTGGTAGATCTTTGTGGGAATTGTTATTTTACAGATTTTTGAGAGTAATAATCTTTAAGAATCTGTGCCTGGAATATCCTATGAGCCCACATGCTACGCTTGCTCCTAGATGGTTTGTTTAGGATTTGTCCCCCACATTAGTCCAAGTCTCTTAAATATATTCCACATGAAAAATTTCCTATAATTTAGGCCCCATGGAAACTTTTTTCTTGATTAAAATCTTTTTGTTTACTGATCTTGGAAAATCATATTTTGACATGTGAGCCTGCTCATGATGAGTTGCACCCATTCATAGCAAAGATATATGAATAAATCTGGATTTATTTTTTGTTTGTCTTTTTCATATATTTGATATATTCTTAATTCTAAATGATAAGCTTCTTTAACCTGCCTTCTATGTTTTGGACTAACTCAAATCTCATATGGAAATAAAGTTGCTCTAAGTAGAGTATCCATAACTTTTGGAGTCCATGTCAAAGTGTGGCTGGGTTATCCCAAATTTTTAACTCTAGCTAATCAAGTCATAGTAAAGCTATAGTGTTTGTGCAAATAAATAAGTATATACAGGAATAAGGCCTTTTAATGTTTGCTGTCCTCAAAGAAGTTTTTAGGATAACCAGGCTGGGCCAAGTCACATTCTTACTATACCTTTTCTCTGTCACAGTGAAATTCAATAAACTCACCTATGCTAAGTATTATATTCTTTCTAACAATGGTGCCTTATTACAAGGAAATTCTAGAGACAACATCTATACTCACAGTCTAACATACACCCCAAGTATATCTTGGCAGACTAGTGAAGAGGTTACTTTAAGATTCAAGGGTTTTAACTTCTCCAGTTATCTCCATAGGCTGTTTTCTGTCTGATACTTTTATTTGGTGATGTAATTAAATGGGTCTCCAGAGGTTCATAGCAATGCAAATGATTCCTACTTATGGCAACACAAATGAATTTTATCTGGTAGAGGAGATATGATTTTTAATATCTTTAACTTCTACTGGGCCCTCTGCTATTTGAGAGGTCTTTACAACAAAAAAAAAAGTCTATATTGAATTTATTGCAATCTTGCATCTGTTTTATGCTTTAATTTTTTTTGGCCGTGAAGCACGTGGGATCTTAGCTTCTAGCTCGGGGATCGAACCTCCACCCTGCATTGAAAGACAAAGTCTTAACCACTGGGCCACCAAGGAAGTCCCTGAGAGATATTATATTAAATCTCAACTCATAGCTCCTGGAGTCAATGTGAATGCTGGAAAAGCTGGTCTGAGAGTGGTTAAGACCATCTCCAAGTCCTGGTGGATCAGTGGTAAAGAATTTGCCTGCAATGAAGGAAACTGCTGGCAATGCAGGAGATGTGGATTTGATCCCTAGGTCAGGAAGATCCTCTGGAGAAAGAAATGGCCACCCACTCCAGTATTCTTGCCTGGGAAATCCCATGGACAGAGGAGCCCGATAGGCTATAGTTCATAGGGTCGCAAGAGACAGACAATGACTTAGCGACTAAACCACCATCTCTAAGTCAATTGGTGGAGATTGGAAGTAATGATGGGTGGAGAAAGAGGCTGCCTTCTCATAGATATATGACCGCCTATTTGCTGTGCCTGCTTAATCTCCTGCAACAGTGAACATGCTGAAGAGCCAGTGATGTTATCTCCCAGGCAAACTTGAAAAGTGAATAAACAACAAATTCCTCTTCATTAAAGTACGTCACACAGCAGATTTTTTGCACGTAAGAGTTTACCAGAGAAAATCTGGAACCACTAAACTCTACTTGCTCAACCAGAACCATGTAATCATAACATTTAGCTCTTTGGAAGACATAAGAGGCAAGATGAGGAATAATTTAAATCAGCCAACGTCCCTCTAAGTAGCAGATGCACCATTCAGTCCAGAGGTCAACAGTGTTGGTCAGTTTTTAAGTCAGTAACTCAGTTAAGTTTGATAAGCGTGAAAATGCTCTTTTCTTCAGTTGTATAAGAAAGGAGATAAGCTGAATTTTCTCAGGCATTTCTCATTCTTTCAAAGACCCCTAAGATATAATGAAAATCCTGGGAAAGTAGTGACTATAGTAAAAAAAAAAAAACCCATACATTGTTAGGCTCTTTGTCAAAATCATTTCTGTGATTATTTGTTCTTTTGTTTGAGAATAAACAAATAATCAAGAAATACTTTAGTGAGAACTGTTAGATACATTTAAGGCTTTCTAGGTGGCTCAGTGGTAAAGAACCCGTTTGCCAGTGCAGGAGATGTAGGAGATGCGGGTTCTATCCCAGGGTCAGAAAGATTCCCCTGGAGGAGAAAATGGCAACCGACTCCAGTATTCTTGCCTGGGAAATCCCATGGACAGAGCAGCCTGGCGGGTCACAGTCCATGAGTTCACAAAGAGTCGGACACAACTGAGCACGCATGCATGTTAGATACATTAACTTTGGAGAGTTCCAGGGAAAATCAAGGGCAGATTCTTCCAGACCAGTTAGACTGACTTCATGAAGTGCTTAGCAAATGAGAAGTTTTTGGGAAAGTGCACTTGAAAGTCTGGTTGATAGATGGCTCTTTGTTGCCCTCTCCTTCCCTGGTAAACCATCAACTATCTGCTCTGTTGTTTCACAAGATTTATAGATTCTTTTGATGGAAACAGATAATACATTGAAATGAATAGATGAAAGGCAGAATTCTCTGTTACCTGCAGCACCGAAGGAGAGAAGGCTGCTCAGCAGGGCAATCTCAGGGGTTGCAACTGGATAACAGTTAGCTGGAGCTGTGGGGAGAGATCATTAGTGCAAGGGGATGAGGTTATCTTGGATTCTGGGATCCCCATGAACTGGCTAATTTGAATAGTTTCAGGTCCAGGACAGAGGGGCTGTTCCCAGTTGTTGGGTACCTGGCCCTGGTGATTAGGGCTGTCTTCTTAGAAAAGTAGCCCCAAGTGTGAGAGCCTAGAAGGGACGTGGTTGGAGACTTGATCAGTCGTTCAAAAAAAGAGAACTGATGGCCTCTAACTAGCCAGAACCTCAATAGCCAGGTCAAGATAGTGTTTAAAAAACCAGCTGTATTCCATCCATACCCACCTTTGTGCTTGGACTTCACAGGACTTATGGTGTAGAGCAGATGAGTGAGAAGATGTGCTGCTATTGAAGAAACATCCTCCAGAAGAGGAGGATGATTTCTGAGGATCAAATTCCCAGGTGTATGCAATTGTTGTGCAAGGTGTCTAATAAGGAGAAAAAAAGGTATCGTAATTACTTCTGGCTTGGAAATTCTGGGTGAGCTTCTGCAGTTTAAATTCCTTTATTGACTTTACTAGTTCCATGTGAATGTCTGCTTCTTATTTTTTACCAAAAAAAAAAGCCTTTATGGAGATGTAATTTAGATACATAAAATTTATCTGATTTAAATATACAATCTAATGATTTTTTAGTCAATTTACAGAATTTTGTAACCATTGCCATGATCCATTTTTAGAGCATTCTCATTACACAAGAAAGAGCCCTGTGTCTACCTGCCATCCATCTCCTTTCCCAACCCCAGCCCTGTGCATGCATGTGCTAAGTCACTTCAGTTGTGTCCAACTCTTTGTGACACTACAGACTGTAGCCCACCAGGTTCCTCTGTCCATGGGAATTCTCCAAGCAAGAATACTGGAGTGGGTTGCCATGCCCTGCTCCAGGGGATCTTCCCAACCCAGGGACTGCACCTGAGTCTTGGTTGTCTCCTGCATTGGCGGATGGATACTTTACCACTAATGCTACCCGGGGAAGCTCAACTCCAGCCCTGTACAAAAAGCTCTCATCTGCTTTTTGCCTGTGTAGGTTTGCCTTTTCTGGACTTTTCATAGCAATGAAATTATATGGTAAGTTGTCTTTAGATCTGAGTTTTGACTTAGCATGTTTTTGAGGTTCATCCACGATGTAACCTAGCATTTATGTTCCCTTTAATTGTGGAATAGAATTCCATTGTACGGCTGTACCACATTTTGTTTATTCATTCACCAGTTGACGGACTTTGAGGTTGTTCCCAGTGTGGGGACGTAGTGAACAAGGCCTCTTGCAATGTTGCATACAAGTCTCTATGTGGACCCATGTTCATTTCTCTTGGGCAGATACCTGGGAGTAGAATTACTTTATCATATGATACATTTATGTACAGCTTTTTGAGAAACTGCCCAACAGTTTTCCAAAGTGGCTGCATTATTTTATGTTCCCATCAGCAATGTTTGAGAGTTCCAGTTTCTCCACATCTCCACCAACACTTGTTATTGTTTGCCCTTTTGATTATAGCCATTCTAGTGGATGTGTGTGAACATTTACTTCTTGGTCTTGGTGTTGGAGGTTGAAGGGAGCAAAAAGTGCCAACTGAACTGAGAAAGTATCTTGAGACAGAAAAACGAGGCAGGAAGATCCGTATGAGCAATGGGTCAGTTTGTGATAGGGTAATTTACCCACAGGGTGGGGTCTGGCAAATAATGAGCTGAAAGAATTTGCAGCTGTACTCAGACCTCGAAGGAGCCATTTGGGACAATTTTATCATTAACTCAAGGAAGGGGGGTTTGTCTTTGGATGTAGGATGTACATTCCTGAGTCAAGATATATGAATAGTGACTAGTCTCTTGATTACCAAGAAAACACCAGCAAAGCTCTTCATCATTGTTTGGAGACTAACAGAGCATAGAGGCCACCTGGACCTAACAATTATTAGACAATATTAACTACAAAGCCCTTGATGACAGGGAAGAGATTTACTACACAGGACAGTCCTAGGTAGTAGGGTCAGTGAAAGGATGGGAGGAGTTGAATGGGCCCAACATGCCATTGGTTACACTAACAATCCTACAATTGGTTTGATAATGTGTTTGAAATGCATCTTTACTCCAAAAGCCTCTTCTATTCTATGAAGTGAAGATATTACCTCTGTCTTGGAGCTCATTTCCCAATCTTAAGGGAAGTCATTCAGTTCCCTTTTATTAGGACTCAGAGATCCAGGAAATGAGTTTGTACCTGTATTCTTTCCTTGATAGTCCCAGAATGCATGAGGGATATTTCCGTATTGATTCCCTAACCAGGAAGTCATGAAAAGGTATGATAGATGAAAAGTGAGTGCTTATTTCAAGCTTCATCTGTGGTAAATGATTCTATGGTGATAAATACCTCAGAATTAATTGCTGTTGTCCTGTTGTCCTTGGTTAATTGCAAGCACATAGCTGAAATAATTTGGAGTGAGAGACGGCAGACCTAGCCCAGATTATCTGTGTTTCAAAATAGATTTATTTATAGGGGAGGAAGTTGGTATAATGAAATGAAGTTTGAACGAGGACTCAGAAGACAGATCATTATTATTCCTCAAAGTGAAAGTGAAAGTGGAAGTCGCTCAGTCATGTCCAACTCTTTGTGACCCCATGGACTATACAATCCTTGGAATGCTCCAGGCCAGAATACTGGACTGGGTAGCCTTCCCCTTCTCCAGGGGATCTTCCCAACCCACAGATCGAACCCAGGTCTCCCACATTGCAGGCGGATTCTTTACCAACAGAGCTATCAGGGAATCACTGGTTACTGGGCCTGGAGCAGGGTTCTGGGACATAGTTAAATTATCCATAGAATGGAAATGGTAAAATAATCAGAGGATTTAAAAACTTTTTAATAAAAATATGAAGTTCTCTTTTATCTAGAAGCCTAAGGGATTAACCAGAAATAAGAGGGTTCGCTCCAATTTGGAATGGGATGAGACGCTAAGGTCCTAATTTTTTGCTTTCTTTGGTGGTTCCTTATCTTTCTCTCTCTTTGGGTAGCAATATCAACAGATCTCTAGGAATGTGCAGTAAGGAAATCACTGACTATATCATCTGTGAAATTCCCACTCAGTAACTAGGAATCTATCAGTATATAGCTTTTCAATTCTAGGAAAAGTTTCTTCGGATGCATTGTATAGATTCTGTTGTTGTTCAGTTGCTAAGTCAAGTCCACCTCTTTGCAACCCCATGTACTGCAACATGCCAGGCTCCATAGGATTCTGCAGGCAAAAATACTGGAGTGGGGTACCATTTCCTTCTCCAGGGTGTCTTCCTGGATTAGAGATCAAACCCCCATCTCCTGCATTGGTAGGGGGATTCTTTCCCACTTAGCCACCAGTGGAGCCCACAGATCCTCAGTTGTATAGATTTTACCTCTGTGAATAAGCAAGTGGCATTAAAGAAGCTCAAAACAACTTATTTATAACATTTTACATGAAATTCATAAGCTCAAAACAATGTGTTCAGACTATTTTACATAAAATTCCCAAAGCATATCAGTTCAGTTCAGTCACTCAGTCATGTCTGACTCTTTGTGACCCCATGGACTGCAGCACACCAGGCTTCCCTGTGCATCACCAACTCCCAGAGCCTACTCAAACTCATGTCCATTGAGTCAGTGACGCCATCCAACCATCTCATCCTCTGTCGTCCCCTTCTCAGGGACCAGGTCAATTATCCATAATCTAATGTTTAAAATGCAAAAGAAATAGGAAGGTTCACTTTCATAATTTTGCCTTTCTTTGATGAACTTTAAAATGCTTTTTTTTTTTTTTACTATATAGTTATTACCTTCTTGATTTTTAAACTAAAGAATCTAGAAGAATATGACATACTATGTGGGCATCACCTCACATATTTCTACATACTCAAGTTTAAGAAAATCTGTCCATTCATTTAAGCAATTATTGGAAACAACAGTTCATAAGTAGAAGATGGTATGATCTACCGGAAAGACACAGGTCAGGGAGTCAGGGGACCTGAGTACTCATCCTGGCTCTATGTCCAACCAGCTATGTAATTCTGGGCAACAGCAGTCAACAAATACTTGGTGAACAAATGGATTGACTCAGCCAATATTTGCTGCACGTCTACCATGTTCCAGGCACTGCTGTATGCCCTAGGGTTAGAGCAGTGAACCAAAGAAACCCTGCCCTTACGGAGATGTGATTCTAATTGAGAAAGGGAGACAACAAAACAAATAAATTTATAGGGTGGCAGATCTGATAAGCACTGTTGTGGGGAAAGATAAAGCAGAGAAAGAAGAAGCTGAGATTGAATGCTTGGGTCCCCTCAAAATTCATATGATGAAACTTAGTCATCAATGTGATGGTATGTGGAAGTGGGAAATTTGGGAGGTGATTAGGTCATGAGAATGGAGTGTTCATGAGTGGGGTTAATGCCCTTCTAATAGAGGCCCCAGGGATCTCCCTTGCCCCTTCTGTCATGTGAGGACAGAGAGAAGGCAGCTATCTGTGAACCAGGAAGAGCGCTCTGACCAAATCTGCTGGCTTTGATCTGGGACTTCCCAGCTCCAGAACTGATAAAGGAGGATGCTAGTGAGGGAGAGGAAAGGACTTTGTTTTCTCATCCGGAGCTGGGTTTTAAAAATGCTTTGTGGAGTTGGAGGTGGGGAGTCTCTTTGTGAATGCTCGCACATGTGTGTGTGTGTGTGTGCACGTGTGCACACGCACCTGCGTATGTGGTGGGGTAAAAACAGGGTGGGGTAGGAGGTTAGGAAAATTGCCCTCTGGCTCCACTTGCAAGTACCACAGTTAAAAAGGCATGACTATGTGCAGATCCTGGCTGTGAGCAGTAGTTAATAGCTGCATGAGGCCTCTATCACATACACATGGGATAGAAGGGGCTTGCCTCTTCACATCTACTATCTATCAGCTCCCTTTGTATAGCACATATTTATTACCAATCTCTGAACAGGAAGAACAACAGGCAGCATTGCATTTCCCCTTTTGGTTTCATGCAATGTGTGGTCTTACTTCTTACCCCTACTTTTGGCACAGTTGATTTCTTAGGAACCATACTACTTGGAAAAAGAAATCCTTTTGACTGATTTATGACTCTTCTTCCAAGTAATAGAGCTGAAGGTAGATGCTAGGTAATTGTACATAAGTGCTTTTTAAGAGATTTTACCATTTGGGATGAACATTCAAGACAAGAAAGTCAGGCTATTCCTCTTATTGTCCATAAATGGTGGATTGATTCACATGGAACTCACCATGACATATGGAGAAGGGCATGGCAACCCATTCCAGTATTTTTTTTTTTTTCCCCTTTATTTATTTATTTATTTTTTTCAGTGGGTTTTGTCATACATTGATATGAATCAGCCATAGATTTACACGTATTCCCCCTCCTGATCCCCCCTCCCACCTCCCTCTCCACCCGATTCCTCTGGGTCTTTCCATCATTCCGGTATTCTTGCCTGGAGAATCCCATGCACAGAGGAGCCTGGTGGGCTACGGTCTGTAAGGTTGCAAAGAGTTGAACATGACTAAAGAAACAGCATGCACACACATCATGACACACAGTGATGGGTTTTTTGGATTGACACTAGCCTCATTGACTTGTTCTCAATTACTGCTGTGATTGAATAGCATACAGTGTTTTAGGATGTATTAGGGTATATATATTTATTATTCTATTTGTTATGCCTTGATCTATTGACACTGATTCACAACAGATTGAAAACTTAAAGCTGAATTTCGAAAATAACTTTTCAAGCAATAGGTCTGGAAACAAGGTGACTTTTTGGTATATATTTTCTTGGTAAAGGCAAACTTAAAATGTTTTTTTGGAAAGAGTACATATTTGTTAAGATGTCTGGCTGGGTAAGTGGGACTTACAAAGAGGCAGAAGAAGGAGAAGTATTCACAAACTTCCAAGAAATCTATAATTTCAACTCAAGCTGCTGCCCAATATTTATGGAAAGCAATTAAGTAACTTTCTCATGTAATAATCTCAACAAAGTCCTGCTGTCCCCACCATGGTTTATTATGTATAAGGAAGATTTTCTGTAGAATTTATGTATTGAATAGCATCTGTTTCAGCATTCCAAAATGTATTTTGTAGATATACAATAATGTGTGTCTAAATAACAGCTTTTTAGAAGTCAAGGAGAAAATAGTGACTTGAACCAAGGTTAATCAAAAGAGTTGTTTCTAATATAACAGAGATGGGAATACCAGCCACCTAACCTGCCTCCTGAGAAATCTGTATGCAGGTCTAGAAGCAACAGTTAGAACTGGACATGGAACAACAGACTGGTTCCAAATCAGGAAAGGAGTACATCAAGGCTGTATATTGTCACCCTATTTAACTCATATGCAGAGTACATCATGAGAAACCCTGGGCTGGATGAAACACAAGCTGGAATCAAGATTGCTGGGAGAAATATCAATAACCTCAGATACGCAGATGATACCACCCTTATGGCAGAAAGCAAAGAAGAACTAAAGAGCCTCTTGATGAAAGTGAAAGAGGAGAGTGAAAAAGTTTGCTTAAAGCTCAACATTCAGAAAACTAAGATCACAGCATCTGGTCCCATCACTTCATGGCATATAGATGGGGAAACAGTGGAAATAGTGACACATTTCATTGTCTTGGGCTCCAAAATCACTGCAGATGGTGACTGCACCAATGAAATTAAAAGACACTTGCTCCTAGGAAGGAAAGCTATGACCAACATAGACAGTATATTAAAAAGTAAAGACATTTCTTTGCCAACAAAGGTTCATCTAGTGAAATCTATAGTTTTTCCAGTAGCTATGTGTGGATGTTAGAGTTGGACTATAAAGAAAGCTGAATTTATGCTTTTGAACTGTGGTGTTGGAGAAGACTCTTGAGAGTTCCTTGGACCACAAGGAGATCCAACCAGTCCATCTTAAAGGAAATCAGTCCTGAATATTCTTTGGAAGGACTGCTGCTGAAGTGGAAACTCTGGTACTTTGGCCACCTGTTGGAAAAAAATGACTCTGATGCTGGGGAAGATTGAAGGCGGGAGAAGGGGATGACAGAGGATGAGGTGGTTGGATGGCATCACCAACTCAATGGATATGAGTTTGAGAAAGCTTTGGTAGTTGGTGTTGGATAGGGAAGCCTGGTGTGCTGTAGTCCATGGGGTCACAAAGAGTCAGACATGACTGAGCAACTGAATTGAACTGACAATTACATCACTATTTTTTAAAAAGTTTTTTTCTCTCTCTCTTCTCCAGTTTATACCCAGTCTCTCCTTCGTGAAATCCAATCCCATCTCCTCATGCTTTCTCAGGACTCTCTTCTTTACACCATTTCCCAAATTCTCTTCTTTCTGTATCTTCAAACCTCTCCCACTCCAGCAATTTAACCCCATCGTTATATAAACTCTGTCAGGATTCTTGTGTATTTTTTTTTCAAAAAGACAAATGTTGTAGAAGTTCTTCAAGTGCAAGCGACGCCAAGTCAAATATTTATATGTTCTTCCTTTACTCTCGGCGTGTCAGGTGAGAGCATGTGTGCGTACACACACACACACACCCTTCATTAGAGGCTGCCTTTCTCTTGTGGCTCCCCTCTCAGTGAACAGCATCGCCCAAGTCAGACACCTGGGATGTGTCATTGACTCTTTACCTACCTGACTCCCACTTTTCATTCATCACTAGGTGGGGTCCTGTTGATTTATTTTCTAAATATCTCTTTTGTCCAGCTACATCATTCCAGAACTATTACCCTAGTCTAGGGTGCAATATCGGAGCAGGCAATGGCACCCCACTCCAGTGCTCTTGCCTGGAAAATCCCATGGACGGAGGAGCCTGGTAGGCTGCAGTCCATCGGGTTGCTAAGAGTTGGACACGACTGAGCGACTTCACTTTCATTTTTCACTTTCACACATTGGAGGAGGAAATGGCAACCCACTCCAGTGCTCTTGCCTGGAGAATCCCAGGGACAGGGGAGCCTGGTGGGCTGACGTCTATGGGGTCGCACAGAGCCAGACACGACTGAAGTGACTTAGCAGCAGCAGGGTGCAATATCTGTTACCTCATCACCTATGGCCTTTTAACCCATTTCTAGAATTCCAGTTTTGCCCTCATTCACTGTCTGTAGTAGGTCCATGATCATCTCTCTAAGTGCACATCCTGGATTGAAAGTACTTAGTGTCTGCCCATCACTGTCCAGGTCAGATTTGAAACTCTTACCTTTGAAGGGCCTTTCTGAACTGGATTTTGTTTACTTGTCTATCACTATTCTCTTGCTCTGATGCCATACACACACAGAGTTCAGATACACAAACATACATATGCACACACAGACACACACCCATGTACATACATATGCACACACACACACACACATCATCAGAGATCATGTCCTCTCTCATCTCTAGGCTGTGTGTGCTGTCCTCAGGAGAAATCTCCTTGTTTTGGACCTTGGAATGGCTAACTCCCACTCACTCTTAGACTTCAGCCTAAAAGTCACCTGCCCTAGGAAGCCTTCCCTAAATGCCACAGAATCCAGGCTCCTCTGCGCTTTGTTTTCCCTGTAAGAGTTCTTACTGAGTTCCACATGTGTTGTTGACTTTTGAGAGGAGTAAATGAACGGTGTTGCTTACCTCAGATTTACAACTTGGCTTTCTCCACAATCTGTTTAATATGTACTGAACAGTGAGGCCAAAGTTGACTATGGTGCCAATTTAAGTACTTGAAATAATAAAAACTTTCCTAGTTTTAAAGTACACTAGGATAATGCTAATTGACAATACTAATTGTTAATTAGGATAATTGATTAAGTTATGTTTCAACCTCTTGGAAAAAAACAATTTTTCTAGCACCACCTACAGTGTAATAAAGTGGACTTCATGTTCAGCCATTGTTTTCTTTTTCCCCTGTTTCCTTTGGTTTGCTAAAAAGTTTAAACTTTCAAGAATTAATTTAGTAAGTCATTCAAATTTGCCTGTTTATTATGTTAAATGTATTATACTTTTAAAATCCCCTTTGGAATTTAGTTGCTTAATCTTTAGTAAACATTACAAAATGCTTCTATATTGCCTATTTAGTAAAATAGCCTTGTTATACTTCTGCCAACCCCAAAGTATTCAGACACTCTGCAAATAATAAACACTCTGATTAATATGTGGCATTAAAAAATCTAGCCAGAATGCTTACAGAGCTTATGACCCAAGAAATGCATTTATATGCCTCTACCACTATTCCATTTTTAAAGATTAATTTTTACATTTAACAAACTAACATATGTGCCCTGGTTTATTGTAAGAAGGTTTATAATGAATACTAGCTGCTTCCTGCCCCTCCCCCATCCTTTGTTCCTGTGAATTCTGCATCCTTAAATAATATCTTTCTTTTTTCCTAGCCTTTCAGACTTTTCCTTTCACATTTCTGAAAACATAATTTACTGCTATTTCTCCATTTTTCAATTAGGTGTTATCTACATTTTTCCTGTTTTTTTTTCCCCACTTCTTAAATTGTGAACTACAACACAACTACAGAAGTGGGCATAAGACATGTATACTTAAAGAAATAATTATACAAATTTAGTAGTATATAAAGCACATCATATTTTATGTAATATGTTATAGTATCAACATATGCATACATAATATATGTAAACTTATATTAAATATATAATATATAATACATGTATGTATAATATACTTGTGTGCCTGCTAAGTTGCTTCAGTTGTGTCCAACTCTTTCCAAGCCTATGGACTGTAGCCTGTCAGGCTCCTCTGTCCATGGGATTCTCCAGGCAAGAATCCTGGAGTGGGTTGCCATGCCCTCCTGCAGGGAATCTTCCCTAGCCAGGGATGGAATCCAAATCTCTTACCTCTCCTGTGTTTGCAGGCTGGTTCTTTATCACTAATGCCACCTGGGAAGCCCCATGTATAAACGGCAAGCCACTCCAGTATTCTTGCCTGGAAAATCCCATGGACTGAGGATCCTAGTAGGCTATAGTCCATGGGGTCTCAAAGAGTTGGACACGACTGAGCGACTTCACTTTCTTTCTTTCAAAGTACATGTTGGGCTTCCCTGGTGGCTCAGATGGTAAAGAATCTGGTTGCAATGCAAGAGACTCGAGTTCAATCCCTGGGTCAGGAAGATTCCCTGGGAAAGGAAATGCAACCCACTCTAGTGTTCTTGCCTGACAATTCCCATGGACAGAGGAACTTGGCGGGCTACAGTCTATAGGGTCACAGAGTCAGACATGACTGAAGTGACTTAGTACAGGCACAAAGTATATATTTATATATAATATAGTTGTTACTGTTGTTATTTAGTTGCTCAATCCTGTCTAACTCTTTGCAACCTCATGGACTGCAGCCTGCTAGGCTCCTCCGCCCATTTGGATTTCCCAGGCACGAATACTGGGGTGAGTTGCCATTTCCTTCTCCAGGGGATCTTCCCAACCCAGGGATCGAACACACTTCTCCTGAATTGGCAGGCAGGTTCTTTACTGCAAGCTACCAGGGAAGCTATTACCATATATAGCCATATTATATATATCATATATTATGTATTAATATGCATGCTATTGTACAGGATACTATAAATTAATATAACAAATCATAAGCATCTCTCTAAAGCTAGAAGAGCCTCATGTATCTCTTCCAAATCACAATGATCTCCTATCTCCCATGAATAACCGTCATCCTTCCTGTGTAATTATTTTCTTGCTTACCTTTATTTATGTATGCATAGACCTTTGCCAACAAAGGTCCGTCTAGTCAAGAATATGGTTTTTCCAGTGGTCATGTGTGGAAGTGAGAGTTGGACTGTGAAGAAAGCTGAGTGCTGAGGAATTGATGCATTTGAACTGTGGTGTTGGAGAAGACTCTTGAGAGTCTCTTTGACTGCAAGGAGATCCAACCAGTCCATCCTAAAGGAGATTAGTCCTGAGTGTTCATTGGAAGGACTGATGCTGACGCTGAAACTTCAACACTTTGGCCACCTCATGTGAAGAGTTGACTCATTGGAAAAGACCCTGATGCTGGGAGGGATTGGGGGCAGGAGGAGAAGGGGATGACAGAGGATGAGATGGCTGGATGGCATCACCGACTCAATGGACATGAGTTTGAGTAAACTCTGGGAGTTGGTGGTGGGCAGGGAGGCCTGGCGTGCTGCGATTCATGGGATCACAAAGAGTCGGACACGACTGAGCGACTTAAACTGACGTATGCAATACCATAAAATATAGCTTGGTTTTGCAAGGTTTTGAAATTCATGTTAATGAAATCAGACTGATGGAACTCAGTGGTTCTCAGTAGGAGGCAGTTTGGCCCCCACAAGACATTGGACAATGTCTGGAGACATTTTGTTTGTAACAACTGAGTGGGGGGATGCTACAGGCTTCTACTAGGCTGAGGCTAGGGATGCTGCTAAACATCTTAAAATGCATAGGAAAGAATCTTTAATAAAGAATTATTGGGCCAAAAATGTAAATAGTGCTGAAGTTGAGAAAACCATAGTACAATATTTCACTCTATGGCTATGGACCACAAAATCTAGCCATAGAAAGTATCATGGATAGAGTTAGAGTTTTTCTATTTTTGGCTGAAACAAACAATACTTCTCTGAACATTCTGGTATCTGTATCCTGATTACATAAGCAGTATCTCTACAAGTAGAAATTTTGGTCATAGGATGAGCATATCTTCAGCTTTTTTAGGTAGTCAGCAATTGTTTTCCCTGGCATGCTGTAGTCCATGGGGTCGCAAAGAGTCAGACATGACTTAGCGACTGAACAACAATAGCAGTTGTTTTTCCCAAGTCGGTGTTAGGTTTGTATTATACAAAATTAAGACTTACCTCTGTGGCACCATAACCATTACACACGTTTCTTTCCCTTTTTTTCCTTCCAATTTATTTATATCACAATTTCATTTGTGTCACAAGATTATTTAAAACAACCTTCAGTGTTCACATTGACAACAACATATCCAAGTCATGTAGGTATGATTATTTTTTCTCTACCAGAAAAAATTCTGGAGATGAATGATTACCTAATTACTTTGTGTTTGCTTACATTCTATGCAACTGTTATCCATTTATCCTCAGGTGCTTTAATAGACTTACACACTCCTATAAATATGGTCAAGTATGACAAACAATCTCCCTCTTCTGGTTTTTTCTTGGTGAGCTCCTCCCCCTGCTCTTCAGCTCTAAACTAGACTGATTGCACAGTAGACAGGTTAAACAATATTTCCTCCCCCTCAGTTATCTTGGGAATAGTTTCTGAGCCTTTCCTGTGTGGGATTCACCTGTTTCCTGGATTCCTTAATTTCCTTCCTCAGTTTAGCTTAAGCACACTTTGGTAGAAGAGCATCACATTCTACTTTCCCTCAAGTTCATCTCTGAAATCCTTGCATTGTGTTTTATTTTATTTCTCCTATAAATTTTCATTTTTCACGAGCATGTTTTCCATCTTTGAACATTCCTTTTGTTTATACAACATCCAGTTTTTGCTGTTCATTATTTATTGCTCTGGGAAAATCAGTTATGATTTTGCTGCATTTTTTCACGTTTGTTTCCCCAGTCCCTTTGCTTTTTTTTTTTCCTGTTTGTTTTGGGTTCTTCCACTTCAAACGTTTTTCTAAAATGTCAACAGATCTTTGCCTGATTATTCATATTTCAAAATGTGGCACTAGGTAATTCTAGGTATGTGGTGGGGAAGAAAACCCACTGCAATGAGAACTTTCCCCCCCACCCTCAATAGAGATACCTGTAGACATTATTTTTCTTGAGTTGAGCTGGTTATTTCCTCAGAACAGAATCTTCAGTCTCCTGCCGGGACATACAAGACTGCTAGTCACTCTTCTGGTGTGTCTGGTAGGGGATGAGGCCTGAAGCTCTCACTGTCTATAGGGCAGTCTTTGCTTCGTCCTTTTGATTCCAGTAAGGGATCTCTTTCCCCTCCCACCTTCTGCCCTCCATGTGACCATAGAGCTGACCTCCACGGACCATGACCTCCACAGATAACCTGGTGCAACCTCTCCGGAAGTTCAGCCACATGTCTTCCGCGGACTAGGGGTGCTTACGGGTTTGTACAGGCTAGAGAGGGATGCTCCAGTCTGATCTTTTAGACTTATCATCAGTCCTTTTGTTTCTTGCTTCACTTCAGTCCCTTGTCTTCAGAGGGAAAGAAGACACCTGCCCCTCCAACACCCGAGTCTCTTCTGGGCTGTGAAACATGTCGACCTGCCTCTCTGGCAGTCACCGCATAGAGAAAGCCCGAATTTGATGGAGTTGTATCTCATCTTTCTGGTTTTCATCTTACTCACTTCTGTTAATATTTCTAATCAGATTCTATCTTCTCTTTCATCTCTGTCTTTGTGGGTTTATACCTTAAAATATTCTTTTTCTGTCATTTTAGTGGAGTTTTGGAAGGAGTATGAGGAAAAAGGCATATATTTTTAATACACTAATGTTAACCAAGAGCCTAATCCTCCTCTATTGCTAAGGTGGCATGATATATGACATATGTATAAAATATGTATTAGTGAGTGAATGGGAGATGAGAAAATGGAGATATATTGTCATCATTGCCGTCATCATCATCATCTCTCTCTCTCTCTCTCTCACACACACAGACACACACACAAACTGCTCCTGATGAAGTCTCTGATGTTTTTCAAATTTCCAGTTTCAAAGATCACTTTGAACATTCTCATTTTACTCTGGTTGACAGCTTATTCCTTTGTTTCTGCACCACCTTCCCATGACTTTAGTGACATCAGCCTTCATTGTCCCATGCAGTCTCTTCTGAATTTTCCTTCTCTGTCCACCCTCTTGCATTTGTGACCCCTGTTATTTTTATTCTTTTTTCTACTTTTTCTGATTCTCCTTGAACCTTTTCCCCTTTAATGGACATCTCTAAACTGTGGTGGCTCAGATGGTAAAGAATCTGCCTGTACTACAAGAGACTTGGGTTTGATCCCTGGGTTGGGAAGACCCCCTGGAGGAGGGCATGGCAATACACTCCAGTATTCTTGCTTGAAAAATCCCCATGGACAGAGGAGCCTGGTGGGCTACAGGCCATGGGGCCACGAGAAATCAGTCATGACTGAAATGATTAACACAAACCGTGATAAACACATCTTTGTCTTGAACCTTGACATAGCTCCTAAATTTCTCCGTGGATGTTTCATGGTACCTTAAACTCATTCCATCTCAAGCAGACTTCATTTCATTCCCAGAATTCATTTTTGTCCTCCAATTTAATTGCTGCCTTTCTTTCCCCTTAATGTTGTTTGTCTAAGTTGTGCTGGTGTGCTAAGTTGCGTTAGTCGTGTCTGATTCTTTGCAACCCCGTGGACTGTAGCCTACCAGGCTCCTCTGTCCATGGGGATTCTTCAGGCAAGAAAACTGGAGTGAGTTGCCATGCCCTCCTCCAGGAGATCTTCCCAGCCCAGGAATTGAACCCTTGTCTCGTGGGTTCTTTACCACTAGTGTCACCTGGGAAGCCCTTATCTAAGCCAGGGACTGGCAAATGTTTTCCGTAAAGGCCAAGTAGTAAATACTTCAGGATTTGCAGTCCATGAAGTTTCTATCACAACTGTGCTATTACAGTGAAAGGCAGTTATAGTCAATATGTAAAAAATGGATGTGGCTGTCTTCCCAGGACGTTATTTGCAAAAAAAAAAAGGTTAGTAGGCTGGCTTGGCCCTTGGGCCACAGTTTGCTAATTCTGGTTAATGGCCCACCAGCCAGAAACCTCTTAAAAAGTTTACCTGCCACATCTTTCTGCTTGAGTAGGTTATGATGACTGTCTTTCCAGGACTGTCCTCCATCCTCTCCACACACATTCCTCCCTCAGACCCTCATGTCTCTATTCTGTCTCCTTGCTTTCTGTCTCATAGGCTCCATGCTGCTTCCAAACCAGTGTCCTATGGGAACAGAATTTACCCTGTTGCTTCTTATTTAAAATACTCAGTGTTCTGCAAACATCTACATTGCAGAGCTTCCTCAACGTTAGATGCATAAGAGCTACTTGAAATCTTCGCTAAATTAAAGACTTCTGGGCCCCACCCCAGAGATTCTGAAGATATGAGTTGAAGGCCAGGAATCTGCATTTTAAACAAACCTCTAGATGGATTGGCACATGTGGTCCTCAAACATTTGAAAAACAGTAGCCTTAGAAAAAAAGGGCTTCCCTGGTGGCTCAGATGGTAAAGAATCTGCCTGCAATGCAAGAGACCTGAGTTTGATCCCTGGGCCAGGAAGATCCCTTGGAGAAGGGCATGGCAAACCACTCCAGAACTCTTGCCTGGAGAATCCTATGGACAGAGGAGCCTGATGGGCTACAGTCCACAGGGTCGCAAAGAGTCAGACATGATTGAGTGACTAACACTTTCACTTTCAGCCTTGGGAAAGGGCAAACCCCTCTGCATGGAGCACAGGTCCTGCATGACCTGTAATCTCTCCAGCTCCACCTCTCATAACTCATCCTTCAACATGCTGTGGGTCAGCCCTTTTCTTGAACTGGCCATACTGGTTCATCCTCTTTTTCTCCATTAGAGAGTCACTTTGCCAGTAATGTCATTATCTCCTGGTCTGTTGGGTAAACTTCCTTTAAGGTTCAATTCAAGTCCAACTGCTCTGATGAGTTTCCCTGAACTGTCTATTCTTACTGTGTATGTATCCATATTCTAGAACCTATAACATATTAGCTGCTTTAATTTGTTTATTTGTCTACTTTTCCCATTAGAGTGTGAATTTCTGAAGGACAGAGACTATGTCTTCTGCATTTGAATATACCTATATCCAGTGGTCATGTATGGATGTGAGGGTTGGACTGTGAAGAAAGCTGAGTGCTGAAATATTGATGCTTTTGAACTGTGGTGTTGGAGAAGATTCTTGAGAATCCCTTCGACTGCAAGGAGATCCAACCAGTCCATCCTAAAGGAGATCAGTCCTGGGTGTTCATTGGAAGGACTGATGCTGAAGCTGAAACTCCAATACTTTGGCCACCTCATGCGAAGAGTTGACTCATTGGAAAAGACCCTGATGCTGGGAGGGATTGAGGGCAGGAGGAGAACGGGACGACAGAGGATGAGATGGCTGGATGGCATCACCGACTCGATGGACATGAGTTTGAGTAAACTCTGGGAGTTGGTGATGGACAGGGAGGCCTGGTGTGCTGCGATTCATGGTGTCGCAAAGAGTCGGACATGACTGAGTGACTGAACTGAACTGAACTGATGTTTTAGACGGTACATTAAAATTACATATTAAGATTGATGCTTTCAAACTGGTGCTGGAGAAGACTCTTCAGAGTCCCTTGGACAGCAAGGAGATTAATCAGTCAATCCCTAAGGAAATCAACTCAATATTCATTAGAAGGACTGATGCTGAACCTGATGCAAAGAGCCAACTCATTGGAAAAGACCCTGATGCTGGGAAAGATTGAGGGCAAGAGGAGAAGGGGATGACAGAGGATGAGATGGTTGGATGGCATTACTGACTCACTGGACATGAGTTTGAGCAAACTCCGAGAGATAGTGAAGAACAGGGAAGTCTGGCATGCTGCAGTTCATGAGGTCACAAAGAGTTTGATACCACTTAGCGACAGAATAACACAATGCTATAAATGTGTTGATTTGATATAAAGGTTAGACTGGGAGTGTTACTATCTATGTTTTATAGATAATTCAACTGGAACTCTGAGATGTTAACTGACTTGTTTGAGATCAACTGAAGTGCCAAAACAATCAAGAATATCACTTTTATTTTTTTATATCTGGAATTTTTTCCATTACACATGCTGCCTTCCTACCATGATGGAGTTATTCCCTGGGCTGGTGAGCCTTACATTCTGGAAGTGTTCAGTGGGATTTTCTGATTTGGGTATACACATTTGGCCTGTTGATTATTTAATGTTGTCACTTCTGTGGCTGACTAATGACTGAAAGCAAGTCAGTCCAGCCAGATACATTATTCTTCATGAGTTTGGCCTCTGAACTGTTTGGATTTCTAGACATTTCCATCTTAGTGCTGCCACATCTTTTGGTTTTCTTTCAAGAACCTAAATTGTATTTGTTTTGCCTACATTGACTATCATGAATCATGTGGGCATTATTATTATTATTGTGACTTGATAACTAATATAGTTGAAGAGAAGGTAGGCTTTTTGTTGAATCCTTAGAGAGGATTCTGCCTGGGTTTTGCTTTTTGTACTTCTCACATAGCTGCTGAATTCAGAACATCTATATCTCAAAATAGATGGGGGCTTCCCAGATGGTGCCAGTGGCAAAGAACCCACCTGACAATGCAGGAGACATAAGAGATGGATGTGGGTTCTACCCCTGGGTTGGGAAGATCCCTTGGAGGAGGACATGGCAACTCACTCCAGTATCTTTGCCTGGAGAATCTCATGGACAGAGGAGTCTAGCAGGCTGCAGTCCATGGGGTCACAAAGAGTCAAATGTGACTGAAGTGACTTAGCACACAAGCATTTCTCATAATGCCCAGCTCAGATTAGGCAACTTGACATTCAGAAAAGGTGTGGAATAACTCATACAAACCTCTGGAATACTAGGCTGAGTTTAAGATAATTATTTGGTAAAAGGGTAAATGCAAATTCTTGATTATTTTTATCAGGGAAAGAAAGAGATTGTATATTAAGAGATAGAGGCATGTGAACCATGAAAGCTGCAAAACACAGTTATTTAGTGGTCACTTCATTTTGTCTTGTACTAATTTTTGCTGTCATTTCTATCTCCTATCAAGTAACAACCGACCTCTTATTTTCTTAATTTCATTGCATCTTTCACTTAGTAAATACTCAAAAGGAGCTTGTGAAATGAAATGAGTGATTCCAAAATCTCATTTCAGCCTTTCACCTTTCATCTATGGTACAGTAATAATTTAGACAATGAAATGCTACCCAGGCAAGAAACCAGAGATGGAAAGACATAAGGCGCCATTGGCAATTATCAATCAGATAACCTCAGAAAATTGAATGTATATATGTATCTGGTTACTCGCAACAATAAACCATTAACAGAAACTTGGCATTTTAATTTAAGAACTTTCATGTTTTCTTGATGGTTGTGTGTTTAACATAAGTAATGTCCATTCATGACATTTATATTTCCTTTAAACTTTAATACTAAATTAGTGTTTAATAAATTATTGCTTGCGCATTGAAAAAATAAACTTTTTTTCCAAAAACAATTTAAATTTTTATTGATTTTGTTTACATCATAAAGAATTAGCAACTATAGTAGTTGCCACTTTAAGTGACCTCAGAGAAACAAAATATATAATTATTTCACATGGTTATATTACAATTTCATAAAGTTAGTTACAGCATACTCATGCTTTGTTATAAACTGTATTCCTCTGGCCATATATTGTAAGCTATCAATATTAATGCACACCCATATTAGCAAATATAAAAGAGAAAATCTAAAAGTGTCATAAGTCTTTTAAGCTCTATAACCATGTTAACACTACTTTTGTCCATTGTTATATTATGCAGTTCTTAATACTAGAAAATATGTTTGAAAATCAAATGGTAGCCCCTTTCCCCATATTGATTTTATTTATGCTGAGAAATCATGTTTGTTTCTTACCAACCTTTGTCAGTCTGTTCAAATTTTGAATCAACCATTTTTAGAAAAGCTACTGAACATGAGTTCATTATAAATAATGCATGCATATACTTTCTGTGTGCAGTTTAAAATTTGGCAAGATGTTCACAGCCCATGATTCTGACACAGAGAAAGGGCATTATAATGTAAATGAGGAAGAAACAAAATGAAATGGTCACAAAATGAGCTCAAATTTAAATAGGAATAAAAAAATCCATTAAACTGAAAACAGTAGTGACCCCAAGTTAATTTAAGATCTGAAGTTTGAAATGTCTTTTGTCATGACAAGGATCTGAAAATGTGATTGGGAAGACATTAATAAACGAGACTGTGATGTGTAAATAAATTCCATGTGGCATATGAATCCATGACTTGTCTTTCCTTCCTGGCATTGTTGGGTTTTTGGTATCATCACATTAGGTGCTGGAAAGCAGCGTTGCTCATTTATTCCCAACATGTGGTTCTGGGTTACCAAAAAAAAAAAAAAAAAATCAGAAACTCTGTTATATTTTAAGACAGAGTTAAAGCTCTTGGGCCCAATTTATTCCTGAAGCCACTCTGAGAACATTGCACTGTGTTTTGCTGGAACAGAATCAGGACCTTTTGCATTGATGTAAAGGGCAATGACGAACATCAGGCTAAGAATGGGAATCTGTCCCCTTGGGTCTCCTCCCGCCCCATCTCATTTCCTCTGTCTTCCGTTTTTCTCTCGTACATACTTTCACACACATCTCATCTGAGTTAACCTAAGGCACTTTGCTGGGGAGATGAAAGAATTCGGCAAGAATGCACAAAGTTAAAAGATTCTTAACAGTCTCATGTGGCAGTTTTGCCTGTGACAGGAAAGCACCGCATCCAGAACTCTTTTCTATTAGTTATTTACAAAAATAATATAAAAATTAGTAATAAGCTTTAAAGGTGACTGTTACACTGACTGTAATAGCTATGATCTTAGAGACAGTATTGTAACTATCACATGATACATATGCCAGATACCGTCTTAATTGCAGAGAAGATGTTGCTGTCTCCTTTACCATATGGTCAATGCTCCAGGCAGCTCACATTCCGTCCATGATGGGGTTACTGGCATCTCTCCATTGTGAAGGTATGAACACCGGGGCCTGCCCTCTGTTTAACATCTACACGTTGTGTATTGTAGCTAAGTATTTACAGATGACAAAACTAAACGTACAGCATTTAAACTACAGTGGTAAAAGAAGAATGATTTAATAATCCTCAAAAAAATTGTAGGTAGTCCTTTCTTTGCCAAGTACACGAATAGGCGATTTCAAAGCAGTGTCTTGGGATGGCATTCCAAAACTTCTCTCTCTGTCCATTTGTGACATTTGATCTTATCTGAATGTAAAGTTGCATGATTTTCAAAAACCTCAGTCTCTCTGATTCTCCCTCCTGATCATTTAACTATGTCTCTAATGTCAAAAATCCACCAGCTGAACTATTTTCACGTGTTGTTTCCAAATATAGTCCCACCAATGATATGAGACTTTAAAAGATTTTTAAAATTTTAAATTGAGTAATTTAAATTTCATCTAAAAATTCTGTTTTGCAGTGACACATTTTTCCTTTACATCAGATTAATCTTGATTTACAAAAATAAACATCTTTCACAGGAATTCTGAGTGAACTCAAGTTAAATGTAAGTGGTGTATGAATAGACCAGAAGTTCTGAAGAGCTATAATATAGTGAAGTGCTAACTGTAAAGAATTAAGTGCTTTCACAATGAGGCTTTCTTAATTCTCACTGCTTGTCTTCTCAAGCTGTAAACAGCTTATCAAACGTCATGTGGAACTCTTGAGTGTGAAGAAAATAATCATTCTTACATTTGTGCATTGTTTTGTGCAAACACACACGTTGTTTTGTTTCACTTTGGCAGACACCCCTTTGTTTGAATGATTTCTGTCCAAAATAAAGAAAATGAATATTCCTTCTTTCAAGATGAGCTGTATTTATTACTGGAACGGAAGTTGTCATATCCGTGATCGTTAGCTTTGAACTTTAAGCACGACTGCTTTTCCTCCAAGGACTGTTTTTCTTCAAATGATTGGCACCAGCAGCATAAACATGACTGCACAAAACAGAGTTACTTCGTTACAAGTTTACATCAAGTTACACTATCACAACCCTCCCTGCTCATCAGAATTCTGGCTTTCTCTGCAGGAACAGCAATTCCTGGGCCACTTTCTTGCCATGCCCTTTTATTTTCCCCTTAAAAACATATAACTACAGAAGCAGTATATCATAATTTTTTAAACTAGAAGCTACACCCGAAGAAAAATGTATATAATTAAACTTCTTCATCTTTTAATTAAAATGAAATAGACAATTCTTGGATACTTACTCTTGGTTACTTGAGAAATACTCTTAATATTTGATAAATATATAACTCAAAGCTTTTTTCCTATGCAAGTGGAAATATTACCATAACCATACGTACATAATGATCTATAACTTTGTGGGCATCAAAATAATTGTAGCTTGTTCTGCCCATATATTTAAGTACACAACTAAAATTGTCAGCAGAGATGCTACAGACCCATGTTGACGTCTTCCACTCTGAGAATATGGTGCCCTAGAACTTCCCCCCTAATCCCATAGAAATGGAATGGCGGTTTACAGTGGTGAACTGAAAGCAGCTCCTTTGTCCCTTTCCTGGTTGCCTATTTCTGTTGACTTCTAACCTTAAAAGAACCTAATTATAGGCTTCTCTGGTGGCTCAGAGGATAAAGAATCTGCCTGCAATGCAGAAGACTGAGGTTCAATCCCTGGATTGGGAAAATCCCCTGGAGAAGGTAATGGCAACCCACTCCAGTATTCTTGCTTGGAGAATTCCATGGACAGAGGAGCCTGGGGGGCTACAGACCATGGGGTCTCAAAGAGCTGGACATGACTGAGCGAGTAACACACCCCTAGGGATTTGATCACTAAGCAATTGAAACTAACTCCTGACTTAATAATGCTCAACTGAGTGCACAAGATGCCTTGTCTAACCTGTTGATGCTTTTCCTAGATAAAAAGAAGTAGGACTAGGTCTGTACCTGTAGCAGTCCCCCCAAGGAATCCTGCAAGCAGATCACTGGCAAGAAAACATCTGAAGAGAGAGCCAGACAGTCTGCCTTCCATGGAGAGGTAGAACCCAACCTTCTGCCTGGATGAGTCACTGAGATTCTTTTCCCTCCATCTTTCCCTTTAAAATTTGTCATGACTGAACAGAATCTTTGGAGTTAGTCTCTGAGTCCACCATCTCCCTAGATTGCTGGCTTTTCTGATGAAAGCATTTTTCTTCTTTATTAACACTTTCCTCTGGAATTATTGGTGTTTGAACAACAAGCAGCCAACCTGGGTTTGGTTACACTAGGAACAAGTGGATATAAGGGAAGGAATATTTTATTCCATATTAGGTAACTGAAGGAGTGAATGAATGGGTGGATGTTACACACAAATGGAAGCAGCCAAATAAGGAATAATTTCATGTATTCTATATCAAGGAACACTGCTATCAAATGAAGGCAGAAAAGTGAAGGTAGAACTTGAATTACGTTGCTTTGTTTGACTTGTAATTCTTACCTATGTATGAAAAGGAGACTAACTTAGTTATAATTAGCACTGTGCTACCTAGTCCAAAATCTTCCAAAAAGGGGAATAGTGCATTTAATTCATGTGTAGCTCTTATTTTATCATGTGATAGCATTCAGATATCAATGCATGTAATTTTTTACTCATTTTCTGAGTAATTCTATGAGTAAAACTGATTGGTTGAGGCAGTAGTGAATGGTTGACTGGGATTTGTAGGGAGAAATAGATTATAGTGATTTAAGAGCAAAATTTGTATTTAAAGAATCATCTATCATGTAATATAAGGGAAAACTATAAAACAATTGACTAGATCACTCTGGATAGAAATATTAATAGTTTGAAAGGGTTATATTTGATAGCAGATTAAAAGGGTTTTTGATTTTTGAATACTCTCTTACCTTAAAGCAGTTTTTGAATCTTTTGCTCACCAAATACAGAGCTATTGGGTTAATACAGGAATTCAGGGAGGCCATGTTGATGCCAATGTAGTCCAATACCAACAAAAAGCTGCAAAAATAATACAAAAATTTATTTATGTGCTTTGAGCACATATGCTTTACAGACATTTGTGTTTTATAAATTAAAAAATTACCCATTTATAATTATTTTGACTTTATCACTAGTCTTTGCTGATTTTGATCTCTCTCTGTCTCTCTCTCTTTCTCTTTGCCTCTGTCTCTTTCTCTTATTCTCTGCCCCTGTCATATCCTTAACCCCCATTACCACTCCCACGCTCAATTCTCTGCCTTAAGATGAAATCTATTTTGTAGGTGCTCAGGCTGTCTAAAAAAGAAAGGATTTACAAAGTGCAATGGAGAACCAGATCTGGTATTTTCAATCATGCCACTCACTCACTTGGACAGCCCTGGCTCTCCATTCTCAGTGTTCCAAAGTGCCCCTTACTTCTCCGTTGGAAATAGAAGTAAAGGTAAAAAAAAAAAAAAAGTTGGGGGGCATCTTAAATCTCTCCCTTAGGATTAGAAAAATGGTACTCTCTCTTCCTGCCAATGAAAGTAATCAATGGAAAACCTGAATGGCATTTATTTACACAACTATTTCTATTTTACCTTACTTACCTCAAAAATTCACATCTACGGGGATCATGCTGATCATAAAGAGTGAGCTTCAAAATTCTGCTAAGATGAAGAGGAAGCCAACACAGAGCAAAGACAAGGACCAGGCAAAATACTGTTTTGGCCACTTCCCGTCTCTGAAATAAAACCGCAGTCAGACTCTGTAATGGATGGCTCATTATAATCACAGCATTCTCTCTTTCCAAACAAAATGTTTAATACTGTTCACAAAAAGTCAGTGGCATTTGTAAAAATTCAGGAGACAGAGTTTTAAACTGAATAGTTACTGTGAATTAGAACCTAAATGACTAAGATTCATCTTTTTCTTTAAACTTTTCATTTTGTGTTGGAGTATAGCCAATAAACAATGTTGTGATAGTTTCAAGTGAACAGCAAAGGGACTCAGCCGTACATATACATATATCCCTTTGCCCTCAAACTCCCCTCCCATCCAGGCTGCCACGCAACATTTAGAATTCCATGTGCTAATATAGTAGGTCCTTGTTGGTTATTCATTTTAAATATAGCAGTTGTGTACATGTCCATGTCACACCCCGTAACTAGCCAGCCCTTCCTCTCATCCTAGAGATTCATCTTTAAAAAGTAATGGCTTATATGTGGAATCTAGAAAAAATGGTACAGATGAACCTATTTGCAGGGCAGGAATAGAGACACAGACATAGAGAAAGGATGTGCGGACACCATGCAGGGGAGAGGAGGGTAGGATGAGCTGTGAGATTAGGTTTGACATAAATATACTACCATGTGTAAATGGATAGTGGGAACCTGCAGGATAACACAGGGAGCTAAGATCGGTGCTCTGTGATGACCTGGCTGAGTGGGATGGGGTGGTGGTGAGAGGGGGGTCCAAGAGGGAGGGGATATATGTATACATATAGCTGATTCATAGCAGAGACTACCACAACACTGTAAACCAGTCATACTCCAATAAAAAATGGTTTATCTAAGAAAGTGATGGCTCTTTTTACATTCCTTTAGATTATGTAGGATATCTCCAGAAAGATAATATAAAACATATTAAGAATATGAGACTAAGAAAAAGGAATAATGCTCTAGTATATGATACTTTTAGTTTATTATCACCACAATAATTTTCATATTCATAATTGAAAATGTAATCATGAATCAGCAAATATTTCTATTTCCTTACCTGCTTTAAGTGATCATTTAAAGCAATTTGCATGCCACTCTTCTTTCTCAACATTTCACAAGTCATCAGGGTATAAAACAATGCAGTGATGGCCAATGGCAGGCAGAAATAGAAACTAAATAGCCACCAGTCTTTAGCTGTCTTGTAAAACTATGGGGAAGAAAGGATGTTATAGTTAATATTTCTCTGTAAGAAAATCTTACATATCAAACATTAAAAAATGCTCATCAGGAATAAACTTCTAAAGTAGATCCATTTTATAAATACTATGTAGAATCTTTCAGTAGAATCTTTATTCTACTATGTAGAATTTTTAGTCTGCTGAACAAAAAATTAAGTGAAACAAACTTTTCCTGAAAGGCGTTTCAATTCTCTAAGGCAGTGTGCTATAATTAAATATAAAAATGTAAGCAACTGGGCAAAATTTTAAATACTTGATAACTCAAATATTTTTGTCTTCACATAAGTGAAAGGAATTCTTTGTGTGAAATACCACATCTGGATGTGTAAAGATATTCTAGTGTTTTGGGGAACTTCTCACACTTTAACAAGTTTGTTTCTGGGGAAAGCAGGTAGGAAGAGGTCTATAGTAATCATTTAGCTCAGGGATGTATGCATCTAAACTATCAACTAAAAATCAAAATTGCTTATAAAATGACTTCTCTCGTACTCTTTCTCTGTTCTTTTTTCCTTTTCCTTTTAAAGATTGTTGTTCCAGATATGTCTGTTGTAACAGAAGTTATGGAATCTATGCAGTACTTTGGGCTTCCCATGTAGTGCTTATGGTAAGGAACCCGCCTGCCAATGCAAGAGACATAAGAGATGGGGGTTTGATCCCTGGGTCAGGAAGATCTCCTGGAGGAGGGTACAGCAACCCACTCCAGTATTCTTGCCTGGAGAATCCCGTGGACAGAGGAGCCTGGTGGAGTATGCTCCATGGGGTCGCCAAGAGTGGGACATGACTGTGACTTGGTGCACCCCCATGCAGTACTTTTCCCATTGTAACTAATAAGAAACAAGGAAACAGCAGTTTCATTTTCAGTTTCCCATTAAGGCCCCTCTTTCGTCTTTTGTTTATCATGATCTATACACATATACCTAAAGTCTCATATAAACTTACATGTAAAATAGAAAATAATTATTTGTGACATTTGGACCCACTCCCTTTGCATTAACTCCTCCTCACCCTTTCTGTTGGGAAGAGCCTTTTTCACTTAGGGTCTATTTTCTGATGACCCGCATTGCTATTTTCCCCCATTTCCTAAATAAACACTCTTAAATAAAGACAAGATGAAGTTCTTTGCAATGGCAGCTTTCATTTTAGAGAGAGGACAGGCTTGTCATTCATACCAAGATTCATCAAGTCACGTAGATTTCTACCAGTCTATCCATACCAGGGTGACTTCTACTTGATCATTCCTTTAACCACACACTCCCGCCAATGACTGCTGTGTTGCTTAATGCAAAATATGTTGTAGCTGCCAGTTCTTATGTGAATTTGAGTAGAAAAGCTATAAATTCCCATCAATTCTCCTATGTCAACTTGGCTTATCTGTATTCCCGAGAACCAGGGGATTCTTGGAGAAGTAATGACCTAGCTTCTTGCAGCATGGGTCACTAGTCCCGCTGTTAACCCTGAGGTCCTGGGACCTATACTTTTAATTTATGCCAAGGACAGTCATAAATCAATAATTTCCCAAGAAGAGGAGATTGGGGGAAAATAGGTAAACATTTATAAGACAAGAGCAGAAAAGGGAAAGAAAAGTAAAATTTACCTGCATAAATGCTGTTTTCTGAGTGGGATGGAGCAAGCAGATTCTCAGATTATTTCCTATGTGATCACTGGTAATTATATCAAAACCCACGGCCTCAGGGACAGCCAGAACCACGGAGACCACCCAAATTAAAACAATTTCTACTGCTGTCCATTTTGGAACCCCGATTCCTTTGATCCGACTCCAAGAAGCAACAGCTCGATATCTGAAGAACAAAACAGAATCAATTGCCAAGCTGGGAGAGCCTGGTTTTTATTGAATTACAGTTTACTTTCTAAGTAATGTAGCAACCACTAGGATCGTGGTCAGGATATATGTTGCTTAGACACATGCTCTTACCTGTCAATACTTAGAGCACATAGACTCAGCACAGTGATGCCCACGGAGGCCTTCTGAATGAAAGGCACCAGCTTACACATCTCAACCCCAAAGGGCCAGTCCTTGGCGAGCAGCTGCATTGAGGAGACACAAGCTCTGTTAGGGAGATGTACACAGGGTGCTCTTGAACTGTATGTGCTACTTAGTGGAGGTGAATGAGCTTGTGGAGTAAAATAACAAATTCCAGTTCTTATTCTTTTTCTCATGGACTCCTCTGAAAATCACCTGCATTTGTGAGATATTTGGAACAAGAGAGGACTGGCAATCATGAAAGGGCAGCCAATTCGGGAGAATGAGCTACACATGAAGAAGAGTTTAGGGTCCAGGTCTCTTCTATTGTAGGGCCAACTGGGGCCAATTGCTCAAGTTCTCCTTTCAAAAATGGAAGCTGCTATATAGCACCAGGAGCCCAGATAAGTGCTCTGTGGTGATCTAGCAGGGTGGCATGGGGCGCAGTGGGAGGGGGGCTCGAGCGAGAGAGGATATATGTCTACATATTGCTGATTTCCTTCATTGCATGGCAGACACTAACACAGCATTATAAAACAGTTATATTCCAGTTTTAAAAAATTTTTAAAAATCGAGCCTGTAGTGCTGAAAATGCCTCTCGTACTCTTATGAAGTCTCCAATGCTCAGTTGGTGGCCAAATCAAACTAAAGATTAATCAAAAACAGGTGAAAAGTGTTCCTTAGTTAGAGAGACTCGACGACTCCCTGGGCTTCCCTAGTAGCTCAGCTGGTAAAGAATCTGCCTGCAATGCAGGAGATCCTGGTTCGATTCCTGGGTTGGGAAGATTCCCTGGAGGAGGGATAGGCTACCCACTCCAGTATTCTTGGGCCTCCCTGATGCCTCAGACAGTAACGAATCTGCCTACAATGCAGGAGACCTGGGCCCTAGCCCTGTGTTGGAAAGATCCCCTGGAGAAGGGCATGGCAACCCACTCCAGGATTCTTGCCCGGAGAATCCCCATGGACAGAGGAGCCTGGTGGGCTACAGTCCATGGGCGTCACAAAGAGCTGGACATGACTGAGCGACTAAGCACAGATGACTCCTATGGAGAACAGAGCGTGTGTTCGTGTACACATTCTTCACTCTGGTCAACTGCACTGTCAGTCAGCCCACTGTTGGGCACGTGTTCAACACAAGGCTCACTTCTTCCTGAAGACTTCACTTGAGTCCATCCTTCTCCCAGAAGGCTTTCCCCCACAGATCCATTTGGCTAAAACCTTTACTTTCAGTTCTTACTCAAGTCTCATCTTTTCAATAGGACCTCCCATGACCACACTGTTAAGGATAGGAAATGGTCAGGCCTCCCCATCTCCATCTGCCTATTCCACTTTACACCTACAGCACTTTTTAACTCCTATTGTGTATCATATAGTACACTTGTTTGTTTTTTAAGTTTTTGCTGTCTGCAACCCCTAGCCTATCAGACAGAACACAACTTCTGCAATTGCCTAGCACAGTTTCTGACACACAGCAGATGTTTAAGTATTCAAGTCCCTAAAATACATAGGCACTGGTTATTCAGTGAGCAAAATGACTTAGTATACAAACTATACATACTATGCATACATTTCTATTTCAAACTAACTATGCAGCCATCTTTTGTTAAACGCATGATTTTCTTTTGTAGGACAACTGGCTATGCCCCACACACAATGTAAATGAATCACATTAGGTACACATCTGGGTCAGATGTTTATGCAGTTTGAAAAGAAACTGTTTTAAATCTACATATGTGTGTTTTAATGTCTTAAAGAATAACCTTCCAAAGTTGACAACTAGTTTGAAACATAATTAAGTCTTTCCATTCTTTTACTTGTAACATGTCTTTGTAGAGTTTGTCATGCTGGGTAACTGTTTGGCAACTAGAATGGCACCCAAAGCTGAAACGTATGTCTCAGTACGAATATGACTCAGAGCTCCAGCATGAGACCAATTTCATTTCTAAGACAGACATGAAAATTACACCGACATGTAGACAAATGTTGGCAGACTTACAGCAAATATGCTTTTTCTAGGGTCGGAAAGCCTGCAAGGCCAGGCAGATCACACAAGAGAGAAGGCAGCCAGGAGCAAGAAAGTCATTGGTGTCAGGAAATAATAGAGGGCAGAGGGGTCTAGGGGTAAATCCTATCTAAAAGGAACCCCTGCTAATAAACATGATGTGATTATTGATAAGAAGTCCCCAATACCAAAATATCTTGATTTTTATCCCCAAATGTTTATATAAAATCTCACAATTTATAAAAATTGTCAACTAATTCATATTTTTGAAAAAATAAAAACGAAAACACTAACAGATAATAACATCATGTTAACAAAATAATTTTATACGTCAGACCAGCCTCTAACTTGTGACCTCTGGATTCATGGGCTGGTTCATAACTCTGCTTATTCACTTATTCATTCAACAAACATGTATTCAATACTCACCATGTGCCAACACTATATGGAGTATGGGAGCCTATCAGTGAACAAGGCAAACTCCCTGCTCTCATGGAGCTTACAGTCTAGTGAGGGAGGCAGAGAAAGAACACACAAATACTTAATATGGTGTTCACAGGATTTGTGGCAGCTGATGCGAAGAGCTGACTCATTGGAAAAGACCCTGATGCTGGGAAAGATTGAGGGCAGGAGGAGAAGGGGACGACAGATGAGAAGGTTGGATGGCATCACTGACTCAATGGACATGAGCTTGGGTAAGCTCCGGGAGTTGGTGATGGACAGGGAGGCCTGGCATGCTGCCGTTCATGGGGTCACAAAGAGTCGGACATGAATGAGCGACTGAACTGAACTGAGAAATTGTAATGAAATTTGGGGTGCTTTCTTGTTTTAAAGATAGTTTTGATGTGGACCATTTTTAAAGTCTTTATTGAATTTGTTACAATATTGCTTCTGCTTTATGCTTTGATTTTTTTTTTGGCCATGAGGCATGTGGGATTTTAGCTCCCCAACCAGGGAACCAACCTGCACCCACTGCATTGGAAGGCAAAGTCTTAACCTCTGTACAACCAGTCAGGTCTCTCTCACAAGAGGCAACCTTTAGTAGGGATTTGACTAAAATAAAACAGTAAGCCATGCAGACTGTATTCTAAGCAGAGGAAAGAGCAAATACAAAGGACCTGATGTCAAAATAAGCCTAGTGAGAGGAAGAGATGAAAAGAAGACTCTTAAGGCTGGCTGGAGTGGTCCAGACCAGTCTGGATGTAGTTAGAGGGAGGAGCATGATTTTTTTTTTTAAGGAAATCCATTGCAATATTTCAAACAGGGAGATGGCATCATCCTATTTATGTTAAAAAAATCACTCCAGGGACTTCCCTGGTGATCCAGTGGTTAAGATTTCACCTTTCAGTGCAGAAGTTGCAGGTTTGATTCCTGGTCAGGGAACTAAGATTCCACATGCCTATGGGTAATAAGACCAGAACATAAATAACAGAAGCAATATAATAACAAATTCAACAAAGTCTTGAAAAAAAAAATGGTTCACATCAAAAAAAAAAAACAAAACCCCAAACCCCTCTCATTCTAAAAACATAAAAAGATCACTCTGGATGCTCAAGATAGACTAGAAAGTGGTATGGTAGACTATGAATAGACTAAATAGACAAAATAGTCAAGAAAAGTAGATTTGATGAGAGATCATGGGCTGAAACTTGTGACGCCTTGCAACTGAAAGGAATGGATTATAGATGGGATATGTTTTGAAAACAGAGCTAGCAGGATTTGTTGATAGGTTGGATGTAAGATGTGAGGAGTCAGAAAACTCAAAGAGGTTGATCATATGAATGGTGAAGACATTGACAGAAATGTAGAAGACCCAGGATCTGGCAAATCTGAACCAGCTACAAGCTCAAGGTACTTTAGAAGACTTGCCAATTACCCTTGAAAACATAATAAAAAGATTCCAACCAATTGAAAGAATCCTTCCAGATCTAGTTTGGTATAAACTACTGCATCTAGGTGATAGTCTTTCTAATCATTCTGTCTTTATATGTATCAGAGGGGGAAGAAAAAAGAAAACTAACATTTACAATGAGTGGCTTCACTTTCAATTTTCACTTTCACTCATTGGAGAAGGAAATGGCAACCCACTCCAGTGTTCTTGCCTGGAGAATCCCAGAGACGGGGGAGCCTGGTGGGCTGACGTCTATGAGGTCACACAGAGTCGGACACGGCTGAAGTGACTTAGCAGCAGCAGCAGGTGCTATTCTAAGCCATTTACCTATGGTATATCATTGAATCCCCAAAGCAATCCTATAAGGTAAATTACTATAGTCTGCATTTTAATAGTTAAAAGACTTAGAGGTACTTAGAAGTTTATTAACTTGCTATGTTGGTTTTTTAGGGCTTCCCTGATGGCTCAGACAGTAAAAGAATCCACCTGTAATGCAGGAGACTTGTGTTCAATCCCTGGATCGGGAAGATCCCCTGGAGAAGGGCATGGAAACTCACTCCAGTATTAAACATGCCCACAAATTCTTTGACAGTCCTCCCTTCAAAATGTGAAGCTCATTTCCCTCCCTTTGAAGGTGAAAGGGAGTGAAGGACTTAATGATTCACATTTAGTAAATAGAATGTGGTGGGACTGATGATGCCTGAAATCTGAGACTAGTTCATAGACGGCATTATGGCTTCCTCCTTGTTTGCTCTTGGATCATTGCTTTGAGGGAGTTGCCGTGTCAAGGAGGAGACTCAAGGGTCCCTGTGAAGAGGCAACATGGCAAGGAACTGAGGCCGCCTGAAAACAGCTGGCACTGATTTACCAAGTTCCCAGCCTTGGACAAGCCTTCTCATGACTGCAGCCCCACCAATAACTTGACCCTCGTGAGAGACTCTGAGTCAGGAGAACCCAGGTCTCCCACATTGCAGGTAGATTCTTTATCAGCTGAGCCACCAGGGTCACCCAAGAATACTGGAATGGGTGGCTTATCCTTTCTCCAGTGGATCTTCCTGACCCAGGAGTCGAACCGGGGTCTCCTGTATTTCAGGTGGATTCTTTACCAACTGAGCTACCAGGGAATATATTTGTCCTTGGTCACTCACTTATGTGAGGCTTCCTGCGTGGCGCTTGTGGTAAACGACCCACCTGCCATTGCAAGAGACATAAGATATTGTGGGTTCTATCCCTGGGTCAGGAAGATCCCTTGGAAGAGGGCATGGCAACCCACTCCAGTAGTCTTGCCTGGAGAATCCCATGGACAGAGGAGCCTGGAGGGCTATAGTCCATAGGGCTGCAAAGAGTTGGACACAACTGCTAAAAGTTGACTTAGCCTGCACACAACGCTCACTCAGGTAACTAATAGTTAACTCCCTAGCTATTTTATTCATCTAATGTCCAAAAATTCAGATAGTTTCAAGTATTTTATTGTCTTGAATAATCTCTAAATATGCAAATGTGAGTATCACAAGGTACAGTCATTGGATGAGTCAAAATGAATGAGTGTTTGGTCACTGAAGGGAGAGATGTCTGGCCAATGAAAATGAGTTCTGCGTTGAATCCAGGCTCTGTTTTGAGGTTATTATTGCTTTTGGCTCAGACCAGACATTGGATGATTGTTCTTCATACCACTGGGAGGCCTGCAGTCCAACCTCTGACCCAAGTTATCACAGGGGACAGGGAAACACAAACTGAAAATTGTAGCAGTTCTCTTTAAGTTCAACACAGAGATAGTCAGAGACTTAATCACAACCGACAGATTACAATTTTCTAATCTACCCTTCCAAAGGAAAAGAGACTGCCAAAAAACCCCTCATGATTTCAATTCAGACATGAACGCTGCCAGTCCTGAGAGGCCACAGAGGTGGGGGATTGAGTGCCCATTTCTATTATTTTGTAGTCAGAGGATGACTTTGGCAACCTCTGCTTCTCTCATCAGAAGGCTTTGTGGAGACATTGAGAAGCCTGATCTCCTGTGACATAGACCATGCCTACTGTTGATGCTCATCTCAGTCTAAATGGCCTCCATCCAGAATGTCTTGGCAATTTAGGGCTTGGAGCTTATTAAGAATGCAAAGACATTAATCTCTTGCCCTGAGTGGAGGAAAAGCTGTGAATTAAAAGAAAAAAATCAATCTCAACCAAGACGTCACTTTAAAATTTGGTGAAAGAATGTTCTTAGAGGTTTTCATAATTCTTGGAAATTATTTCACTATTTCTTGACAAAAATAATGACACCCAATGCCTATAATCTGAAGTTCAACAATTCAGTTTTCCTTTTGGTAGAGGAAACTGATTCTCTTTTATTGCAAGAAGAAGCAAGTCTAACTTTAAACCCAGCAATAACACATTCATATTTCTTATTTTCAGTTTTTGTCATTCAGTTAGATAACTTACGGGCAAAATCTGAGTACTGAAGACAAATCATGCATGTAATCAAATCTCTCTGGTTGAAAAAAAAAATGTCAGGGATCAATATTGTTTCTAGGTCCCTGCCACATAACTTAAATGTTTGGGTCCTGTTTAAAATTAAGTTTGACTACATATTACTTACCATTTCTCAAATGTGAGCCAGTCAGAAAATATTCCCGTTACTGACACTGGTTTGCAATGGTGATGACTCATTTGAGAAAGAGCTTTTGTTAGTGGTGGTCCTAGAAGCAATGTAGTGTTCATTTGACAAGTGATAGCCGGTTCTCAGGCTTGCCTCTTTCACCTAAAGCTACCACTGCTTTGCTAGCACATTTCTTTTGTATAAATAAACACAAATAAACAAACAAATAAACACTAGATTGAAAATAGTCATGGTCATACTGACTATAAGGTTTTTACTCAAAGATGCCCATGATTTCATAACTTTATGTTGAAACACCTGTTTGAGAAAGAAAAAAGGCAGCAGAATACAAAAAATTTTCATATCATATTTTAAATTATTTTTATAGTACATAGTTTATACTATGTACTATATACTATTATAGTATATACATATTTTTACATTACATAGTTTAAAAAATTTCTAAAAGGATAAATAGTGTGAACAGAAAATCAATGTCTTTTCTTTAAAGGTATTGCTAAATGAGTCCTACAAAATCTTTCCAACTGGGGAAATTTATATTTTCCAATTCTCTTTTTAATTAAAAATTACATTCTTGAGAAATTAAACGGAGAAAATCCTATTAATACATACCAGTCTTAATACCCAATGGAATCTAGCCCCATAGGGTCAGGAAATGCCAAAGTTAACCATCTTGCACTAACAAATGTTCAATTGTCTCATTAACCATAATCACCTTTCTCCTTTCTATTTTTCAAAAAAATTAACAGGATACACTGAACTTTCACTGGTTCTTAGTTTCAGAATATTTGACAACATTTTTAGTCCCATGGACTACAGCATGCCAGGCTTCCCTTTCCTTCACCATCTCCTGGAGTTTGCTCAAACTGACATCCATTGAGTCAGTGATGCCACCCAACCACCTCCTCCTCTGTCGTCCCCTTCTCCTCCTGCCTTCAATCTTTCCCAGCATCAGGGTCATTTCCAGTGAGTTGGCTCTTAATGGTGAATGAATGAGTTCATGGACGAATGAATGAATTTGATCATAAGACAGACATCTTGCACTAAGACTTGTTATGAGCTTTTCAGTTCCCATATTTGAAACAATTCTTCTGAGAATTGAGATGACTGTGCTTACTATGGATTGATTGATTTTGTACGGTCTAGTCCAGGTCCTCCTCCCTTCCAGATGATCAAGTCTTCTTGACACATAAAGTCAGGGCCTCTGGAAATGAGGCGTTGACTCTTCTCTGGGAGTTCCGCTTGCCAAGCAGACAGGAAAAAGTGGAAAGCAAAATCCCTCCCCTCCCCTCTCTCTCTCCTCAAACCTGTCAGGGAAATGACTGGTATAAAACAGAACCCACTATTTCTCACTATCTGTTGGGATTCTATGAGGTGTGTTATTTGTAAACGTGGTGGAGATGAATGTGGAAAGCACAGGGATGCTTTTAGGAAGGCGGGTGAGCAACACATTACAAGTGACAACCAGGGTTACTTTGCCAGACTGCTGTCTGTTCCATCTGGTGATGAACTGTGAACATTTCTTTCAAATGACTGATATTATAGAAATGTTTTTACAGTCAGAGTCAAAAGAAGGAAATAATGGAGTGGTTGTGTTTCACAAGTTTGGGGAAGGGTGTAGTCTTCTGCTTTTATCTCTGTTTCCTGTGGCAGATAAAGAGTTTTTCTGCATTTGAACTGGCGTTTTAATAAGATAAGACACCCTCATTCAAGGATTTCCCATGTCCGATTGATCTCCCTTTCTTTTTTTTTTTTCTTTAACTCAAACTGGAGCTCTGTGACAACCTAGAAGGGTGGGAAGGGGAGGCAGGTGGGAGGAAGGTTCAAGAGGGAGGGTACATAGGTATACCTATGGCTGATTCATGTTGATGTTTGGTGGGTACCAATACAATATTGTAAAGCAATTATCCTTCAACTAAAAATAAATAAATTTAATTAAAAAAAAAAAACATACAGTGAGAGTTTAAGCTGCTGGTCAAGTGCACAGAAAATATTTTCTTGGTATACATGGTACTTGTGCCCTGGGGACTAATATTAATTACAAGTTCCATCTTACATCCATTAAAATGCACTTAGTCACTTAAAGAATAGGCCAGAGGTGCCATTTAAATAGACTACAGTATGAACAGCACACCCTGGAGTTGTGTAAGACAGAGACCCTGTCCCAAGGAATCTGTTATGTGCACTTCAGCAAAGAGCTTTCCACTGTTCTGAAAAGATTCCTAGGACTGGCTGAAATAGATGAACGACTCTATTAAAATGAGTTAAGTTTCTGGAAACAAAAGCTCTAAGAGCAGCAAAGCGACAGAAAAAAAAAGATAAAAAAATGAATATGTCTTAGGAGGAAATTAACTTCACCTTAAATATATACCCCTTCTTGGGTTACAATGAAATTTATTTCCACATCTGTAACAAGCCAATAAATAACTGGTTGGCTACTCTTCTATTATCTGAACCTGAAAACTTATCTTCAATTTGTGCTTAAAAGCTTTCATTGACATGTCACATATGTTGAAAAGATTCAGCTAAGAGCATTAAGAAATGCTATTCACAAATCTAGCTTTATGGTCAGTTTCACTTCTCTGAGCTGAATCTTCTAAGATCACTGTGACACCTGAAGAAACTAAGGAATTATAACCTGATGATCTCACGGTTCAGAAAGTGACTCTCAAACTTAATAAATTCAACAAATCTTATTAAGTCATTTCATGTCTTACTTAAACCTAATTCTATCCAGAGAATGGTTTATGGAATAATCTGTGCTTAGAAAACATTTGATTACTATGGAAGTCAAAATCTCTTTAATATAAATTAAAAACACCGTGTGAGGGGGAAGGAGACATATAGAACCTAAACACCCAGAGAACTGGGTTACTCCTTTCTGGAAAGTAAAATGAAGCTAAGGAGGAGAGAAGTAGAAACACAAGAGTGAGAAGGCATGAATATGTCTGGAAAGGAATCTTGGGGACAAAATGCCTCAGTCAACTCTGCTGATATATTTCTTTCTTCTCATGATGTGGACCATTTTTAAAGTCTTTATTGAATTTGTTACAACATTGCTTCTGTTTTATGTTTTGGTTTTTTGGCTGCGAGGAATGTGAAATCTTAGCTCCCTGACCAGGGATCGAACCCATACCCTCTGTACTAGAAGACAAAGTCTTAACCACTGGACTCCCAGGGAAATCCTTGCTAATAATTTCTGACTCAAGAACAACCCTCATTCCCTCTTCCTTCTACCACCCCATTTTGGCCATTTTCTTATTTCTTTACATTTTCTCCAGAGGATCTTTTAGGAAAGAGAAATAGTACATCTCTAAAAGGGATTGGAAAGAAAAAAAGAAAAGTCTAAAATTAGAGAATTTGCCAGCTAAGGTACATCCATATACCCACACTCAGTTATCTTCCAGACATAATCGACCTCTTCTTAACTTTGCAAAGTCCTCAAAGAAAATGCTTCACATCATAAATTATATCTAGAATCACATTTCAGCTCAGGCTATATCTGTCAACACCCTTGAAGGCATTTAATCGTTTATTAGCACTAGGCATGTTTCTCTAAAAATCATCAACCATTGCATATTAGCTACACGGTGAAAACCTTATTTGGTTTTCTTTAGAGAATGAAGACCCTGGCTCCCTGGCTTCAAAACAACATGGTCTTGGCTCTATCATCCTCTTGTACAACTATGGAAATACCTTCAGTCTTGAACTATTCATTTAAAATGAGCAAAGGAAAAAATGTAAAGCCTTTGATAGATAAGCCTTACCATGTTGAAAGAGACATTGCCTTGACATTTTAAGAACCTTAGATTTATGAAGTGACCGAGTGACAGATCAAAGGCAAACACAAGAAGAATCATAGAGTTAACCCCGGGAAGCCTTCCATTGTCCACGGCCAAGGGCTTCCCAATCATTTTGTCACAGGCATCCATGGGCAAAATGTGAAGCAGTGAATCAGAACTAGGAAGCCTTGAGTTTCTGGGTTATTTGACATCTGCTGTCGACCTCTTATTCCGCGATGGCCAATAGCCTCATATATATAGAAAAAAGAACAAAAATCCCCCTTTCTTTTTCATTTGGACAGTTACAAAAAGACGAGTAGGTCTGTCAACAGCATTTGTCTGTGGTTGACTGTTATAGGGTGTTGAAGTGTTAGTTATATTTATTGATTGATTCAAGGTCATTCAAAATGAATAGTCTTACTCTTTATTAATACTTTTAAAATATTACTACTTCAAATATGATTAATGGTGATCCTTAAATTTTTTTTTGTTTGTTTTGCTTTAAATGAATGAATCTCTAAAGTATCTAGGTTTGGTTCTGGGTACAAAACGCTTCTTCTACTAACATATCTCTGTGTGCTCAGTTGCATCTGACTCTGCGACCTCATCGACTGTAGCCCGCCAGGCTCCTCTGTCCACGGAATTCTCCAGGCAAGAATACTGGCATGGATTGCCATTTCTACCTCCAGAGGATCTTCCTGACCCAGGGATCGAACTTGTATCTTCTGCATTAGCAGGCGGATTCTTTACTGCTAAACTGCCGGTGAACCCTAACATATCTCCGGATATTACTAAAATATCACAGTTACTTAATTGAACATGTGAACAGTATTGTTATCTTGGGCAAAATCAGACTTGCTTACTCAATGATGGGGGCTTCCCTGGTGGATCAGCAGTAAAGAATCCACCTGCCAATGCAAGACACCCTGGTTTAATCCCTGAGTCGGGAAGATCCCCTGGAGAAGGAAATGGCAGCCCACTCCAGTATTCTTGCCTGGGAAATCCCATGGACAGAGGAGCCTGGCAGCCTACAGTCCTGGGGGTTGCAAAAGAGTCAGCAACAAAACAATGACAACAATAAGAACAACTCCATGATACCTTCTTGTGTTGCTATATACACATAAACTTCCATTTATTAATCAGAGAAGTATAACTTCAAAAGTTAAATTTGATGGTGTTCTGTTCACTTCTACTTCTAACTATGAAACTAGTTAATCATACACAGACTTGTTAAGTGCTAGAAGTAGTCTAAGATTGGAAAGTGAGAAAGGTGCTTTTGATTGAAATATAGCTTTGATTGTGTCGCAAGCAGGAAAGCCTATCGGACAAGGTCACTACAAGGTCATTTCACTCAAAACTCATTTGAGGGTTCAGTGAAGCAATTCCCATTTTGACATACCAGCATTTTAATGTTACATGTATTCCACCTGAAGTAGCTAAATGTTAAAGATCAGTAGTTTTTGCCTCTCAGACATACGAAGGCAGCCTCTTTGCCTCCAACAGTAGCCTCCAAAGTCTTAACAATAAAACCATCTAGAGGCACTCCAAACAGGTCACCAGCTTAATTTTTAGAAAGCTCTCCACCACCACTAGACATCTGATTATACTTGGATCCTTATCAAAATAATGTCCATGTAGATATCTGTCATCAATTTACAAGGAGATTTGTTTTCAAATGCCCGGTGTGTGCGTGTGAGAGCTCTGTTGTGTCTAACTCTTTGCAACCCCATGGGCTGTAGCCCACCAGCAAAAAAAAAAAAGTCCATGGAATTTTCCAGGTAAGAATACTGGAGCAGTTTGCCATTTTCTTCTCCAGCAATCTTCCCGACCTGGGGATTGAAACTGCATCTCATACCTTTTGGCTCTTTCCCAGTAGGACCACCTGGGAAGATACTAAATGCAATTTGCTTACACATAGAGGAAACTTATTTCTATTATTTACTATATTTATGTTAACTATATATATCAACTCAGTTATGCATGTAAATACAGCACAAAGAGAGTAAATTTGTTACAATTTATAAGTTCGATATTTGCTCAAGCATTTTTAACTTCTTGAGATGTTAAGAGAAGTTGCAGAAATTTTAACTTCAACTTGCATTCAAGGTTTTTTAAAAATATCACTGCTAATCCAAACCAAGCCAAACCAACTAATCAACCAATCACTAGCAACACATAAACCTTCACAGCATCTATAAATACACTCAGCTCTTCCTATGCAACTTTGACACCGCTGCTACGCCAGGATGCTACAGGCAACAAACATCTAGATTATTTAATTTGTTTTAGTCTTACAAGAAGGACACAATAAGTAGTTTGTGAATAAGGAGAGATTCACCCTCCCATCAGATACTTAAACACCAGTTTTTGGGTCAGTATACACATAGCCCATATAAATACTGGCAAAGTGATTCATGTTATATTTTAGAGATAGACATTGATACATATATATGTGTGTATATATGTATGTATATAAGTGTGTGTGTGTATATATATACATATATACATATACATATATATACATATACATATATATATTATATATAAGGGCTTCTCTTGTGGCTTAGCTGGTAAAGAATCTGCCTGCAATGTGGGAGACCTCGGTTTGATCCCTGGGTTGGGAAGATCCCCTGGAGAAGGGAATGGCTACCCACTCCAGTATTCTTGCCTGGAAAATCCCATGGACAGAGGAGACTGGCAGGCTGCAGTCCATGGGGTCGCAAAGAGTTGTACTTGTCTAAGCCACTAGCACTTTCACTTTTATATATATATGAAAGTGAAAGTTTCTCAGTCGCATCCGACTCTTTGTGACCCCATGGACATATAGTCCATGGAATTCTCCAGGCCAGAATACTGGAGTGGGTAGCCTTTCCCTTCTCCAGGGGATCTTCCCGACCCAGGGATTGAACCGAGGTCTCCTGTATTGCAGGCAGATTCTTTTAATGTCTGAGCCACCAGGGAAACCCATAAAAAGAGGGCTTCTGACCAGGGCTCTCACCAGAGCTTCTGAGTCAGGGAGGAAATCCTGAGAGACAGAGTGGGAGACTCAGCAAACTGAAGCTCTAAAAGGGTTTCAGATAATCATGTGAAATGCTGGAAATAAAAGCTTATTTCTCCTTCTCAGCAACACACACTGGGTTGTCACTATATTACGTAAGAGCATCCAGATGAAAAATGAAATGCAAGCATCCAGAGAGGATGTTTAAAAATATGTAAATATATATGTATATACATATTAATATGTAAATATATTAAATGTTATAAAAATGTATAGATAAGTAGAGAGGTGAATATCATTGGTCACAGTACCTGGTACAATGTAACCAAGTAAATGTTATTAGAATGTGTATGAGTGCATGTGTCAATAAGAATGGAAACTTTTTTTTCCAGCTTTTGCCATTATAAGCATGACTACAAACAACATCTTTGTATACCTTTGTAACATCTTACATAAACTAGTGACTCAAACTAATACAACAAAGCTAGTACAACAATAACTTTGGGGGACCGTATAGCAATGTCTATCAAAATTACAAAGGCACACATCCTTTGATTCAATAATTCTAATTCTAGAAATTTATCCTTCAACTATAGTCACACATGTGTACAAAGCCATACAAAGAAGTTATTTGTAGTCACGCTTATGATGGCAAAAGTTGAAAAGCAAATTTCCATTCTTATTCACACACACTCGCTTACACATTTTAGTAACATTTATTACTTAGTTACTTCGTACCAGGTACTGTGACCAATGATATTCACCCATCTACTTATCTATACATTCTTATAACATTTAGTATATTTACATATGAATATGTATATACATATATGTGCATGTGTGTGCTCAGTCGCTTCAGCCCTGCCCTATTCTTTGTGACCCCAGGGACGGGTACTTGGCAGGCTCCTCTGTCCATGGGATTTTCCCAGCAAGAATACTGGAGTGGGTTGTCATGCCTTCTTCCAACTGATTCAGGGATTGAACCCATGTCTCCTGCATCCCCTGCATTGGCAGGAGGATTCTTTACCGCTGAGCCATTGGGGAAGCCCATATACACATACACTTATATATTTTTAAAGGTCCTCTTTGGATGCTTGCATTTTATTTTCATCTAGATGCTCTTATGTAATACAATGACAGCCCCAGTGTGTGTTGCTGAGAAGGAGAAATAAGCTTTTATTTCTAACATGCTTACTTGCCTATCTGAAGCCCCCTTCGAGCTTCAGTTTGCTGAGTCTCCCACAACATCTGTCAGTCAGGATTTCCTCCCTGACATAGGAGCCCTGGTGAGAGAACTGACTCTGTCTAGAAGTTTCCAGAGAACAGTTCCTTGAAGGAGTTGAGGCAGAAGATACACATGCCGTGAGGCTTGTCAGCGCTCACAGTAGCCCCTCCCTGAGAAGTCCCATCCCGTTTCTACAACTGCATCAAGGCGCACGCTTTTCAGCCAAATCTGTGACATTTTGTGGTTTGTCAACTTTATTGAACTCTAGAATTACTGAACTCCAGATTAAAGTTACAGATTCATGTTGAAGTTTCTACACCCGGGGTAAACAAATAGATGAGTTGCAGTATTCTATGAACCCTCAGAAATTGTGAATATATATTATATTATGTACTAATTATAATGCTCAGATGGTATAGAATCCACCTGCAATGTGAGAGACTCAGGTTGGATCCCTGGGTTGGAAAGATCCCCTGGAGAAGGAAAGGGCTACCCACTCCAGTATTCTTGCCTGGAGAATTCCATCCTGCTGGACATGGGGTCACAAAGAGTTGGACAAGACTGAGTAACTAACACTTTTTCTTTCATACACAAATTATCTATTTATATATTAATTTATATAGCATATAACATAGATAATTAACTGGATTTTCAAGAGACTAGTAACACTCCACAAAAACAAAATTAGAAATCACTAGAGCATCCCACTTTAGGCTAAATTTAAATGACACTCATAATTCACTTGAGTTCCTTTGTGTGAAGTATAATACTTGACTACTGTGAAATTCTAAATGCAAAAAATTTAAACTTCCTTATATAGTGACACAATTATTTAAAGAAATAAATGGCATTTAACTAGTCCTGGATTAGGTGTTTTCGTAAATAAAGGCTTTAGAATAACAAACAGTGATATTATCAATTTTATACATTATAGATCATCCAAGGGGAATTTCGGGAGATAGAAATCTTCAGATGACAAAATTAAAACTGAAAATGCTTCCCAAGTAGCCTACTGTGTGGTAATGTATCACACAATTGCACCATTATACTCCAATGAGGTCCTAACAATATTCCAGGCTGGAGGAGGTCATGCTGTGAGCAGCTCAATCTGTGCAGGGTGGGAGGACCATGGGTTCTAGGGCCAGAAGGCCTGGGTTCAAGCCCTAGTTTCATCACTTTCTAGTGGTGTGACATCATCAAGCAAGTTACTTCTTCATCTCTTGAAAATGCAATTTCCCCATCAAACAGGGGTGATAACAATACTACCTCCATAGGCTTTCTCGTAGTGATTGAAATGAACAAAACCAAGTACACAGTGGATAATAAATGGTAATCATTATTATTATATTATGTCTCAAGTGACACATATTTATGCATGTTATAAACATAAACTGAAGGCCACTGTGTAGGATTCAGTGATGGCAAACCTAGCAACAGGACCTAATTCTAGGTGATGGATTTGTTCATAGCTAATAAGGATGACTACAGGGCCGGATTTGTAATGACTCATTAGTTTGTTTATTTCAGAAACAGAAACACAGGTTGAACAGACTTAATGGTTTCAGGGAAAAGAATGTAACTTCCTAGGGAAATCGTAAAAGAATTTGAAAGGGAAGGAAAACCTGTGTGCCCCTTTGGGAACAGGCTCGTCTTTGGTTTATTGAATGTAATAATTTGGCTGGGCAGAGAAAGTAAGATGGCCCTGGAAGAGCTGATTTACATCTGGTGCCCTCAATCCTACCTTCCCTACAGGATTTCACCTGCCAGCTGACTCAGGAGTTAGGAGGATATCTAAGTGGGCTCACCACATGGCGTTTCCTGGCACCTTCCTTAACAGATCTTTCACAAAACTAGCAAAACTAGATGTAATCTCCCTTTTCAGAAGGATCTTACGATGCTGGGAAAGATTGAGGGCAGGAGGAGAAGGGGGTGACAGAGGATGAGATAGTTGGAGAGCGTCACTGACTCAATGGACATGAGTTTGAACAAACTCCAAGAGATGGTAAAGGACGGGGGAGCCTGGTGTGCTGCAGTCCATGGGGTCACAAAGAGGTGGACACGTTAGCGAATGAACAACAAGAAATCACTTACTTTAAAGTGTTTTCACAACACCTTGTACTCTAAAGTTGCTTAAGTCAGGTTTGAGGAATGCCTCTGCCACATCGGAACAGTAAGACTTGGTCTTTAGGACTCCTAAAATGGGTTACTTTTGGTTCTAATGGAGATGGGACTGCATGTAAGGGACACATTTCAGCCTATACTTCTCCCAGGAAATCCTCAGAGTTCATCAAAACTGGTAGTCACACAGGAAATTAAGATTTCATCTATTTATCCCTCATTTCTGGGAGTGTTTCTTTCTAGGACCTGGCTCCTAATCCAAAGGTGAAGGTGAAGTCGCTCAGTCGTGTCTGACTCTTTGCGTCCCCATGGACTGTAGCCTACCAGGCTCTTCCATCCATGGGATTTTCCAGACAAGAGTACTGGAATGGGTTGCCATTTCCTTCTCCTCTAATCCAAATACTATCTCTAAATCTTAAAAAAAAAAAATCTCTAGAATTCTTTAATGTGTGACTTTTTGGATTAGAATTTCCAGAGATTCATAAAAGGCAACTTAAAAGCATCCTATCTGGTAACTTCTCCTGTCACAAAGCTTCAAGAATTCCCCACAACCTTTTCCTAACCCTACATGCCTTCCCCCCCACGACCCCCACTCTTGTACTGAGCCCAGAACTAGCTTTAGGAAAATCCCCAATGTACATTCTGAGTCCCTCACACTTTTGGTTCTGTGTGGATGGGTGACTTCCTATGGCTGATTATGATAGGGATGCAGAGTTTTACATATTTGCATAGTCCTTTAAAATATTCCATCTCTTTCCCTTAGGCTGTTTTCTCAATGCCGCCAAATTCCAGTTGGTGGATACTAGCAGCTTACTGTAGAATTGAGGACACTGAGGTCCAGAGATGTTGGAATGTGTTCAGAGCTTCACAGCAAGCGAGAGTCAAATCACGTGGGGGTTTGTGTCCTGCCCTACTCTTCATGCCCATATCCTCTGATGCCAGTGGTAATCACACAATGATGTTAGCTACTCAAACTGTGACAGACTGCAGTTGAGTGTTCTTGGTCTTGTCCACAAAGTAATTGATGGGGTGCAGTTTGCACTTTGGAACCTGACTGATTGGGCCTGATTTTCCTCAGCTCCATCCCTTACTCCTTGTGAGATCTTGAGCATCCTATCATTGATAAAATGGAGTCATATCTACTCATAGGTTGTCAGAAGGAGGAAAGGAAAGTAACACATTTATCCCGGTGCTTGGCCCATCATAGGCATTCAGTAAAGACCAGATATGATACAGTCATTCACAGCAGATGAACTGTGTTTTCCCACTCACCTGTCTGGGACTCTTTCTCTTAGGCCATTTGTTTTCTAAAAACCTATTTGCTTCCCAAGGTTAGTATGCATATGAATCACATAGGTATTTTAAGATGCAGGTTCTGATTTAATAAATCTGGGGTGGACCTGGAGCTCTAACAAGCTTTCAGGTGATAACAATCTGCCAGTCCATGGTCCATCAATCTCTGAGCAGAGAGAATATACTTTTGCGAGTTGAATTTAGGGACAAGGTCCTTCAAGACCAGTGCCTTTCAAACTTTACCTGGAGGGCTTGTTAAAATACATTTCTAAGGAGTTCCCAAGTTATATTTAGGCAGCTGGTCTGGGGACTATGCTTTTTCTAGGCTTAGCAGGGGGCTACTGAAACCAGAAGGGTGTTTAGTTCCAATGATTATTGGAAGTATGGGGGAATCAGGGGTGTGGGGCCTAAGGGTGGAGGTGGGGGAGTTGGGGGGGGTGGCTCTTCTTGAGGAACCTCCCTGCAAAGACTTTCCCATCTTCCCGGTCCTAAGGGTGCGCCCTCCCATCGCGATCCTAGCAGGCACCCCTTACCTTGTAGGTATTGATGGGGATATCAATGATAATGTGCAGCAGGTCTCCGAGAGCCAGGCTGGCTATCAAGATATTTGGACCGTTTCGCATGCACTTGTTCTTGTAAATGATTCTCAGCAGCGTGGAGTTTCCGATGATGCCCAGCACGAACACTAGGCAGGACACCACCGTGTTGATGTACTTGAAAGTCTCCTTGATCTCTATGGGTCCGTCGCACGGGGGCGGGGTGCGCGGTGGGATTCCCGCCATCCTTCCCCCTCTAGGCATCTGCGGTGTTGCGGACGATCGCGGCTCGCTGGCGTTGGACCTCCTGGGCCAGGAGGTCTCAGTCGGGGTCTCCATCATCTCTACGGTCCCCAGAAGTGGCTGAGTGGCCCCGGCGGGCGGGAATTCCCTCTCTTCAGCTTGGATCCCCGCCACGCCGCAGGCAAGGATCAGCGCCACCAGGGCGCGTCCGCACAAGCTGGGCAGCGGCTGCATGCTGCTGCCTGCTCCAGAGGGAGTCGGGTGGCCGCTCCTCAGCTTTCCGAGTCTAGAGACCAGCAAGGGAAGGAAGACAGGACAGCCGGGTCAGCGTCCCCAGCCACGCCCCTGCAAGCCGCTATTCCGGAGCGCAGCAGCGCTCGCACTCTCCGCGCGCGAAAGTATTAATAAGTCGAGCCGGCGCCGGAGTGGGGAACTCTGGCGCGTGGTACTCGCCTGCGCCCCTAGACCGTCCCTCCAGAGCCAGCTTTCGCTGGCTTTTCCTCCCCTGCGTCCCCTGAGGGGTAAATGACTCGCAGTGGGGCGGGGTATCCTGGAAGGGGTGTGACGGGGAGGAAAGGATGGGTGTCCAAAGCAAAGCTTTGAGCTCCCGGTGTGCGCAGAGAGAGCAGTATTCATGTTCCGGCCAAGGGCGCGCGGCGACGGGGAAATCAAGGCACCTAGAAATCAAGGGCATCGCCAGTCTTTGCATTTGACTCCACAACAACCCCGGATGCCGCGTGTCTGGACTCCCAAACCCCTTCCTTCCCCGCTGCCTGTGGTCGGACTCCTCCGCCGCCCCCCCGCCCCCCGTCCCCCACCCAAACACACACCCCAGGACTGCGCCGGCTGACCCGGAAAATCTCCCGGACATCGCCACTCGGTCTGGTTGTAAGAGTCTCTATCTGGATTGACTCGGAAGTTTCTATCCGCTCCGAGTGAGTTCAAACACTCAAACCCTCTCCTTCACTCCAATCCCATTTTAATCTGCTGTAGCTACACGTTAAAACACACACACACCCCTAACAAGTAATCCAAACTGAAGCCCCAGGATAAGGTTCAATCACAGATTTGAATTAAACACCAAGCAGAACGGTTACCTCTCGGTCCGGACGCACCAGGCTGGGACTTGCTTCCCCCGGCGCGCGGCTGGGCTCCCGGCCGCCCGGGAGCAGAGCGCGCCTCGCTTCAGCAGCGGGAGGGTCTGGCTCTGACGAAACGCCGAGGGAATGCCTGACCGTGGAGCCTCCGCAGTTTGCTCGGGATCCTTGCTGTCCCTAGACAAGTACTTTTATTCATTCGTCCCTTCCCCATCAATCACCACCAGACTCCTCCCGTCCCTAGCGACCGCGCAGCAACCTTTCCCCTGGGGCGACGCCTGGACAGCATCAGTCGGACCGGCCGCTGCCATGCTGGGCAGTCCTCGGCCAGAGATGCGTCCTGGAAGGCTGTGGACTTGTCATGGCTCAAAGTGCTTCAGACGACGAGCCTCGGCCAAGGGCAAGTTTTTACACAACTCCTGGCCCTCGAGGCTCCAGACTGGAACCTGGCTCTGAATTAAATGTGTTTAATGCCCGCTTCCCAGGTGGTGCTAGTCGTAAAGAGCCCACCTGCCAGGGCAGGAGACAAGAGACTAGGGTTGCATCCCTGGGTCGGGAAGATTCCCTGGAGGAAGATATGGCAACCCACCCCAGTATTCTTACCTGGAGAAGCCCCATGGAGAGAGGAGCCTGTCGGGCTACAGTCCATAGGGTTGCACAGAGTCTGAAGTGATTGAACACAGGCACACACAATGTCTGCTAAGACTCCCCCCTCCAAAAGTTAAATATCCTACGGTGATACCTAAACTTCGATTAGTTGGGGGTGGAGAGTGCTCTTGGCTTTTTAAAAAAGTTATTTATTTACTTTAATTGGAGGACAATTACTTTACAATATTGTGATGATTTTTGCCATACATCAGTATGAATCAGCCATAAGCATACATGTGTCACCTCCAGCCTGAACCCCGACCCGCACCTCCCTTCTCACCCTATTCCGGCTTTGGGTGCCCTCCGTCATACATCAAACTCCCTGCTGCCGATGCTAAGTCACTTCAGTCATGTCCGACTCTGTGCGACCCCATGGACAGCAGCCCACCAGACTCCTCTGTCCACGGAATTCTCCAGGCAAGAATACTGGGGTGGGTTGCCATTTCCTTTTCCAACATCAAACTCCCACTGACTATCTATTTTGCATATGGTAATGTATATGTTTCAATGCTATTTCTCAGATCATCCCACCCTCTTCTCCCACTGAGTCCAAAAGTTTTCCTGTTAAGTCTGCACGGGCCCCCACCAGCATGGAAGAGCTCTAGCCTTTCTTCTCAAGCCCCATCACTGCCCTGAGAGAGAATTAAAATTCCTCCCTCCTTTTCTCTAGCGTTGGCTCTTCTCTCTTCCTGCTATGTCTTAAAGTGCTATTGTCAGCCTATCTCCGGATTTTATTACTGTCAGAACCTGATACCTATCGGGGGCATGAAAATAATCAGAGAGCTAACATTCAGATTTAGGATATTTATCAGCAGAGCCATGAAGTGAATTCTTCCTATCCATTCTTGAGCTCAATTTTTAAGGGGTAGAAAGAAATAACACTGGCTGAGAATTGTGGCCAGTTTTAGCTAGATTATATAGAACAGAAATGAGAAATTCAGGCTGTACAGTGTACACTGGATGTTACTTTGCTGTTCTCCAGTCAGCTAAGTCCCTGTTGGAGCTGTGAAATTTCAGACCCAGGAGGAGCCACTCTTTGCAGCAATCCACCTGGTGTCTAGGTGGGTCATTCTTAGCTTCACAGCTGGTTAATGGCAGAGGTGGGACCAGAATCTTGGATTTTGGGGCTTCGATACAAAGTTTTCTGGGAAAACCTAAGTAGGAAATCAATTTCTATTTTAAAAGGTGAACTTTAAGTGTGAAATATGGTCTAAAGAACATGATTAAGAAGTAATGCTAAAGGAATGAGAAATATGGTCTGGAGTTGTGAGTACTAATTCCAGATCTGGCTATTTTGAGCCCAGTACTCATCCTTCCTGTCTTGGTAAAAAACAAAGTCAACATTCAGTTGCTTCAAAACTGAGTCAAGTGACAATACAGAGTGTTATGTGAATGAGAAATTAAATGGATGTATTTGGAGTATATTGTGCTCAGTTTTGGACCTGTCCTTCTCCCCTATGGCAGGCACATAGAGCCCAACGATGCGGTTACTTTCTTTTCCCCCCTAGTCACTCCCCCATCTTCACTGCCCTCTCCAGTCATGCTTCTGCCACCCAGTCCTGGATGTCTATTCTGATTCTCACCAAGATCTCTCTCTCCTTTTTTCTCTTAGCGCTTTAAGACTGTTAAATACAACTGAGCACTTGATCACATCGAGGCTTTCATGGCTCAAGGTTGGTTTCATGTGTATTCTCTTCTTTTTCAGGACAGGGACAGAATGATAGGTTCTTTCTGAGCCACCCCAATATACCTGCCACAAGCTGAGCTCCAGAAATAATTTTTATAGATGTGATAATTACATTTTGAGTTATTTAATTGAATTATATTTTAACAATCGTAGTCATAAGTCTCAGGGTCAAAGCCAAATAATAAGGTAAATATACACATTCCTCACCTGAAACTTAAAATACAATATTGGCTACCTACTCCAGGACCAGGAAACCTGAGATTCCCTGGTGGCTCAGATGGTAAAGAGTCTGTCTGCAATGCAGGAGACCAGAGTTTGATCCCTGGTTTGGGAAGATACCCTTGAGAAGGAAATGGCAACCCACTCCAGTATTCTTACCTGGAAAATTCCATGGACGGAGGAGCCTGGTGGGCTACAGTCCATGGGGTCACAAAGAGTCGGAAACGACTGGGTGACTAATACACATACACTAGAGGACGTACTAGGCACCTCATCCACAGGATCTTATTTACTCCCTCATCATAGTCTTTGGGTTAGGAATTATTTTTCATGATTTTATAGGTAGTGAAATCAAGCTATAGAGATGCGTGTAAGATCATGTGGTTGGTTAGTTGTTGGGATTAAGATTTCCATCTAGGATTCGAATCTGAGTCTATCTGGTTACACAGACTGCACTTTTAATTAACTCCATAGATTCTACACATATATATTTTTTTTAATTTGGGAAAGCAGTATTTTAGACATCAGAATATTCAGTTGAAATTTAACCTTCAGCTGAGTGAAAATGGTAAAGGTAATGATGTGAAAGTTTCCTTACTTGCTCCTCATGAATGACCCTAATCAAGTCACGAGAAGTTGAGTCTCAGTTTCCTCTTCTGTAAAATAGAGGGAAAGGACTAGATGATTTTTAAAGCTGTCTCATTTTAATCCATCAGTTTGACAGATAAGCTAACTGATCCTAGAAGTGTGTGAGTGTGTGTGTGTGTGCGTGTGTGCTCAGTGACCTGAAAAGCAGAAAAGTGAGGAGAGATCTCATGCCAGACCTTATTTTTCTTCTTTGTACTTTCTCTGCTACTCATGGCTTGGGCACTACTACTACAGATATAAGGGTTTTTTTTTCACCTAATGACTTAAAAGCCTGTATTGATAAACTTTATTTATAAATTCACCAGTAGCTAAAGTGTTGTGTAAACACTTTTCAGTTGTAAATAGGAGAAAAAAATTGGATCAAGTTTTAATAATTCTTTCCTGGAAACTTTTGGGTTTGAACTAATTCCACTGTTAGCATTTATGAAGGGAATTTCTTTTTTTGACTTCATAAATATGGGATCTTTTACAAAGTTGCTTTTATGAAGACACTTTTTGAAGCACCTTAGGAAGTACTTCAAAATCATAGATTGGCTAAAGTCACCAAAGACAGAAAGGGTGGTGAAGAACAATGTCCCACAATCCCTTTCAAATGCTTTAACTAGAAAGTCTTGAAGACATGGTTGAATGCACTTCAGAATTCATTTCTCAAAGATGTTTGAGAAATGGGGAGCTCACCCAAAGCAAACCTTTTCCCCTGGTAAGAGAACAAAGAAAAAAGAAATCCCTTATAGTCACAAGAAAAAGCTAACGCTTTCATGTGATCCCCTTGCTATGAATGTACCTTTCGAAATATGCCTGCCATTCCCTAAACCATCAATGCTGGGGAACACAGTGTATGAAAAACAGAAAGAGTTGGTTCAGCTGCTCTCCACATATCTCCCCTAGGAACAGATCTGATGATCAAATAGAGGTTGAAGTAAGCCAAATAGAAGATTTAAAGTGACTGTACAAATCAACAGCAAGCAGTCTGAGCCTTTCTATTTTTGAATTTTTCTCATATATTAAGCGACTGTAGCTATTTGGGCCTTATGGCTAAGGATGCTTTTTTAAGGCTTTCAAAGTGAAAGTATAATTTACATGTAGCTAAATGGACAGACTTCCCTGGTGGCTCAGTGGTAAAAGAATCCCTCTGCCAGTGCAGGAGACATGGATTTGATCCCTGGGTCAGGAAGATCCCCCGGAGGAGGAAATGGCAACCCACTCCAGTATTCTTGCCTAGGAAAACCCATGGATAGAGGAGCCTGGAGGACTACAGTCCATGGGGTTGCAAAGAGTCAGACATGACTTAGTGACTAAACAACCACAAGTGAACAGGGAGTAAGGGCACAATTTTCACTATTGGACGACTTTTGACAAATGCATGCTCCCTGTGACCCATACTTACCAGGGATTTTTTGAAAATGCATTTATTCTTCTTTTAAAGTAGCAACATTTGAATATTTTGGATCTGGATACTATTCCTATGAAATTTTTTATTTAGACATCATTTCTACTCTAGTAACTTATTTTATACATGTTATCAGTTTCTGTGATTGAAACATGATTCATTAGAGGTGTGCTTATAATTTACAGAATCTAAAGTTTGAAACTTTATTGATAATTGCTTGACAATACCCCTAAAGTCATGAAAGTTTGATAGGATTTTAGTAACTAGAAATAAGACATAACTAGTTATCTGCTTAGAGGAAATACGGAAAATAACAAGGCCACACTTCCTTTATTTCCTGAGAAAAGCAGCATAGTTCAAATACCTCAGGCTAAAGTCTACTTTAATTAAAGGACTTAATTAAAGGATTTGCTCTCTTGCTTATGGCTTGAGAAATTTTTATATTTCTTTCTTTGATGTACTTTTTGGACACCAATGTCAGTAAAAGAAAAAAAAAAATGAGTATAAGCTGGTCTACAAAATCCTTAAAACTGTTCACAAGAACTACTTGGCACAACTTAAAAATGTATTAGAAATCCCTTCTAAGCAAGCAGTTCAACCTGGGCTCTCTTGGTTTGCCAAGAGCACACTTAGCATTTACAGAAATTATTCTTAGTCCATTCAATCATGGACAAAACACTCCCATTTCTTGATATTAGAATAATCCCATCATGTGTCAGGAACTCCTTTGAGGGGCTGTTATTTCATTGGGATGTAATTTATGATGAATTTATAGATCATTTCCTCTAACTCTATTTTCTTTAATTTTCACCTTTCCTCATTTCCATTCTTTTAATATCCAAAAAAGAATGTTCAAAAAGATATTAGTCAAAGGAAGTTAGAAAGAAAGCAGGGAGTGAAATATGGGAACTCAATAATTCACTGTTGAATAAAGGAGAATTGCTATTTTCTTAAAGAAAGGAGTTCTTTGCAGTACAAAATAGAATGTGCTAGGAGACAATTCTTTTTATCAAATTAACACAGCAGGCTTTAAAAAAATGTGTTTGATCAATGAGGTATTTTTATTTCATTTTTGCTAATAATTTAAGTCTGGATTTTAATGAAAATATTTTCAATCAAATTCTGCTGACATCTTTAAAAAGTTTCCTATCCGTTGAGATCTATTAGTAGAAGAATAGAAAAGTTTGAACTACAAATGTAAAGGGAAACTGAATTTCCTGGAAGTTCATTTACCTTACATAAGATGAAAAATTTGATCTCCAGTCCAAACTAAAATAAGTATCTCAGAATTATGACACCTTTGTTAAGGTGAGGCATTATGAGGGGTTTTCAAAGCTGTGCCTGATTTCATAAGGCTGTTTTGGTCAGTGACTCAGTGGTAAAGAATCTGTCTGCAGGACAGGAGACACAGGTTCAGTCCCTGGGCTGGGAAGATCCTCTGGAGAAGGAAATAACAAACCACTCCAGTATTCTTGCTGAGAAATCCCATGGACAGAGGAGCCTGGCGGGTTACGGTCCATGGGGTCGCAAAGACATGCCTTAGCGACTAAACGACAATAACAACGATTTAGAGATGGATGAGCAGAGAATTGCCTCTTCTATTTCAGGCCTTCTAGGAGGAACAGTTATTGCTACCTATGGAAACAGGGATTCTGAAGTGATTTATCAGCTATTAATTATTGACATTGCCCACATGCTCTCATAGGAAATGCACAGAAGACATACTTCCTTCAGGGGCTGCTGGTCATTTGAGGGGCCGCTGCAGAGGCGGTGGGTACCAAGCAGTTAGGTAGGGAGGCAGACAGGATATAGCAATAGGGAATCTGGCAAGTGGTTCCTCCTTTGAAAATCTACATTGTTTATTTTCTTATTGTGATAAAAAACACATAACATGACATTTACCATCTTAATCATTTGTAAGTGTACAGTTCATCTGTGCTGGGAATTGTTACAGGTCTCCAGTTTTCATCTTGCAAAACTGAACCTCTGTACCTTTCCCCTTATCTCCCAGGTCCTGGTAGCAACAGTTCTAATGTTTCTATGAATTTGAGAACTTTAGATACCCTTGTAATTGTCTTTTTGTGACTGGCTCACTTCACTTAGCCTAATCCTCAAGTTTCATCTATGTTGTAGCAGGTGACAGGACCTCCTCTCCTTTTAAGGCCCAATAATATTCCTTAATAATCCATTGTATGTATAAACCACATTTTGTGTAACCATTCTTCTGTCCATGGACATTGGGTTGCTTCCACCTTTTGGCTATTGTGAGTAATATTGCAGTGAAGATGTGATATGAACACACACTTCCAGAATTCGTATGTTGAAACCTAATCCTGTGATGGCAAACAGGAAATCACCGGCTGGGACTGGTGATCAGAACAACTTGGGCCAGAACTGATGAGCACGAACCATGTGCTGGACTTCTAACAAAATTTTCCTGAGGGTCAGAGCCCCTGGTGTCCTGTATGGGGGCTGCAGGCACACAACCTGAAGCTGACTTTCAGTCCATGTGAAAGGTTGTTTATTTCCCATCCTTACTCTTAAGAGGCAACACCTCTGAGTGCAACCCCAGATGGGGGACGGGGACCCCCACTCATGGTGTGTCCTGGACTCCAGCTTTTGTCCTCCTAGCTCTGCAAGGCTGGGAAGAAGCTGCCTCTTGCCACAACTGAACTGGTCAATGCCCGGGGGTGGCAAAAGCAGTATCAAAATGCCAGGCTTACTTCTCTGGTTTTATCATTTCTCAGAGAACTTGGCCTATTAATTCATTACCTTGCTAAATCTTTGGCTTCGAGCTGGTTAAAACACACATACACGCACAGTATATGTAAGATTACTACATAGTTTTTTCTCATCTTCATGAAAAAGATTGTCCTTTTTTTCATTATGGTTTATCACAGGATATTGAATATAGTTCCCTGTGCTGTACAGTAGGACCTTGCTGTTTATCGATCCAATATGTTAATATTAATAGTTTGTATCTGCTAAACCCAAACTCCCAGCCCTTCCCTCCCCCACCCCTTCCCCCTTGGCAACCACAGATTTGTTCTCTGTATCTGTAAATCTGTGTTTGCTTCATAGATACGTGCATTTGTGTTGAATGTTAGATTCTACATATAAGTGATATCATATGTTATTTTTCTTGCTCTTTCTGACTTTGCTTGGTAGGATAATCTCTAGGTCCATCCATGTTGCTGCAAATGCCATTATTTCATTCATAAGGAAGATTGTTCTTAATTGCCTAGTTCTCTGTTCATGGTCATAGAAGCCAGAGATTCAAAGATAACTGTGTGAGCACTGAGCATCCTTGATCTGGGAGCCTCAGTAAGTTCAGACATTTTCAAGTTGACGTAGGTTAAGGGTTGGACTCTAGAGGAATTGGACAGGCCTGAAATTGTACAAGAATGATATTAACAGAACCATCTGGGGAAATGTGAGGATTGGGGAAGTCTGTGTCTAGAAACTAGGTCAAGGGTTAGCACGGTGGGTGTACTCAAGACAAATTTAAGACAAATTTCTCCTTTTTGACAACTTGGTAAAAGGCCAGCTGAGGAGTTTAGGTGAAATCAACAATCAGGAACTTCATAGAAATGTTTTCATGATATTGTTCCCATTTCAAGGTAGTTGAAAAAGTAGGTGAATGATTATCATCACTGCAGTGCTTTAAATAAAATTTATCCTGACTAAGAGTTATAACATCTTTAGACATTCACAGTTGCTTTTCTTCTACTTTTATCCATCCATCCATCCATTCATCTATCTAGATATTCATAGTAAATAATCCATATCTTGTGAGGGAGTCAAGTATTTGTAGAAAAAAGTATATTTTATCTTTAATATGCAAGCAAGAAGACAAGCAATTAATCTTTTATTTTATCATCCTTTGGGCAGTAAATAAGATGCTACTTTTATTATGTATACATATATGTGTAGATTTATTATAATATTATATATGACTATAACTGTTTTGCCAAAAGTTTTACTTTCATTTTAGTTGGAAGGAAATTTGTTAACAAGAGAAATCTCTTGTTACTCACAAATAAACAATTTAAATTTCTTATGGAAAATTATTTGACAATTTCAATATACAGTCATTTAAAAGAAAAGATGTGGAAACAATAGAGAACAGTGTATACATCACCAAATTGGGCTAACAACCTATATCCAGACTTGAATAGCACTGGTAAGTCCCTTGTTAATAGCAATCCAGAGTCCTAATTGTGAAAGGGTTCCAGGTGGTGGATCTACCCTACAGGTAAGCCTTCAGATGGCAATGTGGGGGCTCCTGCTTATAACCCCAGGCTGCAAACTGATATCATCATCATCAGTTTGTGTGCAAAAATGCAGCTCTGTTTTAACTTTTACAATGCTGTTACAGTTTGTTTCACCTTGTGAGTCATAAGACTTCTTAGACCCTGGGAGGCTGGCCTGGTCCTCAGGGCTTAAAAGAGATTCCAAGACCCACTCCCTTTCTTATCTAAAGTATTGCCTGACTTGCTGTGCTTGCAGGCAGGCATGGAATCCAAGCAGAGCCCAGGTCAGTCAGGAACAAGTCAGAGGCCTGCTCTCTTGCTTCTGAAGCCTGAATAAGACTTTCTCCGTTTTAATTTCCATGACAATAGTATATCATCATATTTTTAAAGCTTTAATGTTAACCACTGTCTTATATCAAGAACCAAGTGACCTGATCTTTGGTGGTCCTCTTTTACCACCAAGAAATATTCTGAGGAAATATTTCATCCCTTCTGCTCACCACAGGGTGGTTCTGTTCTGGTATTGTTACCAAATATTTTATATATTTTTTTTCATGACAGTGTTTGTCGGTATAAAATTAGCTAGAGTACAAAATATTTTAAGGAGATTTGTTTCCAAAAGGAATGTTTTTTCCTGAAAAAGTTTACCACTGGAGGCATCAACAATGTGTTCGGCTGAAAACTAGCTCTAAAAAAACATGTTTAAGTTATTCAATCTGAAATATATAAATGAAAATGGCTTTGCACAAGATAAAAAATATAGCCCTTTCCCCTTGGAATTCCAGACATAATACAGCTTCTTGGAAATCAAGAGAAGATCAAGTCTGGGAACAATGCGATCCTTACCTTTAGGGAAAAGCTGTATTTGCCTGAGGGATGAAGGTAAAATGTCATGGTCTTGGTAACATTTTCACCAAATTATTTAAGAAGAATTTCCCAAGTATTTCTTAAAATATTTCTAATGCTTAATTTAACAACAATCATTGTCCAATCTCCAATTGTTAAAATAATTTTTCTAAGTGTCAAAGTTACTTAGAGCTCAGGCTGTCAGCAGAGGAACCAAAGCAATATGACTGAAGCATTTTCAGTTGTATTCAAACATGTATCAGGTTGAAATTTTAGGTGTAGACATTGACGAAGGTCAAAAGGTGAGTGATTCATTTCCTGTTCTTGTCAAGATGCTGCTTGTTACAACAGATTTCTGGAAGTGACTGACAGTGGAAATAATCATGCAAAGGGATTGTTTGTTTTGCCTGAGCAAGTGGACTGTGGGCCTAATACCAGGGATTGTTTTGATTATTAGAAATCCTCAGAGTATATGAGTGAGAAGACCAAAGCATACAGGATTCTGTCTTCCTTAACAGTTACTAATATGTAAGGGAAAAAGGTAAGATAAATATCAGATCTGATCATACAAATTGTACCTTTCATCTTCATGTCTGTGTGACTCTTCTTTGATACTTAGTGAAGTGTACTGGCTTCAGCTTGGTCTTATAACACAGCTTCTGTTTTCTTTGGTTGTTATTTTTAGTTACTCAGTGTGTCTGACTCTTTTGCAACCCCACGGACTGTAGCCTGCCAGGGTCTTCTGTCCATGGGATTTCCCAGGCATTAAGAATACTGGCAATGGCACCCCACTCCAGTACTCTTGCCTGGAAAATCCCATGGACGGAGGAGCCTGGTAGGCTGCAGTCCATGGGGTCACAAAGAGTCGGACATGAATGAGTGACTTCACTTTCACTTTTCACTTTCATGCATTGGAGAAGGAAATGGCAACCCAGTCCAGTGTTCTTGCCTGGAGAACCCCAGGGATGGGGGAGCCTGGTGGGGTGCCATCTATGGGGTAGCACAGAGTCAGACACGACTGAAGTGACTTAGCAGTAGCAGTAGCAGCAAGAATACTGGAATGGGTTACTATTTCCTTCTCCAGGGGAATCTTCCCAACCTGGGATGGAACCCATGTCTCCTGCATTGCAAGCGGATTCTTTACCACTGAGCCGCTGGGGCAGCCCATCTGCTCCCTTTAGATGGCCTTTATTTTTAAAAAAGTACATTAGAAGCCTTCCTCTTCTGTGGCTTATTTGCTATTATTTTTTGGCTAAGATCTATCTATCACTGTTTTGAAACAAGTCTTATTTCTTATATGAATTAGACGTTGCTATCTGAGGCTGCTTAGTTGCTTCAGTTGTGTCCAACTCTGTGTGACCCCATAGACTGTAGCTTAATAGGCTCCTCTGTGCATGGGATTCTCCAGGCAAGAATACTTACCTGGAATGTATACACCCAGAACTGAAATTGCTGGATCATATGGTAGCTCTCTTTTTAGCTTCCCGAGGAACCTCTATGCTGTTTTTAATAGTGGTTACACTGAGTATGTGGATTTCTTTGACTAAATATGTACGACAGTGGTATGCGGTGCTGTGCCCAGTCGCTCAGTTGTGCCTGACTCTCTGCAACCCCATGGACTGTAACCCACCAGGCTCCCCTGTCCATGGAATTCTCCAGGCCAGAATACTGGAGTGGGCTGCCATTCCCTTTTCCAGGAGATCTCAAACCAGAAATCGAACCCAGGTCTCTTGCATTGCAGGCAGATATTTTACCACTGAGGCACCAGGGAAGCCCCTAGATAATTCTTAAGGACCTGAAAATAGATTTGTACATGGCAGGAAAACTTTCCAATACTTCATTTATTTGGCTGTGCCGTCTTAATTGCAGTCTCTGGGATCTAGTTCACTGATCAGGGATCAAACGGGCCCCCACCTCCACCGACAGCATGGAATCTTAGCCACTGGACCATCAGGGAAGCCCCTCCAATGCTTCCTTGATAACAATCTTCCTTTTAAACCCCTGGACTAGAAAAAGGAGAGGCTCATGCCTTTTACAAAAGAGGTGGGCTGAAAAGCAGAAAAGAGCATGGGCCTTGGTCACGCTGAAACCTGGTCATTTATTTAGCTGAAAACACTTAAGTGAATCATTTTACCCCCATGTATCTCCTGAATAAAAAGGGAGTAAGAATAGTGACTCCATTGTAAAATTTAAGTTCTACAGTTTGTAAAGCATTTAGAGTAGTGCCTGGGAACTTCCTTGGTAGTCTAGTAGTTAAGACTTCACATTCCCAATGCAAGGGGCCCCGGTTCCATCCCTGGCTGGGGAAAGATCCTGCATGCTGGCCAGTGTGGCAAAAAAAAAAAAAAAAGAAACCAACAAAAACACTTAAAAAAAGAATAGTACTTGGGATAGAGTGACCATCTAGAAATATCAGAGATCATTTTTATTAATAACACATTTTCTATTTGAGGGTAAATATTAGGGTGGGGACACTGCATGACGGAGTCTTTCAGATGAGGGCTTGTTTCTAATAGAATTGATGTATATTATGATTGACTGATAGATAGTTGAGTTTATGCCATCATTGTTTGTTGTACTGGATTGCTTTCTTTTGATAGTCAACCATATGATGACCAGAAATGAGCAAGACTGACCATCTTGGTGACACTTTCATTGGTCTTCAAAGACATAGCCATTGCCTTTATGACCACTTGAAAGCCAGTCAAGAAAATGGAAATGCAGGAGAATTAGTTATATGGACAGTAGATTTTGCCTCACTTACAAACTTAGAGCTGCATAGATTCAAATGCCTTGTTTATTTCAGTAAGTTCTTAAAACGTACTTTCATGTGAGAAGTATATTCCAGTTAGCTACTTTCAGAGACAACTATAAATACTGGTTCATGGTGGTGTTAGTTCTAATTTTTACTTCAAAATACATTAGTATTTTATATTTAATATTATTAAACATCTGTAACATGACACCACAAATTAGCATAAATTATTTCTTTATTCTTTGGATGCTTGTGCTCTGGGATACAATAACGCTGTGATGGAGAAATGGTTTGGGGGAGAAATTTCCATGTTGGTGGACATGAACCATCCATCAATGCAGATCTGAGACCAAAATCATGTTAGAAATTTTTTTTTCCATTTATTTTTATTAGTTGGAGGCTAATTACTTTACAATATTGTAGTAGTTTTTGCCATACATTGACATGAATCAGCCATGGATTTACATGTATTCCCCATCCTGATCCCCCCTCCCACCTCCCTCTCTACCCGATCCCTCTGGGTCTTCCCAGTGCACCTCAAAACAACAGACACATACAGACTAAAAGTGAAGGGCTGGAAAAAAATATTTCACGCATACGGAGACCAAAAGAAAGCAGGAGTCGCAATACTCATATCAGAAATTTTGATAGTTTGTAACATACTAACTTTTCAAAAGTACATACAGAAAGCTACTGGGAAAAGTCTAGCATGTTTTGATACATCTGTTATGTGCCAAAATAGAACTTTCAGCAGTTCTGAGATGTTTGCAGAAATAATGAGACTTGGCTAAACCCTTGCAGTGCCTAAAGTGTAGTCTTTGAGGAGTTTAACATGCACAGCTGGGTCTTGTTATTGGTGCCAGTGGAATTTGGAGCATTATCTATTTTATGACATTTCTACACCTATTTTTACCTTATAAGGTAGAGCCCCAAACTCTAAGTGTGTATTATACACAGGCCTATATTTAGCTCCAAAATACCAATTTTTGCAAGCCAAAGAGAAATAAAAATTCAGTTTCCAGATGCTGTTTTTGAAAAGCAGCATCTAAATAGTTGCTGCCCTATGTCACGAGGTTGTTGACTCAGATAATTTCAGCCTGTTTTCCTAAAGCCATTGTATTAAAGCAAATTTCTGTTTTTTAATATAATATATAAAATACTTACATGGATAGTTGAAAATAAAATAAAATGAAACTTCAAATATTGTAAGGACATTGATGAAGTGGCTCAGTTTTATCAGAGTTTATGTTTAAAGTCATGTCCCCCAAATCTGCCTTTCCTCATTTTATTGAGGAATTTCCCAAATTTTGTGTAAGAAGTCGTATCAAACAACAATGACAACAACTTATAATCAAACTGCTTATAAATAACAATCTTGGAGAAGCTTCCTGATCCATAGAAGTTTCTTCCTCTGTCTTGATTATGCAGGGTTGTACCCCTACCAATGCAGGAGACATGGGTTCCATCCCTGGGTTGGGACGATCCCCTGGAGAAGGAAATGGCTACACATTTCAGTATTCTTGCCTGGGAAATCCCATGGACAGAGGAGCCTGGTGGGCTATAGTCCATAGTGTTGCAAAGAACTGGACATGTCTTAGCAACTGAGAGCACATGTACCACTAAGAGACCACGTTTGTATCATATGACAGCCTAGCTAGCCAGAGCCGATGGGTGGGGGTACTAGACCCCAGCTCTCCTATTGCCCTACTGATGTTCAGATACATGGTAGATTTTCAGTGAATATTGATAAGTGAACAAATTTACAAACTTAAAAGATGGTAGCCATCAGCATATCTCTTTTCTAGAGGTGGGGAGGCAGTGCTGATCTCTGTCAAGGGGACTGAAGAATGAATTTGTGTGTGCAAATTAATAAGTAGGAGGACTGGAAACAGATATTAGTTTTTCAATTAATGATAGCTGGCTCAGATGGCCTGGCTAACCTATAACCTTCCTGTCTTTGCTAATAAGAACTATTTTATGAGGAAGATTTCCTAAAGCTGCAGTAGATTAGGTCTTCTGAGGGCTTTCTTATCATAACACATTACACTGTATTGAGTTTTCTTGTTTGCTTGCCTGCCTCAGTGCATCCAACAATTCTCTACTTCTAATACTGCCGCTGCCATAATGACGGTCACCGCCACTTCGTCACACCACCATCACCAACACCACCAGGTCACAACCATCACCATCATCACTACCACCATCACCATCATCACCAAGTCATCATCACCACCATCACTACCACTGCCAAAGATCGTTGGTCCCTTGAAAACAGGGGTCATGTTCATGCATACAAACAGGGTAGGTTTTGAACAAATATGCTTAGGTGTATATCACAGGTTGGAACAGAAATATATGGCTAATGTCTCTAAAACTTAACTAAGAAAAACCCCTTCATGGAATGCTAGGCTTTTTTTCTTTTGAAAAAAATATCACTTGAATTTTCTGATTTTCCTTTTCAAGTGTATGTAAATTCTACTGTGATTAACATGACACAAATTTTTTTATGCAAACTGCACTGGAGAAAAATTAGAAGCAATCAACATGTAACCATTAAAAAAATTGGTTACAACATAATTTTATTATATCCATAATAGGAAATACTATTTAGTCATTGATGATTGAATAAAGTAGACCTATGTGGAATTGAAAGTCGCTCAGTTGTGTCTGACTCTTTGCAACTCCATAGACTATACAGTCCATGGAATTCTCCAGGCCAGAATACTGCAGTGGGTAGCCTTTCCCTTCTCCTGGGGATCTTCCCAACCTAGGAACTGAACCCAGGTCTCCCGCATTGCAGGCGGATTCTTTACCAGCTGAGCTACAAGGAATTTAGTCATTGATGACTGAATAAAGCAGACCTATGTGTAAAGATGTTTACAATAGATTACTGTGTGGAAGAGTCTGCTTCAGTACAGAATGTATAGTTCAAGAATATTTTTATGAATTATAGACATACATGTGCATGCATGCATGCACATACATCCATATGTGTAAAAAAAAGAAAAAAATTAAAACTGTAGATAGCAAATTATTTATAATATTTATATTGAGGTTGTAATGAGTATAGAAAACTTATGAAGGACTCTCATTTTTGGGTTTTAGATGTGTGTGTTATTTATGTTTTACTTAGCTCGCAGTAAGTTACTTTGACAGCTAGTCACCAAAATGGTCCACCATGATCTCTTCCTCGTGGTGTCAGATCTGTGTGCAGTCCTTTCCGACACTGTGCTGAGGTTGACGTGTTGATCTGTGTTATCAATAGAATGTGACAGAAGTCATAGTATGTGACTTCCAAGCTTAAGTTGTAAAAGACCCTGCATTTTTTTGCTCTTTCTCTTCTTTGTTTCTGATCTTCTGTGTGTTACACACAGACATACACACACACACACACACACACACACACACACACATTCTTACTTCTCTCCTTATTTGATCTGGGGAAAGCCAGTTTTAATGTTACAAGCATTCATGTAGAGATGTTCTTCCTATAGAGAAACTGAGGTCTCTGGCCAATAACTAATGAAGAGATGAGATCTACGAGCAGCCACAAACCGGAACTTGAGAGTGGATCTCACAGACTGAGTTGAGCTTCAGATGATAAGTTCCCAAGCAATAGCTTGACTATAAGCTGATAAGATCCCTGGGCCAGAACTGTCCAATGGTACCACTCCTGGATTCTTGGTCTCTGGGACTATTTGCTCTAATAAATGTCTGATATTTTAAGCTACTAAACTTTGATGTAATTTGTTACCTAAAAGTAGTTAAGAAATATAATTTGCTGTTGCTGTTGTTTTAGTGGCTAGGTCATGTCCAGCTCTTTGCAACCCCATGGTCTATAGCCCATCAGGTTCCTCTGTATGTGGAATTTCCCAGGCAAGAATACTGGAGTGGGTTGTCATTCCCTTCTCCAGGGGATCTTCCATTATGTGTGGTCTCAATCCATAGATATGAGAAGCAAAACAGCTGTCACATGGAGGGGATGTTTAAGAAATATACTAACATTGCAGAAACACTGTCATAGACAATTGTTTATAAAATAGAAGTGATTCTGATTTAGATTCAAAGAAAAGCAATTCCTTTTTGTAAAGTGGGTTTCTTTTACATGCTGCTGCTAAGTCGCTTCAGTCGTGTCCAACTCTGTGCGACCCCATAGACGGCAGCCCACCAGGCTCCCCCGTCCCTGGGATTCTCCAGGCAAGAACACTGGAGTAGGTTGCCATTTCCTTCTCCATTGCATGAAAGTGAAAAGTGAAAGTGAAGTCACTCAATCGTGTCTGACTCTTAGCAACCCCATGGACTGCAGCCCACCAGGCTCCTCCGTCCATGGGATTCTCCAGGCAAGAGTACTGGAATGGGGTGCCATTGCCTTCTCCTTCTTTTACATAGCCATACATAAATATTTATAACATATATACTCATATGCATATCTATATGTGTGTGTAACAGACACAGTCATAATTGACATGCTAATAGAAAATAGATTGCTTAAAATCAAATGTAAACTGAAGTTCAAATTATAGTAACCAATGAAAATACATTATATATTAATGTTTGTTTTCTCATTAAGAAGGTATATAGTTAAATTCAGAAAAATTTTCCTATTTACAGCTAAGTACTTACTGGATTCATAAAAGACCAAGGTACTTTGAGCACACTTCAACTGGCTTGCACGACCATGTTAACTGCCCAGTGATCCTGATGTGGATAAAGGGAAGAGACGTTTGGTAAACAAGAGCAACATATCTATTACCAGAAAAGGATTTGCTTTACAAGGATTTCGGGAAACCTTTACTGTGAGACACTGATTTGCTCTTTAGAAATGAGTGTTCAAGTTACTTTGGTATTTGGGAGAGGATTTTCTTAGGATAGTTTTATTTTTGCTTTGACACTGAGCTGCCCTGACCGGGGGCTGGGGCCAGCAGGCAGTGCAGAATACCGTCTTATAAAGCAAATATTTAAAAAGTAAGTATGTATGCAGTATTTACAACCTGATCACTAAATCCTAGCTTAGTAATAAGAATTAACCATGATCATAGTTTTTACTGTCCATCAGCATGTTTGTTTATTAACTCACCCTGAAACATGTCTGAGGCAATTCTTTGTCATGATTAGGATTTAGCTGCCAAGTCTTAGAGCAAGTTAGCATCAAACTCCTTTCAGATTACTCCTCTTAACTACTATGAGCAGCTTATTTTCTTTCTTGGAATGCCTGGGTTATTTAAATGGATGATATTTGTTTGCACTTCCAGATTTCTGATCTTTAGGAAATCTGTAGTACTTTCTCAGTATCTTCTCTGTCCTCTCCTCTCCTGAGAGTGAAGGAAAAAATGACAGGAAGGGACCACATGGGGCTTCTCTATTCAGAAAGCATAAGATGATTAGTTATGTCTACTTGAAGTGAAGTAGTTTCCATGTTATTATTACATAGAAGTTATATATCCTTTCATCTAATAATAGTTATCTCTGGCTAAATGCATTGGCTAGGGTAGCTCAAATCATACAATGAAAGTTCTCTTTAATAAGAAGCGTTAGCTCACAGACGAATTTTTATAAAGCTGTTTTCTGAAAGACTCAATTCTGTTTCTTAAATACAAAAATAAGACAAAATAATATCAGAATCCAGTTTTATAGCACAGACATAATTATCTCGACAATTAGATCATTGGAAAAATGTGAGGAAAGACTCAGTTCAGAACCAGGAAGAAATAGACCCAAGGGTGGAGACAGAAGTCCTGAAATTTTGACACCATCTCAGAAAGGAAGGCTGAAGACAGTACAAACATAAACAGATGAATCTAGGATTCTGAGGATCTGAAGATACTCGAAATTTATGAAGTAAAGTGGACATCATAGACAGTGTCATCTATTTCCTAATCTTTCAGTATCTGTCCTTGGATCTAATATATCAGAACATACCTGCATAGTGACATGTGAAAAAGATATGAGAAACGTTAGTCTCTATTGCTTATTTAACAAGTTTTATTATTTAATTAGTAGTAATAATTTTCACTTACTGAGTGACAGCTTAGTGACATATCAGTTGCCTAATTTTTCTATGTGTCTGACTTTGTTAGAACCTTATTTTTAAAAACCCTATGAAGTAAATATTTCTTGACACTCAAGATGAGTCATCCAAGATGCCTATGTACATAGAGCAAAGAAACCATGGATGGAGAATCTGAGATTAAGTCCCTCTGACTCCAGTCCCACACTCTCCAAATGTTTTGATCATGCTCATATTGACAGTGTATGTCAAAGTCTGTTCATGGCTTCAACTGACATACTTATTGAAAAAGACAATAAATACAATCAAAACCAAAAAATGCTAAGTGAATTGTTCCAATATTTGGTGCTGGCCAAAGCAGTTTTTCTTTCACTCCCTTTTAAGGCGGAACTCAATGTTAATGTTTTAGTAACACAAATTTAGAGTTCAATTCAAATCTCTCCAAGATTAAAATAAATGAATAAATCAGGAGGCATAATGACTTCTGGAAAACATCCAGTTGTAATAAATCTGTCATGGCCAACTAAAGGATACATTACATTAAAGAAGCAAACTTTGATGTTTTGCCAAGTATTAAAGCATGCAAATTTCCTTTGTGTGGCATTATATATATTTAAGAAGTGTTGATGACAGGGCTGTTTTAAATTTTCTGCAAATGTCCTTTTATGGGAATATTTGTTTCTGTGGTGATCTTAAGATGCTAGAAACTCCTGTGTCCATTTCAAAATACCTGTAGATATTGTGGCAAGAACTTCAAAATTGAATTTTGTGGGACATTTTTTCTCATAGGCAGAAAAGTCGGTTGGAATACTGAATTTTGGATTTTTATTTTTTTTTTTCTCACTAAATCTTCACATGGTGGGAAGAGAGAGAGAGAGAGTTAGTTCTGGTGTATCTTCTGCTTCTTTTTTTAAAAAAAGTATTTTATTTAGTTATTTTGGCTGTGCTGGGTCTTCACTGCTTCACGCAGGCTTTCTCTAGCTGTGGTACACAGACTTCTCTTGCTGCTGAGCATAGGTTCTAGGGCATGTGGATTTCAGTAATTGGGGCTCCCAGGATCTGGAGCACAGACTTAGTACTTCTGATGCATGGACTTAGTTGCTCTGTGGCATACGGGATCTTCTCAGACCAGGGATGGAACATGTCTTGTACATTGGCAGGTGGATTCTTTCACCACTTAGTTACCAGGGAAGCCCTCTTCCTCTTCTTATAAGGGCACTAATGCCATCATGGGGGCTCCACCTTCATGACCTTTTCCAAACCCGATTACCTACTGAAGCTCCATCCAAATATATCATCTCATTGAGGATTAGGACTTCAACATGAGTTTTAGGAACTAGAGGTACATTCAGTGCATAACAATGACCATGGTGTAAATTTTTCCCAAAAGAATGAGAGTTATTGGAAGCCTTCTAAGTATGTGCATTAGGGACAGTTGTACACCCTGGAATCCATTTGGCACATGGTAAATGCTCAATCAATATTTGGTGAACTAATGCTCATATAAAGCAAAAAACCTTGTTGGGAATACCAGCATAATTATGTGCAATATTGTCTTGAGTATAAAGTTATAGTGTCAGTTCAATATTAAGTTGTGGTTTCATGAACATCCATGAAGAGAGATAAAAGAATAAAAGTCTATGGTAATCTTATGATGCGGTTTGACACAATTTGAAGATTATTGTATAAAGGGCTTCATTACCATGTGAAAGTATTAACAGAAAAAACCTGTGATGATAGCATATATTTATGAAGTATTTGTAATAAACCAAGCCCTGTTTTTGTTGTTCTGTATTAGTTCATTTAATCCTCACAACATCTCTGAGAGATAGCTAATTCCAGATGAGGAATTTCAAGGAAAAGGAAGTTAAATAACTTGCCCAAGGCTGGACAGAGATAAAGCTGATTTCAAAAACCCAAGAAATCTGAGTCCAGTGCCTACTTGGTAGCCACTAGGTTATCCATATCTCAGATAAGTCAAACAGGCTTTTCCTACTATTTTTCCTTTTCTTTGCTTAGATCGTATTGCACCAATTAATAAGCGTAAAATGTGAATCGTTTTCAGTAATGTTTAAGCAAATAAAGCTCAATTGACATTGCAATATGAGGAATTAATAATGTATCCAATCTTAGTAGTGACCATGTTTATCCAGAATCTAACATGCAGGTAAAAAGAAAACTATCAGTGTTTTTTTCTTATTAACTCACATCAGTGAAAAAAGGAAATTGAGAATTGAGGTATTTTCAGAAACATTGCTATTTAAGGAAACATTTGTCTTCCAAATTATAAAAACTCTTACAAACTAGATTATTTTTATTTTATACTAATTATATGAATAACATTAGTTCAGGGAGTATTGCTGTTTCACTGAAAGATTTACTTTAAGTTCAAACAATTCATTAACAAAAGAAACCACTCATTATAAACATATAAACAATTTCAATTTTTAATAGATCATTTGATTTAATTATAATATAAAGTTATTAAAAGGAAAGAAATAGAAACAATAGAGGGAAGTAACAGTATGTACATCACCAAGTTGGTCTCACCTACATCCAGACTTGGACAGCACTGGGAAGTCCCCTGTTAATAGCAAGCTGGAGTCCTAATTGGGAAAGTATCCTGGGCAGTGGGTCCACCCCACAGGCAGTATCCAGGCAGGTCAGAAGCAGGTCAAGATCTGCTCTCCTGCTTCTGAAGCCTGAACAAGACTCCCTCCACTTTCATTTCCCTAACAATTACACTTTTGCAAAAATCTACCTAATATATTGTAACTAGTTATTGCTAGTATAAACGTTCTTTTTTGCTGGAAATGGTTAGCCTGCCATTTAAGGCAACCTCAGTCTAAAATAGAAATCAATTTCTGACTTCCCCAACTGCTACATATTGTGGTTATTACCCTCTAGCTAAATATTCCCCTTTCTTTTGTAAAAGCTATTCTTTGATTTAACTGCCTGAAAATGTGCAACACCCTGTCCTGTAAAGAAATATTTTGCTGTGTGGATATGATAATTGAGAGTGATTTACCTAAATTGCCTTTAATATATAGACAAACTTTAATGTCTTAGATTATACATATCTCATCATATTAAATATTTATGTAGAGCCTTGACTGTTGTTAAAACTTGTGGCATTAAAGAAGTCTTACTGTTCAGAGTAATTTCCATAGCAACAGAGATTTCTTACATACTCAAGGATTTCATTTTTCTCTTTATAATCCTTGAAACATCTATTCATTTACTGAAACTTTTCTTTAGCTTATTTAATTTGTCATGAAGGTATATTTATTGATGTAACTTTACCAGTTTATTTCAAAAATAGTACCACTTTTGATTTTAATCAAACTTTACAGACTGTTCCCTAACTTTATTCTTCTAAAATTTAGTCACTCAGTCATTTTTTTTTTTTTGCCTTATTCAATACCTTAGTGGTTGTGTACATTTTTATCTCATCCTTCTCTCAGCCTTTATTATTCCTGACTTATAAGCTCTAATTATTTTTGGCCTTTCCCCTTCATTATCTTAATATCTCTTCCATGGATTTTTAAGTTTCATTATTTATTACTTTATTTCAGTGATCAAAAAGTACATCCATCACCCTGAATTAAGATGCCAGAATTTTGAATAAGTAAATAGATTTTTCTCAAAGCTCTCTAGAAAATTTTAAGAAAAATTTTCTAAAAAGATATCTACCAACACATCTTTAGATTTATATAATAAAGTTCTTTTCTTTAATATCAAAACAAATTTGGGAGAGACACAGAAAATTTCTGAAAACTCAAGAAAGTGAAGTCCTAATATTAGAGATGGTCACACTGCAGCTAAAAAACCACTTAGAATCTAAACAGTGAAGATCATGGAACAATATGTCTTACTTCACACTTAGTCTGGAGGACAGATTGTAAAGTGAAATCTGCAAAATTTCAAACTTCCAGGTAGTTTGGAGACTAAAATACCAATCTTATGGAGTAAATTTTCAAAATATTTGCCAGGTTGTTTGACTGGGCAGAAAGATGTCTAATGAGTTCCGGTGAGAACAGAAATGCTCTACAGGGAGTATTATTCAAAGATTGTTAGAGAATTCTTGGCCCTAGATGTTGAGTCGATCTAAAGTAGGGGCCTGGTTATCAATAGGATCCATTCCCGCTCTGAGCTTATCATTCAGTAGGCTTTAAGAGCTCACTGCTTCCAGCATAGACTTAATCTCTTCCCTTCGTTCATTAGATGGACAATTTTTTACAATGTATAAGGCACTGTGTATAGATTACCTCTTCAAGAAGTTCGAGCTCATTTACCAGGGGAGTTAAAGTAGGTGAACCTAAATTTAGATAAAAGGCAGAGAGTATGGTAAATGCATAATAAAGGTATAAATAAAGGGTTGTGTAGTTCAAAAACAGAAACTCACATACAGTTGATAGATTGATGAAGTTTTTATCATTAATTAAAAGATGAATGGAATTTCAAAAGGCAGAGTGGAAGGAGTAGTATTTCCAGGCAGTGGAAGCAGTATGAATAAAAGTACCAAGGCATATTTTAGTGAAGAGTAAGTCATCCACTTTAGAGGATAGGCGCTTGCAAGTTGGATGGGAGCCAACCCCATAAAGTAAGAGGAAGCTGACCTAACTCCTGGGCTGTGCGACTTATGCTAGAGCTCCCTGGGGTGAATAAATGGAGTTGGTAGACTGAGGGTTGAATTGAGGAAATTTGAGGTTGGTGAGAAAACTTCCATGTGTGAGATCTTGGAGAAGTTGCAGCTACTGAACTACTGAGTGAATCCTTTAGAGTTACTGTGAACTCACCGTCCTTTGGTTTAGAAGGTTATTGGATTAGAGCTGGGGACTATGATAGTGCTGCCCTGTTTTGATATCTTCCATCTCAGAGGTTGATGGTTTTTTTGGTGTGTGTGTATATCTTATGTTTTGTATAAATGATTTAATTTTTAGTTTTGAAGATACATAGATTCTTTCTGATGTTGATAAAAACAAAAAGCAAAAGCTCCTAGAGAGATCTTGGTACAATCATTTGGACTCTTTTTGATTAAATAGATTAAACAAATGCACCTATTTGCTGATTCCTGAGACATGAATGTGGACTCTTGTTTTCAGCTCTGACATTTATAAAGAGCTTAGGGGTCATGACTCCAATCCTATGACAAAAAGAAGCCTAACAAATAGAAAGTCAATAACAATTCTAGGACCCAGCAGAGAACTGAAATCACTAGGCAAACTCACACCAAAATCTGCAGAGAGGCAAATCCAGAGAGTTATAGCCAATACCTCCTTCCCTGGAAGAGATGCCACATATACAGGGCTCCATATGACAACAGTGGGTGAGACTTGAAAGATCAAAGCTCCGACTCTCTGAAGAGTACTTTGGGAACACCAAGTCAATAGTGGGGACTAAAATCAAGGATACCATAGGAATCTGAAGTCTGTGAATCCCACAGCTACAGCAATACTAAATACAGCCCAACTTCTAAGCAGATTAATAGAAAGCCTCACATAAAAGGCCTTTATTCACTCAGTTCCTATTATCTGGTACATGATGCCCAGCTTTCAGCAAACTACTACGAGGCATGCCAAAAGCCAAGAAACACCACCTGAAGAGACAAAGCAGGCATGAGAAACAGACTCAGATATGACACAGCTGTTGGAACTATCAGAGTAAGATGGTCATGCTTTACCAGGGCTTGGCATCATTAGTCATCTCCTGAGATTTATGGTGCCACACATCCTGACTCATGTCTGAAGCACTAATAATTACAAAATAAGACTCTCCAAAGTCACAAGTATGTGAACTATCATAGTCATATAGAAATGTCAGAGAAACCAAATTCAGAAGCCCTGCAGAGAAACGACACACCTGCTTCTCTCTAGAACAGGTGTTATCTAAAGAAAAGGGCAGAAAGCTCTCAGGATAAACCAGACTAAAGTTCAAGGCTATCTTCCAGAAGAGTTTGCTGTCCTCAGCTTGTTTTTTTTTTTTTTAAATGGTAGGCAGGGGGAGGGTGCGGTGCAGAGGGGAGAAGGAAGGAAATGATCCACTTGGCATGGTGTAAAGCTGGTTGTGTCATCACTTTCAACGGTTTAGGAACTTGAAGCAAATATAGCTATCAACACATAGGAAAGGATTTATATTTAATATCGTTTCCTCTGGAAACCTCTAGTTTTTCCAGCTAAGATTTGCCCTACTGTTCAGTTGTCTTGGTTCACTGTGATTTATTGCTGAGCTCATGAGTCATTTGCCTCTCCTATGTAAGAAAAAGGAACAGTCCCTTCTCCACTGATTTCATTTCCATGTCAGTGGCTGTGTGGGACACACAGGATGATAACCTCAGCCACAGGCCCTAAGCCTGAGACTACAGAGACTGATGTGCAGAGTACAATGACAGGAATTCAAGTTAGCATGTAGCAGAGTTTTTATTTCCCCAGGGATCATTGTGGGGAAGACAAGGGAAATACACTGACGTTATCAGTGATGTATTTATAACCATCAGCACCCCCACCCTCTGCTCCATTGTTGAACTGCCACTGTTGTTTCCATAAAAATCACACCAGGCAGTTTCAAGTTTATACACATGATTTATTTCCACACTTGTAAGGGTGAGAAAAGGTTCTTTAAAGCAAGCATTTAACTTGAGCATGTTTCCAAATGAGTCCTATGTGGTTACAGGATGGAGAATACCAAAGACTATTCTTTAAAAGCCTTAACATAACTAAATAAGCTTTTCTAAATAAAAAAAAAAGCATTTTATTAAAGTTTCAATGTTGCTTACGTACAACTCTGAGGGTTTAATGTGTGTAAAACATGTGTATTTAAACTGGGGATTTGAGGTTTTTGATATAACAACCACATGTATAGTAATAATAACACTGATCATAATGTCATAGATTTTATACTGTCTTCACATTCATTAAAAATAGGGATGGATTTAATTTAATTTAATGATTTTATTTCCTATTGAATGAGCACCTCAAGATTTTAAGATCAATTAACTTCATTTTCAGCTCTGTAACATTTTCTGAACATATCACTGCCAAAGACATTTGATGCACTTCTAACTTTCTTAATAGCAATTAGAAAGGAATGAGTACTGGTGGTAAAAGAATATTTAATTGCTTTTGTCCTAAAACTATCTAGATCTTAACTAGGCTACTTAGTGATATATTGCAAGGCATATTCAATATTGCTTTCAGGGGTCAACTAATCCAGTTCTTCTAAAAGTCTCTAATGTGTTGAAAACTCTTTGAGTAAAGGAGAAGAGAGATTTGCCTTTGATTAAACTAGATTTCTTTTAGGTTCATAGAATTTTTAAAGTTAGAGTCAATGGTGTTGTGGGAATAACATACTTGGGTTTGGAGAGTTAAAAGAAATTTGGCTACAAGTCTCTGCCCTAAAAATAAAACGTAACTAGCCTTTGGACACCAAGATAGCTCCCTGAAGTCTATGTTCTTATTGGAGCTTGGGGATCTTTGCACAGGGCAGTGTTTGGTATATGGTAGGCGCTCAAAATCTGCTTCTGCAATTCTCTATGCCTTTTCAAATACTAGTGGTTTTTGAGGAGCTGAATAAACCAGGTGATAGCTGATGAGTTCATCTGATGCAGTTCACACCTGGCTTCTATTTTCTCTATAATATGGGAGCTTATCAAGACTATCTAGTGGATTACAGATTGAAATAAAAGTTTAGAATAGTTGTGCCCCTGTCTACATGTACTTGATATCTTTACTGGAAGTATATTGATACTGTGTTTTTTGTTGTTGTTGTTGTTCAAACTCAGGACTTGTAGTAGTCACATCTTTACATTTTAGTGCTAAGAAAACCACAGTTAAATAGGTGGTGAGATGAAATTAATGCAAGTGGAAATATTTCCTTAACCACAGTGAGAAGTTAGAACCCAATTCAGCATGAAATGGATACCTTTTTGAGACGACTTGGTTCTTGACTCTTCTTGGGCATTGGTTGTTTCAATTTTTCACCATTTTTAATACTGCCATTAGAACAATTTTATGCATAGTTTACATTTTTTTCAGTGACATATAATTTAATTATTGAAAAATATGTAAAGAAAAGAATAAAATAAGAACTAAAAAAATCAACTCAATCTTAACCACTTAGTCAGTCAGTCAGTTCAGTCGCTCAGTCGTGTCCGACTCTTTGTGACCCCATGAAATGCAGCACGCCAGGCCTCCCTGTCCATCACCAACTCCTGGAGCTTACTCAAACTCATGTCCATCGAGTCGGTGATGCCATCCAGCCATCTCATCCTCTGTCGTCCCCTTCTCCTCCTGCCTCCAATCCCTCCCAGCATCAGGGTCTTTTCCAATGAGTCAACTCTTCACACAAGGTGGCCGAAGTTTTGGAGTTTCAGCTTCAACATCAGTCCTTCCAGTGAACACCCAGGACTGATCTTCTTTAGGATGGACTGGTTGGATCTCCTTGCAGTCCAAGGGAATCTCAAGAGTCTTCTCCAACACCACAGTTCAAAAGCATCAATTTTTCAGTGCTCAGCTTTCTTCACAGTCCAACCCTCACATCCATGCATGGCCACTGGAAAAACCATAGCCTTGACTAGACGGACCTTTGTTGTCAAAAAGTAATGTCTCTGCTTTTTAATATGCTATCTAGGTTGGTCATAACTTTCCTTCCAAGGAGTAAGCGTCTTTTAATTTCATGGCTGCAATCACCATCTGCAGTGATTTTGGAGCCCCCCAAAATAGTACCTGCTATTAAATTTTTGTCTATTTATTTTCATTTTCAAATTATAAAATCTATGTTTTTTTATGTCTTTTGAATTTTTTCCCCTTAGGTCATAGTGCTTTAATTTTCAAAAGTTACTTCTATATTGTGGGTAATAACAGAAGATCTGTTTTACGTATTTCTCTAATTTGTGATTTGCCTTTTAAATATTTTTTTTTGTTTGAACTAACCAAAACTCTAAACTATTAATTGATTGAATCTTCACACATTGTCTTTTTAAGTTAGTTTTACACTTAATCTGTTTAGAAATGTAATTATTCACTGACAACTCTCAATTTTCTCATTTTCCTTTGTTTTCAAATTTTTACAACTCTTTCTAGGCTCTTCTGGGATTGACCACAGTAATTACTGAAAGCTAAAGTTGTAACTTAATTTTCAACCCCAAATAATAGTCTTCCCTGCTGCCCCTGAAAACTATGTGTTAAATAATCCATTCCGTTTGAATTAAATTTTGAAGGAAAATTGGGAATTAGAATAAAATCTGTAAAAAAAAAAAAAAAAAAAGTAGAAGCAGAGAAGTTCTGTTCCTAGAGAAGACAAAGGAGTAAAAGGTGTGGCCTGTGACAAGAGAAAGGGCAGGAATGAAAGAGGGAAAGAGTAAGTGAGTGGGGTCCAGACCATAATGTGCATTGATCTCAGAAATTTGAATATTATGCTAAAAATTATAGGGAAATACTCTCTGAGTACACAGATTTTGACCCAATTTCTATAACAGTCACCCTACTAGGAAGATAAGTATTCACCCAGAGAAAATCATATGAAGGTATTACAATAAGCCAGAGAGCTTGTATATCCCAAGGATTACTGGGGAAAGAGGATCTAGCAGAGGAAAGGAAGTCTGTAACATACAGCATGGAGGAATTGCCAAAGATGAGGTTCCTGGGAACAGGCTGCCTCACACAAACCAGGGAGGAGTGGCTTTCAGGAGAGGGAAAGAGCTGTCAATAGTGATAAACAGTAAATAATAGTTGTTATACGCTAAGGGAAGAGAAGTTTTCCATTGTGACTAGTATATAGAGGTAATAAAGATATATAGGTGATACCTAGGTATAAGTTAGGGTATGTGTACACGCTCAGTCACCCAGTCATGTCCAATTCTGCAACCCCAGGGACAGTAGCCCACCAGGGTCCTCTGTTCATGGGATTCTGCAGGCAAGGATCTTGGAATGGGTGGCTGTTTCCTTCTCCAGGGGATCTTCCAGACTCAGGCAGCATTTCTTACACTGGTAGGTGAATTCTTTATCACTGTACTACCCGGGAAGCCTACAGTTAGAGATATAATTTACAGGTATGCTTCCCATACATATAGATATGGGCTTATATATAAATATATTAAAAGGTGTCTTAATAGATGCAGATATAGATATATAAATATATATGAGGCTTACCTGATGAGTCAGTGGGTAAAGAATCCTCCTGCAATGCAGATCTAGGAGACATAGGTTTGAGCCCTTTGTTGGGAAGATCCCCTGGAAAAGGAAATGACACCCAACTCCAGTATTCTTGTCTGGAGAATCTCATGGACAGAGGAGTCTGGCGGGCTACATTCCAAAGGGTAGCAAAGAGTCAGACATGACTGAGCAATTAAGCACACAATGATTGTATATATATGTATATATATACATACATATGTACAGATATAGGCTTCCCATATATATAGATAATATATACATATGGGCTTCCCCAGGTGGCTCAATGGTAAAGAATCCACCTGTCAATGCAGGAGATCCAAGAGATGTGGGATTGATCCTTGGCTCAGGAAGATCCCCTGGGGAAGGAAATGGCAACCCACTCCATTATTCTTGCCTGGGAAATCCCATCAACAGAAGAGCCTGGTGGGCTACTGTCCATGGGGTGGCCAAAGAGTCAGACATGGCTGACTGACTAAACAAGAGTACATAGATATAATGTTTCCTCAGAAGAATTTCAGTTGAGTGGGAAGGAAGGTCATATCTCAGGGCAAGTTCTTCTGGTGGATTTCTCTGATTCTCTCTGCTGGCATTTCTCTCATCCTTTTTGGAATTGTCACCTTAAGTGTGGCTACCATAGGACTTCCACAATAGCATATGATCTCTTCCCTGACCTCAGGGGATTGACCTAGAGGCAGACTCTTGACTGCTTGGACTTTACCTTTGCCATGATGATTTGTCCATTTTGAGTCCTGGTACCCAACTAAGTCAATTGGTGCCTTTTCTAGGGATTTTAATGTGAGATTCAGACAACAGAGGTTAGATCCTCCCTGATGATAGAAGCTATATTTGATAAAATTCAGAGACCTGATGCCCTAATAGGTGGAGAAAGTAAAACTGTATTAAGAGGAAATGAAGCCAAATGCAGAGAGATATAGAGCCAAGATAGAGAATCCAGATGACAACTGAGTCTCTGATTGTGCCTGAGTATTGGCTGAATCTCTCCCCTTCTAATTCTTTGGTGGGTCACCACTTCTTTGTGTTGTGGGAGTAAGTAAACCCCAGTTTTTGTCTAAGCCAGTTCAATTTGAGTTTTTTTTTTTTTTTTCACTTACATTTTGAATGTCCTGACCACTACAACCAAGTGATGCCTATAGCTTGCCAATCAGTGGAAGAGTGATAGGGGTCAAGGGAGAGATTCTTTTAAGATGGGAAAACAGTTAATCATATTTGTTCCGAGAGGGGAAACTAGTTGAGAGAGGGAGAGACTAAGGACATATTAGAAGAATAAGTATGATGATAGGGTAGGGCCACTGGAGACAAAGAAGATGAGACCTAAAGAAGGCTGACCTTGGACAGAGGGAGGGGGCCCTCCTTCATGTAGACAGAAGGAATGAGGTGGGGGAGTGGGAACAGATGCCAACAAGTTTATAGGTAGTTTATAGAAAGGCTTCCTTGATAACTCAGATGGTAAAGAATCTGCCTGCAATGCCGGAAACCTGGGTTCAATCCCTGGGAAATGGCAACCCCCCTCCAGTATTCTTGCCTGGAGAATTCCATGTACAGAGAAGCCTGGTGGGCTATATATAGTCCATGGGGTCGTAAACAGTTGAACAAGACTGAGCGACTAACACTTTCACTATAGAAGGTAAGTTGACAATATTTGATCTACTGATTTTCATGCCAAACTGTCTTAGGAGAGGCTGTACCATTTTGCATTTTCTCCAGCAGTAAATGAGGAGAATTTTTGAAGCTGCACATCCTTATCAGAAAGAGTTGGTTTTTTGTTTTCTTTTTTGGGAAAGGAGTTGAGGCTGAGAGCATATCTCAGAGGTGACTAGACAGAACACTGCAGGGAATGAAACTAGGAGAAAGCTGTTGTTTGGGTGAAAATGAGGTGCTGGTGGCTGAAAGTACAGAAAAGTAATTAAAAGTGAACAGAGGGAGAGAGTTTGTTGTGCATGTGTCAAGACTAACGTATGTATGTGGAATCTAGAAAAATGGTACAGATGAACCTATTTGCAGGGTGGGAATAGAGACACAGACACAGAAGAAAGGGCATGTGGACACAGGGTGGGAAGGTGGGGGTGGGATGAATTGGGAGACTAGGTTTGACATAAATACATGAGCATGCGTAAAATAGATAGCTAAAGGGAAGCTGCTGTGTAGTGCAGGGATCTCAGCTTGGTGCTCTGTGATGACCTAGAAGGGTGGGATGGGGGTGAGTGGGTGGGACCGAGGTCCAAGAGAGAGGGGTTATATGTATACATATAGCTGATTTGCTTTGCTCTATCACAGAAACTAACATAATATTGTAAATCAATTACGTTCCAACCTTTTAAAAAAGAGACTATATTTTTTAAAAGGCAACATGAATAGGTGGACTGAAAAAGGATTCTGCAGTTGAAGAGGTGGGAGAACAAGCAGGTTAGTGTCAAAGATGCTAAAGGAAGAGTTTACAAACAAAAAGGGGGCTGAGAAGGAAGAGGTCATTCAATTGCATGTTGAAGTCACCCCAGGACTACACAGAGGCTTTCAAAGTGAACAACTCACACATCGTTGCCAAGGCTGTCCACACATTTGACTAGATCTTAGTCTATTTGAGTTGCTAAGACCTCAAGAAAAGCAAAAAGAGCGATAAGGTCCATCTGCAAAAAACTAATGTAATCCGATAGAAATTGAGGTACTATAATATTTAGTGTTCTTTGAGTAGAAATATTCTGAGCAAAGCAAAAAAAATTTTTTTTAATTGAGAACAGAGACCCTCTATTAGATAATATGCTTGCATTTTTAAGTTGAGATCCATTTTTACCCCTAATCTCATGATGCCTTGGACTTAAGATGTTTTTTAACCTATCAAGGGGCCCTTGTATGGTTCTGTAGATTGATAGTGTACCCTGCTGCACTGTAGAGGTCTTGGCCTCAGGCAAACAGCATTCCTTTGAGGTTAACCCAAGCAGGGCTTTAGGGAGATCATTGCACAGGGGACAATGGCCCCAAAGGAAATGCTTAGGGAGCCAGCCTGCTCACCACTCTCTAGGCAGCCTTAGTCCACAGCAGGCAAAAGAATCTGAGAATGGTGCTGGATTCCAAACTGTAAGATAAACACAGAAGATCATCCATCTTATATTTTTCATTGTCTTTGTCATTTGGTTGTTTACCTTTAGAGAGACTTTGAACCTGGCAAAAGGTAAAAACGTTACCTCTAAGTAATACCTAAAAATGATAGAATAGCAAGTTTGGTTTAGATTTAATGATCTAATGCTAAAACCTAGATTAGAGGAAGCAAAAATTCTACTAGGTTCTCATATTTTGAATATTCAAATGACCAGTGCCTCTGTAATCGACACTAACAAGTTGATACAATTAAGTAAATACCATGAACTTATTAAGGGGAAAAATATGTATAATTATATGTGTATTTTTAAGATCAAATATATTTTAAGGGACCTTTTATGTATTTTTATTATTTTTTTATGTATTTTTAAAGTTATGAAAGATTTACATGTGCCTTTTATAATCCATTTATTTGAGCATCCAAAAACAAAATGGTTATTTAGGGAAATGAATCAATCTTAAAAGACTGGTAAAATCAGACCGCAGGAAGAAAAGAAGGATTGTTTTTGTATGACAAGAAGCAACATGACATCTTCAGAAAAATGAAAAGACTGGACTTTCTAGAATCTAGTGGATTAAAGAGAAATGAAAAAGAGAGTTTGAGCCAAAGGATAAGAAACCCTTTTAAAAAAAGGACAGAGGAATTTACATTCACAATGGCCTTGACTAGTTTATGGATGTTGGAATAGCATAAAGAATATCATGACAATGGTAAAAGGGATGGATTTGGGGAGATGTCCAAGTATGAGGAGTTAGGTAGGAGTTGATTTCAAGAAACCAGAGACCCCATAAAGATTGTCTGAACTAGGATAGCTGAAATAGGGAAAATGAAAAGAAGAGGATGACTTTAAGAATCAATTCATTAAAAAAAAAAAAGTAGTTTCCAACTTTCCTTTCAATTGGCATTAAGTAAAAAAAATGTGGCCACCCTTTCTAACGTGCAAGTGTGTGTGTGCTCAGTCATGTCCAACTTTTTGCAACTCCATGGATTGTAGCCCACCAGTCTCCTCTGTCCATGAGATTTTCCAGGCAAGAACACTGGAGTGTGCTGCCATTTCCTCTTCCAGAGGATCTTCCTGACCAGGGGTCGAACCCATGTCTCCTCCACTGGCAGGCAGGTCCTTTACTGCTGAGTCATCTGGGGCCTTTTCTAATGTGCCCTATTTTTAAAATTTCATATTATGAAGATTTTCACATTGCTACATAATCAGATAAAATATTATAATAAGCTCCAATACACCCATCATCCAACAATCAACAGGAAACCAACCCTGTCCCCATCTATGGCCCCATCTACTTACCCTTATATTAATATATCATTTGTTCCCAGGTGGCACTAGCGGTAAAGAACCCACCTGCCAAAGGAGATGTGAGAGACATGGGTTCAATCCCTGGGTCAGGAAGATCCTCTGGAGGAGGAAATGGCAACCCTCTCCAGTATTCTTGCCTGGAGAATCCCATGAACAGAGGAGCCTGGCAGGCTACAGTCCATAGGATTGCACAGAATCAGACATGACTGAAGCAGCTTAGCACAAACATCATACTAATATTCAATAGTGGTCATGATAAATTTTATTAAGCTTACTTCAAAATCCTGTTGCATTTTTATTATTTTTTGGAACTTATCAATGTTATAAAATAAGCTAATCTTATTTACAGTGCATATGTACATTTTAAATAAAGATTTGAGATGAACCAATAAACATGCAACTGACCTCTACACACCTAGGCAAGTCAGCAAAACTTTGAAAAATTCAAGAAAATGGCTTAAGTTTCACCTATTTGGGATCTGAAAAACTATTTTAAAAATTCCTGAAGTACAGGTAAACTTTCATCTATAACTAGTGAAAATGCCTTGCAAGGGCAGACCCTCAGTAAATATTTATTCAACTGCCTGTTGGAATGACAATGAAAAAGCCAAGTAGTGGAATTCAAGTAGTGGCTGAGTTTAAAAGAAAAGACAGTATAACTACTGACATTACCATTAATGACAGCTTTAAATATAAAGACTGCTTCTGCTGCTGCTAAGTCACTTCAGTCGTGTCCGACTCTGTGCGACCCCATAGACGGCAGCCCACCAGGCTCCTCCGTCCCTGGGACTCTCCAGGCAAGAACACTGGAGTGGGTTGCCATTTCCTTCTCCAATGTGTGAAAGTGAAAAGTGAAAGTGAAGTCGCTCCACGTCCAACTCTTGGTGACCCCATGGACTGCAACCTACCAGGCTCCCTCCTCCGTCTAGCAAATAATTAATAAAAATCATCAGAACTAACAAAGGGATATATTTATTCCTGAAGGGTTGAAGGCATTGTGGCATAAAGACTTCTTCAACTACTATAGGTGGTGATATAATGTCAGAACTAGGACTGTCTCTCACTGTCTATTGCTGCCATAACAAACTGCTACAAATTTAGGGGTTTGAAACAGCACAAATTTGAGAATTCCCTGGTAGTCCAGTGGTAAGGACTCCACATTCTCACCAATGAGGACCTGAGTTCAATCCTTGGTTGGGGAACTAAGACCCCATAAGCTGCATGGTGTGGCCAAAATAAACTAACAAACAAAAAACAAACAACATATAAAACGCACAAATTTAATATTGTACCATAGACTGAAGTCCAACATAGGTCTTACTGGGATAAACTGCAACTAACACTGAGAACATTTGCATTATACCAACGAGAGTAGACCAGTGCTAAAGATGTTCTACAGTGGTGTTGAGCACTGAGTCATCCTAAGGTGAGAGTTGTGAAGGAAGGGCCTCATGTAAATATAAAGCTTTGTGTTTGAGTGTGCGTCCCAAGTATTAACACAGCCATCTTCTTACTTCCCTATCCCGTCTGCTCTGAGCACTTTGAGCGAGACAGTAGTGTAGGATGTGGATTTTCACGATGGTGTCCTGTTTCTTGTTGCCTGCAGCTAAAACACAGTATTCAGATGGCGAGGTGAGTTGTTGGGGAAATGGAGGGGAGTATGGAGATTAGAGGGAGAGAGTTGTGGTCCTCCCCTGGTATCTTGAATTACTAAGAGTGTTAGCTGTTCAGTCGTGTCCAACTCTTTGCCACCCCATGGACTGTAGTCCACCAAGCTCCTCTGTCCATGGACTTCTCCAGCCAAGAATACTGGAGTGGGTAGCCATTCCCTTCTCCAGGGGATCTTTTCAACCCAGGGATTAAACCTGTGTCTCCTGCATCTTCTGCGTTGGCAGGCAGATTCTTTACCTTTGAGCCACCAGGGAAACCCTGAATTACTAAGGACTGAGGAAGATGATAGGAGCATAGACAATCCAGTTCCTCCCATACTTGTCTTTTCTATCATCCTTCATCAGACTTGAAAGTCATACCAATTTGTTAATCTTGCTGTGCCTGTTGAATTCCTTACTTTTTGACTTCTGGACTGGCTCTCATGAATATCAAGAGATAAAAGACTAAAACCAGAGAGAGAATAAATAAGGATTTAAAGAGAAAGGAGAACTTGGTGAGAGATGAACAAGCATTGTCAGTATATAAATGATTAAGTGCCCTTAATTATGTTAATATCATTATTTCTGATCAGATGATCTTAACCTTTCTTCCTCCATCTTATACCTTTCTGAGAATCAGATGAGAGCTGTAAATCTATGCCTATGTTCACAGACACAAAAAAGGTTTGCATACTGTTTTTTCCTCAAGTCTTCCTAGAGTCTTCACTAGACAGCCCAGAATTTCACCGCCCAGATCACTGGTTACTTCTTTTCAGTTTCATCCCAGTAACTACAGCTGTTCAAAGCAGAAAGAGTCAGAGTATTTTGATCTAATTTTTGGCATTAGGGATAAGAATGAGCATTAGGTTAAAAGGACTCTTTTCATGTTTCATTTAAATTAATCATTTATTGAGGAAATTAAGAAATGCCCGAGAACTTTATAGTTTTGGTGTTGACAGAGTAATAAAGCTTGTATCAGAAGAAGGAAACAGTTAAATATGGGAAGAAGACAGACATAAGAATGACAAGAGTACCGCATGGAGACTTAATAAATATAATTCTGTTATTGCCCAGATCTCCAGAATCCTTTGAATTTGTCCTACAGGTTCCATAAATCTAAGTAACAATCAAAAGAGTGAAGGCAAATTAAAAATTTCCACCCCAGATGACTTCTGGTCTTTTAGACCCTTTTAAGAAAGGTTGCAGTGAGGGAATATTCAGATTATTGGTTAGCAAATGTTGAAAATATTGTGCCTGGAATCAATTACAGGTGAGAAAGAAATGACAAGGGGAACTGCAAAGATGGAAATATTAAAAGTGGATTCTTAAAATGTAATCAAGAAAGGCTTTGCTGGAGAAAGTAATGGGGTTGCTTGATTATAATGACTGTCTAGGCTCAGTAAGAATTCACTCTCCAGGATGCAAGGGTGATGCACTTGACATAGGAATTAATTACTCCTTGACCAAGCACTCCTCCTTTGGCCCCCTACAAGCATTCTGTCCCGCTTCTGCGCGTGTGTGCTAGGTCGCTCAGTCGTGTCTGCCTGTCTGTGACCGCATGGGTGGTAGCTGGTCAGGCTCCTCTGTCCATGGAATTTTCCAGGCAAGAATACTGGAGTGGGTTGCCATTTCCTGCTTCTAATGTTGCATGTCCAACATCATGTACCCAGTTTTTTCCCTGGTACACTGGGAGCTTCTTTGTGTGATGCTGTGTCCACAGCAGTGCTTAAATTAACATGCAGTTAAGTGCTTAATCAGGCTTCCCAGGTGGCTCAGAGGTAAAGAACTAGCCTGCCAATGCAGGAGATGGAGTTTTGATCCCTGGATCAGGAAGATCCTCTGGACAAGGAAATGGAAACCCACTCTAATATTCTTGCCTGGGAAATCTCATGGACAGAGGAGCCTGGCGGGCTACAGTCCATGGGGGTCACAAAAGAGTTGGGCATGGCTCAGTAACTCAACAACAACACAGAGTACTTAATCAATGTGTCTGTTGAATGAATGGAATTGATCTAAACTTGATTTTAATGACAAAAAATGACTAATCTTATCATGCATTTCTCAAAATATTATTTAGAAGGTACAAAACGGCTAAATTCTGAAGTAATGAAATGCCAATTTTAAATGAAAACATGGGAGAAATGTCCCATCGATGTCCTTTTGGAAGCTCTTCTCATAGTCTCCTAAAAATATAAACTGGAACTTCTTCTACGCAACCGGTCTTTCAACATAGATAAGCAGGGATCTGGCTGGGGTTTTTTACAGCAATAAAACTATTTTTCTATCTCTAATATTTATGCTTGTTTCTGAGAATATCTAGTTGAAATGATGACATTTGTGCAGTTGAGTAGCAGTAAGCTACATATGCATTGGAGTAATATTATGTAACCCTAAATAGTTGGAATTCCCAAAGGGACAGCAAAGATTTTTTTGGATGACATGCGTTATTATTCAAGACTCTTAGGAAATTCTCTAAATAGTCCCTCCACTAGCGACTGTGGCTTAAAAATCCTGGTTTATATTTTGAATGTCTTTCCTTTCTAAAAAGATTCTGAATCAAAGTTTAACATCTTGCTCCCAGCAAAAATGGAGTTCAAATGTATTTTCTTATAAATGTTAGACAAAAATATAGTGTACCATAAACAGTTCAAGTTCATCCCCTCAGGTAATGAAGAATTGTATTTGAACTCAGATGAAAGATTGTCTTCTAAATGGTATTATTGTTGCTGTTTGTTTAATCACTAAGTCGTGGGTGACTCTTTGGTACCTCATGGACTGTGGCCTGCCAGGCTTCTCTGTTCATGTGATTTCCCAGGCAAGAATACTCTTCTCTCTGGAACTAGAATGCTTTAGGTGGAGTAAACAGTAACAACAGCTCATTTTAATTATGCATTTACTTATAAAAAGCTTCAATGTATAATCTCATTTGATATTAAAAAAGTATTAGGAAGGTGATAGTATTCCCCCCAATTCACAGTTGAGAAAAATTAATTCAAAGAGCAATTTCTTCAGCATTTATTAAATGTTTATTTTGTATCAGGTGCAAAGTCTTGGGAGATAGAAAGTTGAATGTGACAGACTTGTTATCTGCCCTTATATAATTTATGTAGTCCTGGTAGAGTCAGTAAATAAATAAGAACATAAAAATAGGTGGCTTAGTGGTAAAGAATCTGCCTGCTAATGCAGGAGACACGGGTTTGATCCCTGAACTGGGAAAATCTCACATGCTGAGGAGCAACTAAGCCTGTGTAGCACAACTATTAAGCCTGTGCTCCAGAGCCTAGGAACCGCAGTTACTGAAGCCCCGAGTGCCCTGGAGCCTGTGCTCCCCAATAAGAGAAGTCACCACAGTGAGAAGCCTGTGCCCCGCAACCAGAGAGTAGCTCCTGCTCGCCTCAAACTAGAGAAAAGCCTGCAAAACAATGAAGACTCCGCACAGCCAAAAATAAATAAAAAAGAGAAAAATAATGAAAAGTTTTCTTAAGTGCTATGAGGATATAAAAAGAGCTCATGCTAAGGGATGGGGGTGGCCAGGAGAATGACCTTAAATAAGACAATTAGCTGAGGCCTTTGCTCACATACTTAGCTGGTCATTGGTAAGCCGGGGGCATTCTCACGTCTTCTGCCTCCGGGGCTGGTGCTGTGTCAACTGACATAACAGGGACAAAATTGTGAACCGATCCTGAAAAAAGTTAGGTGCTTTGGGAAATGACAGTATTTTTTTTTTTTTTTGTCAAACCCTGATTGCCCTTGTAGTTGAGCAGGAGTAACAGGAAACAGTCTGCACTCACCCCTCCACCGTTTGGGACATCCTTAGAGTTACCTCAGCCTTTGGTATTGTGAAACACACCTCACTGGTCCCTAAAGTTGCAGAGTTTGACACCTGTCTCATACAAACCAGAGCTCCGTTTCCATCCCCTGGTATCAGGGTCCTGCTAGTTCTATAACTGTAACATAACTGGACCTTTGGTGACATTACCTCTCTTTTGTAAATATTGCATTTCATGAAGCATTTTTCTTAGGACTGGAATATATATGTTCAGGTAAATGAGAATCAAAGAGTATTTATTTCCAAAGTTAATTCTGTAGCCAGTTCTGTGGTTGAACTGTAGGATGAGGAGCTAAGTTGGCCTGCTCAGGATTGCTGTTTGCACAGACCATTTATTCTTTTCCAACAGAGTCAGGAAGGCAGCTGTGCAAAATGGAATTCCCGTTTTTCCAGAGGGTTGTTATAATGACAGGAGTTCTGTACAATCGTGTCTATTTACTCATCCCAGCATTTGGTTACCTCCCTTGTGACCCTGTGGAGCCTGGGGGGAATGCATTCTGCATGCTGGCCTGGGTCTGAGAAGGTTCTAAGAACTTACTGACAATTATGCATTGTGTTTCATTATTTATCCCACTGGGGCAACGTGAATCTCTCATGTCCATTGCAGGCTGATCTAAGGCCCCTGTTCACAAGGAAAGTCATGAGGAACCTTATCCTGATTTCAAAGCTTCCCCCTCCCCCACCCCGTATCCAGTAAGGATAGTGGGAGTAGCTTTTAGGACTGAACACTGCCACCTTGTTTCCCAGAGCTTGCTTCTGTTTTAACCTAGCGCGTTTGCTGTACATAATGTACCTCATGTTATCAGAAATTTGGGATATTTGCTCTGGAAAATTTTAACAACTTCAAAGTGTAACTGAACAGCCAGAAATGTTTCCAGGAGGTCAGCTGCATTCCACCAGCACCAGAAGCCTGCACATATCTGGCGTTGTAAATAAATAAGGGACATGATGTTGGAACATGTTTGCAGAAACATGGTATTCTTTGACCCGTGCAAAATCGATTGGAATGTTTCTGTCATTTCAAACTATGGATAAGGCACCATTCCAAGACTTTTCAGGAACTGATGTCTCCATTTTCTATGGGGCTTGCGCAACTACGGAGGTTGTTTGATGTAGAAGTTTAGGACAGAGCATTTGCTTTATTTAAATTTTTTCCTAAAAGTGATACTAGAACAAAATTGTTTTTATATGCATGCTCACTGAGCTTGGGTGGTTTAAACTTTGCCCGGTTTGAAATTCTCAGCTCACTGAAAAACAAGGACTGTCAAATGTAAGAAATAAGCAAAAATTTTAGTATATTCCAGTGCCTGGGTGGTATTTTTTGGGGTAAAAGGGGCAGCTCTAGACTGTATTCCTGAAAGTATAAATTGGCTGTGAATTGTCCCCCTGCCCCCACAGGTAGCAGGGACTGGGTGAGGAGTGTCTGATGAAGCAGAGGACGCTGGCAGTCTTGGGTTGAGTCAGGCAGGAGAGGTGACCCAGGAAGTTGTGGCCAGAGAGTGAGTGTTGGAGCCACATCTGGGAAACATCCGTGGCTGTGTGACCAGGAGAGACAGGGGTGATCTGCAGAGGCTTCCTGTTCTCTCTCTGCCCCTGCAGTCAATTTCCCACACCCAGCCAGGGAGACCAAAATATAGACCCAAGTCAGTTCAAGTTGTTGTTCCCCTGCTGAAGACTTTCCAGTGTCTTCCAGTAACTAAATGAAGTCCAAATATATTTCCAAATATAATTTGGAAGATAAAGCCAAATAAATTCCTCACTCCTTGCTACTGCTTAAAGGGACCTAAATGATCTGTGCTGGTAAGCTTCCAACCCTCTTTTTCATCCTCCCGCCCAGCTCCACTGACCACACTGACCTCCTTGCCATCCTTGAACAAGCTGAACTTAATCCTTCCTTTGGGCCTTACTCTTTTTTTTTTTAATTAAAAAAACATTTTATTGTAATAAAAATCACAAAATAGAACACATCCAATTTAACTCTATTTAACTGTACAGTTCAGTGGTGCTAAGTACATTCATATTGTTGTTCAATTCTCACCATCATCCCTCTCCTGAATTTTTCACTTTCCTAAACTGAAACTCTGTCTCCATTAAACAGTAAGTCCCCATTTCCCCCCTCACCCTAACCCTGTCCGCTGGGATCTACTGATGTACTTTCTGACTACGAATTTCACTCTTCTAAGTACGCCATATAAGTGGAATCAAACAGTATTTGTCTGTACTTATTGTGTATTGGAATGCATTTTTAAAGTTAATTTAATATATGTCCTGTAAATAGATTGTACCTTCTTTTTCTTCCCCTGTGTTGTATAGTAAGGTCTCATTAGTTATCTATTTTATAAGTTATCTTTCAGGGCCTTCCTCTTGCTAAGTGAAAGTGAAAGTGAAGTCACTCAGTCATGTCTGACTCTACGCGACCCCGTGGACTGTAGCCTACCAGGCTCCTCCGTCCATGGGATTCTCCAGGCAAGAATACTGGAGTGGGTTACCATTTCCTTCTCCAGGGGATCTTCCTGACCTAGGGATCGAACCCGGGTCTCCCGCATTGGAGGCAGACGCTTTAACCTCTGAGACACCAGGGAAGTCCTCCTCTTGCTAACCACCCTCTAATCCTCCATATTGAAATTTGCCACCCCAAGATTTTTGACTCTCTCGATCCCCAGCGACACTGAAGTCTGCTTGCCTGTGTCCCTTCCTTTGACAGTGCTTCCCTACCACATTTTCTAAGACAGTTTCTCTACCCCTTAACTTTCTGTTTGCTTATGCCAATTATTTGCTTTCAGCTTTATCACTTTCTGATATTATGCTATATGTTTATTGGTATGACTCTTTCTTAACTGTTTTGTCCAAATCTGTAGCTCTAAACCTAGAACAGTTCCTGGTACATGGTAGATTTTTGATAAATATTTGATGATTCACTGAGGGAATGGGTGTGAGGTGATATAAACGCCAAGAGGAAACAAAATAGTAATTTTGGGCCATAACATTTATAGCAAAGAGTCCTGAGAAATGGGATAAGGAATGAGGTGCAGAACAGAAAGAGTGGTTTAGAAGTTAAATTTTGGAACACTGAGTTAGAATGTCTTGTAGAAGGAACTAGACATAAGAGACCCACAGATGACCAACAGTAAGCCATTCTATCTAACACTTGTGCAATGCCTGGTGCAGCTACATTTTATTTTTCTCTTCTGAAAACATTGCAATGACGTTACTTTTCCTGCACAAAAATCCCTTTCTTCTATGCATCTCAAGTCAAAAATAAAAAGGTGTTTCTATAATAATTTTGGTTAAATTCAGAAAACATCTTATGTTAAGGTCTTTCTAAATTCCTATGCAATTGATTTTACACACTTCCTGACACCACACACAAAGATAAACTCAAAATGGATTAAAGACCTATATGTGAGACCAGAAATTATAAAACTCTTAGAGGGAAATACAGGCAGAACACTAGATGACATAAATCAAAGCAAGATCCTCTGCGACCCACCTCCCAGAGTAATGGAAATAAAAGCAAAAGTAAACAAGTGGGACCTGATTAAACTTAAAAGCTTTTGCACAGCAAAGGAAGCTAAAAGCAAGGTGAAAAGATAGCTCTCAGAATGGGAGAAAATAATAGCAAATGAAACAACTGACAAAGGATTAATTTCCAAAATATGCAAGCAGCTTATACAACACAATACCAGAAAAACAAACAACCCAATCAAAAAGTGGGTAAAAGACCTGGACAGACATTTCTCCAGAGAAGACATACAGATGGCTAACAAACACATGAAAAGATGCTCAACATGGCTCATTATTAGAGAAATGCAAACCAAAACTACAATGAGATATCACCTCATACCAGTCAGAATGGCCATCACCAAAAAGTCTACAAAAAATAAATGCTGGAGAGGCTGTGGAGAAAAGGGAACACTCTTGCACTGTTTGGTGGGAATGTAAATTGATACAGCCACTATGAAAGACGGTATGGAGATTCCTTAAAAAAGTAGGAATAAAACCACCATATGACCCAGCAATCCCACTCCTAGGCATATACCTTGAGGAAGCCAGGGTTGAAAAATACACATGTATCCCATTGTTCATTGCAGCACTATTTACAATAGCTGAACATGGAAGCAACCTAGATGTCCCTCAACAGATGAATGGATAAGGAAGTTGTGGTACGTATACACAGTGGAATATTACTCAGCCATAAAAAGGAACACATTTGAATCAGTTCTAATAAGGCGGATGAACCTAGAACCTATTATACAGAGTGAAGTAAGTCAGAAAGAGAAAGGTAAATATCACATTCAAATGGAACACAGAAAAATGGTACTGAAGAATTTATTTGCAGGGCAGCAGTGGAGAAACAGACGTAGAGAATAGACTTATGCACGTTTGGGAAAGGGAGGAGAGTGTGAGGTGTATGGAGAGAGTAACATGGAAGCTGACATTACCATATGTGAAATAGATAGCCAATGGGAATTTGCTGTTATGCTCAGGAAACTCAAACAGGGGCTCTGTATCAACCTAGTGGGGTGGGATGGGGAGGGAGTTTCAAAAGGGAGGGGATACATGTATACCTATGGCTGATTCATGTTGAGGTTGGAAAGAAAACAACAAAATTCTGTAAAGCAATTATCCTTCAATTAATAAATAAATAAATTATATATATTTAAATAAATATATATATAAATTATGTATATTTAAATTATATATATAATATATATTTAAATTATATATAAATTATATATATATTTAAATTATATATATTATATATATACCTTATATATATATATATATATATATAAGGTAAATGGGAGGGGGGGTTCGAGAGAAAGAGAGAGAGAGGGAGGTTTCACTTCCCTTTTTGATCGGCAGGGCCAGTGAACTTCCAGCAGCAGCATGCGGAGAGAAGAGCAGGACGTTGGATGTGCAGAAATTGAGAAAGGATGTGGGAAAAGGAATTTTTTTCCTGAGAATGTAGCAGAAGGGCAAGTGTAACTATTGGCAATAAAGCAGTAGGAGAGTGGCAAAGTGGCAGAAAAATTGCCTCAGCAGATTCTGAGATTTGAAAATTTTCTTCCAAACAGGGAACTGGTAAAGTGGGATAACTATAGAAGATAAGGGGGAAAAAGATACAAATATGTGATTTTCCTTACCAAGAATTTTTGTTATATTTCTTCCTTTTTTGGTTATATTTCCTCCAAGGCAAAATAAAATTATTTTTAATTATCAGTTAATGTACATTAAAAAGTGGAACAGTTGATAATCAATGAAAATACACTACGACATGGAATTGAACATTTTGGGGGATTAATTGACTTTAAGTTAACAAATAGGAAATCTGTGGATAGGGGACTTTCCTATAGTTGATGCCACCTTTGAGAAACTTGTCATGGATGGCTTCATTATGGGGAAAAATTCAGTTAGATCAAAAGAAAAATTGTTAAGTGAAAGGATAAACATGTGGGGGATTTAAATGGAAAGTTATGAGCTAAAAGTAATAGGGGGAAATCCATGCAGTACCTCTTGCTATACATTAGTATCTGAGCATGTATGATGAACTGACGGTTAAAGAGTTTCTGAGAACTTTCGAAGCATGTGTTTTGTGTCATTCCCAGGATGACCCAGCATGGGAAACTTCAAGGCAGTGTAAGCACGCAGAGCATTTCGTGAGGGACAAAACCCTTTCTGCTTCTGAGCTTCATGGGAAAAAAACAATGAAAATGGAATCTACTTGCTCTCTGAATTACTGAGAACAAAAATGTTCTGAAAGAAAAACATAAAGATGGGCTCCAGGGAAGAGACCCTTATTACAGGGAGCTATTTAGTCAGAGGAAGAATTCTAGATCTTTAATGATATAAGTTGCCAGTATGCATGCATGCTAAGTCGCATCAGTCCTGTCTGACTCTTTGCGACCCTATGGACTGTAGCCCGCCAGGCTCCTCTGTCCAAGGGGATTCTCCAGGCAAGAATACCGGAGTGGGTTGCCATGCCCTTCTCCAGGGAATCTTCTCGACCTAGTGATTTTACCCGGGTCTCCGGCGGCTTCTGCATTGCAGGTAGATTCTTTACCACTGAGCCACTGGGGAAGCCAGTATAGATTATGCGGACATGTATTCAGATATCTAAGACCGCTTGACATGATCAGAATAAAAATTGAACAATGTAATGTAATATTAAGAGATTGGGAGTCAGGCAGCCAGAGTCAGATCCCAGACCTACTACTTTCTAGTTGTTATTGAAGCATAACATACATTTTAAAAAACTGAATAAATAATGGCACAATTCAGTGACTTTTCATAAACAGACATATCCACATAGGTAGCATTCACAGAGATCAAGGATCAGAATAGTAAGAGCATCTCAGAAAGCCCCATGGCACTCACTTCCTATCACTGTCCCCAAGATTAAACACTCTCCTGATTTTTAACCCCACAGATTGGTTTTGACTGATTTGTCATAACTTTTATGAATAGAATCATTCAATATGTATTCTTTTCCATTTATTGTCTTTTAGTCAACTTTATGTGATTCACATATGTTGCTGTCTAGCTGGATCTATTGGTTTTCACTGACTAATTATATACTGTCCTATACATGACCACAATTTAAAAAATCTACACTTGATGGACATCTGGGCTGTTTCTAGGTTTTGATTATTCTTCAAAGTATTGCTGGGAATATTTTTGTACATGTTTTTCTTTTTTGTGAGCATCTGAATGTATTTGTATTAGTCTGCTAGAGCTCCTGTAACAAAGCAGCACGGGAAGGGTGGCTTAAACAACAGAAGTTTATTTTATCACAGTTCTGGAGATTGGAAGTCTGAGATCAGGGTGTCAGAGGCCTCTCTCCTTGACTTGTGGACAACTGCCTCCTTGTTATGTCCTCACATGGCCACCTCATATAAGGACACCAGTCCTATTGGATCATGGTCCCACTCTTATGACAGCATTTAACATTAATTGCTTACTTTAAGGCCCTATCTCTGGTAACATTGGCGATTAGGATGTCAGTCTATGAATTTGGGAGGACATAATTCAGCCTATAACAGCATTTCTGTGGGTTGTATACTTAGGAGTAAATGATTGATCTTTGGACATGAGTGTGTTCAGGTTGAGTAGATACTGAGAGTTTTCCAAATTGGTTGAACTAATTTGCATCCCCAGCAGCAGTATACCAAGTTTCAAGCCACTTCATGATCTCAGTAATTATAGTATTGTCTTTCATTTTAGCCATTCTGGTGGGTATGTAAGTGATATTTTGCTATAGTTTAATTAGCATTTCCTGAATGGTTACTGAAGCTGGATATCTCTTATATGTTTATTAGCCACTTGGATATTCTCATTTGCAAAATGTCTAAGACTTTTGACTATTTAATTTAAAATTTTACTATCTGTCATTTTCTTATTGAGTTGAAGGAGTTCTTATCCTAGAAGTCAGTTCTTTATTGAATACGTGACTAGCAAAAATCTTATGCCATTCTATGTACTGCCTTTTCAGGTGTTGATCATGGTTTGATAAATGTAAGCTCTTAATTATCACAGAGAAGTTTAAGTTGTAATTTTTTTCTTTCATGGCTAGTGCATTTTGTTACTTATTTTAGTAGTTTTTGCCTAGACTTCAGGTCATGAAGATTCTGATATTTTCTTCTAACAGTTTCGTTGTTTACTTTTCACATTTAGAACTCCTTAACATTTAAAACTAGTTTTTGTGTGTTCTGTGAGTTTGGGGGATGTAGTCGTGACTGACCTTTATCCGTACAGATATTCAACTGACCCCAAGCTATTAATTTATAAAGCCCATCTTTCCCCACTGCACTGCATTGTCACCTTTGTCATAAACTAGGTGACAGTACTCATTATGGATCAGTTCCTCCATGCGCTCTACTTTTTCACTGGTTGTATATCCTTGAGCCAATGTCACACTGTCTTAAATACTATAATAATCCTTTATAATAAGGCTTGACTTCTTAAAGTAACCTTCTTTGCCAAGGGCTAGTCACAGTTCTCCACATTTTCAAACACATTTTAGAATTGTCTTATCAAATTCCATAAAATATCTGCTAGGATTTTGGTTTGAATTACAATGAATGTAAAGATCAATATAGAAAGAACAAACATTTTAAACATATGGAGCCTTTCAACTCATGATCATGGTTGTAGCTGTTGTTGTCACTAAACTGTGTCTGACTCTTTGCAACCCCATAAACTGTGGCACTCCAGGCTCCTCTGTCCTCCACTATATCTCTGAGTTTGCTCAAATTCATGTCCATTGAGTCAATGATTTTAACTATTCATCCTGTGCCAAGCCTTTCTCCTCTTGCTTTTAATCTTCCCCAGTATCAGAATCTTCTCCAGTGAATCGGCTCTTCGCATCAGGTGGCCAAAGTATTGGAGTTTCAGTTTCAGTATCAGTCCTTCAAATGAATATTCAGGGCTGATTTACTTTAGCATTGACTGGCTAAATTTCCTTTCCGTCCAAGGGACTCTCAAAAGTCTTCTCTAGCACCACAATTCAAAAGCATCAATTCTTTGGCACTCAGCCTTTTTTATGGTCCAACTCTCACATCCATACACGACTACTGGAAAAACCATAGCTATGACTACCTGGACTTTGTCAGCAAAGTGATGTCTCTTCTGTTTAATATGCTCTCTAGGTTTGTCATAACTTTCCTTCCAAGGAGCAAGGATGAACATGGTACATCCCATTATTTACTTAAACTTTTGATTTCTATCAGTAATTTTTTATAGTTTTCAATGTGGGGGTATTACACATCTTTTATTAGATTTATTCCTAGATGTTTTATGATTTTTAAGATGTTACTGTAAATTAATCAAATGTATTAACTTAAGATATTTCCATTAATATCTCCACATATGGGTATTTGGGGAATTTTGAATAATATTGATCCAAAGGTGATCAAGGCAAATTAAATAATCAAGCAGTGTCTTCATTCATGCCTTCATGAATTTGTTTATTGAGTAAGTGTTTCTTGCATGCTTCCTCTATACTAGGAGTGTATGGGGAGTTACAAAGTATTATAGAAGTACTGAAGAAAGGAAACTACTTTGAAAACAAGAATATTGAAGGATTATCAGAATAATCACAGAAATCATACTGAGAAGTAATATCAGAAATAGCTATATCATTTCATAGGGAGACAATAAAAGCAAACTAGGACACTTGAGAAAAATGAAGGGTGGTATGAAAGAGAATAATTTGGTAATATTATGTTTGAACTTTCAATTGCAGCAAATAAAATAAAGACTATGAAAAGTTCTCATGGAATCATATCATGTCAAGTTGGTGTTAAACTCCACTCTGAAGGTAAGAGCCTGGGCATTCTGTGTGATCAGTATAACCTAGATTTAAGAGGTTTACAAGGAATAGGGGCCATAAACCTAACAATCAGTGACCTCTTCCAGATGGGGCCCAGAAAGAGCCTGTTTAGGTTACTAGGAGGAATTTATCTGGAAGCTGTAGGGTGGGAACTGAGATCATCCCAGCTCTGTTATTTATTTATGAGGCCTGTGTAGGAAGTATGGATCCTTTTGTTTTCCAGAAGGACTATAAACAACTTCTGCTCTGGTTGTTTGTATAAAAGATATCGCTGGATTTTTTTTTTTTTAAGTAGACAGATATGAGTAAAGTGTAGTTTGATTTAGAGTATGTGTCCATATTACACATTATCTAAGGGTAATTAGTTGCCCATTGATGTTGGCAAAGCCAAGACATTTAAGCAAATGTAAGAACAAGGAAAGGAAGAAAATAAGAGTGCAAAGCGTTGAGCAGTGAGGATTTTGAGCTCATGAGAGTTCTGAAAAGTATGTGTAACCTAAACCAGAGATAAATGGATATGGTGGGAGGAGCATTGAACGAGGGGTCACAACTTGTCTCAGTTCTCATACTTTACTAGCAATGTTATCTTTTTAAGCTAATTAACCTCTGACTCTCAGCTTTCTGACCTATCTAACTCAAATGATGTGATGTGAGAGTTCTTTTCAGTGACAAGGTATTATATAAATATGAGACAGTGGTTTAATATCACTTTCCTGGTATTATTAAACTCATATAATGACATCATATTGACTATCATTTTAGCATGAGTTCTCAAACTTTTATATCTCAAGACCCCTTTGCACTTTGAAAATATTGGGGACCCCAAAGAACTTTTATTTGTGTGGGTTATATCTACGGTGTATGTTACATTAGGACTTAAAACTGAGAATGATTTTAAAAAAATATTTATGTTTTAATAATTGATATTATTTTATATTTGTGTATATCTCTTTCACAACTGGTTTAATGAAGATGACTGAATTCTCATATCTGTTTCTGCATTCAATCTGCTGAAATATGTTGTTTTGGTTGAAATGTATAAAGAAAATCAGGCCTTCTGAAGATTTGCATTAGAAAAGGGAAGGGTATTTTAATAGATTTTTTTGAAAATTGTGGATATTCTTTGACTCAAAACTTTCTCTCTTAAAGGTTGGGTACAGTATGAAATCTGAACCCATATCAACAAATTTTTCTTGCTCTTTCTATTAAATTTATTGGATCATCTTGCTCTTTGAATGAATCTTTCCCATGCATGATTTTGTAACATCATTTATTAGTCTGCTTTAAAAATTTGCCAAGTGTTGGCAAAGTTCATATAAAACATTTAAAAAATCATATTTGTTAATATCCTTACCATTTCATCAGAATACTTTTAAGTATTATAATGTTGTCTAACTCAAGGTTATAGATACAAATCTTCTGAAATTCTATTTTCCAGTTGAAAGCTTGGATTTAGTTGTGTGCATGCATGCTCGGTTATGTCTGACTGTGACACCCCATGGACTGTAGCCCACCAGGCTCCTCTGTCCATGGATTATCCTGGAAGGAATATTGAGCAGATTGCCATCTCCTGCTCCAGGGAATCTTCCCAATCTAGGGCTCGAATCTGTGTCTTCTGTGGCTCCTGCATTGGTACGCGGATTCTTTACCACTGAGCCACCTGGGAAACCGGGGTGAATTCAGTTAGTCAACAAATACTGTCATTTATTTTTTGAAGTAACAGACTTACTTGGTTCATGCTGAGAAAATGCCTGCCAAATACCCAAATCTGAATAACCATAGTTTGTCTGTTAAAAAGTTTTTCAGGTGAAAATTGTGTTCCATGAATAGAGTAGCTAGTTCAACTTGCAACTCACAATCACACCAGTGCTTTCTTCTGAGACCCTCACACTTCTGTAGGCTACAGAATTGCTTTTTTTATACTTCCCACTTTATTACACGGACACCTTAAAGACCTGATTTCAAATGCTGAGATTTAATTTAAAAAATTGTTTTACTGCTTCACTGAGAATATTCTTAAGTTAACTGACTTCTTGTGCCCCTCTGTGAATGATGGAGGTCAACTATTCAATGATCACAATATTTTGGTTCCACTGCCTTGATTTGTGCTAAGGGGCCAATAGTTTTCTTTTCTGTGTAAATGTCAATACAATAAAAGGAAAGTGGTTAAAAAAGAATTTTACAAATTCTTTGCAATTTTTTGGAAATAATTTGACCTTGCAGTCTCCCTGAAAGTGTAGCAAGGGATCTCAGTAATCTGCTGACCAGAGTCATGTTACAAAGGAGTCTGTGCATTGCTTTTAGTCCTCAGTAGGAAAGAATGTTATCCTCCTTGTCTGTCTCCATTGGGTGTAGAAGGTAGATAAGCAAGAGTTCATAGTCAGGTCTCAAACATTTTCAGTCACCTCTGTCCTTGTTCCTTTTCTGGATCCTCAATTTGAAAGATTGGGGCTATCACTCCCCGTTCTTATTCTTTTATGGTACATTTCTCACCGTGTTGTATTGTCCATTATTTGTCTGATTCTCTCACTAGATCAAAGTACTTTATAAGTAGTAGTTGTTTATCTACCTCATTCACATTCATTGTATATCAATTGTCTAGCTCAGAGTAGATCCTTAATAAATATTTATAAAGTAAAATTACCATGATTTATGGGCTTTCCAGGTGGCACTAGATGTAAAGAACTTGTCTGCCAACGCAGGAGACACATGAGACGTGGGTTTGATCCCTGAGTTGAGAAGATCCCCTGGAGGAGGACATGGCAACCCACTCCAGTTTTCTTGCCTGGAGAATCCCATGGACAGAGGAGCCTGGTGGGCTACGGTCCATAGGGTTGCAAAGAGTTGGACACAGACTGAAGCAACTTTTAGCACACAGTGGCAATATTGCACTATAGAAGAATTTAAATAAAATGCCATAGAAGCTGAGATGACAAAGAGTTTAATTGTGAGGGAGTGGAGGAAAAGGGAGTCTAGGGACACTTCAGAGAGGTGCATTTTTGTACGTTGTCAGAACAAAAAGATGCTGTATTTTTCCTGTAGGATTTTGGGAAGAGCCAGATCCTAAACTTCTTGCTGATGCTGCTATGATACATACCCTAGAGACAATGATGAGGGCTATGACGTGGAAAAGGGGACTTTTGGGAAAAGGTCTTGAAATACGGGGTGTTACACAACAGGACATGACGTATGTTGCCCAGTGAATAAAGCTCTACTGAAAAGTTTTAAGGAGGTTACACTGCTTAGACAGTTCAAGAGACACTTTCCATTGTTGGCATGTATATTCAAAGAATGCTGATCTCCAAATACAACATTGTGAAAACAAAGTTTTCTCATTCATTCTGTTCACCCAGGTATGCAAGATTCTGAATTGCTAAGTGGGGGGAAGTATGGAGAGGCAGTGGAAACACTCAGGACCAAGTACAAACAAGAAAAATCTTTGCTTCTGAGTTTATTTTATTCCTAGTTTAGTGATGGAGTAGTAAAAGGTCTTCAGGATTAATAAGAAGGCTGCTTTTCTCCCCTGAAGCTGTTCTATTAGGGAAATTTACATATAAAAAGATAATACTGATTACAAAGTATTTATTCTGCTTTCATAAGGAAGTACATTTCTTACCTGTTCAAACAGTTATCTTTTTTCTTCATCTTTATCCCTTAGGATAAAAATTTATCTAAGCTATTTTAATCAAATCCCTGCCTTCTACCTTCTAGATGGTATCACTAAAACAAGCTTGCTTCTTTCTTTCTCTTCCTTCTTTTCTTTGTTTTTAATTGAAGTGTAGTTGATTTACAATGTAGAGTTAGTTTCAGGTGTACGGCAAAGTGATCCAATTATACATACATAAAAATCTTTTTTTTTTTTTCAGATTCTTTTCTCTTCTGTTGTTGCTATTGTTCAGTCACCAAGTCATGTCTGACTCTTTGTGACCCCACAGACTGTAGCACACCAGGCTTCCCTGTCTTTCACCATCTCCCAGAATTAGCTCAAACTCGTGTCCATTGAGTCATGATGCCATCCAACCATCTCATCTTTTCTCTTATAGGTTACTACAAAATTTCAAGTACAGTTCTCTATGGTGTATAGTAGGTCCTTGTTGGTTATCTATTATAGTAGTGTGTATATGTTAATTCCAAATGCCTAATTTATCCCCCTCCATTTGCCCACTGGTAATAATAAATTTGTTTTCTGTGTCTGTGGGTCTGTTTTATATATAAGTTCTTTTGTATTATCTTTTTTTTTTTGATTATGCATATAAGCAACATCTTATGATATTTGTCTTTCTCTGACAGGCTGACTTCACTTAGTATAAAACAAACTTACCTTGCAAATATGGCGTCATTTTAGAAAACAAGCATGTATATGGTACCGTGTGGTGATATAGTTCTGGCTTTTCTTTTTTTCTGCCTCTTTTGTTTCAGTATGACTTCTCCGTCTTGTCTCTGAAAACCTACCTCCATCTGTCTCCCAACACTATTGTCCTAGTTCCTCAGCTAATCTGCATTGAGAAAATAAAGCAGATAAGCACACACACTAAAAATTATAATATAAATAAGAATCAGCAAATCATATGGTTAAGAGAACCTATCCTGGCACAACGTTTACCACGTATGGCCAAATTAGTTGACCTCTCAATGTCTCAGTTTTCTCATCTGTAGAATGGGTACATAAGAAACCATACCTTCTTATGTTTCTGTGAGGATTAAATGAGAACTCTTAGAAAGGGCCAGGCACATTAAAAAACAGTAGATAAGTGTTTACTATTATTATTGTTGTTGTTCTTAATTAGCACTAAGATAAAGGCTAATCAAATGAGAGATGTTATTGTAGTGGATCTGCAGAAGTAGTTTGCTTTCTCAGAGACCTTTCAGTTTCATTTGGGGCCACATAAGAGTCCTAGGATTGAGATATTGCAGTGTAACCTCAGGAGACTGGCTGACTGCTTTCTCCTTCAGCTCATAGTATGATATCTGAATCTTCCTGTCGATCAAGGATCCTTTTTTATAAATTTATTTTTTATTGAAGTATAGTTGACTTACAACCTTATATTAGTTTCAAGTGTACAGCACAGTGATTCAATATTTTTAGAAGTTATACTCCATTAAAAGTTATTACAAAGTAATGTCTATAATTCCCTGTATTGTACAATATAAGCTTGTTGCTCATCTATTTTGTACATAGTAGTTTGCATCTTTTAATCCCATACCCCTAGCCTGCCCCTCCTTACTTCCCTCTCCTGACTGGTAATCACTAGTTTGTTTTCCATACCCATCAGTCTGTTTCTGTTTTGCTGTATATTCATTTTGTTTTATATTTTTAGATTCTAGCTACAAGTGATATCATACAATGTTTGTTTTTCTTTGTCCAACCCTCAAAGTCTATCCATGTTGTTACAAATGGCAAAATTTCATTCTTCTCTATGGCTGAGGAGTATTCCTTCGTATATTTATACCACATCTTCTTTATCCATTCATCTGTTGATGAACACTTGGGTTGCTTCCATATCTTGGCTATTGTAAATAATGCTTCCGTGAACACTGGGGTGCATGTATCTTTTCAAACTAGTGTTTTTATTTTTTGGCTATATACCCAAGAGTGGAATTGCTGGGTCATATGGTAGTTCTATTTTTAGTGTTTTGAAAAAACCCCATACTGTTTTTTTCACGGTGGCTGTACCAATTTACATTCCCAAGAGTGTACAAGGGTTCTTTTTTTCTCCGCAGCCTCACTAACATTTGTGATTTGTAGTCTTTTTTTTTTTTAAAGTTATTTGTTTATTTATTTTGGCTATGCTGGGTCTTTGTTGTTGCGAGGGCTATTTTTCCAGGTGTGGCAAGCAGGGGCTACTCTCTAGTTGCAGTGTGGGGCTTTTCTTGTTGCAGATGATGGGCTCTAGGGCTTGTGGGGGCCTCAGTCATTGTGGTTCTTGGATTCTAGAGCACAGGCTCATTAACTGTGGCATACTGGCTTAACTGCTCCACGGCATGTGGGATCTTCCCAGATCAGGGATTGAACCCGTGTCTACTACATTGTCAGGTGAATTCTTTACCAATGAGCCACCAGGGAAGCCTCTATTTGTGGTCTTTTTGACGGCAGCCATTATGACAGGTGTGAGGTGATATCTCATTGTGGTTTTGATTTCCCTGATGATTAACAATGTTGGGGATCTTTTCACCTGCCTGTTGGCCTGCTGAATGTCTTCTTTGAAAAAAATGTCTATTCAGGTCTTCTGCCCATTTTTAAATCAGATTATATATGTTTTGCTGTTGAGTTGTATGAACTGTTTACACATACATTGGATATAACTCCTTATCAGTTATATCATTTTGAAATATTTTTTTCTGTTCAATAGTCCTTTATATGGGGCTGAGCAATTTTGATGTAAAATACTAAGTGTGGGACAAATGTTACCACATCAGGTGCCAATGGAAACTGTGGTTTGAGGAGAGGGACTGATGTCTCTTATCCTGGTGAATGTTAACTGAGGGATGTACGCAGACATCTTATCATGGGCAGCCTTTGCCCTGGTCTTGACTTGTGATCCTAAGCTGTTTCTAGCCTCCAAATCTTCAGTCTCCATGTGCTATGTGCAAACCAGACCACAAACCACTTGGAGACAACATGGAGACAGCTGACACACCACCACACATTGGGGGGTCATTCCCGGGGGACTTCTAGCATGCTGCAGGGCACAAACCAACCCTTGGCTGCGGATGCTCATGGGAAGTTCCAGTATGATCTACATAAATCCCAATCAGGTATACTACCACCCTGCTGACAGCTGTTGCTGGGCAGACTCCGGCTCAGCCCACTTCCAGAAGTGCTTTACCAGCACCTGAGGGGCACTTGCTATTCAGGTGGGGAGGCAGGGCAGCAATGAGAGAGGCAGCAGGCTGACTGGGCCGAGTGCTGCCTCACTGGATCTGAGTGTCCCAAATAAGTCAGCTGTGGCTGGGCCCAGAAATGAGTGTGCGTGACCTGTACTTTGGGCAGCCTCGCTCTTCTCCCCACATACCCCATGTTCACATGCAGACAGTGTAACAATGAGGAGACTTCTTCCCAAACACTGACCCACTTCAGAAGTCAGGCTTGTGGTACTTTATGAATGTGGGTGGAATTTCAATCCTGTGTAGATAAGCCTGTCTTATTGAAAAACATGGTTTTTTTTTTAAGTAATTTTAAATTGAACACCAGAAACTATGTATTCATAAATAATGCTTTTGAAATAAAAGATAGTATTGCCACAAGCTGTTGGAGGATTCAGTGTAATCATATTAACTAAGAATCTGTCTACTATTATCTTGTTAGACACTTACATTAACATCTTCATGATTGCTCATATACATTAATATATATAATCTGTGAATTGTGTTTATGTATATGATTATATATCCACTCCCATCACTTCATGGTAAATAGATAGAGAAACAGTGGAAACTGTGGAAACTGTGGCAGACTTTATTTTTTTGGGGCTCCAAAATCACTGCTGATGGTGACTGCAGCCATGAAATTAAAAGATGCTTACTTCTGGGAAGAAAAGTTATGACCAATCTAGACAGCATATTAAAAAGCAGAGACATTACTTTGCCAACAAAGGTTCACCTAGTCAAGGCTATGGTTTTTTCCAGTAGTCATGTATGGATGTGGGAGTTGGATTATAAGGAAAACTGACTGCTGAAGAATTGATGCTTTCGAACAGTGGTGTTGGAGAAGACTGTTGAGAGTCCCTTGGACAGCAAGGAGATCCAACCAATCCATCCTAAAGAAAATCAGTCCTGAATAGTCACTGGAAGGACTGATGTTGAAGCTGGAACTCCAATACTTTGGCCATCTGATGCAAAGAGCTGACTCATTTGAAAAGACCCTGCTGCTGGGAAAGATTGAAGGCAAGAGGAGAAGGGGAGGACAGAGGATGAGATGGTTGGATGGCATCACTGACTCAGTGAACATAAGTTTGAATAAACTCTGGAAGTTGGTGATGGACAGGGAGGCCTGGCGTGTTGCAGTTCATGGGGTTGCAAAGAGTCGGACATGACTGAGCGACTGAACTGAACTGAACTGAACATGATTATGTATCATAACATGCATTTTGATTTCTCATCTTTCCCTTTATAAACATCCTTTCATTCATGCCTAGTACTAACTCCCAGATAAAGTGTGCTTTTAAGGATTAATGTTTAGTCATATCAAAAAGTTATAATCCTGAAATATTAGCTTATTAGAAAATAAAAGTTAGTGATTCTTTTTTTTTTTTTGTTAGTGATTCTTTACTTAGCCTTTGGCTTCATTTCAATCCTGGGTTAGTGTACTAACCAGTGTACTTCTAGCTGTGTTTGAAAAATTGTTAAAATTATATCACTTATTGATGATTACATTCGGTCATATATTACTGTCACAACTGTTAATCAAGAAACTTGATTTGCCTTCCTTAAGTCAGTTTAATTTTCTGGCAAGTCACTAAACTGTACTTTCCTAGACAGGAGTGTCTATCTTCCTTACTCCAATGCCTATCACATTGAAGAGCTTAATACACATTTCCCGAAGAAATATCCCCAAATTCTGCTTTTCAGTGTTAGTTTTGAGCTTGGGAATGATAGCCTTGGAAAAGTAAACTTAAAAGTCAGAACCCTTAAAATCTATGTGAAATATCCCAAAGTAAGTTTCCCATGTACTTCCCCCACAGGGCTTATCTTTCTTCATTTTTATGGTTTGCCTCTGGATGCCCCAAAGAAGCTACCATAACTGTACATGCCTATTTTCACCCTTTCATCAAATTTTTGCTAAGTTGATGAAGAGTCCTCTCCTCCCTTAGTAGCAACTGTGGTACATTTTGGAATTTCCAAAAGCCATCAAACTCCCATGGTATGCCTGAGACAGGTATCCCCGAGAATGAAATTAGCAATCCTCAGCTGCAACCACTAGTGTACTGCAAACCCTGACAAGGCAGGACAGGAAGAGATGGATGGCGACTGGATTCCAGTCCATCCCTTCGGGCGTGAGTGAGAATGCTCTAATAACAGTGTGCACTCAGTCGTGTCCGACTCTGCAACCCCAGGGACTTTGGCCTGCCAGGTTCCTCTGCCCATGGAATTTTCCAGGCAAGAATACTGGAGTAGGTTGCTACTTCCTCCTTCAGGGGATCTTCCCGAGCCAGGGATCAAAGTCACATCTTTTGGCAGGTGGATTCTTTACCACTATTGCCACCACAATTGCCACCTCTGAAGCCTAGAGAATACTCGACTACAAGGAATAGAATGGGTCTGTTCAAGGCCACAGTGGACAGTGCATGCTCTTCCGTCATTTTGCTACATGATCCAAACTTCTAGTAGTAGACTCAGTAGCAAATATGCAGAACATCCCAGTGATGGGTGCACATGACCCTGACAAAACAGGTACATTTAAAGATCTTGTTATTTTTTCTCCCTAAGAGGTTGTTTCACATGACATGCTAATAAAATTGATATCAACAGTTTGGGACAATCATGGGTGAATAAGGGAAAAATTTATCAAATGGATTGAATGCATGAAAATTTGATTTTTGCAGTTGCTGAAAATTAGCTTCAGAGAGAAAGATCCTCTACTGAGCACATTACTATTAGGCTCTAAGGGACATTGTCTATTCATATACTTACTAAAGCTCTTGTCTGCTGAATTTAAATAACAAACACCAAAAAATAATAGGAAACTTTTCAACAGGTAAACTATTTTAACTATTTTATCTGTTTGCAGCACTTTTACATTCATAATGTAACACAAACATATTCCTCTCTCTCTTCTCCTCTCTCTCACACAAATATGAAGCAGAAAAAGCAACAATAACATGTATAATTTTTGCTGGATTATGCTCTAATTTAGATGACTGAATTGTCCACAATTTAATGATTACAAAGTACCCAAAATACTGCTAAAGTCAAATCTTTAAGTTTTCCCCCCACATCTATCTTCCATGGTGGTCTAACTAGATACTTGCCCACTGTGATTGTTGACAGGAGGTTCTTACATTTTTGGAGAAACCACAGTTACTAGTTTTAGTAGGAATTCTCTTTCCTCATCAGCAAGCCTAGGCAAGTTTCCACAGACTGTATTTTTTCCTGTTTGTTCCCACCCAGAAATCCTTTAAGGGAATAGGAAAAATTCAGGAGTTCCCTTTGCAAATTGTAAGTAATCAATCAAAACTCCTTTAAAAATTCTGATTAGCACAGGCGTAAGTAGTATAAAAAGTAGACTGGTGGAAACTGAAAATGGAAAGGAATTGAGTTTTCTTCTCATTCTTTAGCACAAAATTCTGGGTTTACAACTTTTAAAATTCTATCATGAAAGATAACCATTTTACAAAAAGTTGAAAATAATGCAAATATTAATTTGTGATCCCAAGGGTTCATTCTATAACCTTTTTTTCTTTGGATTGAAAAATACAAGTTTTAGGGAATTCTTTGGCAATCCAGTGGTTAGGGCTTGGCACTCTCTGTGCCAGTGCCCCAGGTTTGATCCTGGGTCAGGGATATAAGATACCACAAGCCAGGCTGTGTGGCTAAAAAAAAAAAAGAAAATACAATTTTTAAAATCATGTCCAATTAAAAAACACCAATAGTCATAAGATAAAAGAATAGGAACACAGGATATGCACTCAACTGAAATATTTTGAAAAAGACAGTTGACAGTTGTTGAAAGTGAAAGTCTCTCAGTCCTGTCCACTCTGTGACCCCCAAGGACTGTATAGTCCGCGGAATTCTCCAGGCCAGAACACTGGAGTGGCTAGCCGTTCCCTTCTTCAGGGGGTCTTTCCAACTCAGGAATTGAACACAGGTCTCCCAACATTGCAGGCAGATTCTTTATGAGCTAAGCTACTAGGGAAGCCCTACTGACAACTATCGCTTCACAGCAAATATTTCGATCTCATCAGCAAGCTATAAAAATGAAGAGTTCATTATCTTTTTAAAAAGTCATAGTCAAACCAGCACAATTGTCAGGCACATGGATGCTAGAGTCAAAGTTTCTGGTTCCAAAGCTTAACTTTGCTACAGAACCCTTCCCATAATCTTGGACAGGTCGCCATAGTTTCCTTATCTGTCAAATGACAATACTCGTTGTACCTAGTTTGCCATGGTTTGCTGAGTTAATAACAGGAAATACTGAGGAAAAATCCTAGAATATAATATGTAATATTATAGGATATCCTAGGGAAAATCTAATAGGAAAAATTCTAGAATTCTAGGAAAAATCCAGAATATAATACATAATAAATAGTAGTATATGATGGGCTTATATGTCATTGTTATTATTCTTCAGTTTCTATTATTTTTAAAATAAATATTGACCCACAATGAAGAATAATTGTATTACTAGTTTCTGAATGTTTCATTAAATAATAATGAATGATAAATTTCTTTTTCAATTTGGAAACCAAATTTAGTAACTCTTTTAGACTATTATTATAAGCTATATTTCAGGATTAAAACCCTTCCCCACAAGGGAGGATACACGTTTCTGTGTTTTGTACTATCATTTGAAAAGAGGATGCTATTGCACCAGGAGGTGGAAATGTTGCGCTCAGAAAGTCCATTCTCGATGACTGCAAATGTTACCAGTGGGAAGAAATTCTAGTGTATCTAATTTCATCACTGATAAATCTGAGTCACAACAGGCCTGCATTGTGACTAAGTCTAGGAATCTTACATGCAAAATATTTTTGCTTAATTTTTATGGTCTACAACTTGAGAACCATTATTCTATCATTTAGGATTGATAAAGCAGCCAGTTTCCTGCCCTAGACATTTTGTCAGATAAAATCAGGTTTTATAAGATTTCATCTTAGTTTATGACAAAAAACTGGTTTTCTTTTAACCTATGTCATGATTATAATCTCTCTGTGCATGAAAGAGGGAAGATTCTCACTAGATCACCTGTGGTAAGATTTGTGACTAGTTTCTCACGCAAAATATTTAAGTTTTGAAATTATTTCCTCTTTCCTCCAGGAGAGTATAAATAAACTTTTCCTGTTTGACTGTTTGGTTTTCTTCAAAATATGTTAGATCATAATTATCACAGCCATATTCTCTATTTCAAGTAGAGAAGAGGCTGCCAATCACTTAGCAGGACTTTTTGTTCAGATTTCCAGATAAGGCACAATATTGGCTTTAAAAATAAAAAAGGGCAGGCTGTTTCCCACAGAGTCCACCGGTGTTCATAGGATGAGAAACTGGCCCCCGTGTTGTCTGATAAAAAAGGAATTCCCAGCATGGAGCTATTTTTAGTGCATCTGATGGAACATCAGTGCCCATCCATATTTCCTTAACATGTTGTGCTATATTCTCCCTGCTAGCATTCCAGGGTTCATTTATTACCCAAAGTAACAGGGAGAAGTCACTTAAGAGTCTTCTCTCACAGGGAGAAATGAAAAGCTGTTATTATTTTACTAACACATGTTTCTCTTTCTGCAGCCAATACAGAGCAGTATTTGTACCTCTACTAAAAATGATCACACACATTGAGAGAGATGGATAATCCCTTCCAGAATATTTAATTTGTTTTGTGACTGTAACATCAGTATGTTTAAATTACATGTTTATTTCTGTCTACATTTTGGATGAGTTCCTAGTGACTAAAAATAGAAGTTTGTGTTTACTTTGCTGCCTTGATTTCTTGACTAACAGTTAGTTGTTGACTTCTTTATACAATGAGATCTTGGATAAAAACAATATGCCCTCTCTCTCTTAAATAGAACACAAAAACAAGTAAAGAAAGAAATATTTTATAAAATATATTAAGCAAAACTTTGGCCAAAATATAATCTGATTGCCCATACATTAGAAAGATTATATAATAATCATTGTTCTTGAATATTATTTTTAATATTTCTCCCCCTTCCCAAATACACAATTTGACTTAATAATAGTTAATCATTTGACCAAAACTAGATTTCTTGCTCATGTACAGACATATAGCAAATTTACAGGTTAATAATATAGATGGAAAGAAACAATTCTGGATAATCTCCCTTTGACTAAAACAACTTTTATCACAGCTCAATATCCCTCTTATTTTACATAGTTTCTAAGATTTTATTAAAGTTATTTGTCAGAAAGAAAATCTAGATTATAGGTAAGAGTAGTTGAACGTATATATAGAATAGGATTGAATTGAATAGAATAGAATAAATGTTGGAGAGGTGCAGGCTTATGTATGCTTGTGTGTGTATGTGTGTGTGTGTGTGTGTGTGTGTGTATGAGATACCATATAGGATCACATAATAAAACACCGTTCTTTTTTTCTTTTGCAAGTCAATTTTTATTTTGTTTGTTTTGCTAATGGATAACTGGAGGTATCATATTACCATGATATTCAGCATTTTGATTCATTTAAAAACATTATATTATGGTTTGTGCTGCTGTGTTGAATTGCTCAGTTGAGTCTGAGTCTTTTGCGACCCCATGAACTGTAGCCTGCCAAGCTCCTCTGTGGGGATTCTCCAGGCAAGAATACTGGAGTGGGTTGCCATGCCCTGCTCTCCTCCAGGGGCCAAACCAGGGATCAAACCCTAGGTCTCCCTCATTGCAGGCAGATTTTTTACTGTCTGAGCCACCAAGGAAGCCCAAGAATACTGGAGTGGGTATCCCATCCTTTCTCTGGGGGATCCTCCCAACCCAGGAGTTGAACTGGGATCTCCTGGGCTTCCTTGATAGCTCAGTTGGTAAAGAATCTGCCTGCAATGCAGGAGACCCTGGTTCAATTCCTGGGTTGGGAAGATCCACTGGAGAAGGGATCGCTACCCACTCCAGTATTCCTGGGCTTCCCTGGTGACTCAGCTGGTAAAGCATCTGCCTGTAATGTGGGAGACCTGGGTTCAACCCCTGGTTTGGGCAGATCCCCTGGAGAAGGGAACTGGCTACCCACTCCAGTATTCTGCTCTGGAGAATTCCATGAACCGTATAGTCCATGGAGTCACAAAGAGTCTGACACAACTGAACCACTTTCACTTCATTTTCTCCCGCATTGCAGGATTCTTTACCAGCTGAGCTACCAGGGAAGCCCATGGAAAATTTTAAACACATACAAAACAGAAAAAGTAGTAAAATAACTCATCATATTCTCCTTAGTTATTTACTACTACTTATTAACCCATGAACTTCCCTCCCGAGAAATCTGTATGCAGGTCAAGAAGCAACAGTTAGAACTGGACATGGAACAACAGACTGGTTCCAAATAGGAAAAGGAATACGTCAAGGATGTCTATTGTCACCCTGCTTATTTAACTTATATGCAGAGTACATCATGAGAAACGCTGGGCTGGATGAAGCACAAGCTGGAATCAAGATTATTGGGAGGAATATCAATAACCTCAGATATGCAGATGACACCACCGGAAGGCAGAAAGGTGAAGAAGAACTAAAGAGTCTCTTGATGAAAGTGAAAGAGGAGAGTGAAAAAGTTGGCTTAGAACTCAACATTCAGAAAACTCAGATTGTGGCATCTGGTCTCATGACAAATAGATGGGGAAACAATGGAAACAGTGACAGACTTCATTTTCTTGGGCTCCAAAGCCATGAAATTAAAAGGCACTTGCTCCTTGGAAGAAAAGCTATGACCAACATAGACAGCATATTAAAAAGCAGAGACATTACTTTACCAACAAAGGTCCACCTAGTCAAAGCTATGGTTTTTACAGTAGTCATGTATGGATGTGAGAGTTGGACTATAAAGAAAGCTGAGCACTGAAGAACTGATGCTTTTGAACTGTGGTGTTGGAGAAGACTCTTGAGAGTCCCTTGGACTGCAGGGAGATCCAACCAGTCCACCCTAAAAGAAATCAGTCCTGAATATTCATTGGAAGGACTAATGCTGAGGCTGAAACTCCAATACTTTGGCCACCTGATGCGAGGAACTGACTCATTGGAAAAGACCCTGATGCTGGGAAAGACTGAAGGAAAGGAGGAGAAGTGGTTGACAGGAGATGAGACGGTTGGATGGCATCACCGACTCAATGGACATGAGTTTGAGTAGCCTCTGGGAGTTGGTGATGGACAGGGAGGCCTGGCGTGTTGCAGTCCATGGGGTCGCAGAGAGTTGGAAACGACTGAGAGACTGAACTGAACTGAACTGACTGAACCCATGACCCATTATTATTTATCTATACCCATTTCCAGTTTTCCCCATCCAATTATCTGGTGCAACTAAGACACTTTTGTAAAATTAGGAATTTGAAGGGTGAATATCATATAATGCTACACCCACTGAGTTGCCAAAAAGTCTACTAAAATCTATAGATTTGAGGTTTAAAGTTGGAAATTTTCAGTTGCATGTTTCTCATTCTAAAACAGTTGACCACCTGGTTTTTAAAAAGAAGAGTTTCAAAATATTGCAAAAGTGCAATGATTCATAAAACAAAATCTAGACAAAGTAGAAGTAAATTTAAAAAATTAAAATACAAGTTTATTTTAAAAGCACACATGTTTTACATTAAGGGGAAGGTGTAACTTGGTCAACCATCTTTTTTTCTCAGATATTCAGGGTACATTTTTATCACATTGTGCCAACATTCAAATGTCAGTGGTTAATTACTGTAAAAAGAGAATCTTATTCAAATGACTAATAAGGAAGTAAAAATTCTATTCTTTTCCTAGAGTCCTGGGGACACAAATTCTATTTTATGGCTTCAGTATCATTGCTAGGAAGACTTTTAGGTGTTCTTTTAGGGTTCTTTCTTGAATTCTTCACAGGAATTAAACTTTTTTTTTTCTGACAGAAATGTTACCTAAGACAAAATCACTTTTCAATTGTTATGACTCCTTAAAACATGTTTCGTCTCTTTTGTTGACAATATCCTTCCCAATTCTACCCCAGCATCTGTGAGTATCAAACATCTCTGTTTTGATTCAGACATACAGTATTACCATTTTCATATTAAAAGGAACATATTTGATTCCCCACAAGAATGGACCTCTCCTGGGGATATACTGACGCTTTGTCAGATGTGTTAATCCCAAGGAGGATGTCAAGAGGGACACACTTGCCTCTGAGTCCCTGCTGAGGGTTAGAAAAACATCCTGGCCTGTTCCTTTGTAGCTTATTAGTTTCCTGAGCTAAGTTAGGGATTAGGACGAGAGGTGTGGCTGGAATCCCTTCCTGAAGATTGTGATTCTGAGACTCAGAGGACTCAAGACCCAAGTTTCCCACAGCAGAGCCAGAAAAATAAATAAATAATAACTAGACCTGTACCTCTGACATTTAGCCACTCCTGTAGTATTGTATCTCGGGCTTGATATATTTTGTTTTCCTAGTTTAGGCTGTAAACTACTTATAGCTAAGAGCAAATATTTTGTTCCCACTAAATACATACATATTTTCTGAACTCTACAGATAATAAGAATAATAACCATATCCTCAAAGTCCACTGAGGCGGTATGGGCCTTCTTCTTGTGACAATCTGTAGAGCAAGGTGTTCTTATACCATAATTCAAAAGAGACTATGAAGGGATAAATCTCTGGATTTTGTCAGAAGGAGGATTTGTGCTCAAGATTTCATTAACCAAACTATTTTTGTTGACATGTTTCTTATTATAGCAGAATTAAGAAGGAAGGGCTTCAAGCTGACCAGGAGTTTACCTGTTCAGGTCAACAAAGAAATAGGTGCCTATAATGTGCTACACCAGACAGCAGATGCTGGTGGGCTTAGAAATGTAATCTAGTCTTTTATTTCTCATTTTTTTCTCTATAGCTAGACCTCATCTAATTACAAAAATAAAACATCACACCCTGAGGGAAAGTATTTCTGGGGCTACGAAATTCAAAAACTGTGTCCAGACTTCATACCTACCAGTTGTGTGGTCAGAATCTTAGCTTCCATAAATGAGCCTGGTTCTGTATGCATGTATGGCAGAGTGTAACAAGAGTTATAGTGATATATACAAGGTACACAAAGGGGCTGAGACACACATGGTGACTTCTCTTATTTTCAAGCAGCAAGCATGGCTGAACCCCGAATCCACTTCCAAGATGGAAGGAACTCAAATTCTCTGTACATCTTTTTATTTTATTTTTTAAAATATATCTGATTTACTCACGTATTTGGCTTCACCATCTCTTAGTTGCTGCATGCAGGATCTTTAGTTGCAGCATGCAAACTCTCAGTTGTGGCATGTAGGATCTAGTTCCCTGACCAAGGATGGAACCCAGGCCCCCTGCAATGAGTAGGTAGGGTCTTAGCCACTAGACCACCAGGGAAGTCCTTCTCTGCACATCTTAAAGACCTCAAGAAGTCATTCCTTTTGAACGATATAGTCCACACTCCGAGCAGAAGTAAATATTGAATAAAATAAACCAGAGTAGTAGTTAGCATAGAAATTCTGAAAAGATTACTTGGTATTATTATACTTAAGAGCACGATTTATCCTAGGCAGAATTAAGAAATTACTTTGGTTTGTTTTCTTCACCTTCCCATTTCCTTTTTGGGTTTCTTTCACAATTCACATCCTAATTTCTCAGAAGCTTCTTTCTCTATCCTAACACTGTTAAGTCGATGATTCTAGCAGGATGTAATGCTTTTCTGAGGTGTTGGCTTATATTTGTTAAACCTCTATTAGCTGAATAGCTGCTCTCCATTTTAATAGGGAGTCTCTAGAACACACATTTGCGGGTTCTGGGAATTAGGAAGTGGACATCTTTGTCTGAGGAGGGACGTGTCATTATTTGGCATGTCATTTCCTGATGAAACATAGGTTTACTATGATCATTGTTACCTTTTTCTCTTTACCTATTCAATTATTCCCTCCCCCAAATTTTCCTTTTGCCTTTTGTCCAAATTCTACACTCCTTTGTTCATAAATTCATTCCTCAGGGGGTTATCAAGCATCTACTAATCTACCAAAAGCCAGGCCTTGAATTCTGTGTAGGAAATACAGAGTTGAACATAGAATAGTCCCTATCTTTTGAGAACTTACAGAGGATGGGGGATTGTGGTAGAGACAGTAAAGTTCACTGTGTTATTTTCTCAAGGTTTCCAGTCACTGTATACGTCAGGAAATGCGGGCAGTGGTGAAATGTGTCACTTCTGGATTGTGGTAACTTGTGGGTAACTTGTGCCATTGGGTACAACTACAAGATGGTAGACTTCCGGTCTGAGTTCCTGAGAGACTGTGTAAAAGAGCTTCCTGAAAATTTGTATGGGACATGAAATGTAGGAGAAGCAAGATTTTTGCTGTGTTGAACTAATGAGATTTGAGAGGTTTTTTTTTTGTAATTATCAGATACAGCCTGTTCTACTCTAACTAATACAGAAAAAGGTTTATGTAGTCCTCTATGGTGTAGTGCAACAGTATAGCTAATAGTTGGAAGTAGAAAACTAAGAAGCACAGAGGGAACATTTGAGGTGGTTCTTAAAGGGGAAAAGAAAGCCTGACATGGATAAGGTGTGAAAACAAGCGTTGCCTCCACAGAACAAAGAGCACACACGAAGGCTTGGGAGTCTGAGAAAGAGTCCAGTCTATAGAGAAGGGTCACAATCTCTGCGGGAGTGAGATGGAGACCAACGGCTAGGACTGGTGGGTGGAGGGACTTATATGGCATTCTAAAGAATTTTGCTTTCATTTTATAAGCTAGAGGTTCTCTAAAAGCTTTTTTAAATTTTAAAAAATTCTTATTGCAGTATGGTTGTGTTAGTTTCTTCTATATAGCAAAGTGAATCAGCTGTATGTCATATATCCACTTCTTGCCACCACAGAGGAGAATCCCATGTGTTACACAGTAGGTTCTCATTAGCTATCTCTTTTATACATTGTAGTGTATATATGTCAATCCCAATTTCCCCGTCTGTACAGAATGTGTCTGTACATTTGTTCTCTACTTTTTAATAATTGTGTCCCTTTATTTCCCCTTAAAATAATTCTACAAGTACATTATATAAAGTTGGAAAGACAGAAAATCAAATGAAAAAATTATAATATTTATACTGTCACACTGGGCAAGAACCATTAATGCCACTTTTGTTCTTTCTTCCTTCAAATATATATGTGTGTATGTGTATATACATACATACACTTGGACACACACACACACATATATGTGTTTGATTTTTTTCCTTAAAAATCGGGATCATGTTATATAGGCACTATTTTGTTTTTTAACCTTTCCAACTAAAATTCTCAAAAAACTCTCTCAGTTTGGGCTGATTAAGTTTCAGTGACAAAAGGATATAATTTATTTAGCTATTTGGCATATAGGAGAAATCCACTGTTATAGAAGCTCTCATTTTAAGTAGCATATAAAAATTAGTTTTATTGGGGAACAGTTTGTATTGAATGAGATTTACCTATTTTAAGTGCACATTTGAGGAGTTTTGACAAATGTATGCAGTTGTGTGACTACCAGCACAATCAGGATACAGAACATTTTTATCACCACCCCAAAGTGCCCTTGTGCCCCTCTGCACCACTATTTCCTATGTCTTTCCATGAAACAGTTAAAGCATTTCTTTTCCAACCTGTAGGTACATGGGCCTCTTGCACCTGCATTTACAAGTGTTCTGGGGAGTGAATGCCTGACTCAGTGAAGTGCTTAATGTGGCACCCAGATATTTAATTCTGTGAGTGCCATGTAAATTACATATTTTAAAACTTTTATACATTTTCCACAAGTGATGAACCTACATTTATGCCTCATGACCACCCAAAGTCTACACCTTATCATAGGGTTCATTCTTGGTGTTGTACATTCTTAGGAGCCTATATGCTTTCTAATTTGATGAAACTCTGTCAAGACATTTTTGTTAATGCAGAAACAGATAACTACAAAAGCACTATTTCATTTACTTAGACCTTTCTTCCTGTTTTTTTTTTCTGTTTCCAAATTTACTGATAACTATCTTCTCTTTAAGTTTCTCAAAATGGCATCCAAAATATGTCATTCTTTAGGCCCATTCTCATTCCGCAAATTTCTCCTCTCAACCCTTTGCTTACTCTTTTTTTTTCTTTTTGCAACTTACTGCATTGAATACTTAAGTCGTAATGTTTCATTTTAAAAAACAAAACCATTCATAATTATATGTTTACTTTTGTTATTAATTTCTCATTTCATTTTGTATTACAGTGAAAGAATATGTTTTTCATATTTTCTTGTTTGGAAGGATTATCGATAGTTTCATTGTGGCCTTATATAAAATTAATGTTTGAAAATGCTCAAATGAAACTAGAAAAGGAAAAGAATTCTAAATCTTTGTAAGATATAATCCATAGCAATAGCTTTCCTTTTATTAATAGAATCAAATAAGTTAACATTTTTGTATTAAATTAAATGTTAATTTAAACTCATTTTGCTTTTAAAACTCCATTTTATATTTTCTTAAACTTCCTTGAAACAAAATACATATAGAAAAGTGTATAAATAGTAAGTAAAAGTTTCAATAATTAACACAAGTAGAACACAGCAATGTAACCTCTATCTAGGTCAAGAAATGGCTCCCTGTGCCTTTTCTATCTATGTGATTTGTCAGACCCTGGAAGATGTATGGACTTATTGTTCCTAAACCACTGTTCAACATGGAAATGCTCAAGCCCCTCCCAGGAGATACTAATCTCAATCGGTAGTACATCTGAAATCTGGGAAGTTCTGGGGCAGAATTCAGGAACAGATGTTTTTCTTCCTGAATTTTCACTGTTCTGATTTATCTCCATATTCAAACCTTCACCAAATGATGCATATTTTCTGAAAGCTGTGTTTCTTCAAATAATTTATGCTACTACACCTTTAGATTGAGAGCTTATTACTTCTTGGCTATACTAGAATGCAAACTCCTCACACCATCTCCAAAGTTACCTTCCAAAAAAAAAAAAGAAAAGTCAAGTCCAGTTAATCCCCTCTTGAGTATTTAATGCCAACCATTGCCTAAAGAATAAAGTTTAAGTTTCTCAAAGTGGTATCCAAAACATGTCATATTTGGGCCTATTCTGAATCCACAAATTTCTCCTCAGTTCTTTACTTACTCATCATTCCTCAAATACAACTTTTTCAAGTTCCTCAAAGTGGTACTCTATGCTTATCAATATTTGGGCCCATGTTCTTTCTACTCATTTCTCTTTTCACCCTTTATTATAAACCAAATAATACAACTTGTTCTTCCTCAACAGCAACTCAACTTATTCATCATTCCACCTGGAATGCCTTTTCCCGCTCTTCCTTTCTTATTTCAATTCCTTTCATGAAAAACTCCCCACTCAACACCATCTTTCCCATTCCCCAGTGAGAATCAGAATTCCACTTTCACCTAAGTTTTCACTCTTAGACTTTAACGAGTATTCAACATGACCCCTGCCTCTTCCTATAACTGAGGCCACTAGTTGTTACTTGCAGTCCAACTCCATTTACATTTCTAAAACTTACCTTAAATTTGTTGAGGGTCTGAGTGCCAAGGTCATTCTTATTGTCATCCAAAATTACTTTGTGACTCAGTATTGGAAATGAGGTTGTGGTCTCCTTCTGGGAACCATAATTTCCACTAATGTAAATTAGGTTAAAATCTTGTTACTAATATTCAGAGTCCTAATACTTCTGTCTACCTGTAGGGTCACTCCTTGCTGTTGCCAAACTCACTCCTACCTAAAAGGGTCCTAAAGGCTCATCCCCAAATCCCAACACACAGGCTGGGTCCCTTCTTCTGAGAGACCTCCCTCTGTCTGATGACCGCCCTCCTAGCTCCCTAGGCATTGGCTTAGGGAGAATGGGAAACTTGAGTACAGGCCAGGTAATGCTAGTCCTGCAGATACACTCTGGATTGTCCGATTGATTTAAAGGAATATCTTTCCAGAGCTCATATGGAGCATTATAATGTATTTTATACATCACATATACTTTCTTAATTTATTTTTTTTTATTGAAGGGTAATTTCTTTACAGAATTTTCTTGTTTTCTGTCAAATCTCAACATGAATCAGTCATAGGTATACATATATCCCCTCCCTTTTGAACCTCCCTCCCATCTGCCTCCCCATTCCACCCCTCTAGATTGACACAGAGCCCCTGTTTGAGTTTTCTGAGCCATACAGCAAATTCCCGTTTGCTATCTATTTCACATGTGGTAATGTAAGCTTCCATGTTACTCTCTCCATACATCTAACCCTCTCCTCCCCTCTCCCCATTTCCATATTTCTGTTCTCTATGTCTGTTTCTCTGTTGCTGACCTGTAAATAAATTCTTCAGTGCCATTTTTCTATATTCCATATATGTGTGATAGAATATGATATTTATCTTTCTCTTTCTGACTCACTTCACTCTGTGTAATAGGTTCTAGGTTCATCCACCTCATCAGAACTGACTCAAATGTGTTCCTTTTTATGGCTGAGTAACATTCCATTGTGTATATGTACAACAGCTTCTTTATCCATTCATCTGTCAATGGACATCTAGGTTGCTTCCATGTTCTAGCTGTTGTAAATAATGCTTCAGTGAAAATGGGATACATGTGTCTTTTTCAATTTTGGTTTCCTCAGGGTTTATGCCTAGGAGTGGATTGCTGGGTCATATGGTGGTTTTATTTTTTAAGGACTCTCCATACCATCTTCCATAATGGCTGTATCAGTTTACATTCCCACCAACAGTGCAAGAGCATTCCCTTTTCTCCACATCCTCTCCAGCATTTATTGTTTGTAGACTTTTTGATGATGGCCATTCTGTCTGGTGTGAGGTGATATCTCATTGTGGCTTTGCTTTGCATTTCTCTAATAATGATCAATGTTGAGGATCTTTTCATGTGTTTGTTAGCCATCTATATGTCTTCTTTGGAGAAATGTCTGTTTAGGTCTTTTTTTCCACTTTTTGATTGGGTTGTTTGTTTTTCTAGAACTGAGTTGTATGAGCTGATTGTATATTTTGGAAATTAGTCCTTTGTCAGTTGTTTCGTTTGCTATTGTTTTCTCCCATTCTGAGCATTATTTTTTCAACTTGTTTATAGCTTCCTTTGCCATGCAAAAGCTTTTAAGTTTAATCAGGTTCCACTTGTTTACTTTTGTTTTTATTTCCATTACTCTAGGAGGTGGGTCATAGAGGATCTTGCTTTGATTTCTGTCATCAAGTGTTCTGCCTATATTTTCCTCTAAGAGTTTTGTAGTTTCTGGTCTTACATTTAGGTCTTTAATCCATCTTGAGTTTATCTTTGTGTATGGTGTTAGAAAGTGTTATAGCTTCATTCTTTTACAGGTGGTTGACCAGTTTTCCCAGCACCACTTGTTGAAGAGATTGTCTTTTCTCCATTTATTATTTTTGCCTCCTTTATTAAAGATAAGGTGTCCAGAGGTGAATGGATTCACCCCTGGGCTTTCTGTTTTGTTCCATTGATCTATATTTCCGTCTTTGTGCCAGTACCATACTGTCTTGATGACTGTAGCTTTGTAGTATAATCTGAAGTCAGGAAGGTTGATTCCTCCAGCTCCATTCTTCTTTCTCAAGACTACTTTGGCTATTTGGGGTCTTTTGTGTTTCCATATGAATTGTGAAATTTTTTGTTCTAGTTCTCTGAAAAATGCCATTGGTAATTTGATAGGGATCACATTGAATCTGTAGATTGAATTTGGTAGAATAGTCATTTTCACAATATTGATTCTTTCTACCCAGGAACATGGAATATCTCTCCATTTGTTTATGTCATCTTTGATTTCTTTCATCAGTGTCTTCCAATTTTCTGGGAACAGTTCCTTTATCACCTTAGGTAAGTTTATTCCTAGATATTTATTCTTTTTGTTGCAATGGTGAATGGGGTTGACTCCTTATTTTCTCTTTCTGATTTTTCATTGTTGGTATATAGAAATGCAAGTGATTTCTGTGTATTGATTTTGTATCCTGCAACCTTGCTAAATTCACTGATTGGCTCTAGTAATTTTCTGATACTATCTTTAGGGTTTTCTATGTACAGTATCATGTCATTTGCAAACAGAGTTTTACTTCTTCTTTTTGGATCTGGATTCTTTTTATTTCTTTTTCTTCTCTGATTGCTATAGCTAGGACTTCCAGAACTATGCTGAATAACAGTGGTGAAAGTGGACACCCTTGTCTTGTTCCTGATCTTAGGGGGAATGCTTTCAGTTTTTCACCACTGAGAATAATGTTTGCTGTAGGCTTATCATATATGGCCTTTACTATGTTGAGGTAGGTTCCTTCTATGCTCATTTTTTGAAGAGTTTTCATCAAAAATGGGTGCTGAATTTTGTCAAAGGTCTTTTCTGCATCTGTTGAGATTATCATATGGTTTTTATCTTTCAATTTGTTAATATGCCATATCACATTGATTGATTTTCATATACTGAAGAATTCTTGCATCCTGGAATAAACCCAACTTGATCATGGTATATGAGCTTTTTGATGTGTTGCTGAATTCTGTTTGCTAAAATTTTGTTGAGGATTTTTGCACCTATGTCCATTATTGATATTGGCCTGTAGTTTTCTTTTTTTGTGTTGTCTTTGTCTGGTTTTGGTATCAGGGAGATGGTGGCCTCATAGAATGAGTTTGGAAGTGTTCCTTCCTCTGCAATTTTTTGAAAGAGTTTTAGAAGGATAGGCAATAGCTCTTCTATAAATGTTTGATGGAATTCTCCAGTGAAGTCATTTGGTCCTGGGCTTTTATTTTTTGGGGAGATTTTTGATCACAGCTTCAATTTCAGTGCTTGTAATTGGGTTGCTCATAATTTCTATTTCTTCCTGGTTCAGTCTTGGAAGTTTGAACTTTTCTAAGAATCTGTCTATTTCTTCCAGGTTATCCATTTTATTGCCATATAGTTGTTCATAATAGTCTCTTATGATCCTTTGTATTTTTTCATTGTCTGTCGTAACCTCTCCCTTTTTATTTCTAATTTTGCTGACTTGATTCTTTTCCCTGAGTCTGGCCCAAGGTTTGTCTTCTCAAAGACAAAGATTTTGTTTATCTTCTCAAAGAACCAGCATTTAGTTTTATTAATCTTTGCTATTGTTTCTTTCATTTCTTTTTCATTTATCTCTGCTTGGACCTTTATGATTTCTTTCCTTCTACTAATTTTGGGGTTCTTTTTGTTCTTCTTTTTCCAGTTGTTTTAGGTGTAAAGTTAGGTTGTCTATTCAATGTTTTTCTTGTTTCTTGAGGCAGGATTGTATTGCTATAAACTTCCCTCTCAGAATTGCTTTTTCTGCATCCCATAGGTTTTGAGTTGTCATGTTTTCATTGTCATTTGTTTCTAGAAATTTTTTGATTTCCCTTTTCATTTCTTCAGTAACCTATTGGTTATTTAGAAACATGTTATTTAATCTCCATTTGTTTGTGTTTCTTACAGTTTTTTTCTTGTAATTGATATCTAGTCTCATAGCATTCTGGTTGGAGAAGATGCTTGATGTGATTTCAATTTTCTTAAATTTACTGAGGTTTGATTTGTGACCGAGGATGTGGTCTATCCTGGAGAATGTTCCATGTGCACTTGAGAAGGAGGTGTATTCTTCCACATTTGGATGGAATGTCTTGAAGATATCAATGCGATCCATCTTATCTACTATATCATTTAAGACTTGTGCTTCCTTATTAATTTTCTGTTTTGATGATCTATCCATTGGTGTGAGTGGAGTGTTAAAGTCTTCTATTATTGTGTTACTGTCATTTCTCCTTTTATGTCTGTTAATGTTTGTCTTATATATTGAGGTGCACCGATGTTTTGCATCAGTTCAGTTCAGTTCAGTCACTCAGTCGTGTCCAACTCTTTGCAACCCCATGGACTGCAGCATGCCAGGTCTCCCTGCCCATCACCAACTCCCAGAGTTTACCCAAACTCATGTCCATTGAGTCAGTGATGTCATCCAACCATCTCATCTCTGTCGTCCTCATCTCGTCCCACCCTCAATCTTTCAATGTTGTGCATAGATATTTACAATTGTTATGTCTTCCTCTTGGGTTGATCCCCTGAGCATTGTGTAGTGTCCTTCCTTATCTCTTGTAATCTTCTTATCTTTAAGGTCTATTCTGTCTGATATGAGGATTGCTACTCCAGCTTTCTTTTGCTTCCCATTTTCATGGAATATAATTTTTTAATCCTCTCACTTTCAGCCTATATGTGTCTTTAGGTCTCAAGTGGGTTTCCTGTAGACAACATATACATGGGTCTTGTTTTTGTATCCATTCAGCCATTCTGTGTCCTTTGGTTGGAGCATTTAATCCACTTACATTTAAAGTAATTATTGATATATATGTTCCTGTTGCCATTTTCTTAATTGTTTGGGGTTGATTTTGTAGATCTTTTTTCTTATCTTGTATTTCTTGACTATGTAAGTCCCTTTAACATTTGTTGTAAAGCTGGTTTGGTGGTACTAAATTCTCTTAACTTTTGCTTATCTGAAAAGCTTTTTATTTCTCCACCAATTTTGAATGAGATCCTTGCCAGGTACAGTAATCATGGTTGTAGATTTTTCCCTTTCAGTACTTTAAATATATCCTGCCATTTCCTTCTGGCCTGCAGAGTTTCTGCTGAAAGATCAGCTGTTAAGTATATGGGGTTTCCCTTGTATGTTACTTGTTGCTTCTCCCTTGCTGCTTTTAATATTCTTTCTCTGTGTTTAGTCTTTGTTAGTTTGATTAGTTTGTGTCTTGGCATGTTTCTCCTTGGGTTTATCCTGTATAGGACTCTTTATGCCTCTTGGACTTGATTGACTATTTCCTTTTCCATGTTGGGGAGATTTTCAACTATAATCTCTTCAAAATTTTTCTCATATCCTTTCTTTTTCTCTCCTTCCTCTGGGACCCCTATAATTCAAATGTTGTTGCATTTGACATTGTCCCAGAGGTCTCTGAGACTATCCTCAGTTCTTTTCATTCTTTTACTTTATTCTGCTCTTCAGAAATTATTTCCACCATTTTATCTTCCAACTCACTGATGAGTTCTGCTTCAGATATTCTTCTGTTGATTCCTTCTAGAGTAGTTTTAATTTCAGTAATTGTCTTGTTTGTCTCTGTATGTTTATTCTTTAATTCTTCTAGGTCTTTGTTAATTGATTTTTGCATTTTCTCCATTTTGCTTTCAAGGTTTTGATCATCTTTACTATCCTTATTCTGAATTCTTTTTCAGGTAGTTTACCAATTTCCTCTTCATTTATTTGGACTTCTGTGTTTCTAGTTTGTTCATTCATTTGTGTAGTATTTCTCTGCCTTTTCATTATTATTATTTTTTTAAACTTATTGTGTTTGAGGTCTCCATTTCCCAGGCTTCAAGGTTGAATTCTCTCTTCCTTCTGGTTTCTGTCCTCCTAAGGTTGGTCCAGTGGTTTGTGTAAACTTCTTAAAAGGTGAGATTTGTGCTGAGTTTTTGTTTGTTTGTTTGCTTGTTTTTCCTCTGATGGGCTTCCCTGGTAGCTCAGAAGGTACAGGGTCTGCCTGCAACGCGGGAGACCTGCGTTCGATCCCTGGGTTGGGAAGATACCCTGGGGAAGGAAATGGCAACCCACTCCAGTATTCATGCCTGGACAATCCCATGGACTGAGGAGCCTGGTGGACTACAGTCCATGGGGTCGCAAAGAGTCAGACATGACTGAGTGACTTCACTTCACTTCCTCTAATAGGCAAGGCTGAATAAGGTGGTAATCCTGCCTGCTGGTGATGGGCTTTGTATTTTTGTTTTGTTTGTTGTTTAGATGAGGCATCCTACACAGGGTACAATTGGTGGTTGGGTGACACTGGGTCTTGTATTCCAGTGGTTTCTTTTGTGTGAGTTCTCACTATTTGATACCACATAGGATTAGTTCTCTGGTAGTCTAGGTCTTGGAGTCAGTGCTCCCACTCCAAAGGCTCAGGGCTTGATCTCTGGTCAGGAATGAACATTCCACAAGTGGTTTGTTATGGCATTAAGTAAGATTAAAGCAAATATCCAAAAATGAGAAACTAAAGATGAATCCCATACAAATGGAAATAAAATCAGGTAAATAATAATTAAAATAATGGAATATACACATAAATATATACACCCATGAGCAAAGTCAAAACAGTCCAACAAAAATAAAGCACAATAGATTGACCCAGCAAACAAAGGAAATAAAAAATTATATTTACCAGTTAAGAACAAAACTAACTAAGCACAAACTGGAAAAGAAAACTAAAGCAAGGTGCCAAGTGGGGAATAAAGCAATGAAAACAAAACTAACAAATATGTTGAGAGGAAAGAAAAGAAAGAAAAGAAATAAAGACTAGATATGCAAAGTTAAATAGAGGTAGATGAATATTTACATACATTAGAGATTAACTGCAAGTGGAAAAAAGCAGTAGGAAAGCAAACAAAGAATAAATGTACAAAAAATATAATAGGTTAAAAAAATTAAAAGTTAAAATTATAAGAAAGAGAAAAGAGAAAAAATGGAAGAAGATAGACAAAATGAGGGGGGAAAAAAAAAAACTACAGAGAACTGCAAAGTCCCAACATAGAGGCAGAAGTTTATAACAACAATAAAAAGTGTGACTGAATATACACATATACATATACCACCATAAGCAAAATCAAAACAGTCCAACAAAAATAAAGTAAGTACACTAGATTGACCCAGTGAACAAAGTGAACCAAAAATTATGACTACCAAAACAAAACTAACTAAAGCACCAACTGGAAAGCAAAAGTAAAGCAAAGTGACAGTTGGGAAATAAAGCAATGAAAATAAAACTAACAAATATGTTGATAGGAAAGGAAAGAAAGGAGAGAAAGAAAGAATAGACATGCAAAGTTAAAGAGAGGTAGATAAAGAAGATTTACATACATTAAAGATTAACTGCAAGCAGGAAAATCAAACAAAGGAATAAGTATGGAAAAAACAATAATTGGTTTAAAAAATTAAAAATTAAAATTAAAAAAAGGGAAAAGAAAAACAAGCAAACAAACAAACAAAACTCCCCAGAACTGCAAAAGTCCAACATAGAGGCAGAGATTTATAACAACAATAAAAAATGTGAGTGAGGAAAAAAAAGAAAAAAAAAAAAGCTCAAGAGCTCAATTAGATATCATAGTGCCAATAAAATCTACACCTACAACAGAGGGGGTAAAAAATGAAACAAAAAAAAAAGAGAAAAATCCAAAAGAATCTACAGGACAAGTCAAAACTTAAGAATAATAAATGTTTTTCTTGAGTCACTGCTGTCAGAGTCCTTTCCCTGGCTGGGAGTCACAGTCCACCTCACCTCTCTAGGATGCCCTCTAACACTGTGCAGATCTCTGGACCTGCTGTGGGGGTCAGCTCAGATTCTAATCTGGTCCTACTCCTCTGTATTCTTGCCTCTAATGTCCACAGCTATCAGAACTAGTGTTTTTGTGTGTGTGTAGTGGGAGGAGCTCTCAGTGACCTTTTATATATTCCATAGACACAGACTCTGCCTAGTTGATCATGTGGATTTAATCTGCAGTTTGTACAGCTGGTGGGAGGGTTTTGGGTCTTCTTCCTTAGTCACACTGCCCCTGGATTTCAATTGTGGTTTTATTTCCACTGCTGCATGTGGGTCGTCCACTGAGGTTTGCTCCTGAGGCTGCCCTGGAGGATCTGGGTTTGCCCCAGTGAGGGCCAGGTGTGGAGGTGGTGCAGCTGCTTGGGTCGCAGGGGTTCTGGCAGCACCAGGTACTCAGGGGAGTTGGCGGCTAGGGAAGCAGGAAATATAGCGCTCTAGAAGGGTATGGCAATCAGTACTGGCCAACAGGCTCCAGTATCCTTGCCTGGAGAACACCCCTCCCTGAGAGAAAAGCCTGGTAGGCCACAGTCTACAGGGTCACAAAGAGTCAGACACTACCGAAATGACCCTTCACGCACAGGTGCAAGACTTTTTTGCCTGTGGCAGCTCTGCCCCAGTGAGAGTTGAGCGTGAAGGTGGCCCAGCTTCTTGGCTTGCAGGGACCCTGGTCTGGCCAAGGGTGCAGGGACACGGACTGCCTCTGCCACAGGAGTTACAGCCTTATCAGAGTCTTTTTTTTGAGCCTCTTGTAGCTGGCCATCAGAAGGCCTCTTTGGCAAGTCTTTCTCCACAGCTCTGCCTGGTCAGGCATTTAGACGGCTCCCTTGCCTGGGGTCCTTCTCTGTTGTCAGCACGTCAGGCACATAGAGCCCCGCCCCCATTCCTATTCTGTGGATCTGCGTGTCAGGCACTTAAAGGGGCGCCCTGGGTGGGGTCCTACTCTGTAGTTCGGTGCCTCAGGCTTTTGATGCGCCAACTTCTCTATTGTTCGGCTGTTGATGCTGGTGTGTGGCAGGAGAGAGACTATAGTGATGGCTCCACCCTCTAAGGGTGACTCAGCAGTATCGGCTTGCTTCTGTGGCAGCTCGTCTTTCCTCCACAGTGATTTCTCACCACAATCTCCTCCCTCACATCCCCTCGATCAGTCTCTCTGCAGTCAACAGCAGCCCTCACCTGGGGATTGCTTCACAATTCCTAAACTCCAGCTCCCAGCCACTGCACCATCTTGGGCATGTATGGCTGCAGCAAGAACTGTCTGATTCTCATTCCATTTAGGCTGCCACAGATCAACTGTTTAGATATGTGGCATAGATCTTTCTACTCACAGATCTGAGTAGACAATTGCCCCGATGTGGGGATCGGACTCCTGCTTCAGTTCCCCCACCTGCTGAGGGAGATCCAGTCCTACTAACACTCTTGTTTTTCCCACTAGTTCCTTCACCCTACTGAGTTTTGTGTGGGTCCATATATTCTTTTTTGCTGGTCAGGCACTCCTGTCCACTCAGCTGGTGTTCTGCATGTACTTCTGTGTCTGAAGGTGTATTACTGATGTATCCATGGAGAGATGTACTTCACATCCACCTACTCCTCCACCATCTTGTTCTCCAGCACCACATATACTTTTGTATTTTCAGTTCAGTTCAGTTCAGTCACTCAGTCATGTCCGAATCTTTGCCACCCCATCAATCGCAGCACGCAAGGCCTCCCTGTCCATCACCAACTCCTGGAGTTTACTCAAACTCATGTCCATTGAGTCGGTGATGCCATCCAGCCATCTCATCCTCTGTCGTCCCCTTCTCCTCCTGCCCTCAATCCCTCCCAGCATCAGGGTCTTTTCCAATGAGTCAACTCTTCACATGAGGTGGCCAAAGTATTGGAGTTTCAGCTTCAGCATCAGTCCTTCCAATGAATACCCAGAACTGATCTCCTTTAGGATGGACTGGTTGGATCTCCTTGCAGTCCAAGGGACTCTCAAGAATCTTGTCCAACACCACAGTTCAAAAGAATCAATTTTTCAGCGCTCAGCTTTCTTCACAGTCCAACTCTCACATCCATACATGACCACTGGAAAAACCATAGCCTTGACTAGACAGACCTTTGTTGTCAAAGTAATGTCTCTGCTTTTTAATATGCTATCCAGGTTGGTCATAACTTTCCTTCCAAGGAGTAAGCATCTTTTAATTTCATGGCCGCAGTCACCATCTGCAGTGATTTTGGAGCCCAAACAAATAAAGTCTGTCATTGTTTCCACTGTTTCCCCATCTATTTGCCATGAGGTGATGGGACCAGATGCCATGACCTTAGTTTTCTGAATGTTGAGTTTTAAGCCAACTTTTTCACTCTCCTCTTTCACTTTCATCAAGAGGCTCTTCAGTTCTTCTTCACTTTCTGCCATAAGAATGGTGTCATCTGCATATCTGAGGTTATTGATATTTCTCCCAGCAATCTTGATTCCAGCTTGTGCTTCTTCCAGCCCAGTGTTTCTCAAGATGTATTCTGCATATAAGTTAAATAAGCAGGGTGACAATATATAGCCTTGACGTACTCCTTTTCCTATTTGGAACCAGTCTGTTGTCCCATGTCCAGTTCTAACTGTTGCTTCCTGACCTGCATATAGGTTTCTCAGGAGTTGGGTCAGGTGGTCTGGTATTCCCATCTCTTTCAGAATTTTCCACAGTTTATTGTGATCTACACAGTCAAAGGCTTTGGCTTTGTATTTTAGGGAAATGCAATTAACATGACGCTAGATAAAAATGTTTTGAAAGTTTTACCTTGCTCAATAGATTCAAAGTTGTGAGCTATTTGTCTAACTATGGCTTTGAATGTCTTGATGCATAATGTCACAGTATTTAAAGTATGTCACTTTATTTTACCCATCTCTTGTTAAGAGGGAAAGTTGAGTGCCTCAAGAATTTGTAAGAATAAAATATCTAATGTTCAGTTCAGTCAGTTTAGTTGCTCAGTCGTGTCCAGCTCTTTGTAACCCCATGGACTGTAGCATACCAGGCTTCCCTGTCCATCACCAATTCCCAAAACTTGCTCAAATTCATATCTATTGAGTTGGTGATGCCATCCAACCATCTCATCCTCTGTCAACCCCTTCTTTTACTAACCTAATGTTCAGTGACTTTGAAATAAGTTTGCTTCCCCTAAAACATTCTTAGCCATAGACACACTGTCAGCTTTATATATATATATTTTAAAAATCTATATTTTGATGTATATTAAAGTTTTTAAAATACATTAAAGTTTGTATTCTTCGTTAAGTAGAATCCTTGAAAGGGCACTTGATGGGTTATAGTTTTGTTTTGAAAAATCTGGCTATGATAAATAGAAGAACAAATCAAAAATGAAAATTTAAGGTAAAAATTATGTGATTATTATCAGCTACAACAACTGGAGAGAAAATACATGCATTTCTCTTTCATTTTTTAATGTAGTAGAGGCAAAGTTCTTCATAATAAAGTGAACCTAAAAACATGCTAGATGGTAATCAACTCCCCCTCTCCACTCTGGCTCATCCCTAGTCATTGCATGGATGAGGCACACCCTCTTCTCAAACCTCCCATTAGAGGAGAGAGAAACATTTTATGTGTGGTAAGCAAAAAGCAAAGTTCTCTTCCTCTCTTATTTTCTTTTCTCTCCTATTGCCTCACTGTCTCAGGGCCCAGGTGCTGTATCCAGCCCGGTGTTGTGGTCACCAGAATAGGTTACCAGGAAGGTCATCCAGTGATCTGAGGAGTGTCCCTTCCCTAAAACAGCTTTCCCAGTGCCTGCCACGCATCACAGTCTTACCACTGGAGATTAATTGAGAGGGGCATATGTAAAACTCTCTATTTCCAAGAATAAGCTAAAATAATTGTATTACATTTTTTTATCTCTAGTACCTTGAGGTCCTAAAATGTAAGACGGAGTTGGCTAAGCAATAGAGCTGAAACATAAAGGAAAAGAAGACCCAGATGATACAAATGAACCTATGTACAAAACAGAAACAGACATACAGACATAGAAAAGAAGCTCATGGTTACCAAAGGGGAAAGCAGCCAGAGGGATAAAGGAGGAGCTTGGGATTAGCAGATACAGACTACTATATATTGAAAACAACAACAACAACATTGTCCTGCTGTGTAGCACAGGGAACTATGTTCAATATCTTGTAATAGACTATAACAGAAAAAAACCTGAAAAGTGATTCAGATGCACACACACATATATATCATTTTGCTCTACACCAGAAACTAATACAACATTGCAAATCAACTATACTTCAATTAAAAACCAAAGGTCTAGATACTGTTCCACTAAGAAGGGCTTCAGAGAGAACATGCAGACAGCAAGGGTCTCAGAAGGACAAAAGCACCTCTTTCTTTCCTTCCTTGCTCCTTTCAGCCTGGTCTGAGTAGTGATCCTTTGTGCTTAGTCGCTCAGCTATGTTCGACTTTGCGATTCCATGAACTGTAGCCCGAGAGGCTCCTCTGCCCATGGAATTTTCCAGGCAAGAATATTTGAAGTAGGTAGCCATTCCCTTCTCCAGGGGATCTTCCCAACCCAGGTCAAACTCGGGTCTCCTGCGCTGCAGGCAGTTTCTTTAGCCACTGAGCGACCACCGAATCACTCCAGCACATCCAGGCTTTTCTCAGTTAGGGATTTTCAATCTTTGTCATTCTTTTGTTTTATTATCCATCTTTAATAAAAAAAGTTCAGAGGATACAAAGAAACTCAATCCTATTATTTTTGTTTTATAGCTTGATATTTTAAATTATACTAATAGAAAAGAAGTCAGAGTCCATAATTACTCAGGAAAAAGCATGGGAGGGGAGAGGGAGCTTTACCAAGCTTGTGTCAAAATTTAATGTGCTTTGAAATTTCTAAAGATGGAAAATTACAGTGCACCTCACATAGCTTTATATCATTATAATAGCTGATTCTTTTCAAAATATGCTTTCTAAAGACTTCTTTTTAAGCACTTTTTCTTTAATGTCCTTTCAGAACTCATACTGAGCATTATTATATATTTTACAGACCCTAGTATACTTCTCTGTGTCAGAAAAACATAATTGAATATAATGGAAATTGAACACTAAGTGAAAAGTGTCGGAAAGTCTCATTTTTGTCCTGAAATGTGGAAGCTGTATGGTATATTTGATGGGTGAGATGCATTTTTTGGCATAGTTAGTGCCCTATATTTCTGATTCTGAGTGTTTTACATTTATAATCATCACAATGACCAGTAAGGCAGGCATTGTTACTGTTCCATTTTACACAAAAGGAGACAGAAGGGTTGAATTGCTCCACAACCACAGAACTAGGGTTTGAACTTTCAAGCAGTACAGAATCATGGTCAGAAGCAGTATTTTATGTCACGTCTTTGGGACAACCTTGTGCACATGGAGAAAGGACTATTTGAGGATGAGTCTTATTTCATAAACAGCTTCCTCTGAAGTGAACAGAAATGTGTTTTTCTATTTAACTCTACCAGGAAAGGTGAAAAACAAAAATAATGGGCTGGAGTCTATCATTATAGTCTCCAATACACATGCTGATTTGTCACACTTCCCTGATGTTTCCTTAGTTCTTACATAAATATATATTAAATTTATAACAAATAATTATTAATTTTAATTAATAATTATTAATTAATTTATTGATGAGGAATTTTATATAAAATTTATAATAAATTTATAATTTAATTATTATTAATAAATAATTTATATATATATATATATATATATAGTGGGATCCAAGCTTGGCTCCTTCAACCCAGCCCTGTGTTTTGTGTTTTGTGTCTGGGCCTGGTGGAGGGGCTGGAGAACTTCCTGAGAAAGGACTCCTCACAGGCGGACAAGATACTTAGTTTAAAAAAAAAAACAACTTTGGCTTTCAGCAGAGAGGGACAATTCCAAATTCAGCAGGTGATCTGGCTTCATCCTTTTATCTCCTGACTCAGGTGCTCATGCAGCCAAGTCCACACTCAACAAGGGAGGTGGGGCTGCTTCAGTAGGAGGTTTGTGAGACAAGACCATGAGGAATGCTTCTTTGGTTCTTGCTTTCTGGGAACGAGGTTCTCTCCGCTGGGTGCAGAGCCCCATGTGACGGGATGATGAGTCTGGCACGTGCTGTTGCAGGCACCTACAGATGATCACAATGGTGGTGCTGCCCTGGGATGACGGCGGGCTGCCCAATCAGAGCTTCAGCAAGGACCACCTCTTGCTGCAAATTTTGTTTCACTTTACTGAAATAGACAGGCTCTTGGCTCCGGGACATTGGATTAGTATGGTGGTTAGAAGTGGTGGCTTTGGAATGAAAAGATGTACATTGGAATCCTGGATTTGCCACTTTCCACATATGTGACCACAGATAAGTCACTTAACCTCCACTTAATAAATCACCCCAAGCCTTAGTATTCTTATCTACAAAATGGGAATAGTGACAGTTTGTACTTCACACAATGGTTGACTTATGTTAGGTACTGGCCAAGAGGCAGAATTGAGGATGTTATGTGGATAATGGCATAACTATTTAAATGACAATATTTATTTAACTATTTAAAATTAAAATATTTAAACATTTAAAAGCCATTCTTATATATATGGCTTGTGGGCCATACATGCAGTGGGCCAGATTTGGCTGCTGGACTGTACTTTGTTGACCACTTAATTAAATGAATGCATTACCTTAATGCTTGACACATCTGAGGACTAGTTCATATGACTACCATTATTACTTAAGGCTCTTTTATTCAAGTAGAGGGAATCTTAAAGGCTAATTCAAAGGCTAATTCAAGGTTAAATTATGGGTGTTTTAATGACAGAGAATTTTTATTTTCTTAGCAATAGAATCCTATTCCCTCAAATCTAGGCTGGGAATTTTTTTTTTTTTTTTTGAATGATGGTTTTGATACAAGTTCTGAGATAGAAACTCTCAAGAGGCAGTCTTAAGAAACAATAGATAACATGACTTTTAAGGTGGAAGAGAACAGCTAACTTCTGATTTCCTTTCCTTTCCTTTCTTTTTTTTTTTTGTAATTTGTTGGGATTTCCAAACTGAGAGTGGATTGGAAAGGGACCTTGAGAAAAGAATAAATGTAGATTAAATACAATTTTAAAAATTTTACACTGAAAAAATTTCCCTGTTTTCTCCAAAAGTTACACTATTTGCTCATGTTTCGTTAAGCTGGATCTCTTTTAGGGTGAGAAGACAGAGAATGTGAGAAGGGTCTCATTATGGACACAGGGCAAATCACAGTCAAGTGTGCAGGTTGGTCACCTGTCTGATTTTCATGCAGTTTAGTTCATTTATGAGAACACAGTTTAGGAGTCAGATAGAACTGGTTCTAATTAAAATTCCAGATTTATTTTTATTTTTTTTTTTAGTTGGCAGTACAAGTTGGGAAAGTTTTCTTGACTTTTCTCAGTGTTAGTAGCTTTATTTGAAAACTTACTGTTTTGCTTTAGGAATAAATGAAATAATGTCTATAAAGTATTTAGAACAGAATCTTCTAAGGATGTCCTTGAAGGGCTAATTATTATTGTACATCTTGGTGTACACTGGGAGACACTACTGGTGGGGGCTGCAGGTGCTCAGGCCAAGCACCTCCGCTGCGGCAAAGGCTATGGACTCTGTTGGAAGAAGTCAAGGCAAGAAGAGTACAATGGCATAAAAGTCTCAGTGATGAATGCTTCTGCAACTCTTCTGTTAAAGTCACCTCAAAAGCACATGAGGACCTGTAGTCCTGAGCACTTGTGGAGCAGGTCCAAACAATCTTATAGGTGGGGTATTAGGTAAGAAGAGGATCCAGGTCTAGACTTGGCTGATCACCCAGAAGTACTAGTGATGACCAGTAGCACTTGTATATTGAATCTTGAGGATTAGACAGTTCTCTGGGATTGGGGCATCCTATATATTGAAGAGAATTTAGCAGCATCCCTGGCTTCTATCCGAGAGATGTGAGTAGCACCTCCTCCAAGAGGGAAAACTGAATATGTCTTATTAGCTAGGTAGCCTAATGTCCCCTGGGGAATAAAATCATCCCTGGTTAGGAACACCAATCTATATAGACAGTTTTAATCTTCTCTAAGGGTTTTCGGAAATAACTATACTGGGTGGACTTTATGGAAAACTAAAGGCCCTTCAGGAGCAGGTAGGGGACAAGCTGGTGAAACACAAGTTACACATACAGGATACAAGAGCTGAAAGACATGCACACATGAGTAAGATGTTTAGGGCTTTTGCAGCCTGTGTGATTTCTTTTCTCAGTCTTAGCATAGAATTGAATATTCTGAAGTATTTATAAACCTCTAAGTGTTAGCTTCTGCATGCCAAAGTCTAGAAGCTTTCTAGGACCACCTTTGGCCCTTAAGGCATTTACACTTACTGCTCCTTTTCTTAAAAACCTCCTCTCTGAAGACGAGCCCTACCCCCTGACCCAGCCTCCTTGTTTTGCTCTACCATAATACCTCTCTGATGGTTCATTTTATGTGTCAATTTGACTGGGTCATGAGGTGCCCAGATATTTGGTCAAATACTATTCTGCACGTGTCTGGGAGGGTGTTTTTAGATGAGATTAACCTTTGAGTTTGTGAGTAAAGCAGATTATTTTCCCTAATGTGGGTGGGCCTCATCCAGTCAGTTGAAGGTCTGAACCCACAAAATGGCTCTGTTTCAAGGAAGAGGCCACTCATCTTGCCTAATTTGTTGAGATGAGACACTAGTCCTTTCCTACTTCTAGACTCAAACTGAAATATCCATTCTTCTTGGGTCTAGAGCCTGCTAGCTTCCTAACTGGAATGTAGACTGACTCTCCTGGTTCTCAGGCCCCCAGACAGGGACTGGAACTACGTTATTGGTCCTTGGGTCTCCAACCATCAACTTCAGATTTTGGGATTTGTCTACCTCTAAAATCATATGAGTTAGTTCCTTATAGTAAATCTCTCTATATACACTAAGATGTGTGTTTGTATGGTTATCTATGACTGCAAAACAAATTATCTCCTGCATGGTATAACATTGATTATTTTCAGTTAATGTCTTCATTTGAATTTTATCAACTTCAACTGGTATATCTGACCTGGGAGCATTGTCCAGCAAGAAATTTCCAGCACAAAACTTCATAAGCCACTTTTGACACTTTAATCAGTCACAGCTCCTTCTCCATACACTGCACAAATCTTTTTTGTGTGTTTCAGCTGTGGTTTTATCTTTGTTGAAATAATAAATAAAGTGTAATATGCCAAAAATGTTGCTTTTTTCAATATGAAAATGTCTACACAAAAATGAACCAATTTTGACAAGTTTTTTAACACATGCTGATATGACAGCTATCCTAATACAATCTAACAAAATTATTTTGGATGAAGTTAAAGACAACTAAACACTACTAGAGTCATCTTAGGGAAGAACCAAATGAAATTTTTGGCCCACTCAATATAATGTTCTTTTTCTGTAGAATCCTGTTATACAACCCCTGCTCTTTCCTTGACCAACTTCTCTGCATCTTTCCTATCTCAGCCTAAATTTTATCTCTGAATATCCTTCCCTGAATCTTTAGATGGACTGCGTGTGTGCATGCTAAGTCGCTTCAGTCATGTTCTACTCTTAATGAACCTGTGGACTGTACCCTGCCAGGCTCCTCTGTCCATGGGATTCTCCAGGCAAGAATGCTGGAGTGGGTTGCCAGGACCTCCTCCCCGGGGATCTTCCCAATCCAGGGATTGAACCTATGTCTCCTGCAGCTCCTGCATTGGCAGGCTGGTTTTTTACCCCTAGGGCCACCTGGGAAGCCCTTAGAGGAACTAGATACCACTTATTTGAACTCTAGCAAGCTTAGTGGTCTATTGCCTCCACTACAGTGAAGCTTCCTCAAGGAAGAAACAGTATCTTGCTCCCTCATGTAACCCTATGACCTAGCGTGGTGTCTGGCATAGAGCTGGCATTACTAAGATGTTTGTTGAATAAATGCTTAATTTCTTGTTAGGAAATAAGCATGGCTTGAACAATCAAATTTATATTTTGTTTAAAAATCTCTGTATAATTCAGCTACTACTTAGGAACAAGTACCATTTTATTAATCAAGTACCATAGAAGTCATTGCAATTTCATGAAACTTAAAAAAAAAAAAAGATTTAGAACATGGTGAGTGGGAAAGGATCTAGTAATAAAGCTAAAACCTACTGTAGAATGTGAAAGTTGAAGAGGCTTCACTTCTCTTTGGGTAGAATAGTATTCTCTTCTGTATTTTTTAAAGATTGTACTTGGAAACTCCCCCACTTTACGCCCCATTATTTATTGTCCTGCTCAGTGGATTTTTTTCTTTAGAGGTCTATTTGTGCCTGGTTTGCCCTGAGGGAAAGGATGATACAGAACTCTCATCTGTCTCTGTTACTATGTATTATTACTGGGGAAACGTCAAGACAAATGCCATGTAAATAAATAAAATGCTCCAGAAGCTTTAGCGCTCACTGTTAGGCAGTGGTGGGGGGGGGGGCGGAGAAAGAGGAAATGTTTAAGTTTAAAGAGATAGACTTAATAAATAGCTGCCATTTTCCATAGCACGGGAGAAAAAAGAGTATTCTCCTCAAGCATGTGTAATTTGGCATCAAGGATTAATAAAATACTATTGAGTTTGGCTCTGCTCTCTGTTTGCAACAATGGTTATTTGGTTTTATCACAGCCTGGTGGTCTTAATTCTATTGAACTGAGTGTACATAGTCAGCTATCAAGTAACAAAATCAATCTATTGAAAGGATTATTATCTTTTATTAGGAGAGGCCAAGCAAAGCTGCTTTATTTTCCATTACTCTGCGGACTCATTTTTGGTTAATCTCTTTCTGATTTCCCCAATCATGTGGAGTATCAGTAAAATCCAGTCAGATTTACCTTCCTGTAAACTCCACATGAGGAAACAGTTACTCTCAGACAGGCTGAATCTCCTCCCAGGTACTCTCCTTGGGGGAGGGTATGGGGAACTTCGGTCTATTTATATCTCCTGTGCATCTGAGGACTGACATGTGAGCTGTCTGCACAAAGAATATAGTGCGATTATTTGGAGAAAATTACAGAGTGCACTCCCCCCACCCCCAGAAGGGTTGAGAATTGAGTGTTCTGGTGAAATGAGCATCCCTGGCAATACAGACCACCACACTGTCTCTAATGCTATCCATAGATTGTCGTAGTATTTGCTATCTATGGATTACAAATTTTCATACAATTAATATCTGAGAGCTCTGAGGACACTGTTCCCATCATATTCTGTGTGGTATCCACTCACCAAAGATGGCCTCTAATGAACTATGCTTCCCAATGTTTATGACCTGATACTGTCCCCTTCATATTGAGGCTGGGCTGATACTATGACTTGCTTTTTCAATAGAATGCAGTGGAAGTGAAGAAGTGTTTGCACTTCTGAGAGTCTGAGTGATCATGTAACAGGTCATATTTCTCTGAAGGAGAGACCACATGAAGATACTACATAGAAAGCGTATATGAAGAGGAGACTAACTGAGTCTGTATGGAAATAGAGAAATAGAGATAGAGATAAAAATGATAGAGAGAGAGAGAGGGAAAGAAAAACATCCAGCTGCCCCAGCATCCCAGCTAAGCCCAGCTGTCTCTGCCAGGCACATTGGTTGAAGCCATTCTGGACATTCCATCTTTGACACGGAATATGGAGCCGCCGTCTAATTGAAGTCACCTAAGGAAATACAAGCAAGACCAGAAGAACCATACAGCTGAGAACCAGTCAACCCACAGAATCAAGAGAAACAGTAGAGTGACTGTTGTTTCAGGGCACTAGATTTTGAGATAATTTATTTGCATAGATAACCACAGTATGAACCCTAAAACACTAAAATAACTTAGTTCAGCCATCTCTATACTACAAGTAAGGAAACTGAGGACCAGAAAAGTTATCCCATTTGACCAATGTTACCAACTAATTTAGAAAAAATGTTGGGATTAGAGCTCACGTCTCTGTATTCTGATTAAGATGTATATTCATCTTACTATGCTAAGTTACTTTTAATACATAAACACTTTAAAACATCTCTGTGACCCAAAAATTTCACTTTTGAGAATGCATCATTAGGAAATTAAAAAAAAATTGTGTCTAAAGATATTTATCACATATTACTTATAATAACAGTTATTTTGTTACAGGAAACAAACTGTAAGTCAAAATGTAGAGGCAGAATTAAGAAATCTTTTGTCTTTACACTTAAACAAATTAAAAATGTTTTTGAGTAGAATGAAAAACACATGATATAATGTTAAGTGAGAAAAGGGGAGCACACTGAAGTCAGAACACAAAATACTTTATGTAAGATCCGTAAAATTAGTTTTTTTTTTTTTATTTTTAAGAATAGCTAGAGAAAGCAGATTGAAAAGAATTAACTATAATTATCAAGAAGTAGTAAGACTAACCTGGAAAAGGGAATGGCAACCCCCTCCAGTATGCTTGCCTGGAGAATTTTAAGGACAGAGGAACTTGGTGGGCTACAGTCCATGGGGTCACAAAGAGTGGGAAACAACTGAGTGAATAACACACACACACACACAGTAAGACTAAAGTATACATTTTCAGCCATGTTTCTTGTATTATTTCCATATTTTCAGAATGGATCCACATATTGGAAAAAAAACTCTACTAATTTTAATTTAATGTCTTTTATTTAAAAGGCACTTTGGGGTTTTCTATGCCCTTTGAATAACACTTGTCATTATATAGTCCTTTGCTGACAGAAGAGAGAGGAATAACATTACTTCTCTTATGTGTCCTTTTCTTAACATGATCCTGATGTCAGCTTAATTTAATTTGTGTTCTTCTTGTAAAATAATGGAACAAAATAAAATGCCATTCTAGTTATTTATATATTCTTTGCTTTCCCCCAAAATCTACATAATTAAATTGTAAATAGTATTTAAAATACAAAATGTATCTTTCACTATTTTGACAAGTTGTTCAGTTGTGTCTGACTCTTTGCAACCCTACGGACTGTAGCCTACCAGGTTTCTCTGTCCATGGGATTTTCCAGGCAAGAGTACTGGAGTGGGTTGCCATTTCCTTCTCCAGGGGATCTTCCTGACCCAGGGATTGAACCTGGGTCTCCCGCACTGTAGGCAGACACTTTACCATCTGAGCCACAAGGGATTCCCCTTTCACTATATGACAAAATTAAAAAATTCAGTGATTAACTTGATATTCCTCTTCCTAGTTTCCACTTCCAGTTTTTAAATTTAGAACAGATTAGTTCAGAAAAGAAAACTGCCTGTCTCCTTAGAGAAGAAGTTACTGTTGTTGAAAGTGGGAACTAGCCTCTTATTATTAACTGGTGGGTTATTAACTTACAGTTGAGTCTTTCACTCAGATACCCATGCAAAAAACCTATTTCTCAAATGATTTATTTTTATTGCTAAGATTTTATAGTTGGTGTGATATGCATGTGTGCGTGTGAATTTGTTTCAGTCGTGTCCTACTTTTGATGATCCTATGGACTGTAACCCGCCTGGCTCCTCTGTCCATAGGATTCTCCAGGCAAGAATACTGGAGTGGGTTGCCACACCTCCTCCAGGGGATCTTCCCAATTCAGGGATCGAACACACATCTTCTGCATCCCAGGTGGATTCTTTACCCACTGAGTTTCCTGGGAAGCCCTGGTGTGATATATTGAAGAGTAAAATATCAAAAGTAAAGCTATTTTTATTTGTTAGCAATAATTTTAACTTGGAATCTGATTAAAACTTAAAAATCTAATTTTGATGTTTTTAAATCAGTTTTCAAATATAGAGTCTCCATTCCCCATTTTTGTTGTTCTTGCCTATACTTTCAACTTGTTCAGTGCCTAACTGTAACCCAGAATGGGTTTAAATACAGTTCAAATATCTGAAAAGGCTGATTATTTGAATCATAATTTTAAGGTGTAATAAGTAAAACAGGGAAGAAATACCTCTGAGGCAGGAAAGACATGGCTGGGCCCAAGGATAGCCTCCTGCTGCATAGGCAGTAGGCAGAAGACAAAGCCTCTTTTTCCTTTTGCTCTTAATGAGGCCATGTGCAGGGAGGGTTGGGATCTAAGACAGAGACTTTGTAGCATCTGAGCAAGAAACTCTGACCCTGGAAACCAAGGAGCATGTGCTTTGAGGTAGGAGATGGATATGTGCAGTGCTCTGCTCAGTCGTGTCTGATGCTTTGCAACCCCATGGACTGTAGCCCACCAGGCTCCTCTGTCCATGGGATTTTCCAGGCAAGAATACTGGAGTAGGTTGCCATTTCCTCCTCCAGGGGATCTTCCCGACCCAGGGATCAAACCCATGTCTCCTGCATCTCCTGCTTCGCAGGTGAATTCTTTACCACTGAGCCATCAGGGAAGCCCAGGAGATTGATATGCGTTGGGTTGACCTGCTGCATCCAGTTTCATGCTGACCATTTGAGATAAACTACTGTTGGGATGATGGGCTCTGACTGGGTGAAAGACAAAGCAACCCACTGCAACCCCCTTGTTTTTGTGGTCAAGGAGATTTTCCAGCCCAACACATGTGCATGGGGAGGGTCTCAAGTTGTCTTCTAGTAACCTTGGTCACATTGTAATAGAATTATCTCAGTAGCATTGGAGTTTTGAAACCCCAGCCAAGCGGGTTTCACTTAGGTATTCAATAGGTCAACACAGGGATACAAACTATGCCAGCATATGTCATTAAGGTGTTCAAGAATAGAAAAAAAAAAAAATCTCTTTATCACAGAACCTATGAACATAGTTTGAGTTTGAAACAGGCATAAACACTTTAATCTTCTTCATTAGTTGTTAATCTTATTCCTAAATCTAATCTAATGTTTCAAGATAAGTCTGTTTCCATTAGTAATTTATAACATACATGATTTCATCTTTAGATGACTTCAAGTTTGGAGAGCAGCCTGGAAGTATGTGCTGAGGAAATAAAATATACTTTGTTTCAATGATTTATACCTTCTATTTATTCTTTGTAGCCTACCTTGAATTGCATATAAGAAGATATCTGCTAGAAGTTGTAGATTGGACATGATATTCAGACAATTTCTGGTGTCTGTCCAGTTCTTATTTCTTGCAGGAAAACTGTCATGCACATGGGTGCGTCTCTAAAGCTGCATTTAAAAACTGTGTGACTTGATCACTAACTATGGATGACTGGCTCATAGGGAAACAAGTGTCAGCTGGGCCAATTATATTCTTTCCTACTGATTTTGGAGTTGGAACACAGCAATGTGGGCCAAATGTGCATGCTAGATATTGAAGGACATGCAAATTTAGTGTTCTGGGGCTGAGGCAGCCTTTGGGCAATGACTTTGGGACAACACACTCTGAAAGATAGCTCAGAGACCTGGTCCTCGGCACCCAGCAGGATAACTAGAGACAACAGGAGAAAGATAGCTGTATTTTCAATTCTGGAGACCAGCCTTTGTTCCCAAAAGCTTCCCAGTTCAAACTCTAGTTCTTGGGCCGTCCTGGCTGTGTTCCTGCTTCTGGTCTCAGAAGTCCACTGAGTTTTTATAGTCCTTTCTACATATCTTATTGTGTCAATTTCTGCTTCATGTCACCAAAAAATCTTTGCCTACGTCATAGACTTTTTCTAATTTGTAATAACGTGTAAATGCCAATTTTGCACGGGGTATTCCGTAGGAGACACTAAGCTCTTTGACTGTATGCTTCTAAGGTCAGGGCCCTTATCTTTCAATTATTCACAGATGATAGCACAGTATGTAATATAGAGGAAGCACTCCCCCTAGTTGAGCTTAATTAAATGAACAGGGGTAATCACATGAAAATTTGGTATAGCTGAACCACCCATTTTGTGATTTACCCAATTATTTTTTATATCAATGGTTTGTTTTCATATTTTTGTACTTGTTTCTTTTCATTTGTAGTCTGTACAACTGACTTGTGCCAGCCTAACTTTAAAGTGTCGATGTCATTAAATCACACATAAGGGGGAGCTTGTGTTCTCATTTAATTTTGAGTCCAGACATGTATAAAGGTCCTGAAAAACAAAGAACTCCCTACTACTAGATTAACATAATATTAGTGGAAGAGCCTAGTTCAGTTCATTTAAATAATCCTCCTTGAATGAACTATGGAAGGCATACCCCAATGATGTAATTATTATGTCATATCATTTTTAGTGTATTGATATTAAACTATAAATCATATATTTGTATTTTTGGTATCTTTGCTTAATTTATTCCACTAATAACATTTGATTGGGCACTTATGTTTAAATAATAGTATCTAGAATGATACTGAAAATTGGTACTATGAGGTGGAAATGAACAAGATACAATTTAACAAACATAAATGTAAGAACTGGCTCTTGGGCTCAAGAAAGCAAAGTAAGTATACCCAAGAGAAACAATGTATGTGGCTTAGCATACCTGAAATTGTGATTTATAATAAAAATACATATATTTGGCTTTTGTCCCTGGCACAGAGCTCCTAAAACCCTTGGAATTTCTGAAGCAGTGAAAGTAATCAACATGTCTTTTGTTATGTTAACAAGGTAACTTTTGGTGAGTTTCTAGGTAACCTACAAGTAGGGAGATGGTTGCCAGGGGAATCAAGGAAGTGATTAGAGGGTTGGAACTTTCAGTCCTATTCCCCTGAATTCCAGGGAGGGGAGAGAGGTTGGAGATTGTATCAGTTGCCAGGGGCCAGAGATTTAATCAATCATGGCTATGTAATTGGGCTTCCTTTGTGGTTCAGATGGTAAAGAATCTGCCTGCAATGCAGGAGACACAGGTTCAATTCCAGAGTGCAAAAGATCCTCTGGAGAAGGGAATGGCTACCCACTCCTCTGTAATAATACCCTCATAAAACCACAAAAGGACAAGTCCATAAAGCTTCCAATGGGCGAATATGAAGAGATTCTGGGTGAGTGTCCTGCTGGGAGAGGGTATGGAAACACAGCGCCCCTTCTTACATACAGTACTCTCTGTGCATCTTTTCCATCTGGCTATTCTCTGATATCCTTTTATAATAAGCTGATTATCTAGCGTTTTTTTTCTGAGCTCTGTGAATCGCTTTAGCAATTATTCAACCTGAAGAGGGGGGTTATGGGAACCTCTGATTTACAGCCAATCAGAAGCACAGGTGACAAACTGGACTTGCTTTTGGTGCCTGAAGTGGGGACAGTCTTGTGGGACTGAATCTGTACTTTGTGGGATCCGAAGCTATTTCCAGGTAGATAGTGTCAGAATTAATTACTTGATCAGAGCTCAGGGCTTAATGGTGTGGGGGAACACACACACACACACACACACACACACTGGAGCATGTGTGAAAAAACTTTGGGAATTTGGTTTATAGTCAGCTGCAAGAGAGGCACCCCTTTGATGTGGGAGCTCAGAGAACTTCTGTGATCATAAGAGTATTACTAGAACAATGAAGGGGGTTAATGCAGTGTTTTCCATTGACTGCATTGAATGCCTTTGGAATTTTAAATTCTAGGTGCTATGGAGCATATGGATATGTAAGTCCGTGTGTGCATGTGTGCTAAGTCACTCAGTCATGTCCAACTCTTTATGACCCTATGGACTGTAGCCCGCCTGGCCCCTCTGTCCATAGGATTCTCCAGACAAGAATACTGTAGTGGGTTGCCATGCCCTCCTCCAGGGGATCTTCGCAACCCAGGGATTGAACCTGCATCTCCTGCATTGGCAGGTGGGTTCTTTACCACTAGTACCACCTGGGAAGCCCATGTATGTCCACATGAATTGCTAAAAGGGTTGAAATCCTGTCAAAGAGAAAATGAATATTTTGGTGGGAGAGAATAGAATTATAGCTATCTTTAAATATTCAGAGATTTTCCAAGTGGAATGTGGCCAGAGACTGGTATACAAAGGAAAGGGTGGGCCTGTGGATGATAATTAAATAAGAGCTTTTTGTTTTAACAGGAGGAAGACATTTTTGATAATGCCATTTCAGAATGGCAGGGCCTGCTTCCATTAGGAGGTAGATATTTAGCTCTACATTCAAGCACACACAGAACAGCAAATATCAGAAAACTGATCAACAAACACAAATTACCTCCTCCCTGAGAAAACTCTAAATTATGTGGTAAATCTATAACTTCGAATACAAAGGATTGAAGATGTCAAATAATGTTTTAGATAGTCTCAAAGGCAGCCAGGACAGACCTATTTCTATTGGTATATCTATGCTGTTCAACCTACTTAATTTTCTGGTGCAAAATATTTAAAAATAGGTCATTAGAAATATTTGTCCAGAATAACTGTGGCTTGTGCTAATAGAGAGTTCCTAGACTTTATAGTGGCTTCTCTGGTGGTTCAGATGGTAAAGAATCTGCCTGCAATATAGGACACCCAAATATAATTCCTGGGTTGGGAAGATCCCCTGGAGGAGGAAATGGCAACCCACTCCAGTATTCTTGCCTGGAGAATTCCATGGACAGAGGAGTCTGGCAGGCTATAGTCCATGGTGTTGCAAAGAGTCAGACATGAAAGAATTTTTAGAAATGTAATAGAAAAAACAAACTAGTCAATCTATACGTGTGCCATATATCATATATCACTTACATGATATGTAACATCATATGACATGTGGAATCTAAAATACATATCTACAAAATGGATCCGACTAATAGACATAGAAAACAAACTTGTTACCAAAGGGGATGGGGGTGGTTTGGGATTAACATACAAACACTATTACATACAAAATATATAAATAACAAGGACTTACTCTACAGCACAGGGCTTCCCAAGTGATGCAGTGATAAAGAATCCTGCCCCCAGTGCAGGAGACACAAGAGACATGGGTTTGATTCCTGGGTCAGGAAGATTCTCTGGAGCAGGAAATGTCAATCTGCTCTAGTATTCTTGACTGGAAAATTCCATGGGCAGAGGAGCCTGATAGGCTACAGTCCATGGGATCACAAAGAGACACAGCTGAGCACACACGTACACACACACAGTACTGCACAGGGAACTATACTCAATACCTTATAATAACCTATAATGGAAAGGAATCTGAAAGAGACTATCTCTGAATCACTTTTCTGTGTACTTGTGACTAACAAAGCATTGTAAATGAACTATACTTTAATTTTAAAACAACTTTAAAGTACAGGAAACTATGGTCGTATGCCGCATGTCTCCCAGTCCTGTTCTGCTCCATTCTTCCTCTTAATCTATTTTTGTTTGTTTCATTAAAATGAATTAGAATCAGTAAGCACCATTTGCACAGGAACTTCTGGGAACCATGGTTGTTCCTTTGATTCATTAGACAGTCACATGGCCTTTGGTGTGTCTCCATCTGCAAAAAGTCATGTTTTTGTGGCATTTTAAATCAGAGAACAGTTGCTCTGCGCTGCGGTTTGATCCTCCTCTTCAGGGAGCACACATCACAGTCATGCTTTTTTAGAGTAAAGTATCAAAAAGCGGCTTGTCTTGTGACTTTTTGACTTCTCCTCATCCCTTTCCAGCCACAGTCATCACCCTCCTTCCAGACTCCTGGACTTGAATGTATAATTGCAGCCTGTTGTCTGCAGCGTAATTAGAGCCTCATTTGACTTGTTGCCCAGCAGGATGACGAGAGTGCTGGCTGTCAGGCGGGGTCAGAGGTCAGCCATGACCCCACGGACTGCAGGCAGCAGCCTCATCAGGATTCTTGGGAAGTCTCTTCTCAGCTGTGGGACGGGTCTGCAGCTGCCTCTGTGTCTCTGCAAATGACTCTTGGCATGAAAATGTGGACTGTTTTCAAGACACAACATCCCAAGATGCCGTCTGATTTCTTGTTTTCTTATGAAAGACATGACCATTCTGATGTGAAAGGAGCTCTTTTCTTATGCTTTCCATATAAGTTTCAAGTGGAAGCTGTAGCTAGCCACCATTAAAATATGACATCTATTTTCCTTCATACACTGAAGATTTTAAAATGATATTTAAAAAGAATGTTAAATCAAGAGGCGACATTAGGACAGAAACTGCTATGTATCAAATAGGAAAATAACTTGGATGCAAAAAAATGAATTGTATTCAGACTGAAAATCCTAAAGATTCTGTAAATAAAGGATCAATAAATCACAATGTAAGAAAAAAAAGCACATCACATGTCAGTTTACCTAATCTTATAGGTGATAAAAGAATAATCCTTAAACAGGATTTCTTATGTTTTATCTAGTGGAGATTTGTCTCTGAGGGGAATGCAGATTCAAATATACTTCTAGAGAAAGAATGTTTTAATATTACTGAAGACTCTCCAATCCTATTTTAAATATTTCACATAATTGATATTTTAAAAACTTTAAACAGATATAATGATTGGACTTGTGGTGATTTCAATGAATAAATCTGATAGAAAGTATAGTCAAGAATTTCCTGATCATGTTTTCAGGTAAGACTAAACTAAGCAACAATTATTACTAAGTTATTGTTTCAGAAGTCAGAATACAATATAAGATGACCTTGAGAAACTGTTTAATCTACAAAGGAAGACATTCAGGAGGATGGGAGACAATAAAGTTTAAACACAAATATGATAGGGGGTGGGAAATAACCCAAGAAATTTTGTTAAATAAGAGTTTATGAATAAAATACTTTTATGAAATATGCTGATGTGATATCATGATTTAGTAAATGTGTTAGACATCAGGAAGCGTTCCTACTATTTCTGTTTTACAAAAAGAGAATGTTGTATTTCATTTCTATGATTTCATCTCATTTTTCACGTCAGGGAGCTGTGGTACTCTCATTTAGACAGAGGTTAGAGCAGAATTTTAAACCCTAGAAAGCCAGGAGGTCACCAGAGAAGTCTTTTTTAGGTTTACCAGGCTGAGGTGCAAACATAGAAATCAGGATGTGGTATAATACTGAGTAAGCAAACAGGAAGTGAGACCAGTAAGAAACCTAAGGCAAGCTGAGTTAGATGGCCATGGCAGGGTCAGAGAGGAAATGAAGAATCAGGCTGTCAAACCAGAGGTGTGAGCACCAGGTTCACAGTGAGTGTGTGGGAAACCCCCGTCCAGTTCTCTGCCTGCAACAGGGGTGTATGAGACATAGATAATTCCAAAGATCTGGTCGTATGACCTCCTTCACCTGACCCTTCTGGTTAATGTTAAGAGAACTACCACCATTACATATTTCTATCTTTACAATAAAGTTTCCTTTATTGGGGACTTACTATGTGGTGGGACATAGGGTAGGGATTCATTTGTTCATTCATTCCTTTATTCTATAGATATATATTGAGCCTAGAATGTGCCTGGTATTGTGATAGTATTAGGATGTAGTTGTGAATAAAACCACATGATCTTTGATCTCATAACAAGGATAAGACAGATATTAATCATATGCTATATAACCTAAATAAATATAACTGTTGTTATTGTTGTTTGGTCACTAAGTCCTATCTGACTCTTTGCAACCCCATGAACTGTAGCCCACCGGGCTTCTCTGTCCATGGGATTTCCCAGGCAAGAATATTGGAGTGAGTTGCCATTTCCTTCTCTGGGGATCTTCCCAATGACCCAGGGATTGAACCTGTGTCTCGTGCACTGCAAACAGATTCTCTACCACTGAGCCACCTGGGAAGTCCAAATATAAATATACATACAATTAAAAGATGTGATAAGAACTATTAACAATAGAAAAGGACACTAGCAGATCTGGTGTCCTGACCTGCTCTGAGAAGGTGCTGCAATGTGAAGGATGAGCAGAAAGAGCTGGAGAAAGACAAGAGAATGGGAACTCTGGACAGAGAATGGTGTTTGGAGGATATGAGAGCCAGGGAGGTATCTGGAAGAATTCCACAAAGATGACTGGGGATGTGGAACGAGGCCAGGTCACACAGGGCCTAGAGTGTATGCTAAAAAGCAACAGGAAGCTGTTGAAGGCTTTCAAGTACTGATAGAACATGATCTAATTTTTCTTGAGATAACCCTGGCTCCAGTGTGAAGGATGGGTTGGAACAAATATACAAACTAGTTAAGGGGTCAGTGGCTTGGCTCATCATGAGAAAGACAGGGAATAATAATTCACACCATGCTCACAACCTAGTAGGATCCTCATTTTACAGAGGAGCAGACAGAGGCTTGGAGATGTTAATTTCCAAAGCTGCACACTTACAGTGTGAGAGATTAACTCTTTCATGTTGAATCTTTCTGGTCACATAACTCATTGAAACAAGATTCATAGGAATGTAGAACTGGAGTGGAAGCTTAGATCCCATGTAAATTAATTCATTCATTCAAATAAAATTTGCATGACTGTTCTAGATACAGGGGATACAATATTGAAACCTCTTCTAGTAAAGCTTTTTAGTGGATGAAAATGGTAGTAGATTAGCAAACTAGCTACCTAGATATCACTGATAAAAACAAGGTCTTGTAATAAGCAAGGGTGGAATGGCTCCTTTTGTTCAGTGGTAGTGAGAAAGGCTGGGGCTTCCCTGGTGGCTCAGAGGTCAAGAATCTGCCTGCAGTGCAGAATAAGCAGGTTCCATCTCTGGGTCAGGAGGACCCCTGGAAGAGGGCATGGAAGCTCACTCCACTGTTCTTACCTGGAGAATCCCAAGGACAGAGTCAGACACAACTGAAGTGATTGAGCATACAGTGAGAAACCCTTCTTAAAACCAGAATATGAAGCCAGTCTGAAAGAGGGCAAGAGAAAGAGCCTCTCATGCATAGAGAATTGCTGAGACAAAGACCATGAGACGGGGACAATCATGACATATTTGAGGGACAAAAAGAGCCTCAGGGTGGCTAGACCTAATATCTTTTCTTTTCCCTGTAATTTATTTGTTGAGTCACTTCCTGAAGAGTATCCATCAGTTTGGATTTTCCTAACGGCATTATAATGGTGTCATTTTATATTAACATGTTCCTCTATCCCCTGGATCTTCTGAAAATTGGCATACAGAGAATTTTGATAACTGGATTAAAGTTTGATTTCTTTTCTTAGGCAGTTATATTTCCATCAGGAGGCAAATAATATCTGCTTGTCTCTTGATGCTAGCAATTGCTGATAATCTTTGTTCAGACACCTTAGTTAAGGTGGTGCAAAACGGTGATAATATAATTTTATTATTCAGAAGTAGATTGTTTTAAAAATTGAAGATAATGTGGACAAGATTTTTGATGGAATTTTGATAACAAGGAGAGGAAGAGAGGGATTGGGGATGACCCATAGACTTTTGGCTTGAAAAGTTAGCTTGGCAGTATTGCCAATTACTGACTTGGGGAAGGTGGAGAGAAGAAGTTTGGAGTATGAAAGAATGAAAAGTGAAGGATTCCATACCTTAAGAAAATTGAAGTGTATGTGTAAGGAAGGCAGTCTGGAGCTTAGAAAACTGATCAGAACTGTATAGCATAGTTTTACTTTACACTGCTGCTTAAAGACTATTATGATTACCTATGGGGGAAGCACATAGAAGAAGAAGAAAAAAAATTTTGAAGACTTAAGAAATGCTGAGCAATTAATCCCTAAGTAGAACCATGTTGAGAGTTGAAGAGAAAAGTCAACCTCTCTCAGAAGGTCTCTCCATGTTCACTTGTATAAACTGCATAAAAGGATGTCCCCTTTGCCCCAGAGGGGAAGCATGCTAGTTTAGGCTTACTTGGGAGCACTAACCCACAAAAGGCAGAACAAGCCCTTGTGGCATACACCTAAGACTTGACATCAAGAAGAATCTATTTGTCCACAAGGCAATAGCCACTGGAAAGGACTATAGTGAGAGGAGTTATAAACCACAATCCTATTGTGCTAAGCAGAATTCTAACATGGACACCCTGGCCTTTGCACTTGACATTACACCTGTGATTATGCTATGTGGTGAAAGGCAAGCAGCAGACATAATTTAGGTTCCTAATCTTGTTCACCTTACAGTGGAGCGATTACTGAGCGAGACTAACCTAATCACAGGAACCCTTTAAAAGCAGAGAGTTTTCTCCTGCTGGCAGAAAAGAACTGAGAGAGATTCTAAGCGTGAGAAGGATTTGAGAAAGTATTGCTGACTTGAAGGTGGAAGGGGCCACATGGCAAGGAATATGAGCCCCCAAGGAAATAGAAACCTCTACTTGACAATCACAGAGACTGAATTCTGCCAAGAGTCTGAATGAGGCTGGAAGTGTGTTCCCTAGAGCCTTCAGATAACAGGGTTGATACCTTGATTTTGCTTTTTTGCTTCTCTAAGGATAGAATCCAGTTGAGCCTACCTGGCTTTCTGACCTCTGTAACTGTGAGGTAGAGTGGATGATGGACAGTGCTGCAAATCACCAAACTTGTGGTAATTTGTTACTCAGTGTTGTTGTTCAAATGCTAAGTCGTGTCTGACTTTCTGCAGTCCCATGGACTGCAGCACATCAGGCTTCTCTGTCCTTCACTATCTCCCAGAGTTTGCTCAAATTCATGTCCATTGAGTCAGTGATGCTGTCCAACCATCTCATCCTCTGCCACCCGCTTCTTCTCCTGCCCTCAATCCTTCCCAATATCAGGGTCTTTTCCAATGAGTTGGCTCTTCCCGTCAGGTGGCCAAAGTATTGGAGCTTTAGCTTTAGCATCAGCCCTGCCAATGAATATTCAGGGTTAATTTCTTTTAGGATGGAATGGTTGGATCTCCTTGCTGTTCAAGAGACTATCAAGAGTCTTCTCCAATGACACAGTTCAAAAGCATCAATTCTTTGGTGCTCAGCTTTCTTTATAGTCCAACTCTCACATCCATACATAACTACTAGAAAAACCATAGCCTTGGCTAGATGGACCTTTGTTGGCAAAGTAATGTCTCTGCTTTTTAATATGCTGCCTAGATTGGTCATAGCTTTTCTCCCAAGGAGCAAGCATCTTTTAATTTGTGGCTGCAGTTACCATCCACAGTGATTTTGGAGCCAAAGAAAATAAAATCTGTCACTGTCTCCTCTTTTGCCCCATCTATTCGCCCTGAAGTGATGGAACTGGATGCCATAATCTTCATTTATTGAATGTTGCATTTTTAAACCATTTTTTTCACTCTCCTGTTTCTCTCTCATCAAGAGTCTCTCTAGTATGCCTATGCTATGCTGGGCACTGTGATAGACTGCTAAAACTGTGCATAAACCATGCTTTTAGGGTGCAGGCCTAGGATGGTCCAGTCATTTATATATGGAAAGAGAGGAGATGGAACTAGATCGTGTCTTGAAAGTTCAACCAGATCTTCTCTTCTGTGTGAAAACAAGACACCACAAACTCCTGTTCCTTCTTCGTCTCATCCCTACACTCAAACAATACACACTTGAAAGTTACACAATGAACTGACATACAGCACTTAAACTTTGTTATACTGATACAGAATCACTGACTCAATCTGGAATGTTGTAAGATGAACAATATTAACCTTTGCTTAAAATTGTTATTAAAAAAGTTCAAAGTCTACTATAAGCACAAAATAAGTACACTATCATCCAGGTATAGTATTTTGGCATTCTCTTCTCTGTGTACAAATACGAACATGAATAGATGGTGGGGCCACAAGGTGGAAACAACCTGAGCCCCTGTATCACTACATGGAAGGTAGCAGGCTGATGAGGACACCTGCGGTGGACTATTAAGTGTCAGGTAAATTTCACTGTGTTAGACTAAGAAGTGTGCGTGTTAGTGTGTGTGCGTAAAGAATGTTGTTGCTGCTGTTTAGCTGCTCAGTAGTTTCCGACTCTTTGTAACCCCATGGACTGTTGCCCGTCGGGTTCCTCTGTCCATGGGATTTCTCAGGCAAGAATGCCGGAGTGTGTTGCCACTTCCTTCTCCAGGGGATCTTCATGACCCAGGAATCGAATCCATGTCTCCTGTGTCTCCTCTTTGCGGGCAGATTCTTTACCACTGAGCCAACAGTGAAGAAGTGTGTTTGTGAGTGTGTGAGTGTGTATGTGTAAAGAATGCTGCTGCTGCTGTTTATATTGACCACATAACAGCTAAATTTCCATCTACTTTAATAAGTATTTGGTCCCCCCAAACAAATATGATGTAGCAAGTATAAACAAAATCTGTAGTTAACAGGTAGTATTTTCTCTTTGCATAATTAATTTAAAGTAAATCAATAGCAAGCATTGCTTAAATGTAAAAAATAATTTTCTTTAGTTATAGAGTAATGGATACTATTAAAGGCTAAAAATAAACCCTGAAATAAATCTTTAATAGTAAATTAACCTAAAATGAAACACATTTTCTTACTAAATGCCACCTCTTCCCCATATTTTGCACAATACTGAAGGACACAAACTTTTAGGAGAATTCACAAGATTATATACATATGTTTTTAAGATTTATTTTATTGAAGTATAGTTGATTTACAATGTTGTCCTAGTTTCAGATATATAGCACAGTCATTCAGATATATAAATGCATTTACTATATTTAAATATATATGTAGATATATAATTATACATTACATAAATATTATATATTCAAATATGTCAAATATGTTTATATATAAATGTTATGTTCCATTGCCAAATCATGTCTAACCCTTTGCTACCCTATGAACTGCAGCCTGCCAGGCTTCCCTGTCCCTCACCATCTCTTGGAGTTTGCCCAAGTTCATGTCCATTAAATTAGTGATGCCATCCAACCATCTTATCTTCTTATGCCTTCTTCTTCTTCTGCCCTCAATTTTTCTCAGCATCAGGGTATTTTCCAATGAGTTGGCTATTCACATCAGGCAGCCAAAGTATTGGAGCTTCAGCATCAGTCCTTCCAATGAGTATTCAGGGTTGATTTCCTTTAGGGCTGACTAATTTCATCTTCTTGTTGTCCAAGGGACTCTCAAGAATCTTCTCAAGCATCACACTCAAAAGCATTAATTTTTCAAATCTCAGTTGGAAGGCATCAATATATAACCACAGTTCAAAAGTTTCAAACTACAGTTAGAAAGCATCAATATAACATATAAATGTTATCAGTTCAATTCAGTCGCTCAGTCATGTCTGACTCTTTGCAACCCCATGAACCACAGCACGCCAGGTCTCCCTGTCCATCACCAACTCCCGGAGTCCAACCAAACCCATGTCCATTGAGTTGATGATGCCGTCCAACCATCTCATCCTCTGTCATCTCTTCCTCCTCTTGCCCTCAATCTCTACCAGCATCAGGGTATTTTCAAATGAGTCAGCTCTCCGCATCAGGTGGCCAAAGTACCGGAGTTTCAGCTTCAGCATCAGTTCTTGCAATGAAAATTCAGGACTGATTTCCTTTAGGATTGATTGGTTGGATCTCCTTGCAGTCCAAGGGACTCTCTAGAGTCTTTTCCAACACCATAGTTCAAAAGCATCAATTCTTTGGCTCTTAGCTTTCTTTATAGTCTAACGCACACATCCATACCTGACCACTGGAAAAACCATAGCCTTAACTAGACAGACCTTTGTTGGCAATGTAATGTCTCTGCTTTTCAATATGCTGTCTAGGTTGGTCATAACTTTTCTTCCAAGGAGTAAGTGTCTTTTAATTTCATGGCTGCAATCACCATCTTCAGTGATTTTGGACCCCAGAAAAATAAAGTCAGCCACTGTTTCCCCATCTATTTGCCATGAAGTGATGGGACCGGATGCCACGATCTTAGTTTTCTAAATGTTGAGCTTTAAGCCAACTTTTTCACTCTCCTTTTTCACTTTTATCAAGAGGATCTTTAGTTCTTCTTCACTTTCTGCCATTAGGGTGGTGTCATTTGCATATCTGAGGTTATTGATATTTCTCCCAGCAATCTTGATTCCAGCTTGTGCTTCCTCCAGCCCAGCATTTCACATGATATACTTTGCATATAAGTTAAATAAGCAGGGTGACAATATACAGCCTTGACATACTCCCTTCCCGATTTGGAACCAGTCTGTTGTTCCATGTCCAGTTCTAGCTGTTGCTTCCTGACCTGCATAAAGGTTTCTCAAGAGGCAGGTCAGGTGGTCTGGTATTCCCATCTCTTTCAGAATTTTCCAGTTTATTGTGATCCACACAGTCGAAGGCTTTGGCATAGTCAATAAAGTAGAAACAGATGTTTTTCTGGAACTCTCTTGCTTTTTCGTTGATCCAGGAGATATTGGCAATTTGATCTCTGGTTCCTCTGTCTTTTCTTTTTTTTCTTTTCCTCTGCCTTTTCTAAAACCAGCTTGAACATTTGGAAGTTCACGGTTCACGTATTGCTGAAGCTTGACTTGGAGAATTTTGAGCATTACTTTATTAGCGTGTGAGATGAATGCAGTTGTGCAGTAGTTTGAGCATTCTTTGGCATTGCCTTTCCTTAGGGGAATGAAAACTGACCTTTTCCAGTCCTGTGGCCACTGCTGAGTTTTCCAAACTTGCTGGCATATTGAGTGCAGCACTTTCACAGCATCATATTTCAGGATTTAAAAGAGCTCAACTGGAATTCCATCACCTCCACTAGCTTTGTTTGTAGTGATGCTTCCTAAGGCCCATTTGACTTCACATTCCAGGATGTCTGCCTCTAGGTGAGTGATCACACCATCATGATTATCTGGGTCATGAAGATCTTTTTTGTACAGTTCTTCTGTGTTTTCTTGCCAGCTTTTCTTAATATCTTCTGCTTCTGTTAGGTCCCTACCATTTCTGTCCTTTATTGAACCCATCTTTGCATGAAATGTTCCCTTGGTATTGTTGTAGTCACATGTTCTGGGAAACAAACTCACTCAGAAGGACAGTGCAGATAGTGGAGTGCAGTTTATTACACCAGCGGGCCCAAGGCAGAGTCTCCTCTTAGCCAAGGACCCCGACCTATTTTTGTGAAAACCTTATATACCCTAAGTGCACTTGCTCAAACCCACCTCCCCAAATTCCTTGAAACTAGTCTGGACAAGGTAAAAGAGAGATAAGATCAAAGTTAACTCATGATTCATGTGTCACAAGACTAGATAAGCAGTGGAAAATCAATAGGACTGTGGTCATATCCCGATAAACATAATGGAATTTACAACTTTGTTCTGTTACAGAGATAATTAGCATATTCTTTTAGGCAACGGAGAGTCCAAGTCCAAGTCCTGAGGCTCTTTTATCCGGGGGTCTGGTTTCCCATCGGTATGCCATTTCTATAGACACCAGGCACAAAGTTCAGAGTCCACTGGGAGGGTGACCATGCATGTAGCCTAATGTTCGCAGCCTGGCCTAAGATGGAGTCCAGCTCTGTCTGTTTCCTCCTTCAGTATGTCTAATTTTCTTGAAGAGATCTCTAGTCTTTCCCATTCCATTGTTTTCCTCTATTTTTTTGCATTGATCGCTGAGGAAGGCTTTCTTATCTCTCCTTGCTGTTCTTTGGAACTGTGTATTCAAATGGGTATATCTTTCCCTTTCTCCTTTGCTTTTCACTTCCCTTTTTTTCACAGCTATTTGTAAGGTCTCCTTAAACAGCCATTTTGCTTTTTTTGCATTTCTTTTTCTTGGGGATGGTCTTGATTCCTGTCTCCTGTAAAATGTCACGAACCTCCGTCCATAGTTCATCAGGCACTCTGTCTATCAGATCTAGTCCCTTAAATCTATTTCTCACTTCCACTGTATAGTCATAAACGCTATAGTCAAATATATATATATATAGAGAGAGAGATAAAGAATAAATATATATACATTCTTTTTCATGTTTGTTTCCCCTATGATTTATTACAGGATATTGAATATAGCATAATATTTTTATTGTTAGAGGAATTAGGAGCTAGGAAAAGTGAAGCTTGATGTTTGATAAATTCAAATGTACTTTATTAGATAAGTATGTTAATGATAAGATTGATAATAATAATGTTATACTATTATTTGATTTTCCTTTGGGTTTTATTTCCTGATTCATTTGAGTCTTCTCTGAAAGTATATGTATCTCCTTAACAAGATTTCACTTTGATTTCTCTAGGCTGCCCTGCCAAACACTCCCTCCTTCATAATATCGTCCCCTCTGTCCATATTCAATGAGCATCCATTATGGGTCAGGCACTGTTAGAAGCTCAGACATTGTAATGTGAACATGATCCCTGACCACAAAGAACATTAATTAGGTCTGCTGAATAAAACAGACAAGTAGCAATAAAGTGACAATTATAATGCAGGACGCTGCACCCTAAGATAGAGAGCAAAAAGGATGCTAAGGAAACACAAATGTCAGAGGCAGTCAGGTCAGACAGAGGAGGTGAGAACACATCCCCAAAAACCTATGTTGGAACTCCAAGCACTGATGAAGAGCTGGCCAGAGTTCAGGAAGTTTCCCAGAGGAGAGTACAGCAGAAGTCCCAGGTATAATGCAGGGCGTCAGAGCTGGAGATGGAAGCAGGAAGACAGGACCTTATAAGCCGTGGACCTCACACGCCTTGTTAAGAACTTTAGACTTCAGCCCAGGAATAATGGGGGAGCTAAGAAAGGATTTTAAGCAGGAAAGCAACACATTTTGTCTGTGTGATAGGATGAAGTACGGAAAGTGGAGGTCGGCTGTCTGATTACAAGTGGTGGGAGGAAGCTAGGAAGAGATAAGGATGGTGAAACTAGGGTACCGGCTGTGGATATGGAAGAAGTGAACAAGTTCTAGAGACTTATAAACGGTATCAATCGGATTTTTTGACTTTAGAAAAAGAGGTGGGAGTGGAGGTCTTTTTGTACTTTATAATCACGTATTTCAAGACTGAGTGGGTTTCTATGTCACTTGAGATCAGGCCCTTATTTTTAATGTTAGTCCCTTGCTGCTGCTGCTGCTAAGTCGCTTCAGTCGTGTCCGACTCTGTGTGACCCCATAGCTGGCAGCCCACCAGGCTACGTCATCCCTGGGATTCTGCAGGCAAGAACACTGGAGTGGGTTGCCATTCCCTTCTCCAATGCATGAAAGTGAAAAGTGAAAGTTAAGTCGCTCAGTCATGTCCGACTCTTCGCGACCCCATGGACTGCAGCCTACCAGGCTCCTCTGCCCATGGGATTTTCCAGGCAAGAGTACTGGAGTGGGTTGCCATTACCTTCTCTGGCTAGTCCCTTACGTAATCCCAAATTGGGAATTCTAGTCCTATCTCTGACCTGTGCAGGAGTGCACGCTAAGAAGCTTCAGGTGTGTCTGATTGTTTGTGATCCTAAGGGCTGTAGCCCACCAGGCTCCTCTGTCCATGGGATTTTCCAGGCGAGAATACTGGAGTGGGTCGCCATGCCCTCCTCCAGGGGATCTTCTTGACCCAGGGATCAAAATTGCGTCTCTGGTGTCTCCTGCATTGGCTGACAGGTTCTTTACCACTAGTGCCACCTGGGAAGCCCATCTCTGAGCTACATAAAAGTAAAGAGAAAAATCACCCAAGCCTCTGGGTGCTGTCCTACATTTAACCTTCCCCTTCCATCTGGGCGCCAGAGCAGTCCAAGTTTGAGTTTCAAAAATCTATCTGTTCCAGTGGATAACTGTCCTTCATTCTTGTTAGGTATTAGGAGTTTAAAAGTTGCTCATAATTGGAGAGAGTAGATCTTAGTGTATCCTAACAGATGGAGGATTTGTGCAAATTTTTTTCCCCGCTCCTTTCAGACTCACTCTGTAGTCTCCATTACTCCTTGTAACAGCAACCACATTTTCAAGCAATGACAGCTATGAAAAAATAAAACTATCAGTCATTGTCAGATACTTTATAAATGGAGACAGAGGAGGGGTTCTGTTCTCCATGCAACAGGACAGAGGAGAAAGGTCAGTGATATATCATGTGGTATAGGATTTCCCCTTAAGCAATCTTCGGCTAAGACTTGCTCACAGTGTGGAAGCTTTTGTCTGAACAAGGACGCTGGCGACTGCTCCTCCACTGAAGGCGATAGATATTTTTTAAGTCTCTGCTCTGTACAGTATTGAAGAAAGGAAAGAATGCTTCTCAAGTGGATTTGGAAAAAAAAGTTAATTTTTGCCATTGATGATGGCTGGGAACTAATATTAACAGTTGTTTAACTTATGAAAAATTAATTAGGTGACATAAATTATGTATGTGGGAAAAAATATCTATCAATGGGTGGTTTGAGGATTTAGAAGAGCACTGACATTGATAACAAAAGGTATTTTGTGCAGCAGGTCACGTTTCGGGTGGGTTTCTTTCTTCTTTTGTGCCTGAAAAGGATGAATACGGAATTGTTCTTAGGCAACTCCCTGGTAGTGAGGGAACCAGCCATTTCCACAGAGTTTATCATTATGTTCTTGTCTGCTGTTTGGATGCTTAGAAGGCAATTGACAAAAATTAAATAGAAAAGTCAGAGAACTGAACTGGAATGTCTGAATACTGAACCCGTGTGCCTGGCAACGCAGCGCAGCCTCACAATGCGTCCTTCTTCCAGATCTCTTGAGAAAAGAACAAACACAGTGACCCAGAAATTGAAACCCATACATGCAGTGTAAAAAGTAAATTTACAGATGCTAACGGATGTTAAGGTTTAGTTTTTAAATTTTGTGGAGTGATAAAACATATTTTTTTTTACATCATGTCAGTCTTAGTGTAACATTTGGCTTATTGTACTTTTTTCTGGTTATTTTATCTCTTCTATACCAAGAAATATAGGCAGCTACAATACCCTTGAATAGTTGCAAATCAGAGCAGAATAGGATGGAAATGTTTAATGTCACTTTGAAAGAGACATTGTAACTCTGTCAATATGACTTTTTAAAAAGTTCCATAAATCTATTTTTGGAACAATGTGGGGGTATAGTAATTAAATGTAAATAAATATAGCCCAAATTCAAAATAATTTTCTGTAAATTATATAATAAAAAAACAAATCAGTAGGGAAAATAGTAATTAACCTGAGTTAATGACATACTTACATTTGGCTCCAATCTTGGCACATATGATTTGAATCTTTAGTATAAATTAAATTATATTCTTCAATTAGAACACCATAGATGGCTAAGCATTAAATGAAGAAAACTTAAATTCCTGGTACTACCTGATTTTCTATAGCTATTTCTATTCTACTGTTTTCCTTAATAGCTCTTTTAAAATGATGAAATATTTTTATTTAAAGAAAATAGCTTAATTAACATTAAGCAGCAGTGTCTCTAATAAAACTGTAAGAAATTAATGAGCTTGTCCTGGAACTAAAGAGTGCAAATACAAACACCTCCAGAAAAGTCTAGGCTTCCCTGGTGGCTCAGTGGTAAAGAATCTACCTGCCAATGTCAGAGACATGGGTTCAATCCCTGGGTAGGGAAGCTCCCCCTGGGGAAGGAAATGGCTACCTATTTCAGCATTCTTGCCTGGAGAATCCCATGGACAGAGGAGCCAGGTGGGCTATAGTCCATGGGGTTGCAAAAGAGTTGGATGTGACTTAGCAACAAAACAACAAAGAATAGTCTAAAATCAAGAAAATACTTCCCTCCACTTATTTTTAGCAATCAAGTAGGCATTTATTATCCTAGCTGAGTCTGGCTTCTTTTGCGGGGGCGGGGTGTGTGGTGTCCAAGGGTTTCACTGCAGGATAGAATATGGAACATGCAGTATGCAACTAATTTTCATGGTGATACTATCCTTGAAATTTTATCTTATATCTAAAGTTCTGCAGAAGAAAAAGTATGGATAAAAATGTTAATTGCATCTGTTCTGTCAATTCTAAGGGCCTGTTTTAATTTACAAATGTCCAAATAGGAACTTAAAACTGAGTGACTGAAATGTGTCTCATTATATTCTGGGCATTTGCAGTGTCAAATCTACAGAGACAAGTGCACCTGGAGACAAATGACCAGACTCTCATAAAACAGAAGCTTAATTATGATCACTTACATTTTTAAAATATTCCCAACAAATTACTGTGAGTAAGTGATACATCCATCACGGCAAGATTCTAATTTCATATTCACAGTCATGTGGTCCTGTAAACTCCTCTAATAAGGCCTTAACTAAGTTTTTCTCATGACCTCAGCTGAAATATTGCAGGCTGTGTGTTTTGTTGTGTCTCCAATTTATTTCTGACCTTGGCGCTGCCCGGGCACAATGAGACAAGTGAAGGGTGGAGATCAGATTTAATTTTGAATTTCCGGACGGCTGCTGGTTTGTATCTCAACTTGAACATTACTTAAACATGTTATTTTTGGTCAATGACTTTTTATGCAGCATACTGGGCAAATATAATTAAGTGGGCTAAGTTTTGTTCTCAGCTGGCCTCTGAGTTCTTGTATGGGAACTTGGAATCTCAACAGGAAACACCTGTATAGTAGTTGTATACTGAGCCTTCCCAGAGAATTAATATATAACATTGTTCCTCAGCCTCACAAGCTCTTCCCCAAATAGAAATGATCAAATGTATTGGAAGGCTGCACTTTTAATTACTACAAAAAAACTCAACCTCTCAGCTTAGAAATAAACCTTGTTTTAAGGGTATATTTACACTCAGACATATGAATAGTGTTTTTATACAGTTAATGGGTTCTCACAGCTAGTATACTGGAAATGAGGAGGAACTAAAGAGCTTGTTAATGAGGGTGAAGGAGGAGAGTGGAAAAACCTATTTAAAACTCAATATTGAAAAAACTAAGATCATGACATCTGGTCCCATCACTTCATGGCAAAGAGAAGGCAAAAAGGTGGAAGCAGTGACAGATTTCCTCTTCTTGGGCTCTAAAATCACTGCAGATAGTGACTGCAGCCGTGAAGTTAGAGGACGATTGATTGCTTCTTGGCAGGAAAGCTATGACAAACCTAGACAGTTGTGTTAAAAAGCAAAGACATTACTTTGCCAACAAAGGTCCAAATAGTCAAGGCTATGGTCTTTTCAGTAGTCATATATGGATGTGAGAGCTGGACAATAAAGAAGGCAGAGCTCTGGAGAATCGATGCTTTTGGACTGTGGTGCTGGAGAAGACTCGTGACAGTCCCTTGGAAAGCAAGGAGGTCAAACCAGTCAATCTTAATGGAAATCAACCCTGAATACTCTTTGGAAGGACTGGTGCTGAAGCTGAAATTCCAATACTTTGGTCACCTGATGCAAACAGCTGACTCATTGGAAAAGACTCTAATGCTGGGAAAGATTGAAGGCAGAAAGAGAAGAGGGCAACAGAGGATGAGATGGTTGGGTGGCATTACCAATTCAATTGACATGAACTTGGGCAAACTCTGAGAGATGGTGAGGGGAGCCAGGCGTAATGCAGTTCATGGGGTGGCAAAGAGTTGGACACGACTTGGTGACTGAACAACAATGTATCTACATTGTTTTTTTAATCAATTATAGCAAAAGCACCACACTGATGTAAAATGTGAACAACAGAGAAAACTCTGTGTATATGTGGGGGGAGGAGGGATACGGGACTTCACTGTACTTATTTTTTTTATAAGTCTAAAACTTTTCTAAAAAATAAAGTTAATTAATTTTTTAGAAAAATCACAATGTACATAAGGAAAGAAGCTACCATACTATCAACTGGAATGGCTAAAAGAGAAATGGCACTTTGGTAACATCAAAAAAGTGATTTATTGGAAAATAAAATTAGAGTGTTTGAAATGTTTAATGAGCAAATATTAAAATGATCAAGAAATAAGAAAATTTGAAGAAAGAAAAGAATCATGACTATTTGAAAATTAGCCAGTAGATACTTAAGGGGGAAAAAAGAGTCATAATTGGAATGAAAAACTTAGTGAGACTATTAGACTTCCACTTTCAGCCAAGATGGAATAACAGGGAATATATATATATATAACATTCCACCTGAACTAACTTTTAAAAATGAAAAACAATATGAGAAACAATGGTTTTCAAGACACTAGGTACCAGATATCAGGGGACATTGATATATATGCGATAAGAAACAAGTAAGGTGAATCCTACAATTTCCTGAGATTACCATCTAGAGAGAGTTTCCAAACCATGGTGCAAGGTGGAGGAACCCAGGCAGAACCTGGCGGGCTCCTTGAGTTCAGAAGGTAGAACTGATAGTTCTGGGAGACCAAGGTGGCTAGTCACTGGAGAGAGATGCATAGACAGAACTCTGGAATTCTGAAGAGGGGCCCTCAGGTATTTAGCAGAGTTCTGCCTATGCATGTGGGGAAAATCCTGGAGTCTGGAGCTCTTGAATCACTCAGAAGGATAAGTAACAGTGCCTGATACTTATAGAGGACTGAGAATAGTGTCTGTCTCACTAAGCTAACTGAAAAGTCTCAAAATTTAAAGCACATTTGGCAAAGTATAGACAAGAATCTTGCCTCAGTAATGTGGAATAAAGAGCCTGAGACTGACAGTGTTTCAGTTTTACCCAACAATTTTTAAAAATGAGACCAAAATGATCAAACTGTTTCCAAGTAACCTAATTACAGCCCAGAGAGAACTCATAAATATTTTCAGGAACACAAGTTACTCAACATTAAATAAAGCAAAAGTCAAAGTGCCCTGAATCAAATAAAAATTTACCAGGCATGCAAATAAGCAGGAAAATTCCACTCACAATGAGGAGACAAATCAATCATTTGAAACCAACCCAGAAATGACACAGATATTTGAGTTAGCAAAGAAAAAACTTAAAAACAATTATTATAACTGTGCTTCATATGTTTAAAAAGTAGAGGCATAAAAAGGACCTACATCAAACTTCCAGAGATGAAACTTACAGTGTTAAACAAAAAATAAATCAGACAGAATTAATAGCTATTGGACACTGTAAAAAAATATGAGTAAACTTGAAGACACAGCAACATAAACTATCCAAAATGAAACCCAGGGAGAAGAAAGAATTACAACAAAACAAAAAACCACAAACAGAGCCTTACTAGGTGTAGGACAACTTCAAATGACTTAATATACATATAACTGGAAACTCTTAAGAAGAGTGTAGCGCAGGAGACAGAAAGAATATTTACAGAAGTAATAGCCAAAAGTTTCCCAAACTTGATGGTTATTATAAATTTATAGATCCAAGGACCACAATAAAGCCCAGCGTAAGAAATATAAAAACACTACATCAATGCACATCATAATAAAAGTGCTCAAAATTAGCCATTAAGAAAAGTCTGCTAAGTAGGCAAAAAGAAAAACATATTACGTGTAGAGAAACAAAGATAACTAGAGTGTAGTTAGAAACATTGCAAATCAGAAGACAGTGGAGAAATATTTTAAATACTTAAAGAAAAAAAAAAGCCTGTCACCCTAGACTTCTACACCAAATCAACATATCTTTCAAATAGGAAGATTAAATTTTTTTTCCAATATAAAAAGCTGAGAGAACTCACTGCCAACAGAGTCTCACTATAAGAGCTATTAAGAAGAGTTCTTAAGACAAAAGGAAAATGATACCACAAGGATCTATAGAGTTGCACACAGGAGTGAAGACTACAGGAAACGGGAACTGCAAAGTTAAACATAAATCCAAATCTGTCTTATTATTTAAATATCTTTAAAAGATAATTGACAGATTAGACAAGATGATGACAATGTTGTATAAGCTTTGCATCATATGTAAAAAGCACAGAGGTCAGTAAGGGGAAAAAAATTAAAAATACTATCGTGTGTTTCTTATATGTTCAGTAGCATAATATTACTTACAAGTAAACCAGAGACTAAAAAATGTATGTTATACCAACTCTAAAGAAACACTAAAAAAACAAAAACCAAGAAAAAATAAAATTACTTTAAAATATTTAATTAATCTAAAAGAAGATAGAAAAAAGAAAAGAGAACAAAGAACAGATTAGAACAAAGAGAAAACACTTAGGAAGAAGAAAGATTTGAGGCTAACCATATTGACAGTCACTAAATAAATGCCTCTGCCTCGTGTTCAGTTCAGTTCAGTCTCTCAGTCGTGTCCGACTCTTTGCGACCCCAAGAACCGCAGCACGCCGGGCCTCCCTGTCCATCACCAACTCCCGGAGTCCACCCAAACCCATGTCCATTGAGTCGGTGATGCCATCCAACCATCTCATCCTCTGTTGTCCCCTTCTCCTCCTGCCCTCAATCTTCCCCAGCATCAGGGTCTTTTCAAATGAGTCAGCTCTTCACATGAGGTGGCCAAAGTAATGGAGTTTCAGCTTCAACATCAGTCCTTCCAATGAACACCCAGGACTGATCTCCTTTAGGAGGGACTGGTTGGATCTCCCTGCAGTTCAAGGGACTCTCAAGAGTCTTCTCCAACATCACAGTTCAAAAGCATCAATTCTTCGGCACTCAGCTTTCTTTATAGTCCAACTCTCCTCGTGTACATGAGTCCAAAACTGAATACTCTTAATGTTAATTCTTCCTAAACTGACCTCTAGATTTAATATAATCCAAATAGAATTCCTAACAGGCTATTTTGTAAAAGATGACAAAATTATTTAAAACTTAATATGGGAATGCAAAGACTCTAGAAAAACCTAAATAATTTTTTAAAAGAGGAACTAACAATACTTGATTTCAAGAGTTATAAGTCTACTCAGATCAGGACAGCATTGTATCATGATAGAAAAACAGGCCAATCAAACATGATACAGAGTCCAGAAATAGACGCACACATATATGGCAAATGGATTTTGATGCAGGTGCAAAGGCAACTTGGTGGATAGAGAACAGTCTTTTCAATACTTAGGAAGTGGTGCAATAACAACTGGATATCCATGTGCAATTAAGATAGAAAGTAAGGGAGGGAGGAGGGAATGAAGGAGAAAAGAAAAGGAAGAACTTTGATTCATACCTCACGGCAAATACAAAACTCAAAATGAGTCATAAACTAAATATAAAGCACAAAACTATAAATCTATTAGAGGAAAACAGAAGAAAAACTTTTGTTAGTTAAGCAAAAAATTCTTAGCTACAAACTATAAAGCACAATCTATAAAAGAATAAATTGGACTTAATCAGTACTAAAGGCCTTTTACTCTTTAAAAGACACCATTAAGATAATGAAAAGCCAAGCCACAAACTGGGAGAAAATATTTGCAACTCATGTATCTGATAATGGACTTACATACAGAATATATCAATAGAACTCCTAAAATTCAATAAAAAACCAAACTACCCATTTAAAAAAAATGGGGAAAGTATTCAAATAGCCACTCCACAAAAAAAAGATGCACCAATGATAGAAAGACACATGCAAAGATGCTCAACAGTAACCATTAAGAAAATGCAATAAAATCACAATGACATACCACTACACATCTATAAGAATGACTAAAATCTAAAAAAATTGACCATATGAAGTATTTGTAGGGATGTGGAGAAATTGGAACACATCTGTATTGGAAATCATATGGGCAGCTCCTTAAAATGATAGATGTTGAAATCATTTGAAATGATGACAATTGTATAAAGTAGAATGACAGAGATCTGCTTTAAAGCATGCACACACAGCTTTTAAGGAGTTATAGGAATAGCTCAGGGATTTGTAGATATGTTTAACAAAAGCACAGTGACTAATTTTCTAATATGATGACAGCAGCTTCAAAAATGAAGCTTTTACAAGAAGTCAGGAAGGGCAAGCATCTGGCGGTGCCAACGAGAAGTAAGGTGCACACAGAATTATCTCCAGAGCCGAAGACAAGAAGGCTGTGGAGAAAAAAACTCCCCTGGAGAGGGATGAGGGGCAGAGGGTTTTCGGGAAAAGCCAGGGCTCCATCAGAGCAGGAAGGTGAAGGGAAACACAGGGAAGAGACACAGAACAGATAGAGGACTGTGATGCTGACAGACTGTGAGTCCCAAGAAATGCTGACAAAATTGTTTACGAAGAGACCTTGTTTATCTGAGGACTATGAATAGATTTTATTTTGTAAATTGTGTACAAAGCAGACATTTATGTGTACGTAGATAGTGGTTGTGTTCCCATTCAATAAAGACATTTTCTAGAACACTTACCTAAATAAACACTAAAAGAGAAGACGGTTCTGTCAGAGAAGCACTTAACGCATAGTCCCAACCCACAGCAAGCTCCATGTCTGTTATTTGTATTTTGATTGCTCGAAGAGAACTTTAATAGGGTCCTGGGACTCACTGTTAAGAGGAGGGCATAGCAACTCACTCCAGTATTTTTTGCCTGCGGAATCCCAAGTTCAGAGGAGCCTGGTGGGCTACAGTTCATAGATGGCAGAAAGTCAGACATGACTGAAGGACAGCATGCATGCACTCATTGTAAGATTATGAAATTGAACTGTCTGTGAAATTCAAGCATTTTCTTTGACTCAAGGCAGCTATTTTAATCAATGTAGAAAATGTTAATAAAATAAATGACTAACTTTGCATGAAAAAATATTTTCTTTAATATCAATATCATCATGAAAAACATGAAATATCTCTTTTTCTCCCAGGAGAATATCTATATATACATATGTATAGTTAAAATCTTTAATTGGGCTAAAATTAACTTGATTTAAGGCCAGTACATAAATCACTGACTAGAGAACAGCAGTGTCCACATAGGCACAATATATTGTCATATCTCAGATGAGGAACGGGGATTAACTAAGGGATTAATTTACATTTGTTATACGAACGTGCATTCCTGTGGTTTCCTGTTTGTATGTCACCTACCAGGACAGCATCTCTATAGTGAGACTTCCCATTTCACAAATAGGACACATTCATTATGATAGCCTAGAAGGTATAATTCCTTTTAACTGAATACAGTTCCCCACTGCCTCATTCTACACAATATTTTGTGCATCGCAGATGCAGAGAAGTTTGAGAGGTGAGGTTAAGATTGAGGTCAATGCTGATGGACCTCACTTCACTTTTCCTGAGATTTAAGGAAGCCGAAGGATGCTGCCAGAGCCGGGAGTTGGCTCCCACATCAAGAGCCCATCACTCCCACAGCTGCACTCGGAAGAAGAGAAATCTCACTGCTGACCGCAGCCTTGGCTGGGTAAATGTACTCTCAGGCAGGCCATGGGGGCAAAGAGCTTCCATATGATGTTCCACACGATTGCACTCACAGCAGGATGGGTTTCTATGCTTTAGGAAATCTATGAGGAAAAGAGTCCTGTTATCTTGTCTTCTGTGCAGTAAAGACACTATAAAAATACTTGCGACACATAATAAACACTAGAGCGTATTTCACCTCTGAACTCTATATAATTCAGCCTTTGTCCAGGTATAGCATCTAAAAATTTCAGGCATCATGTGCCTCAAATTTTGATGTGACTAGACCAAGGCAGTGTATTGAAAAATTTAAGGAATTGTTACTTCAAATAAATATGCTTTCATGAAACTTTATAAATGACCAGCCAAACAGTTAAAATTGAATTTATTTTCTTCATAAGCTCTTTCAGTCTTTAAAAAGACTGCTCCTGAATTTCACTATTCTGCAGAAAAAAGAATCGATTCTGATATTAACTTTTTGTTTTGATTTTTTTTTGAGACTACAAGTTGATGCTATATAAGAATAGTATATCAAGCTTGTTCTTTAAAGTCTAAGTAACTGCTGAAACTAACAGAAAAATTTAGTCACAATAGATGAATATCAAATCATTATGTTGAGCACTTGAAACTAAAGTGTTACATATTAGTTATACCACAATAAAAATAGCAATTGTGGCTATGATATTTAATTATCCATAGTCAGTTCAGTTCAGTTACTCAGTCATGTCCAACTCTTTGTGACCCCATGGACTGCAGCACACCAGGCTTCCCTGTCCATCATCAACTCCTGGAGCTTATGCATATTATTATCATTCAATTTATATTTTGTTTTTCAAAGCCATAACATGGTTTAAGAATTTTTTTGACAAACTTTTGTTTGAGAAATGGTCATTATTTAAAAACAGGCCTATATAGAACCTGCCCATTATTTGTCAAGGTTCTTAGAATAAGTACGTTTGCTGTTATTGTTTTGTTGCTTCTATCATCATAGGCATCACAGTGGTTAGTTAAACTTAACACACCTTTAAAATTGCTCTGAGTTTTAATAGCAGTTTGTAGGAGAAACTTCTCTTCAAAAAAAAAAAAAAAAGGCATGTTTGAAGCCTAAATTCATTCAACCGACAATAATCAGGACTGTTGTATATGCTTGACTCTCTACTAGACAATGAGAATGCAGAGATGAGAAACAGTCTTCAAGGGCCAGAAGGTCACCCACTGATGGTGGTGATGACAGTGAAGAGGATCAGAGAAGTCTACAGTCAACATCAAATTAAATAAATGTCATGATTAGTGATATGTGCAAAGATCCGTGGGGACCAAAGAGAGGAAAAAGATGGGGAGCTAGGGGGGATGAGACAAAGTGGGGGGTGGTAGTGAGGTGGGGGAACCCCTATTCAGGGGAAAGCGCCTCAATGAAAAGGGATATAATAAATTGAGCTATATTTAAAATTTTTTAAATTATTTTTTTATATTTTATTGAAGTCTAGTTGATTTGCAGTGCCCATGGTAGTTTCTGGTGTTCAGCGAAGTAATTCATATATATTATTATATTACATATTCTTTCACAAATTCTCACAATCATGGAAAACAAACTTATGGAGAAAGGTGGGAGGAATAAATTAGGAGATGGGATTAGCAGATATACATTATGGCAAAATAAATAATCATCCTCATGGTAGGAGGGAGACCCTTGGAACAGAAAGCCCAGTGGAAGAGGTGAGAGGCTCAGGCCGAGAGAGGTGACAAAGGAGTTGCTCTCAACATACTGCACAGAAAGGAAAATGCGCCAAGAGACAAAGATAAGGAGGCGCTAAGGAAGATGGCATTACCACCAGGCTGGAAGGCAGGGCAGAGCACAAGACAAGACCTCCTACGGTCAGGCTAGTGGGAGAAGCACGACTCAGGCCAGCCCGCAGCCAGGGATGAAAAAGGACGGCAGTGAAGTACCCTTCTTACCTGTGTGGCTGCTGGGGAGGATTGGGCACCGTGTGGGGTCGTGGCTGTGAAAAGCAGAGCCTGGCCAGGATGTTGCAGTTCAGAGGGATGTCTCAGCATGGTGTCTGCTGCTGGGCTCACTCTCTGGAGTAAACATCAGCAAAAGCTCAGACCCCTGAGTCCTGGAAGCTCCAGGAAACAGATGGGACGCTGGAAGATTCTGTGTCTGGCCAGGCTCCTCCTGGTGGTCTGCTTGTTGGCACGTTTTCCGCTGAACCACAGTCTGAGTTTGTCTACTGACCAGGGTCCCCTGTGAGTTTTCCCTTTGTGGCCTTGTTCCTGGGAGCACAGTATCAGTTCTGGGCCTCAGGGACCACTATCCTCTGAGGTCTCAGCAGGAACTCCCTCTCTCTCCGGGGTCAGAACCTGCCCAGTTTACAGAGGGCAGGTCAGGGTCCCCAAAGATGATGAAAATGAAGGCTGCGATGGAGGAAGCTTTATTTTTCTAATATTTAATCTAATTAGTTAATTTACCTATTTGGGTTAATTTATCTATTTGGGTAAATTTATCTATTTATCTTGGGTCTTAGTTACTTGCTACACAGGGGATCTCTAGTTGAACTCTTAGTCATGATTTGGAATCTAGTTCCCTGACCAAGGCCCCTTGCATTGGCGGGCCCTCTGCATTGGGAGCGGTGGAGTCTTACTCACTGGACCACCAGGGACGTTCTAGAGGAAGCGTTCAAGCTGTGAGGAGCTCAGTGGTCCCGGAAGACTAGGGTCCTCTGGGCAGCAGTCTGAACCCAAGCCCAGGGGGTGCTAACACTGCTGGTATCCATAGCAGCAGGGGAAACCTTGTTCTTAGTCCTGCTGGCTGCCTCCCCGCACATGAATTCAGACTGCTGTTCCTTCTCTCCTCCTAGCCTGACTAGGTGATCATATCACCAAGTTCTTAGAAACAGAGGCCCTCGGATGCAAAGGCCTTCTTAGATGGAGCCAAGGTGAGGGGAGGTAGGAAGGTGGGCGGACCCTGGTTGCATCTTCGCTTCTTATTGGTGAGCTGGATATCACGTGACTCCTCATCTTCCCAGAGTGGTCCAACTGGGACCCCAGGCAGCAAGCAGGAGAGTGTGCACTGGGGCTTTAGGATCTTCCAGGGGACTGGTCAGTAATATGAGTATGTCTGACTCTGCAACACCCATGGATTGTAGCCCGTCAGGTTCCTCTGTTCATGGAATTCTCCAGGCAAGAATATTGGAGTGGGTAGCCATTCCCTTCGCCAGGGGATCTTCCCTGCCCAGGGATGGAACCCAGGTCTCCTGCTTTACAGACAGATTCTTTTACTATCTGAGCCACCAGAGAAGCCGCATGTATGAATTTATTCAATCTTTAAATGTAGAGGCCGAAAGTGTGTGATTGTGTGTAGGAAGGTGGGGGTCTCTCTACAGACAATTTTTGAGTGACCCCAGACGAGCATGTCAGCATCATTCTGGTGGCTCAAACCCAATAAATAACTTGAAGGAAATACCACACTGGTCAGAAAAAGAATCCCCTAGCTAGGTCGTCCTCCTGGAATCTGACCAGAACACTGGGTCTCTGAATGACCCCACTGGGACTCCTCCTAACATCTGGATTGCTATCTGCCAAACTGATAAAAAATGGGCCAAAGAACTAAACAGACATTTCTCCAAAGAAGACATACAGATGGCTAACAAACACATGAAAAGATGCTCAACATCACTCATTATCAGAGAAATGCTAATCAAAACCACAATGAGGTACCATTACACACCAGTCAGGATGGCTGCTATCCAAAAAGTCTACAAGCAATAAATGCTGGAGAGGGTGTGGAGAAAAGGGAACCCTCTTACACTGTTGGTGGGAATGCAAACTAGTACAGCCGCTATGGAGAACAGTGTGGAGATTCCTTAAAAAACTGGAAATAGAACTGCCATATGACCCAGCAATCCCACTTCTGGGCATACACACTGAGGAAACCAGATCTGAAAGAGACACGTGCACCCCAATGTTCATCGCAGCACTGTTTATAATAGCCAGGACATGGAAGCAACCTAGATGCCCATCAGCAGACGAATGGATAAGGAAGCTGTGGTACATATACACCATGGAATATTACTCAGCCATTAAAAGGAATTCATTTGAATCAGTTCTAATGAAATGGATGAAACTGGAGCCCATTATACAGAGTGAAGTAAGCCAGAAAGATAAAGAACATTACAGCATACTAATGCATATATATGGAATTTAGAAAGATGGTAATGATAACCCTATATGCAAAACAGAAAAAGAGACACAGATGTACAGAACAGACTTTTGGAACTGTGGGAGAAGGCGAGGGTGGGATGTTTCGAGAGAACGCATCAACATGTATATTATCTAGGGTGAAAACAGATCACCAGCCCAGGTTGGGTGCATGAGACAAGTGCTCGGGCCTGGTGCACTGGGAAGACCCAGAGGAATCGGGTGGAGAGGGAGGTGGGAGGGGGGATCGGGATGGGGAATACATATAAATCCATGGCTGATTCATGTCAATGTATGACAAAAACCACTACAATATTGTAAAGTAATTAGTCTCCAACTAATAAAATAAATGGAAAAAAAAAAAAGAGTTGGAGTATGACTTTCTAATAGGTAAGAACTGGCGTGAGACCCTTGGTGTTTCTGCATAGGTAATTCCCAGGCCCCAGCAGGAGGTTTAGATGTTTTCCTGGAAGACAGCTTCCTCCTACCTGGCTGCCTGCAGCACAGGCAAGGGTTGCCTGGGAGTAAGAGTGGTACTGCCTTAAATGTACATCAACATTTGTATAGGCTGCAATAGTAATCTAGTGATGAGTAAATGAGAAGATTTGACAGAATCTTAATTCTTGGCTGCAGGTATCTAGTTTCTGTAGATGTAAATATTTTCTAATGCACAGACTTCAAGTATACTATTTGGACGTTTATACTTAGTTATTATTACAAAAAGTTTGCTTGTTTAGTACTCAAAACAGAAAAGCAAATGTAAGAAAACTTGTATCTAAATTTCCACCTATGTATCATATGATGTGTATATGTCATATAGGATATATGAGAAAAGGCTACTGAATAGAGCAGGAAAACATATTCAACATTTTGAGCTAAATGTTTAAACCTGGGTTTGCCATGTAGAAAAGGAAGAGTGGGGAGATGGTATTCCAAATGACAAGAGTAGTATGTATAAAAGTAGTAGGGATTGATGAAGTATAAGAATTGTAGTTCTGTGTGGCCTGAATATGTAATTATTAATAGTAGAGAACAGTAGAGATGAGGCTTAAAAAGAAGACACCAATCAATTATGAGGGTGTCTGTCTGCTGTGGGATTTGTTCATCTCTTAATGATAGAGGGACATTGAAGGATTTTTTAAGCAAGGAAAGAGTAAAACTAGATTCATATTTTAGAAGATAATTTTGAAGATCATTAGAAGATCATTTTGTTATTGACCATATTTTAGAAGATCATCATCAAGTTATTGACTGAGTGCTTGCTTTAAATACATTGTTATATTAATAGTTAAACCTGAAAAATCACACTACAAAGAAATATTATTTTATCCACATTTTACAAATAAATGTTGAGGGTACTTGTCTAAGGCCTTTCATCTATTAAGTAACAAAGCCTAAGGCCATTTGTCTATTAAGTAACAAAGCAGGGATTCATACCAGGGCAGTGTGAACTAAACTCCCTCATTCCTAAACACTACATTTCACTGCCTCTGAGTAAATTCTGATGAAGAGCTGGGGACCAGGGATGGTCAAAGAGATTACTGAAATAAAATAGATAAGGAAGTAGTTGATAAGAAAAAAATTAAATCAAGAATTATTTAAGAGTAGAGCTTCCAAATACTTAATTTTGTATTGGATCTCCAAGGATTTGATATGTGTGAGAAGTAGGTTGAGAAATATTTTATATTTTTAATTAAAAAGTATTACTATTGTGTTATAACTTTTATACAAGTCCTCTTGTTCATCCTCTGGGGCTACATTGTCATAACTCAGCTTCTTTATTGTCTGGTTAGTTAAAAGTCTTACTGTACCATCAATACAGATCACTTTGGCCAACTGCATTATTTTGAATTTATAAGAACTTGTCTAATGTGAGGCAATATATAGTCCCACTACACTGTTAAAATACTTCTTTTCACAAGTGAAGTGTAATATTTATGGTTTTGTTCAACTTTTGTGTTTCTCATAAAATGTGTGTTCCTTTTGGAAATAAATATTTGGTTGCTTTAATGGGCTGGCTACCCTAGATCAGGGCTTTCCTGGTAGCTCAGCTGGTAAAGAATCCACCTGCAATGCAGGAAACCCCAGTTTGATCATAAATCAAGAAGTTTGTTCAGCACTTTCTTGTGATCATTAAGAACCCTTGCAATAGTTTGTTATTTTGAATGCTACCTTTGGATTGTAGAATGGCTTCTTCTAGTTTTTAATAGTCAATCAATAAATGTAATTTTAAATTTAGTCTGAAACACTAAATACCAAGTGTGTTTAAACATCTGGTTTCATTCTGATAAGTCACTACAGCATGCACTTAATAATTACATCTGGCTCTGGATAGATTGGAAAAGACCCTGATGCTAGGAGAGATTGAGGGCAGGAGGAGAAGGGGATGACAGAGAATAAGATGGTTGGATGACATCACTGACTCAATGGGCATGAGTTTGAGCAAACTCTGAGAGATACTAAGGGACAGGGAAGCCTGGTGTGCTGCAGTCCATGGGGTTGCAAAGAGTCAGACACAACTGAGCAACTGAACAATTGGATAGATTCACATGACTGACCTAGACATCCCAGCTTACCTGTTACCCATTGTCTGTCCAGTCTTATCTTCTACCTCGCCCCCTTCCTCCTTTTTCTTGGCTACAATGACTGCCTTTCTTTTTCTCAAACAGGCCAAACCTGGAGGGCTCTTGCACTTGCTATTCTCACCATCTGTGTTGCTGTTTCCTCCAATATCCACATAGTTGGCTCCCTCACTCCTTTCAAGCCTTGACTTAAAATATTCCCTGATTAGAAAGACTTCCCAAACCACCCTATATATAGTACTTCTGTTAGAATTCTCCTTCTTACCTTGTTTCATTTTGGTCCATTGCATTTATCCTCACCAGATATATTGCACATGTGCTCATATATTTGTCTCCTAGCACTAAGATGTTGAATAGAAAAAAAAAACAACAAAAACCAACTTACTTCTGTGTCTCTTTTCTTTAGTGCTCACACAGAACACTTAGATACTTCTGGTCACCAAACGTAGGGGGAGTTTTCCCCACACCATGCAGTTCTCTTTGACCCTAACAGGTGTCCTACAATTCAATTTGATTCTGACACTATCTGCCTGGAGATAAGGTTGGATCCCATGAGTTAAGGGCTCAGATCTGTAAGACTGCTGCCCCCTGCCCTCCTACATTAGACACTGGTTGCACATCGAGGTTGTCACCTGGGCTTCTGACAACTGGCTACGATTTGGAGGTTCCCACTGACCCCCTCCCACCCCTACCCGCCCCCACCCCATCTTCCTGTAGGACCTTAATTCCTCCACCAGGGATCAAACCTGCACCCCCTGCATTGGAAGGTGGAGTCTTAACCACTGGACCACCGGGGAAGTCCCCTTTGTCAGTTTGGATAAGTTTGCTGGAGCCGTTCACAGAAGTCAGGAAAATGGTTTCATTACCAGATTACCAGTTTATTACAAAGGATGCAACTCAGGAACAACCAGATGGAAGAGACTTACTTGTAGGGCATGTTGTGTGGGCAGGGGCGCAGGGCTTCCATGCGCTCCCTAAGCTTGCTCCTCTCCCCTCCTCCATGGGTTCACCAACGTGGAAGCTCTTTAAATCCTTCTCTCTAATGCTTTGGGGATTTCTAGGGAGACTTCATCTCATAGGCATGCTCAATCATTAATTCAGTTTCTAGGCCCGCTGCAGAGAAGAAGGCAGGTGTTAAATGTCCCAGACTTCTAATCACGGCTTGGTCTTCTTGGTGACAGGCCCTGCAAGGGTTACCTCGTTAGAAGAAAGGACACTCCTGCCACCCAGGAAATTCCGAGGGATTCAGGAGCTCAGGGTCAGGAACCGGGGTCAAAGACCGAATATTAGAACAAAAGATGCTTCTACTGCTCTTATCACTTAGGAAATTATAAGAGTTTTAAGAGCTCTGTGTCAAGAACTGGGGGGAGATATGTATATATACACATATGTATATATATATTTTTTTCTATTAACTCACAGGTGTAACCTCCATTAAGTTAATACCTAAAACATAATATTCACTGACTTTGAATGGGGAAAAAAATCTATTAATAAATGGACAATAGGAAATCTTTTTCTCCTAAATCCACTGCTCCTCTGAATTTATTTAAAGTGGTTCAATATTCTTTTTCAGTTGCCATATCCTGGCAACATAGGAGGACTATTTAATGTCATGAATAATCTATGCAAGGATAATTGCAAAATTTTAAATCAATAAAGCGTAGACTTGGCATTGTTTAGTTTTAATTCATGTCTTTGAAAACAAAATGATGCATTTTTGCAAAATGAAAACCTGATCAAATCTCTATATCTACTCTAATACTTTGGCCACCTAATACAGAAAAGTGACTCATTGGAAAAGACCCTGATGCTGGAAAAGATCCAAGGCAGGAGGAAAAGGGGATGACAGAGGACGAGATGGTTGGATGGTGTCACTGACTTGATGGGCATGAGTTTGAGCAAGTTCTGGTAGTTGGTGATGGACAGGGAAGCCTGGTGTGCTGCAGTTCATGGGGGTCACAAAGAGTGAGACATGACTGAGTGACTGAACTGAACTGAGCTGAATAAAACATAAGGAAATTTAAAGCCATCATCAAGAAACTTCTTGTCTTGTCAATACATATTTTGTGCAATATGGTTTTTTAAGTACTAAGTATTTTTTCTTGATGATAGCTAATCCGCAGAACCAAACTGCCAAGTTGGTAGAGTGGGAGTGAGAGGAGGAGTCAGTCAAGGCCTCACCTATTGGTGTCTGGACAGGTGGCTATTTCATTAACCCAGACTGGAACTCAAATTGAAAGTTCAAGAAATGATTGCTGGAAAAAAGAATAGAGTTGGAATAATATGTGGGTTTTGAGATACTGTTGCTCAGTTATAGTTGGCCAGTAAGAGGCAGCAAAATGATAGATCTAAATCTTAAGAGTAGAATATATATAGTCATTGATACATAAGGACTATAACTTAAGGGATTAAGGATTGTGTATATGTCAAGATAAGAACGTGGAAAATATTATATCTCAATGCTTAACTCACTAACTGAATCATTTTACCCACATTGTAATAATCTATTTTTCTTTACTTGCATTCATATTCTTCTATTCTTTGCTATGTTTTTAATGAATTCCCCCCTTTTCCCCCTCAATCAGTGATGCTACTTGTTTTTATTTTATTAATTTATTCAAATATCCAACTTTTAGTTCTAGTTAATATTTCAAAAGACTTCTTTGTTGTGCTTTCCACTTATTTTATTTCTACTTCATTTGGATTTATTCCATTGTTATTTTTATAGTACTGAGTTGAATGCTATGAAAAAACTTTTTAATTCTATTTTATTTAATATAGAAATTACAAATTTTATGTTCCTTGATTAGAGTTTTGGTTTTCTTAAACTCTATTTGGATATTACATTATGGTTGAAACCAAAGACTGAGGGCCTTTAATTAGCACTCATCAGTGAAAAGCTCTGGGAGAATAAAAGATTTTTGAAAATAGGACAAAGTGTGTTGGTTAGCTATTGCCACAAAAATGTTACATAATCAACTACCCCCAAAACTGAGGGACATATAACAATCAGGATCTATTCTCATAAATTTGAGGACTCAGCTGGGTGGATCGGTTAATCTTAGTTGGGCTTGCTCTTATGTCTATGATTTAGCTAGAAATTAGCTTATCTAGGCTGTGTGTGGCCAGGATGGTTGAACTCTGCTCGACTAGGCATGTTCTTCTCACAGTGATGGCAAAGGTGCAAGAGAGCTAGCTCAAGAAGTCAAGAACTTTCTAAGTCTTTGGTCACATGACACCCAAAAGCATTCCATTGCAAGTCATGTGAACAAATCCACAGTCTAAGGTGAAAACCACATTTCTCTTTTGTCAGACTGCAACATCTCTTGTAACAGTTCATGGATACAGAGGGAAATGAAGAACCAGAGCCTTTACTGCAGTGAATCTAAAACACTTATATATACATATATATATGTGTGTGTGTGTGTACACACCATTTATAGTTTTATCGAGTAAATAAAAGCTTGATAGTGTGAAGAAAATAAATCTAACCTATATTGACATAAAGGACATTTTGTATCAAATTTTAAAATGCTTTGAATGTTGCAACCACCCTTTTTTCTTATACCCCAGCCATCATAAATGTCTTTATTCCTCTTCTTTTTCAGAAGTCCCATTGAAGTGTACATCATAAGTTAATCTTATTTCCTGTGAAATTAACTGTTCCTCTTAAAACCACACATGTCAATTGGTAGTGCAGAAAACACAATGAAATCAGCATCTGTAATTGGATGTGGAAAGTTAGTATCTCATTGTTAGAAGGAAATATTTTAAATGCTGTTTGCAATATTAATACTGATAATTCAATTTTTATTTCTTGGTATTTGTCAGATGTCTTCTTTTATATGTTCAACTTTTTGAGTCATCTCATTTTAGAAGGGTGTTCATTTTTTAGTAGTCTGATCAGATATATTTTAATCAGATAATTTAATCCACTAATTTTAATTTTGATTATTCATTTATTTGGAATCCTAGATACCTTCTAATTTTTCACTTTTCTATTTGCCTTCTCTATTTTTTTCTTTCTTTAGATGCTTCCTCTCTTCTTTCTGGTCTTCCCAGGTGTCTCAATGGTAAAGAACCTGCCTGCCAATGAAGGAGACACAAGAGACTCAGGTTCAGTCCCTGTATCAGGAAGATCCTCTGGAGGAGGGCATGGCAATCCATTCCTGTATTCTTGCCTAGAGAACCCCAGGGACAGACGAGCCTGGCTGGCTGTAGTCTGCAGGGTCGCAAAGACTCAGACATGACTGAAGTGACTTAGCACACGTGCACGCTCTTCTTTCTGCTTTCTGTTGTGATGGTAATACATTCCCTTTGCTAGTTTGGAAGCTGTAGATCCTGTTTCTACTCTGTTTTCACATATCTATTTGACTATAATTTTCTCTAACTCAAATTCTTTCTCCATCTCTTGCTTCTTCTTCAATGAGACACGGTACTACATTGAATCTCCCTCCTGTTCCCTATCTGCCTCCATTTGGGTTGGTGTATTTTTGAATGTTATTTATCTGTATTACATGGAGAGATTTCTCTCTTCATCTTTGATGCATTTTAGCCATGGTGAATTTAAACATGACTTTATTTTTATTTGACCTGCTTAGCACTCTGTGTTCATGGTCTGAATACTCGAACCTTTCTAAAAATGGTTAAAATTATTAGCTAATCCGCCTGCAGTGCAGGAGACCGCAGTTCAATTCCTGGGTAGGGAAGATCCCCTGGAGAAGGGAATGGCAACACACTTCAGTATTCTTGCCTGGGGAATTCCATGGACAAAGGAGCCTGGCAGGCTATAGTCTATGGCATTGCAAAGAGTCCGACAGGACCAAGCCCCTAACACTTTCACTTTTCACTTGCTCTCTGTTGTTTTTCTGCCATCCCCTCTTTTGTTTTACAAGCCCATATAGTATATGTTTGAGTTCTCCCAAACCATTTTCCATCACTATTAACTACGTTTTTATATTTTCAATCTCTTTATACTGCTACAGTGATTTGGCAGAACATCTCAGTGTTTTTTCCTTATTCACTAATTGTCTCTATTTCTGGGTCCAGTGTAGAGATTTTCTGCCTTTTTTTTTTTTTTTAATTTCAATGACTGTATCATTTAACTGTACTACTTTTACTTCACTATTTCTCATTTTCTCTCATTTCTCTCATTTGTTCTTATTGTATATGCTTCCTTTTGGTCCAGTGGACTTATGCCTTCTTATATCTCTTTGAAGATACTCAACGTATACACTTTAAATTGATTTTCATATTGCTTGATTATTTTTTCATTTGATCAGATTGAATTCATCTCATGGCTGTCATTCCTACATTGGTTTTCATCATGAATTTTGAAATATTGATTTCCAGGTTCATCTTCAGTGAAACTTTGTCATGTTGTGCAGTGTGTCTTAGGATGTCTGTTACACAGTGATATTGTATATAGTGCAAAACTAGATGCCAAACTTGTGGTGTAGTCTTTGCCTTGATTTCTAGACCCTACTTACTCCCTCTTGTTTCTCTAGTGATGCAGTTTTATAAAAGCTCTAACCATCAATTCACATAAATGGTGAGCAACCCTGTTCTGAGCTTCAGCTCATGGCAGGGAGAACTCACCCAAACTCCAAGTTTTAGGCTGTGAATTCTGGCATAGTCTCATGTTGTATGTAACACTTTTAGTTTTTATTACCAGAGCCCAAATTGTCAGCAGTCTCTACCTGTTTTCAATTTTTGAACCAGTGAATTCCACCTACTGCTGTTTCTTTTCCATGTATGATCAAGAAATTGTACATCTTGTCTTTGAGAGTGGTTTTAACTTTCCAACTTCTTTTTACTTTTTTCAGTTAAAATTCATATAGGGGTTGGGTATACATTTGTGAATTTAATACTGCTTATGATATGATAAGATGAAAATGGCAGATGTATTTAATTTTTTATAAAGTGATTTTTAAAAGTTTATTTTTTTAATTAAATTAAAAAAACTTTAGAAAGTTTTAAATTAAAATTTTTTTGTTCTGAATATCACAGTTGGTCTTATTTAGACAAATGGTTCTGTGGCCCTTGGATAGGCAATGCAATAAGAGTTTTGTGTAATTCTCTACAAAAGAAAAATAGGACAGACTAGTTACTCTTTGAAATATAGTGTATTGTATATATCGTATTCAATCCAAATATTTGTCTATTGAGTTTAATAGTGTTCTATTTCATTTTATTTATTGGAGATCCGGGCTTAATACATCATTCCCCGGCAAAGACTAGATGTTCTCAATGTAACATTCAGGGAGCAGGACAAAATATGCCTCGAGTATGCTTTGGAACCCTGTTATAAAAGATTAATGACCTTTCATTCAACGGGGTTTTTTTTGGTCTTCCTTCAAATGTTCACGTGACCGATAGCTTATCCATGTGCATTGTACATTACAAATGAACTTGTCAGAAAAGGAATTATAGATGTCCGGGAACCAGAGATAACTTAACCACAAGACCCATTTCCCATGCCCCACCCTTGGATAACGTGCAGAGTGTTCTTTCCTTAGGAAGAAAGAGTTTGCATTACTGTCAGATGATGATTATTATAGTAAGTTGGTCCCAGAATTATAGAGGTTTTACACATTTTTAAGGTTTACTTTGCTCCCCACCAGCCTCCCTGCTGGGAGTAATACCATTGCAATAAATGCAATATGAGCAGGTGTCCTTAAGCTCCTAATGTGAGAACAGCATATCTGAGGACACGCTTCTAATGGAAAACTAAGGACCATGGTTTGGATTGTTCTCCAAAGAGGGATGAGAAGTAGAATGGTTGCAAGCATACTCCACCCAGAGCAACTTATTTTAGAACATCCCCTGTGTCTCTAAAGTTGACAATTACATTTTACACTGCATGTAAGCCATCTTTAAACAGAAATTCAAATTGTTAAGCAGCTCTCATCATTGTTCTGAATTTTTAGCAACGAAACCATGGGGAAAATAGTTCATGAGTAGATATTAGGAGAGGCAAGATGTACCAAAACTGTGACTGAGTTAGATTAGAAGACTTTTTGGGTTCAGTAAGCCCAAACTTTATGGGAAATAGATGGGGAGACAGTGGAAACAGTGGCTGACTTTATTTTGGGGGGCTCCAAAATCACTGTAGATGGTGATTGCAGCCATGAAATTAAAAGATGCTTACTCCTTGGAAGGGAAGTTATGACCAACCTGGATAGCATATTTAAAAGCAGAGACATTACTTTGCTAACAAAGGTCTGTCTAGTCAAGGCTATATTTTTTCCAGTGGTCATGTATGGATGTGAGAGTTGGACTGTGAAGAAAGCTGAGCACTGAAAAATTGATGCTTTTGAACTGTGGTGATGGAGAAGACTCTCGAGAGTCCCTTGGACTGCAAGGAGATCCAACCAGTCCATCCTAAAGGAGATCAGTCCTGAGTGTTCATTGGAAGGACTGATGTTGAAGCTGAAACTCCAATACTTTGGCCACCTCATACAAAGAGCTGACTCACTGGAAAAGACCCTGATGCTGGGAGGGATTGAGGGCAGGAGGAGAAGGGGATGACAGAGGATGAGATGGCTGGATGGCATCACCGACTTGATGGACATGGGTTTGGGTAGACTCCTAGAGTTGGTGATGGACAGGGAGGGCTGGTGTGCTATGATTCATGGGGTCGCAAAGAGTCAGACATGACTGAGCGACTGAACTGAACTGAACTGAACTGAACTGAAGCCCAAACTTTAGGAGCTTGTGAAAGAAGAGGATGCTGCTGCTGCTGCTAAGTCGTTCAGTCGTGTCCGACTCTGTGTGACCCCATAGACTACAGCCCACCAGGCTCCCCATCCCTGGGATTCTCCAGACAAGAATACTGGAGTGGGTTGCCATTTCCTTCTCCAATGCATGCATGCTAAGTCGCTTCGGTTGTGTCCAACTCTCTGCGACCCCATAGATGGTAGCTCACCAGACTCCTCTGTCCACAGGATTCTCTAGGCAAGAATACTGGAGTGGGTTGCCATTTCCTTCTCCAAAGAAGATGATGAGGACAATCCAAACATGCCCACAGCTCCCCACCTATACTATTAGTCAGGGGAGAGTTGTCAGACCAGGGGACAGAGGCATCAGAAAAAGAGAACCTGGGAATCCAGGTCTCCTAAACACAGTGACTGCGCCACAATTTCTGAAAAGAAGGGCTCAAAAGTGTTTTTGTATCTCACTTTTTTCATACAATATAGAGAAGTATCAATTACCCATATGAAAGATTGTGGGGAGGGAGTCAGTTGGAGATTACAGGCAGATCCTTCACTTTCTTCCCCCAGCTAATGCCACAAGGTGCTACTAGGTCTAAACACAACCTAACCTAAAAAAAAAAAAAAAAAAATCGGTGTGCTTTGTCTCATAATCTGTCCTTCAATCTCTTACATTAAGTGATAAGAAAATGCCAAAAGGTTATATTGACAGATTAAACATTTCATTCAGTCTATGAAACAAGAGAAGAGAAAGATGTCCCAACTTGGGGCATCTGAAATACACTCTTTGGAAGATGAAATCATAATAGATCAAGCCACAGGCTATGTGGGTCACCATGAGTGCAAATGAGCAGATGTAGAGTGTCCTAGTTCTAAACTGCTGTTAGGTAAGATTAGCCTGAAAAGCAATAGATCAATTTCATAAATATTCCAATGTACCAACAGCAACCAAAAATATGAGAGGAGAAATAATTAATAGACTTTCTTTGGAGATAAGAAGGGGATTATATTGTTTAAATTGGAATTAGAAGAAAATTGAAGTGTTCTCCTGCCCTAAATGGGAAAGATTTCAAAATAAATTTCGTGACACAAAAATAAAGATTTTTTACATTTGACATGAAATGACTGAGATAACCAGTGAATTTTCTAATAAATATAGGTTAAAAAAATCAGCACTCAAGACTGCTTGCATGAAATTTTTGTTTGTCTGAAATAATTCTTTAAATGATGCAGCCTTACAAAATTTATTGTGCATTGCCAAATAAATCTGCAATGAAAAATAAAGTCCAAACTCTCCTCACAACAAAAAACAAAGCATGCCAAATGTGCAGCTACAAAACAAGTATCCACAAAGGCTCATAGTTTCCTGTCATTCATAAATACATTTGAAAATGAATATGAAATAACTAGTAAGATTAGACTCTGTTAACTGGAAATTTGATGGGATTATTTTAATGGGCCAGGATGCGGACTTGTCAAAGAACAGTACTGAAATCTTTTAAACAATTGCCTTTCACTAAATATAATTTTCCAAGTTTAATTATCACCCTTTTCTCCTTTTCGAGGGTCTGCTATGACCAAGGCAGTGTATCTAAGGGAGTACAGTATCGTGATTAAAAGCACAGGCTCTGTAGACGGACCTGCTGTGTGGCCTGCGGCAAGTTATTTAGCCTCTCTGTACTTCATTTTCTTGTATATAAAATTAGGATAATAGTACTTCTTTCAAGGACTGGTAAATATTAAAAGTTTTAATATGCTTAAAATATACATAAGTTTCCTGGCACATATATAAGTGTTAAATAAGCAAGAGCTATGGAGATATTTGCATTTTACCTTCACAGGGTTATTTTAGATTTTTTTTTTTAGATTTTTAATGAATATTTCCATGGATACTATTCATTACAATATTCTCGTAAAATATCCATTGTTAACCTGATTTTTTAAATTACGACAAGAAAGGAAAAGAGGTTGTTTGAGGCCACTCATCTAATAAGAACCAAATGTAGAAGCTGAGTTCAGGTCCCCTGGGTCTTGATCCAAGATGCAACCCACTGTCCCTTGAAAACTGAGTTTTAATGACGTCTATGGATAAGTCACACACACAGACAGACACACACAAATACACACAGTGAGAGAGAACTTTGGATATGCAAGGGAGAATAATCTCACTAAGAATAAATTTCAGGGAAGAGAAGTAGTTCTATAAACATGACCGAAGATTTGGACAGAACACAAGGAGGAGGCAGTTGTTAACCCAAAGGCGTACACCAGCTGGTTTCATTTTATTTCTCAGTATATTGAGCACGGTGTCCATCTGTGGGTCAGGGAGAAGCCGAAGCCCCACGTCTGTGCTTAGGGCATCCTGCGTCTGTGCTAAGGGGATCCTAGAAGTCCTTCCCAGAGTGGCCAGCACTGTGCTGTGGGAGCCACAGGCCCTGACGTCCACTGGCCAAAGGGAAAACAGTGGCTGTTGGTAATGAAATGCTTTGTAACCTCTTATCTTGTTTTAGTTCTCAAGATAGAAACAGATTTAGAAACAAATCAAGGACACCATAAACAGAATGTAAATTGGCCTTTGTAGTCTTGCCCTCTGGTATAATTAGCAGACGTCTGGTCATAATGCAGACCAGTGCAGGAAAAATCTATTTACATAATGAAATATGCTATTTCCACATTCTCTGGGAAGTGCTTCTTCAAGTTCCTGTTTTACTCTTGTTGAGATGACTTGGAAAGGGGGTGTTTTACCATGTTGATTCCCAGCATGGAATTGCTGGATCTGGAGCCTTTAAATTACAAAGGAACATTTAAAAGATATCAACAAATGAAATCAGTTCAGTTCAGTTCCGCTCAGTCGCTCAGTCGTGTCCGTGTCCAACTCTTTGCGACCCCATGAATCACAGCACGCCAGGCCTCCCTGTCCATCACCAACTCCTGAAGTGTACTCAAACTCATGCCCATCAAGTTGGTGATGCCATCCAGCCATCTCATCCTCTGTCATCCCCTTCTCCTCCTGCCCTCAATCCCTCCCAGCATCAGGGTCTTTTCAAATGAGTCAGCTCTTTGTATGAGGTGGCCAAAGTATTGGAGTTTCAGCTTCAGCATCAGTCCTTCCAATGAACACCCAGGACTGATCTCCTTTAGAATGGACTGGTTGGATCTCCTTGCAGTCCAGGGGACTCTCAAGAGTCTTCTCCATCACCACAGTTCAAAAGCATCAATTTTTCGGTGCTCAGCTTTCTTTACAGTCCAACTCTCACATCCATACATGACTACTGGAAAAACCATAGCCTTGACCAGACGGATCTTTGTTGACAAAGTAATGTCTCTGCTTTTTAATATGCTATCTAGGTTGGTCATAACTTTCCTTCTAAGGAGTAAGCGTCTTTTAATTTCATGGCTGCAATCACCATCTGCAGTGATTTTGGAGCCCAAAAAAATAAAGTCTGATACTGTTTCCACTGTCTCCCCATCTATTTCCCATGAGGTGATGGGACCAGATGCCATGATCTTAGTTTTCTGAATGTTAAGCTTAAAGCCAACTTTTTCAGTCTCCTCTTTCACTTTCATCAAGAGGCTTTTTAGTTCCTCTTCACTCTCTGCCATAAGGGTGGTGTCATCTGCATATCTGAGGTTAACAAATGAAATAGAAATGCATTAATAATATGGCATTATTAATGTGTAATTAATAATCCTAAAGGATTCTTTCCTTAGATCTACAATCATAAAGACCAGTGGATAAAACTAGCATGGATAAAAAAAAAATGTAACTTTAATACACAATAAATACAGCATCTTGAGGTATATAGGAGAGAGATAGACTTTAAAATGAAAATGCTGGGAATCTTTTCTTAGTAGATAGACAACAAAGGCAGGTCATTTTCATATGAAAGAGGAAAAGAGATGAAGGTATGAAGGTTCAGATAAAGGTATAAAGGAGGAAACACCAGGAGTATAAATTCTGTATGTATTGTAAGAAAGACTTATCAAGGTTGGAAGGCAATGTTTCAATGCAACTTGGAACTGGAAGAGAGAGATGCCAAAATTTGTTTGGCTACCATGTCTTCCCTCGCTTCATATGCAAAAGTACACTTCATTGAAAAAGGTGGAAAAGGTTTCTAGCAGACGTTTGATAGGATCTCTTTACAATAAAAACTGTTCAGAAGTAGAAAGCAAGTTCATCTATAAGCTGACAACTTGCCAATTAATGGCAAGTTTATAAGCAAATTTAACTATCCATAAAGTAGTAAAATTTAAAGTGTGATATATTATAGCTAAGAATAGAAAACCAATAGTTAAAAAAAATATAAGCTATGCTGAGATTATTACAGCCCTGGTGGTACACTTTCAAGAGTAAAAGTTGTGTTCATGCTCAGTGTTGTTTAGAGTATGATTTAAAAAAAAAATTCTTCAGGCAGATTTCTTTTAAAACTTTGTTGTTGTTGTTCAGTGGCTTAGTCATGTCTGACTCTTTGCGACCCCACGGACTGCAAACATGCCAGACTTCCCTTCACCAACTCCTGGGGATTACTCAAACTCATGTCCGTTGAGTCAGTGATGCCATCCAACCATCTTGTCCTCTGTCACCCCCTTCTCCTGACTTCAGTCTTTCCCAGCATCATAGTCTTTTCCAATTGGTCAGCTCTTCCCATCAGGTGGTCAAAGTATTGGACTTTCAGCTTCAGCATCAGTCCTTCCAGTGAATATTCAGGATTGATCTCGTTTAGTATTGACTGGTTTGATTTTCTTGCAGCCTAAGGGACTCTCAAGACTCTTCTCCATCACCACAGTTCAAAAGCATCAATTCTTTGGTGTTCAGCATTCTTTATGGTCCAACTTGCTCATCCATACATGACTACTGGAAAAACCATGGCTTTGACTATATGGACCTTTGTTGGCAAAGTTATGTCTCTGTTTTTAAAACAGATTTTTCATTTTATAGAAAAACAGTTCTGTCTCAAACTGATCCCAGTAAAACAAAAAGCTAAGGAGACCAGTTGCCATAGAATAAAATGGAAAGTAGATAAAAAAAGCACAAGAACTTGATGGCTTCACGGCAGACTTACTTTATTTTAAAGAAGTACAGTTTAAAAATCGTATCATCTCAATGTTCCATAATTATTCAGGGATAAAGAGGCAAAACTTTTAAGTTTATTTTTGAAGTTAGTAAGATTTTTTCCCCCAAAACTTGACAGATGTCACCAAAAAAAGGAAACTGTAGACCAGTTCCACGTATTAATAGTTAATAGTTAAGTAAAAATCTTAAGATGAATTACTAGCAACTAGAATTCAGCAATGCTTAAACATTCTTACCAAGTAAGAGTTATTTTAGGAATTAAAGAGTGGTTAAATATTAGAAAATCCATGGATAAAATCTAACACCTTAACAGAGTGATGATTAAAAAAAAAAATCTTATGGGCATTTCTGTTCTTCATAGAGATAAGATAGGCACTGGACAAAATTCAACATCTATCAATCCTAAAGAAAATCAGAACTGAATATACATTGGAAGGACTGATATTGAAGCTGAAGCTCCAAAACTTTGGCTACCTGATGCTAAGAGCTGACTCATTGGAAAAAACCTTGATGCTGGGAAAGACTGAAGGCAGGAGGAGATGGGGGTGGCATAAGATGAGATATTGGAGGACATCATCTACTCAATGGACATGAATTTGAGCAAACTCTGGGAGATAGTGAAGGACAGGAAACTCTGGTGTGCCACGGCATCGCAAAGAATTGGACACTACTGAGTGACTGAACAACAACATCATTTTTTTTTTCCCTAAAGTACACAATAAACTTAGAATTGCTGAATAAATCCTTAATATGGCCATGACCACCTGACCTGCCTCTTGAGAAACCTGTATGCAGGTTAGGAAGCAATAGTTAGAATTGGACATGGAACAACAGACTGGTTCCAAATCGGGAAAGGAGTACATCAAGGTTGTATATTGTCACCCTGCTTATTTAACTTATATGCAGAGTACATCATGAGAAATGCTGGGCTGGAGGAAGCACAAGCTGGAATCAAGATTGCCGGGAGAAATATCAATAACCTCAGATATGCAGATGACACCATCCCTCTGGCAGAATGTGAAGAACTAAAGAGCCTCTTGATGAAAGTGAAAGAGGAGAGTGAAAAGTTGGCTTAAAGCTCAACATTCAGAAAACTAAGGTCATGGCATCCGGTCCCATCACTTCATGGCAAATAGATGGGGAAACAGTGGAAACAGTGGCTGACTTTATTATTTTTCTGGGCTCCAAAATCACTGTAGATGTGATTGCAGCCATGAAATTAGGCTTGAAATTAGGCTTACTCCTTGGAAGGAAAGTTATGACCAACGTAGATAGCATATTAAAAAGCAGAGACATTTCTTTGCCAACAAAGGTCTATCTAGTCAAGGCTATGGTTTTTCCAGTGGTCATGTATGGATGTGAGAGTTTGACTATAAAGAAAGCTGAGAGCAGAATGGATGCTTTTGAACTGTGGTGATGGAGAAGACTCTTGAGAGTCCCTTGGACTGCAAGGAAATCCAACCAGTCCATCCTAAAGGAAATCAGTCCTGGGTGTTCACTGGAAGGACTGATGTTGAAGCTGAAACTCCAATACTTTGGCCACCTCATGCGGAGAGCTGACTCATTTGAAAAGACCCTGATGCTGGGAAAGATTGAGGGCAGGAGGAGAAGGGGATAACAGAGGATGAGGTGGTTAGATAGTATCACTGACTCAATGGACATGAGTTTGGGTAAACTCCGGGGATTGGTGATTGACAAGGAGGCCTGGCGTGCTGCAGTTCATGGGGTCGCAAAGAGTCAGACACGACTGAGTGACTGAACTGAACTGATGGCCATGAATATGAAAAGCCTTTGTTGAGTTGGGCTGGGTTATGTACACTCTTCAGTACCACATAAACATTTTAAAAATTGAGTGAAAGGATTACATGGATTAAAAAATGGAAAACAATATTAAAGAAAAATTTTTTTAATATTAAAAAACAGGGAAACAAAGCCAAAAGATCTTTTAAAGTTCAAGTACACTGGGAGCAGGCGGGTCTGGAGAGGAAGACAAACTCCAAGAGAATTTGAAGTGACCAGTAGGGCTAGAGGGCCTTCACAGAGCTTGTCCTAAAAAAGTGAGTCTATACTGAGGGAAAGGGAACAAGGGTTGTCCTCTGCCTCCTGGACTTCCAACTTCCAAACTTTTTCTTTTTGTCTCCAGTTTTTGATAGTTTGGCTGTCTCTTGATAGTTTGGATGTCTCTTGAACGATACTGGTGATTTTTGACTTACTGTTTTTTGCAAGGATCAGTTTAAGAAATATAAAGAAATCCATACATTATTAAAAGTAATACTCTGTCAATCAAATCCAGGTTTTCCTCCTTCTACTTCACTTAAATTTTCCCCCAATTCCTTTGTTGTGATTTACACATGACTCTGAAACACTTGTCTTCCTGAAATTCTTCTAAGAATTGCAATGTCTTGTCGATAATTTTTAAATAAGACAGTTTTATTTATTCTGTCATGAGAAACTGTGCAAGTATTTTGAGAATTTGCAAGTGGTATATAAGGAAAATGTTTTGTTAAGTATATTTCAATATCACAGAGAACAGAAAGTTAAGGGCAGCAAAGATGTTGGTAATTTTGCATCAGAATGTATGCTGTTTGTCACGATTGCATAAATACCTATAATCCACTACTTCATTTTCCTAGTCTCTTTTGGGCAGACATGCAGAGAAATGAGGATGAATATTCCTCTGAATACAAAAACCTGGGATGTTCTTTCCCTTTAGTTGAGAGAAAGAAAAGCAAACTACACATGCAAAAAATGAAAAGTCTGCAGCACAGACATCTCATCTGTGAGAGTTGAATAGATACAGAGACAATGGCAATGGCTGGTGCATTTCCCGAGAGTGGGTACACCTATGTCTGTTTCAGGCCCTGCCATGTCCCTAACTCCTAGCACTGTGCCTGGTACATGTTGGATTAATGACATTGGATGATGGAATGAATGACTGTTACTGACTTGACTAAGTCGAGAACCATCTCCTGCTAAGTATTCTTCCCGTGCCACACTGAAAGTCACATAATATCACCTTCTTTGCAGAGGAATGGCTTTTCTCAGTCAATGCTAAATAAGTAACAGAAACTAATGACAAAGAAACTCCCATTCAAGTTAGAATGAATGTCACCAAGGTCATTTGACTCAGCCATGCCAAAGTTAGGAGTCAGACAAGAGGTTTCCATGTTGAGGAAGCAAATCAATTCAGAGTTAAAGAAAATGTCTAGGAAACAAGCTCAAATTTGTCACCAAAAACTGAGCATCATCTGAAAATCATAAGCTTTTTAAATAAATAGAAGGACAGGGAGGTAAACGTTTCTAATTAGATTCACTTATCTAAAATCTTTTGCTTTCTGTAGTGGCCTGATGCTCACAGGCATAAGATCAACATGATATGAATGATAAAATACACAGAGCTGTAGAATTTGTAATAGAGCCTACTTGGGAAGACGTTATATGTCCAGTGCATGGCCCATAGGCAGGAGTGTTGACGTCAACCTGTAACAGACATGACACATGTCAGAGCTCCCCTGCCATTATTGTTTCTGGTTACTGGAAAAGCTGGCTGAACATCAGCCTGGAACCCAATTCTCACAGGTCCTCTGAACACAAAAACTTGGCATGTTCTTTCTCTTTAGTTGAGAGAAAGAAAAGCAAACTGCATATGCAAAAAATCAGAAGTCTGCAACATCAAATTGCCAAACAACCTGATGAATCCAGGCAAGTTTACAATTTTTTGCTTTGACTGAAAAATATTTCTTTCACTTGGCAGTCTAAATAACTTCAGGGTATTTGAAGGTGGGCTGTCACTTCCCATGCCTAAAGAATACTGTTAAGGCTTTTAAAAAACATCCATATTGAAATACAACATAATCCCCATGGCTTTTAATATTTTCAGAGTTGTGCAACCATGACCATAAACAACTTGAGAACATTTACATCATCCTAAGAAGAAACCCCTCACCCCTGATCCATCACCTTCCAATCTTCTTACCCCAGCTCTAGGCAAGCACTAGTGATTCCCTTCCCCTGCTCTGAGGCTTTTCTTTTCTTTTTTTGCATGTTAGCTTATTTTAGTGAAGTTTAACTCTCCTGAAGTGTGAAACTTTGGGCATCTGAGAGAGCCATGGACGTGCACCCAGTTATCTGGGATGACAGCATCTTTAGCAGGGTTCTCTTTGAATGTCTCCTTTCCTGATGATTCGGCTTCATTCGGTATCATACCAGCCTGTTAGGCACACTAATTACCAGCTGATTACTCTATCGTTTTGAAGTGTCCTGAGGCATAAATAGCTCTGTAGTCTGATTCAATTAAATTCAGACAGGAGTACTTCTTTTTGAGCATGGTCTTTATCTTTTGTACTCAGGAGGATACTTCTCTATTATCCTTTCTCTGTTTCTCTCTGGTGAACTAACTGGCCTGTAGTTCAGTTTTTTACTTCTAATTAAGAAGAGCTGTTGTTTTTAAGAACACAGGCTTGGTCTTCATCAAACTTTATTTTGAATAATAACTTCATTATTTCCTTTGGGAAAAGCTGCAGAGGTCTCTTTATAAATTGCCTCTCAAACTGGGTAAAATCTCTGAGTCCTGGGATGATCTCTGATTCCAGGAGGAGCTGGAGCAGTTAGCCTCTGGCCCTCTGGGGCTTCCTATGTGGCTCTAGTGGTAAAGAACCTGCCTGCCAATGCAGAAGGCAGACATAGAGACCTGGGTTCAATCCCTGGGTTGAGAAGATCCCCTGGAGGAGGGCCTGGTAACCCACTCTAGTATTCTTGCCTGGAGAAACCCATGGACAGAGAAACCTGGAGGGCTACCGTCTATAAGGTTGCAAAAAGTCAAACATGACTGAAGTGACTTAGCACCTCTGGTCTTTTGGCCTGAGTCTCCAAGGATGGAACTTCTGTTCTGTGATTGAATTGATATCAGGGTGGTGGGACCCCACCTAAGCAAACTCTGAGAGACAGTGGAGGACAGAGGATCCTTGTGAACTGCAGTCCATGGAGTCGCAAAAAGTTGGAGTGAACTAACGACTCAACAACAACAACATTTCTGCCAGCCATGGCTGGAGTAGACCTTCCAGGATTTAAGTGAAGCTGGGTGAACCTCTCAGTAACACTGACCTCTAGTAATACATGGAATTTATCCTCTTCAGCTTAGAGTTGAGGGGCACGAGAAATTCTGCTGACTTGCCTCTCTCAGTGAAATACGGTAACCCTTGATTGGAAGCTGAAGGGCGGGAGAACCCATTTCTTGGCTACATTTACCTGGTTTGTAGTTTCTGTCTGGCTGTGCTGGGGGTGGAGATGGAGATAGCAGGCCATGGCTCGAATGTACAGACTCTCAGTGTTCTGAGTTTTAGTAGCTTTTCTCGAACAAATATTTCTTCATTTGCTGTATGCCATTAGGACAATTTCCAGAAACTGAGTTTTGTTGTTTGTTTGTTTTTGATCTTAAAATACTGTTCACTGCTTTTGCTTGTTTCACTGGAGAGAGGGTTCACAGATTTCCTACTGCTGTCCATCTTGGAGGATTTCTGATTGCTTTTGAGTCATTTTCATGAGATTCTTTTCTTTATTGTTTGAATTCTACTTATAACCAATGCTGAAAACAATGGCAAGAAAACTTAGTGTTTCTTTGAAATCCTTCAATTTACTCTATTATTCTTGTTTTATAGATGGTAAGTAAAAACACTATTAAAAGATTTTTTTGCAGATAGATAATGAAATTAAGGACAAAGCTAGCATAAATAACAACTCTTACTGTATTAACTCTAAAACCTTTTGGTACATTTAAAACTATTTTAAAGATTCTAAGCCATATCACTCCCTACACAAAAAGATAACCTTTTATTTCTGTAGCTTTAGTATCAAAGTTGGAAGAAAAACATCATAGCTGTCTGTTGTCCTCATCTCCTACACAGTTCAAAGTATAAAGTTGTGGATGGGATTAGAATATTATTAGCATCTTGAAGAGATATTAAAGTATACTTTCATGTAAAATAATTATATAACTAATTTTACCCCTCAGGGTATTGCTGTAAAGATTAAGTTAAATGCAAGTTCATTATGAAAGGTCAACAAATCTGGTAGTATGCCTATAGTAGACATTGAATAAATGTTAACTTTCTTTAGAGACTCTGAATGTTAACTGAGATTCATATTTCTCTATTATTCTGAGATTATTCTAAAGCCAGGCAATTGAGGTCATGACTAAAGGCAAACTTTCTACCATTTTATAGTGAACTAAACTGAGGTTTGCATTGCTCTGATGATTATAGGAAAACATTTATCTGTTGCTTTGTCTCAGTTCCTAGCACTTTACTTTCTCTTGAATCCAAAGAAAAGTTTCACAATTCTGTTTTAAATTCCAACTTGCCAGAGGGGTTCCATCATTTATAGATGGATATGAGTTTGCTGTGGCAGACCAATTATATAAATATTTTTATAAGCCCTAGTTGTAAGGAAGACTCACCTATTCATCCATCCATTCAGTTGCTTATTCAACAACTCAAATTATATGATAGATGATGAATGTAACATCTCAAAGACACAGAGCCGAGCCTATAAAGCTTATAGTCTGTTAGGGGAGTTAGGCATTATGGCATGTGCCATGAGAGAGATTTTTACTAGACAATACGGGGGTAAGAGGAAGTGTGGGCTATATAAGAAGTAAAGAAATGAACCTCCTTTCTTTCTTTCTTTATTGATTATTTTTATTTATTTATTTATTTTTGGTTGCTCTAGCTCTTTGCTGCTGTACATGGGCTTTCTCTACTTGCAATGAGCAGGGGCTTCTCGTTGCGGTGAACAGGCTTTTCATTGCAGTGGCTTCTCTTGTTGCAGAGTATAGGTTCTAGGCACACAGGCTTCAGTAATTGCAACACATAGGCTCAATAGTTGTGGCACATGGGCTTACTAACTCTGCAGCACGTGGAATCTTCCCAGACTTGGGCTAGAACCTATGTTCCCTGCGTTGGCAGGCGGATTCTTAACCACTGTACCACCAACGAAGTCCTCCTTTTCTTATTTTAAGGATTTATCCTTAAATATTCATTTAAATCCAAAATTTAAATCCTTTAAAAATTTTTTAAAGAACATATATGTGTGTGTGTGTGTGTGTATTAGTCACTCAGTCATGTCTGACTCTTTGTAACCCCATGGACAGTAGCCCACCAGGCTCCTCTGTCCATGGAATTCTCCAGGCAAGAATACTGGAGTGGATTATTACCATTCCCTTCTCCAGGGGATCTTCCCAACCCAGGGATCAAACCCAGATCTCCTGCATTGGAAGGCAGATTCTTTACCATCTGAACCACCAGGGAATATATATATATATATATATATATATAAAATAGTGGGAATATATATATATAAATATATATTTATATATATATTTATATATATATACATACTAGTGGGAAAAGAATTAGGAGATATATGTGTACATGTGAGACTTTGGGGCATCTGGACAGATCATATGCTTAAACCTGTTTGTGTCCTACTCTTTGTGATCCCATGGACTATACAGTCAATGGAATTCTCCAGGCCAGAATACTGAAGTGGGTGGCCATTTCCTTCTCCAGGGGATCTTCCCAACCCAGGGATTGAACCCTGGTCTCCCACATTGCGGGTGGATTCTTTACCAGCTGAGCCATAGGGAAGACCTTAAACCTGTAGAAGTTAGCTATTATTCATTTAAGTCCATAGTCTTGGATTTAAAGACTAAAGCTTTCACATGTAAAAGTGAAACTACATCTGAAATTTAGGGAAAATAAGTTAGTGACAGGTAGAGGACGATGAAAGATTGAATTAAGAGAGCCTTTTTCTTAGAGTGAAAAAGGAACACCATCTACTTCAGACAAAGTTCCGTATTGCTACACATTTATACTCATTCTCTTTTCTCATTTCTTTCTGGATGGGAGGTGGAGGAAGAAAACAAATTATGGGAACTATCCAGGGTGGAGAAAACAATATGGATAACATCTTGACTATGTGGATCCAAGGAAAAAAACTCTTATTGCTCATCAGCACCCTCTTTGGGAACATGTGTAAATCAGGACTGCCTTGAGAAGACAGTTAAACACTAGGATAACTATCAGGCCTACAGAACTGAGATGGTCTAAATACTTTGGTCAGATTTTTGCCTAGAACAATAATACTGACTTTGAATTAATCTTTTTTTTTTCAATTATTTTTATTAGTTGGAGGCTAATTACTTCGCAACATTGCAGTGGGTTTTGTCATATATTGACATGAATCAGCCATGGAGTTACATGTATTCCCCATCCCAATCCCCCCTCCCACCTCCCCCCCCCCCCACCCGATTCCCCTGGGTCCTCCCAGTGCACCTGGCCCGAGCACCTGTCTCATGCATCCCACCTGGGCCGGTGGTCTGTTTCACGATAGATAATATACATGCTGTTCTCTCGAAACATCCCACCCTCGCCTTCTCCCACAGAGTCCAAAAGTCTGTTTGTACATCTGTGTCTCTTTTTCTGTTTTGCATATAGGGTTATTAATCTTTATAATCCTTACCTGTTACATATGAGGAAATTAAGCAGAACTGTCTTGTCAAAAGATCACATTATTGTGTAATAAAGAGAGGTAAGAACTACAACTCTGCTTTTAAAATTAGACATCATATCTCTGATATCAGACTGCCTCATAACTGGAAAATGCAGCCTTCACTTCTGCAGAATTTTTTAGTGTTATCATTTTGAGAGGATTGGGGTCTCCCCTCTTGATTTCATCTAATAGATTTCACACCACTTTTCCTATACTCACAATATTGCGTACCAGGAAAACTACAACAATTGTTTGCACTTGAACTGTTGGGAGCCAAGGAAGGAGAGAAGCAGGCTATCTTCTAGGCCTTGAATAGTCATGACCTTGGAGTCACTTGACAAACAGTGATAGAAAACCAATACAGGACACATTAACTGAATGTTCATTGTGTTCATGTCTACACACTATAGGTATGAAAGAAGAGAAAAAATAGAATATGGGAATTTCAACATGTTGTCATCCACTTGGTCTTGGTTCATGATCAAATTCATAGAAATGGAACTCTGTAAATGGAGATAGAAAGTAGACCTTTTCAAGAAGAGATTTTCTAGTAAAATTCACCTGTATTTTGTTTACTAACATTTTCCCAGTTCCTAGCTAGCATGAAATTGGTCTTAATAATATTTTGTGAATAAATGAATAAATAATGCAAAATCCTTGCTTCATACTTTGCATCATATTGTATTGGTATCTTGAAATATGTTCCCCAAAGCTTCATCGCAATCTACCTCAAGGTTGACTACCAAAATTCAAACTACAAAAGTGTGCTTGAGTTTCTGGATTCATTTAATCATTTATTCAACATGCTCCATGTACTCTGCCAACTATTAGGAGCACAAAGATGACTTGGACATAGGCAATAATATGGAGGCAATTAAGACAGAATAGTTTATGTCTGTAAAGTTATATATATATAATGTTAGAAATATACATTGAAATTGGTAACCTAGAGATTGAACCTAATGAATTTGCCTAATTGGGATTAGAAGGAATGCTGTCTGGGCACATCTTTACTGGGGTGATACTGGAATAATAAACTGGAATTTACAGGGCAGGGCCAATGGACAAGACAGGTTAAAACTACACTCAGGGAGAAAATTGTTCTATTCACTCATTAACGTTTATAAAGAAAGAAAATTATCCAATTACCAGTGACCACAGAGCAAATTCATGGTAAAAGAGGAGAAATATACTAATAATGGGACTTCCCTGGTGGCTCAGATAGTAAAGCACCTGCCTGCAATGCATGAGACGTGGGTTTGATCCCTGGGTTCAGAAGATTCCCTGGAGGAGGGCATGGCAATCCACTCCAGTATTCTTGCTGGGAGAATCCTCATGGACAGAGGAGCCTGGAGGGCTACAGTCCATAGGGTCACATAGAGTTGAACACTATCGAGTGACTAAGCATGCATATAATAATGACTACTATTGATTACTTTTAACTTTAAGACCATTGGCAACTTCCAGTTTTTAATGACAACTTGCTAGTGAACTTTAAATTTCTTTTTAGGGCAAGCATTTTATTTCATCTTTAATTATGATTATTATGATGATGATTATGGCATGCCTCACGCCATGCAGGACCTTAGTTCCCTGACCAGGGATTGAACCCATGCCCCCTGCAGTGGAAGCACAAGGTCCTAACCACTGGGCCATCAAGGCAAATATTTTATTGAGAATAAATGAGAACAGCATCCTGAGGTCTGAGGCTATGCTTTGTTCTAGAGTTAATATCCAGAGACAAGTTTATGGTTTGTTTCTACTCTTCAGTTTTTGATGATTTCTTAGATACTACTTTATTTTTAAATGATTTAAAAGTGAACAATAGCAAAAGTCCTGTGAAAGACTGAATATACAAGCAGATAATGGCCAGGCCCCATGTATGGAACAGAGCTCTGACCCACAGTCTCTAAAACAACCATCTAGGGAAACCAAATTACAACTTCTGTAGCAATTGGCCCCCAGCAGCCAGGATGTGCTCAATAAAGGCCGACTTACTTAATTTTTGTCTCTGCTTCCATCTCAAGGTCAATCAGAAAAAGCCAAATATGTTCCCCATGATCACCACATTGGATGCCCCACTTCTAGTGAGACCATTTCCAGCATCCCCATTTCGAAATCTTAAAGAGTATACCTGAAGCCTTCCTTGTTTTATGAGAAAACTTTCCCTCTCCTGCCTGCCTACCTCTGAGTCTGCCTGATGCGAGTGATGGTGACTGACTCCCTGCCTATAACAACCTCCAAATAAATAGCCTCTGCTTGTTTTGTCTGAGTACTCTTTATTTCCACATCTGAATGATGCAACAGTGTCATTGCATCTACCTGTTTCAGGTTCTTTACCATCTGAACCACCAAGGAAGCCCTGTCTCCTTTCAGTTATAACACAATTTGTGATTTCAGTAGAAAGAAAGGAGGGTTTTATTTGAAACAATATGTCATGTTTAGAATCTGGCTGGACTGGCAGAGGTGAGAGGGTGTGATGCCCTGGATGTCTGGCCACTTCCTAGGAGATCTGGGAGGCCCAGAGCCCCTTTTGTAAATTTCCTCTGCCCCAGGCTTCTTACTAATGAACTAAAAGGGAACGCCCATCCTCAGATAAGCAAGTAAATAGTCCATTGTTTGCTGTAAATTTAAGAGTATCTCTAGAGCTTTTATAGGTACTCTTATCTCCCTAATATTTCTGAGATGGATCCTGGGCTTCAAGGCTGGGAAAAATAAACACTAGTCATTGTACTTCCAAAAAGGTAGAGGAGGAAAAGCTAGGGGCAGGGCAAGCTTGGTGTGTGTGCTAAGTCGCTCAGTCATGTCCGGCTCTTTGCTATTCTATGGACTGCAGCCGGCCAGGCTCCTCTGTCCATGGGATTCTCCAGGCAAGAATACTATTGGGAGGTAAAATGTCTCCAGGCTTAAGTATAGGTCAGAATACTTTTAGTGACAGTGGGAATTTCCCCATACTTCCAGCCTTACTTAGTACTACTTAATACAGTTGTCTTTTGGTATGGGGTGAGGGGAGCTACAGTCCATGGGGTCACAAAGAGTCGGACATGACTGAGCGACTGAATTGAAATGAACTGAGGGGAGATTCTTTCCAGTCTCCTCCACCAGTACCAAAATCCACGGATACTGAAGTCCCTTATGTAAAATGGTGTAGTATTTATATATAACCTACACACATCCTCTCATACACTCTATTTTTTTAAATTAATTTCTTTATAAGGGCAGAAAACAGAAAAGGAATGTTCCTTTTCATTGAGAAAAGAGTAACAATGAAAACTAAAAATTAATCCCCAAAGCAACTGTTTTCTATAGCTTTCTAGGTGACAGGTATTATTAAATTTCTCCCATGCACTTTAAGTCACCTCTAGATTACTTACAATAACTAATACAATGTAACTGCTATGTAAATAGTTGCCAGTATGTGGAAGATTTGATTTTTGCCTTTTGGAGCTTTCTGGAGTTTTTGAATTTTTTATATCTGCAGTTGGTTCACTTCATGTATGCAGAACTGGCATACTGCTTTTGGTGTAGCTAAATGAAAGGGAGGAATCAACTTCTAAGTGGAAGGTACTGTATAATTACTAAAGACATTCCAGATGTAAAGGTTCTAAGAGTATGCTTCAGTGTAATTGCAAGCCAGATATTGATTAGGAACATTTGAAATTTTCACAGTGCCTCCCAACCTCTGATACGGCCAGATAGCATTAGGGCGGTTCCTATTGGAAGTGTTTCCTCAGGAAACCAGGGCAGATACAGTGGAAGAGCCAGCCTGGGCTGGAGGCACTTGAGGGGTCCTTGTACACATTTTATTTTCCCTTTACTCACTGACTTTAAACTTTGTAATGCTTTTATTTTGTTTTTCAGGGAGTATTTCTTATTAAACTCTGTAACTAGTCTGTTTTTTGTTGTTTTTAGGCTTCTTTGTCTTCAAATTTAGCCCTAATGATAGATTTTCTTTGTCACTGCCAGGTATGACAAAACTCAAATATATTTATAAAAAATAATAGTTTAACATTGGGCCAAGATCTTTTAGAATGTTAATATACAGACTGAGAGCTTTCATTCTTAATTATACTGTCAGTTAAATTCAAGACAAGTTCTGCTAAGGCCTACTGAGGATGCCATGCTCGATGAGATGGGGGGGTTATATACTGGGAAGATGAACCAGTGTGTACACAAATAATTAAAAATTCTGAAGAATGATAAGGGACTTCCCTGGAGGCTCAACAATAAAGAACCTTGCTGCAATGCAGGAGACACAGGAGACCTGGGTTCGATCCTTGGGTTGGGAAAATCCCCTGGAGGAGGGCATGGCAACCCACTCCAGTATTCTTACCAGTAGAATTCCATGGACAGAGGAGTCTGGGGTCTACGGTCCTTGAGGTCACCAGGAGTTGGACACATCTGAAGTGACTTAGCATGCACTCACAGAGTAATGAATGATATCAGAGATACGGAAACAACTGCAATAGCAACCCAAAGGATGACTGTATTACTGTAATAGGGAAGAAGCCTGATTACATACTGGATCTGTTTCTTTTACTTTAGCCTTTGTATTATATCACCTTTGATACAAGTTAATCACTGAAGGGATGCTGTCTATGGCTTAAAGTACACATAATGACCCCTTTCCAGACATGCCACCCATGTCTGAATGTTAAGCTAAATACTTTCGTTTAACTCACAGGAAAATTCCTGACCAGGCCCACCTGTGAATGGCTATAGGAAAGAAAGAATTAACACAACCTCTGCAGAGTCTGGCGGGAAGTAGGAAATGTTTGCAATAACTTACTGCTTTTTTCAACTTAATCTCTTCACATCCCCACCTTTGTTCTATAAAAGAGACTAGCATCCAAACCCGGGCGAGACGTTCCTTCGGGACATTACTCCATCACTTCTCAGTCAAGTGGCTTTCTGAATAAAGTCACTCTCCCTTGCCCCAACAACATGTTTTCACTTTACTGGCCTATCATGCAGTGAGTAGTATGAACTTGGACTTAGTAACATTACTTCTGATGGGACAGTCACTGGCAGGGAGTTTTTGAAAGAGGCGATACTTGAATTAAACCTGAAAGCACTGGTAGATTTTGAAAGACACTGATGGTAAGTAAGGATATTGCTAATGGGAGGCACAGCAATGGGAAAGAAATTATTATAAGTCAGAAGGAAGAGTTTGAGCCAAACCAGAGAGTTTGAACAGGCCTGCACAAGTCTGAGAGAGAAACAGTTGTCAGCTGTCTAGGACATGTGAACTGTAGGAAGACAACTGTAAAGCCAGAGAGGTAGATTGGGTTTCAATTATAGCTGAAAAAATCATGTTAAAATTTAGTATAACACTCTAGGCATTGAGAAAGTCGCAGAAGATTTTTATGCAGAAGATTAACATAATGAAACTTACATCTTAGAAATATCTTTTTGTGTTTAAGGAAGATGATGGTACATTCAGACTAAACTCATGATAGATATGCATGATAGATTTTGATAGATACACCATGATTTATGAGTAGTGATATGATGCAGTCGTGAGAAAGTGTGCTAAATCATATAAACACAAAGAACATTCAGGCCTTGGAGGTACACTAATTTAATTTTTTATTAGGATGTATCACACAATTATTTATAGTGATCCATAACTTGTGCTTTTTAAAAAATTAAGGGATTTGAAATTAATCTCTGGATTACTGCGTAAGTGGCTTTAAGAGAGAACAACTTAAAGAGCAATTCCTTGCTTTGATAAGTTGTTCATTTTCCTGAAACGTGTATGAATCAAGACCATGTGAAGATGGGCTTTTGGCATTCAGATTTGCCATTTTCTCGAGCATTTTCACATGCTCTGGAAATTGAGAAATGGGGAGAAGTTTTCTCTTATATAGGCAAAATAATGAGAAAAAATAGACTACTAATCAACTCTCAGTAAAATTTAAGTCAAAGATAAGAAAATAGACATTGAATTGTGGTAATATGAAAGAAAAAAGTAATAAAATGTGAACATCTTACTCATGTAAACACCTACTGTGCATGCATGCTAAGTTGTTTCAGTCGCGTACGATGCTTTGCAACCCTATGGACTGTAGTCTGCCAGGCTCCTCTGTCCTTGGGATTCTCTGGGCAAGGATACAGGAGTGGTTTGCCATGCCCTCCTCCAGGTGATCTTCCCAACCCAGGGATCAAACATGTGTCTCTTATGTCTCCTGCATTGGCAGGTAGGTTCTTTACTACTAGCACCCCCTGGGAAGTCCAACACCTACTGTGCTAGTCACTGAAACACTGAATTCCTCTGATTTCCCAGGGCAGGTTATGATGATCCCACGGGCACTTCCACTGAGTTCCCTCTTTGGGTAAATCTGATACTGTTGAAGTGAGAAGGGATCCCTGGGTCACGTGAGTCTTACTGAGCAATATTGAGTGGAGCTGCTCTCAAGTTCAATGTCCTAAGGTGGTTAGAAGTAAAAACTTGAGGTACTTTATTCAGGTGGCTAGGAAGCCCTCTATCTGCAAGATGGTTGGAGCATCTGCATAGACCAAAACTTCAGAATAATTCATAAAACCTTTATGTAAATATCCTTGGCTGGGATGGTCTGGAGATCTTATGATTCCATATTGGGTTCTCACAGCCCCTGAAGATCCACCTTTGTTTCTCTTCACTTTGTTGGGCTACCCTTCCTTCTCACCCTTCCTCCCAGTAAATCAGCCACTGCCCAAGGACTTGGCTGATCACTGGATATATTCCACCTGCTAAACAGGGTTAACCCATCTCAGCTGTGCAAGAAGATGAGGTGGCCTCTAGCTGGTGCAGAAGAATTATATCTACTTAAACTTCTTTCCTTGCCCTTGAATAAATTTACTAATTGTGGTTCATTTAGAAAGGCAGCCTTGCTTTTACCCTTTTGACAGTCTGGTCTCAGATGGCTTAAGAAGTTATTAATGGGAAATCTCTGTGCCTGCCACTCAATTTTGCTGTGACCCTAAGACTGCTTTAAAAAGTAAAGTCAATTAAAATTATTAACATACCATGATAGCATTTTAATCATCCGTGATCATTTTCTTTTTATGACGTTGATAGAGACCAGTAAATAACTACTGTTCAAGGATGTATATATAACCATATCACCATCTGTCAGGAGCTGTCCTGGGAACCAGATTTTAAGATGAGCATTTGTCTTACGTGGTACATAAAAGACAAATGGGCGCTCTTTGTAGATCGACTATACCATTTAGCAATGAATGGAATTTAGTTTTTCTTGCTGTTAATGTGTAGAACAGCAAACCAAGTAAGTCTATGTATTTTTCCTTCAAAATATGAATGAGGAATTTCTTAAACTGCTTAGAAAATACTACAAAGTTAAACTGTTAGTGAGAAAGTTCCTCCAGATCAGTCAAATTCTGTTGTTTCTAACTATATCATTGTAATTGACAGTGATACATATCTTTGAGGATCTAAAGTGCTTGGTATAATTAAATCTTAATCATGATAAAGCAGCACATTATTCATACACTAGATAGTGGAAAAAGTGGACCGATGTACTGAAACAAAATCAGATGATTCATTGGTTTTAGATCTGATTTTAAACCAGCCAAAAGGTTTTGATGAAAGATAAATATGACTTAGAAGGGAAGGAGGCTATTCTCTGTTCTCTTTTTACTGCCCCCACAAGAAAAACTCAGATAAGTATAAAATGTATAGACCTGCTCAATTTTGATTCTATCTTTTAATCAAAGTACTGTAGCAGATACTGAAGGGTATTCATCTGTTTTCTAACTTAAATGTGTGGTTTAATCAGAAGCTACATTGTGGTTCAAAATGCAAATAAAGAATTAGATGATATTTCATTTCTTCATATAAAGGACTATTATGCTATGAATAGATTCCATACTGTACGATATCATAGAAGTTAGAAACTGGCAGGACACATTAGGTCATTTGGTTGATCTCTGCACTGAGGACAGCATTGTTTGGTACAATATACTCTTCAGTCTTTTGCAATGTCAAGATATTCTAAAAGACTTAAGTCCAAACAAAAATATCTTGTTACCCTGGAGTTGGAAAGTAAATCAAATTGATGGGAGATTAGGTTATTTCTCAAAGCACCATCTATGCCCTCAAAGTCTACTAATGCATGAGTAAGTCACTGACAAAAGTCATTATTACAATAAGAAATATAAAACACTGCTGCAGCAGAGTATGGAGTTGGAGAAGACAATGAATGTCTAAACGAATGACCCAGAGTCAATAGGAACTTAGATATACACTCAATATGTAGAAGATATTCCCTAAGGATAGACATTGTAGTTCCTTTAGAGATGATGAAAATGATGAGAAATCACTCTGAAATGTGAAGTGACTTCCATAGCTATTTGTGTGTGTGAGGAACAAAGAAGGAACAAAGACTTCTAAAGGCTGAGAGGGGATAACCACCCAAGCCATGTCCTTCGGCCATGTAAACAGCATCTGACAAGTCCTATCCTCAATGAAGCCCTACTGTGGGGATTAGAGAACTTATTTTTTTGGCTGCACTATGAGACATGTAGGATCTTAGTTCCCTGACCAGGGATCAAACCCACGTGCCCTGCAGTGGAAGCGCTGAGTCTTACATACTGGACCTCCAGGGAAGTTCCAGATTACTGGAGGAGGACGGAGGGCATGGAAACTGACTCCAGTGTTCTTGCCTAAAGAATCCCATGGACAGAGGAGCCTGGGGGGCTATGGTCCATAGGGTCACAAAGAGTTGGACATGAGTGAAGTGATTTAGCATGCATGCATGCACACAATCTCTCCATCAAACCACATCTAGAAATTGACGTGTAGAGCTGCTCTCCCCAGTGCGTCCCCACCCCTTTATTTCCTTTTCCTAATGAGGAGAAGAAAATAAAACACCTATGAGGGATTCACATGTCTTACAATCCATTCTCATAGGAACCCTATGAAGTAGATGGGCTGCATTTAGCACATTATAGAGTGAGGGCTTCAAGGTATTGAGAAGCTTGACCAAGGTAGACAGTCACTGGTCTCTCTGCTTTCAAAACTATGCTCCTTCATTAAGTGCACCTGTGTGCCCTCTAACAACTTTTATCATAAGCTTTAAAGGAATGTATATCAATATCCACATAGGAATTAGTTAATTATTATTTGCCCCTCTTGTTTGGAGGCTCATGAATCTGTGCCCATATTTTAGATTACTTGCCTTATGTATTGAGATACTCCTAGACTCTGGCCTCACATTCTTAGTTGAACTTCTGATTCACTGAAGACACATTCTCAGGCTCTTTTTTAAAAAAAAAATATTTAAGTTATACCAATAGGACTTTAAAAAACAAAATGACTGCATTGGGTCTTAGTTGCAGCATGTGGAATCAAGTTCCACGATCAGGGATCAAACCTGGGCCCCCTGCATTGGGAGCGTGGCGTCTGAGCCACTGGGCCACCAGGAAGTCCTTCTCAGGCTCTTTTATAACATGCCTTTCTTTCTCTCATTTCTGAACTCTTTAGTTCCCCAAAGGTAAGTCCTAGGCTGCCTTCTGATTTCTCTGTAAATTATCTTCCTAGATTTTATCTATTTCCATAGCTTATATTTCATCTGTAAAATGAAAATAAATAGATTTTATCTATTTCCATAACATATTTCATCTGTAAAATAAAAAAAAATTCCAGGGTGAATCCCATATTTATATCTTTAGCCCAAAACTTTCCCCCAAGCTTGACTCACAGGTCAAGCTGCCTACTTGATAATATCCATTTAGATATCTCACAAGCATTTCACATGAACTCATCTAAGATAACCTCCTTTATAAAAAAGATAAACTCCATCTTATTTGAAAGATAAACTCCATCTTTCACTGCTCCCAACTCCAACACTTTCTTCAGTTTTCCTCACATCAGAAAATGGTACAATCATTCCACCCAGTTGCACCAGTGAAAAATCTCTGAGTTGAGATGAATACCTAGCCTTGTCCCATTTGTAGCCTTCCTTCAGACTTGCCCTACCTTCCTGATGGTGGAGTTTAATTCAAGAATTCAGTAATAGTATACTTCAGAGGATTTTTCTGAAAGTTCTGGATATCAGTTTTTCATTCTCACTTTTCTGTACCGTGGCAAGGGTGCTGCCAAGGTTGGAGGCAGCACTAGCAAAGTGAAGCTGCAAATTATAGAGGAGAAAAGCTGTTTTGCAGCTAAGAAACTGCTTCCTCATCACAGCCCATGAGGCACTAGACTAGGTGTGGAGTGACTTCAAAGTCTACTTCTGGAATTTTTCAGTGACTTTTCAATTTAATGGACTTCCCAATAATTCCTCTAATTGTTTATCTGTTTCAATTGAGTTTTCCACTACTCGCAAGCCAAAGCATATTAACAGGGTGGTATACGTGAATCTCAATAAAGTTGGGAAAGAAAGACTATATGGTAATTAATTACATCAATGGACAAATTAAATATGAAAATAGATCCATATGGAAATCTAGTATATAGGCAAGGTTACAGTTTTAAAATCTGAGTAGAAAGGGTGAACAATTCTATAAAAACAGTTTGAGACAGTTTTCCTTTTAGAACATTATTTTTAGATTTTTACTCATTATTAGGAAAAATGCTTTGACAATTCCTTAATATCTGAATATAAATATAAGATAGATTAATAAATGAATTAATGTTATTATTAGTAAATGAATAAGCTGACAGATATATCTCATAAACAAACATGGAAATATGTACATGTTAATTGGGGTGAATGTGAAGTCGCTCAGTCGTGTCTGACTCTTTGCCACCCCATGGACTGTAGCCTACCAGGCTCCTCCATCCATGGGAATTTCCAGGCAAGAGTACTGGGGTTGGTTGCCATTTCCTTCTCTAGCAGATCTTCCTGACCCAGGGATTGAACCCTGGTCTCCCTCATTGTAGGCAGACGCTTTACCATCTGAGCCACCAGGGATGGCTTAAACTATAAACAAACTTGAAATGAAGTGAAAGTAACTCAGTTGTGTCCAACTCTTTGCGACACCATGGACTATACAGTTCATGGAATTCTCCAAGCCAGAATACTGGTGTGGGTAGCCTTTCCCTTCTCCAGGGGATCTTTCCAACCCAGATCTTTGAACCCAGGTCTCCCACATTGCAGGCAGATTCTTTACCAGCTGAGCCACAGAGGAAGCCCAAGAATACTGGAGTGGGTAGCCTATCCCTTCTCCAGCAGATCTTCCTGACCCAGGAATCAAACCAGGGTCTCTTGCATTGCAGGCAGATTCTTTACCAACTGAGCTATGAGGGAAGACATAAAGGAAGAACCATAAATGAAAAAGAAAAATTTGTTTCTTTAAACCAGAATTACAAGCTTTTATTTAACAAAAGACATGCTAAAACTGTTGAAAGAAAATAAACCAGGAGAAAATATTATCTGAATATATAATAGACAAAGAATTAATATTTAAAAATATAAACAACTTCCACAAGTATATAAGAAAAAGACAACACGATAAAAGAAAATGGTTAAAGAATTAAACACATAACTGACAAACATGGAATTCAGTAAGAATGAGGAAAGGTAGTCATGTTTTCTAGGAATAAGGGGAACTATTTAAACCAAAACTGAACTAGCCCTTTCACTTGCTAGAATGGCAATAACTAACTAACTAAATTAGTCAAGCAATCAATCAGTCAGAGTCTTGGCCAATGCATAGGCAAATACTCTACTGATAAAATTATAAATCAGTTCTACTTTGTGATCAATTCAATTCTATCCAATTAAAGTGCAGATAGCATATGACTAGCAATTTTGCTTTCAGCAGTTATTCTAGAATAATACACATGATGTTTTCACATGAACAAGTAATCATTTATGAGGGTGTTGATTGCAGCCTGAGTCACAACAGAAAATAAAAGAGAAATTTTGTAAAAATGAAAAGGGCTGAACAATTTATAGTATATTCATATTGTAGAATGCATTACAGCAGCTAAAAGGAATAAGACAAACATTCCTAGAAATTTCTACCAAGATGTATTAGAAGCACAATGCAATTTGTAGCATGACACAGCGTAGTGTTTTTAAATGTAGCATATATTTATATATATGCAAAAGGAAGAGAACTCACAAAAGGATGCCATACACGTAAATAAAAAGAAAAACAAACACTAAATTATACCTATGACATGATATATACCAGAAAAATATAGGTGTTGGAAGAGTTCTGAAAGGATACAGACCAAATTCTTATCTGTGGTTGACCCAGAAGAAAGACGAAGACTAGAGGTGGTGGTCAGAAGGGACTTAGTATAATCTGTTATATTTTAATTCTCTTAACTTAATTAAGAAAAAGCTATTTCTGTATTTCCTGTGGAATTAAAATTAATTTCTAAAAGAATCCTTCTGGGGATGTTTTTTTAAACTTGGACAGCATGAACTCAAACTGGAACATAGAAGTGGGAACGTGTTGCAGATAGACAAAATATTACGCAGTTTCTTTTATGATGCTATGTCTTAACAAAACTATTCGTTCTGGTTCTGCTGTATGCCACACTTGAGTGTTAGGGGAGTTCTGACTGGAGAGAAGATAAAGCCCAGTGAGCAGCAGAATGTGAAATTCGCAGGGATGATACTCACTTCAGTTGTCAGTTCAGTTCAGTCGCTCAGTCGTGTCCGACTCTTTGCGACTCCATGAATTGCAGCATGCCAGGCCTCCCTGTCCATCACCAACTCCCAGAGTTTACTCAAACTCATGCCCGTCGAGTCGGTGATGCCATCCAGCCATCTCATCCTCTGTTGTCCCCTTCTCCTCCTGCTCCCAATCCCTCCCAGCATCAGGGTCTTTTCCAATGAGTCAGCTCTTCGCATGAGGTGGCCAAAGTATTGGAGTTTCAGCTTCAGCATCAGTCCTTCCAATGAACACCCAGGACTTATCTCCTTCAGGATGGACTGGCTGGATCTCCTTGCAGTCCAAGGACTCTCAAGAGTCTTCTCCAACACCATAGTTCAAAAGCATCAATTTTTCGGTGCTCAGCTTTCTTCACAGTCCAACTCTCACATCCATACATGATCACTGGAAAAACCATAGCCTTGACCAGACGTTAGGAAAGTCAATTAGTCTTCTGGTAGGGATGGGGTGGAGCATGACCAAGATAATAAGAACAACCTTCAGAAGGTATTTAGCACTGTCCTTGGATAAACAGCTGAGACCCAAGGATCGAAAGGTCCTGGGACAGCATCACTGGAGAAAATAGACAAGTGTTTGATGACAGCCCAGTTCGTTGGCAAAGGAACCATTCTTTGCTTCAACTTATTCACTATCCGCTCTTAAAGACTTCATGATCAACACAAAGTGTGCATGGGATTTTCATGTTTTGTAACAAATCTTTATCCTCCAGAACTATTCTCTACACTCTGTATGGAGAACCATTCTCCACACACAGCCCAAAGTGGGAATGCTACTCACTCACGTCCCTCCAGTGGCACTCATCCTACTTGGAATGAAACCAAAATCCCTCCCTTAGTCTCCAGGCACTATGTGATTCATGCTAGACCCGCCCTCCAAGCTCCTGTCCACACCTCCCCTCTTCATTCTACCTTGCTACATGGAACTTCCCATTTTTCCTTAAATGTGGAGGCATTTCTCCCTGTGTGCATTCAAGTCACTTCCGTTGTGTCCAACTCTTTGCAGCTTTGTGGACTGCAGCCCACCAAGCTTTCCTCTGTCCAAGGGATTCTCCAGGCAAGAATACTGGAGTGGGTTGCCATGCCCTCCTCCAGGGGATCTTCCTCAGCCAGGGATGGAAGCCGCATCTCTTATGTCTCCTGCATTGGCAGGCAGGTTCTTTATCACCAGCGCCACCTGAGAAGCCTTGATGTATTTCTACTCTTCTCTATTCCTGGAAATTCTAAATTATTCTTCCCTTAGATATCTCCATCTTCACTTCATTCAGGTCTGTTTACCTCCCTTATAAAAATGCTACACTGGATTTCTTACATTGCTATACTTTCATCATGTTATTATATTTCTGAAATGTCTTTCTTTGTGATTGTAAGCACCAAAGGAGCAGAAAAATTGTCTCTTTGTGTCTCTTCTACACAGCTAAGTCTATACAACAATAGCGATGGGCATTGTAAATCGGGCCTTTAGTGAATGAATGGATTAGTAAACGAAGAACTGGAACTAAGAGACTAACCCAGGGTCACAAACCTGAGAGTTAGGAGAATTTGAATTCTGTAATTCCAGTTTTCTTAACTCAAATCTGGTGTTCTTCCTATTATACCAAAAATGTCATGATTATTTGTTTAAATGATTTTTTTTTGGTCATTTGGCTAGTTAACAAAGGATTATAATATGAGCAGTTATTTCTTGGAAAATATTATATGAATAGACTAGTATTGAATACCTGCTTCTGACAGCCTCCTATCCCTGATGAAAGCCTTTAGGGAAAGGAAGGGGGTGGTTGCCTGGGGCATGGGAGAAGCCCATAGCCTATGGGAGTGAGAGTCAAAATTCAAAATCCGCAGCTGATAAGTTTCCAAGTTACTGTGTTCCATTTGCAGTGCTTGGACCTTGAATATCTATTGAATAAAGGTTGAAGAGATCCCTGGCACCTGAGTATTTACATTCACATGATCCTAGCATGTGTCATTTTAGAACTGAGGCAATGGGAATAATAGCTTCTGATGCTGAGATAACATAGAACTGCAGTAAGAAAGTAGCACTTCTAGAAAATGCCACCTGTCAGCTGGTAGCTACTGGTTTTCAGACTTAGTGCCTGGGAAGGTATCTTACCCTAAATGTAGGGGACTTTCACTGGATTTGGAAACAGTTACCAACTGCTGGATTTACAATTTAATCTGCAAAACAGTTTAAACAATTTCCTAAAATCTGGATTTCTACCATGAAAACATGCCATTGGTCTTAACCTAAGTAACTTGGTTCCTAAAAACAGTTGCTTAACACTCTTGGCGCGCCGAGTCCTGGCTCAGCTGTACCTTTTCTGGCTATCACAAGGTATTAAATACATCATCGACTAATGCACTGTGTATAAATCCAACCGTGCTTCTTCCAAGGGTAATCTCTCTCCCTCCCCAGTTGATTTTCCTATGTTAGATTTATTACCTTTTTGGGAAAATGCATTTGCCCCCTTTCCAAATACTTAGGTCGGTGAACTCATTTCTGGAATTCAGGAGTCTGGAGTCTTTAAGATTTGGCGGATAAAAAATGATCCCTTTTGAGACTGTAGCTTAAATACAATGAGTTTTGTACATGCTAATGGAATCAAAAAGTAAGATTACACATCCAGACTTATTTCAACATTCTGTATTACCATTTAAAGAGGGCAGTTTGTGTCAGATCTAAGAGGCAGACCTTATATTACACTAGTTTATGACTAAGTCAAATGCATATCTCCTCTTTAAATATCTCATTATATCATCATGTGAGAGATATGAAGACAGAAGGAAATATATCAAATGAGTTCTCGGCATATTATAATAAAAAGCACTTGCAGTTAAATAATCTGTAAGGGAACATTTCAAGAACCCATATAGAGAAAATACAATTGCTGTTCTTCAAAATTAAATACGTATTATAATTATCACAAAAATCATTACATTTTATTTCAAACCTTCTAGGTGCCAGACACTCCAGAAATTGAGACTTAGAAATTTAAATTGCTTAGCTTGTAGGTGGGTTCCACCATATACCAATATGATTCCAATGTGAATGTTTGCTAAGATGAAGTACTCTGCCAAGCTCTTAATCCTCAAAAAAATTCCCTGTGGTGGATACTACTCATCCCAGCTTTACAATGAATAGATCAAGACTTAAAATGGCCTAAGGTTGACAGCTAGCCTGTGGGGGACGTGAGACCCTAAGCCAGGGCTGTCAGATAGAATTTCAGGGCTTTTAGAACCCCTAGTGTAGGAACCATTCTATTTCCTTCCAATGTTCAGGATAGCTGCAAAGATTGAAATGGGGGTTTGCTCAGGGGGTGGTAGATTTGCAGGCCAAGTGAGCCTTCCAAGCAGGCCTTCCTGTGCGGTGGACTCCCCCTGCTGCGCCTTCCTAGAATTGCCTCTGATGCTGCTCTGGGAAGTGGCCTAAGCTGGAAGCTGTGAATAACCATTTCCTGGAATTATAATTTCTTTCCCCAAACATTCAAGAACAAGCAGGGGTGACTGACAAGAGGATTAAGTACAGAAAATAGAAGGTATAATTTACCCTGTTTGTGTTTAACTCTGAGTTGGCCACTGAAAACCTACTGATTCACTCTCATTCTGCTTTCTTCTCTGTCGGTTGCTTACAAATTGTATTTGAAGACTGTTGTCACCTAATTTATTTAGCCTATGTGGTGGGAATGCCAGCTATCATATTCCATTAGAAATTCTTCTCCGATGCCGTCTTTTGGGGACTGTGTAATTTGTTTATGCAAAGGTGAGGCTTATGGGGTGGTGTGTTCTCTTCTTCTGCATTCAGGAAGTGAGGATTAGATCTAGTTTTCTTTCCCCAATCTTCTACATTACTTTTACTTTATGTGTTGCCATCAGGGTCATGAGAGAGAGTGCCAGTTGTCAATCCAATACCCCTTTTCTGCTTTCTTACTAACAGAATATCAATCTTTAAATCTCCATAGGAACACATCAAAAAATAATTCCCAGGCACCTTGAGGCTGTTGTACCCATCCAGCTAAGATGTGTTAGATTATATGTGTTGTCAGAGACTTTCAAGAAGACTCTTTAAAAGGACCTTGGAATCAGGCTTGCTTATTGATAGCTTTGTCTATTCTTCTTTCTGCTGTCTGGAGTATGGATGAGATGGTTGGAGCTCCAGCATCCATTCTGAATCATGAGGTCACTGTAAGTCTGGAAGCAACACACCAAAAATGGTAAAGCAGAAAGAGAGGAGAATCTGGGTATCTGGTGCTGCCACACCAATCCTGGACGTTCTATCCCCAGTCTTCTATGTGAGAAAATACACTTGGGAGTCTGAGTCACTGTTATTTTGATGTTACTGATATTCCTAACCTATATAAGAACCTTTGTAAAGTAAAAATAATTATAATTTTGTGAGGGAGAATTCAAGTATAGTACACTATATTGAGTTTGTTATAAAGATTAAATTGCATAATCCCCACAATAACACACAATAATGTGTGTGTGCTCAGTTGCTCAGTCTTGTCTGACTCTTTGTGACCCCATCGACTGTAGCCTGCCAGGCTCCTTTATCCATTCCTGGCAAGAATACTGGAGTGGGTTACCATTTCATCCTCCAGGGGATCCTCCCAACCCAGGGACTGAATCCGTGTCTTCTGTCTCCTGAATTGCAGGCAGATTCTTTATCACTGAGCCACAGGGGAAGCCCCACAAAACCTTATGAAAGAGCTAATATAATCTTTACTTCAACTAGCATGTGTTAGTCTCATTCATGTCTCATGTCCATGTCATACAGTCCATGTCTCATTCATGGACTGTAGCCGGCCAGCCTCCTCTGTCCAGGCCAGAATACTGGAGTGGATTGTATTCCCTTATCAAGGGGATCTTCACAACCCAGGGATCAAACCTGGGTCTCTTGAATTGCAGATAATTTTTTTACCATCTCAGCCACCAGGGAAGCCCCATGGCTTCACTTCATAATTACAGACAAAAAGTCTTTGAAAGGCTTATTTGAGTGTTTGCTCAGCTTATATCACATGGGCAGATGATCCTGGCGGGCCGCAGTCCCTGGGGTCGCAAAGAGCCAGACACAACTGAGGGGCTAATATGCACATACAACTAGGAAAAATCAGAGCCACAATTTAAATTTAAATCTATGTAGTCATTAGGTTCTACATCCTACTCTTTTCTCTTTTAACTCTACTGACTACTTGTGGCAGTTTATTCATATCTCTACCAACTTTCTGCCTTGTTTCAAATCCTTTCTCTCCCTAGACCTCAGGTCATTTAACGCCAAGCCTCAGTGTCCCTGTAAAACAATGGACCTATAAAATGAGACTTTTAAGAGTGCTTATTTCTTAGACTTGTTCAGAAATCAAATGCACTAGTTCATAAGAAAACACTTATTAAAGTAGTTCACACATATAATCTTGATACAAACTCCATTGTATAGTTTCATTATTTTTACATTGTATTAACACAATTAATAATTTGTATGTCTGTCTTACTTAATAGAGTATAAGATCACAGTGGCAGGAAATATACTTTTGTCACCTCTGTGTCCCCTTTAGATTTTGCACAATGCTTTGCACTTATTAAACACTGTAAAGTTTAGTTGAGTTTAACTTATTGGAACGTAGTATTGTGGGACATACTTTGATTGATGATTTGTTTAAACTTTATTTTTATGGTTATTTAGGTGTTGTTTATGGTCATTTTTGTGATCCAGGTGAATGGATAAGTCTGAAGAATGCAATTTGCCTGAGTGGAGCAGAGGTCAGTTATTAGTCACAATTAATCTCGTGGTCATTAGTTATGGGATTTCACCATAAAAGCATTAATTTGCAAAACATTTTAAGAAGCCAAAACTGTTTCATTGCTCATATTAACCATTTTGAAATATTAAACTTAGGCCAAATTCCATTTTAATTTGTTTCATTGGCTTATCAGAAATAAAGACTCTGTGTTATTTATATGTAGCCCTAAAATACAAGAAAATCTTTGTTTTGTCCATGTGAAACATTTCTAAGACTGACAAACTCATCTGTTATTCTCAAAACTCAATCTTTGATGCTCAAGTGTGTCAAAATAGTTCTTTCAAAACTTGTAGATATATCTATCATAAAGCACAAATAACTCAATAAAATTTGCGTAAATATTCATTTTTCTCTTAAACATATTTCAATAGGAAAGTCTTGGATTGGATGTGAAATACTTTAAAGAGAAAACAACTTAAAAGTAAAATATAGTTCAGTGTCCCGAAGGATCTCACATTTTAGGGCAGAATCTTCCAGAGTTATCTTCTGTTATTCATTAAAGAAACATGTGAACTTTGGATGATGTGACATCTTTTAGCAAAGGAAATTTCAGTGCTGAGAGCATGAACTTGAATTCAAACCAATTAAAACATAATTAAATTGATTTGGCAAAGAAAAGGTATTTTGGTAAGTAAACAAACAAAATGTGACTGAATCCCATTCTTTACAACTAGGAGAGGATTTGAATTGTAGCTATTTGATAATCCACAACAGGATTTTCCCTGCTGATATATTTTGTACACAGTCCACAGAAAAATTAGAGGATTCTCTGTAGTGCTCCTAGCAGGTGGTAGATGCCAATGTAAACAGTTTACAAAGCCTTGTTCTGTTATACCCTTGTGTTGAAAAGTTGATTATGAAGGCTTTTTGTAATCTAATTATTACATGACTGGGATAATATTTTGCAAATCTTAATTTGATGTTTTGCATTCTTCTCTCCCACAAATCATTTGCCTTGGAAGCCATGATGACATTTTGCTAGAGAAGCAGGGAGGGTAGATACTTCTAAAGGCAAGGGATACCAAAACCATGAGCAGTGACCAAGAAGACCAGTGATGCCACCACCTGAGAGTTTCTCTGAGCCACTCAGGTCCCTCACTGCTGATCCACAGACTCTTCAGTTACCCTCTGCCCCAGGGGTTTTGAGGGGATTAACAAGACAACATTTTTTTTTAAGTTTTGGGGAGACTGAAGGGGGGGTTAGAGTGGTAGGACAGAACATAGAAAACAAAAAGGAAAGTATGTCTTTACCAAATATTAATACTTTGACTCAGTTATTTAAACTGATAAAACCTCCATATTTGTAGCTAAGGAATTCCTAAAGTAATTCCTGTATGTTTTCTCCTTAGACACTGTATTTTTTATCCTTAAAAATTCAGTTTGTGTCATTTTATATCTTCCATGTTTCTCCTCAAAATGCTTGTTTTCCTCTGCTCTCCTGAACATATTAAATGAAGATCTAATGACTTATAATAGCTCTCAAGATTCTCTTGTCTACAAGTTCAATGAGCTGTGTCATTTCTGGATCTGTTTCAATTGATGAATTTTTCTCCTCATTTTGGGACATGTATATTCCTGCTTGTTTACTTGTTCATAATCTTTTTTATTAGCTTCCAAATGTTCTAGATTTCACCTAGGTGGGCGTTGGATATTCACGTGTGTGTGCCCGCGTGTATATATAATATCAATTCTTGAGCTTGGCTCTGTGATACAGTTAAGTTCCTTGGAAAGAGTTTGAGACTCTCAAGGATTGCTTCTAAGCTTTGCCTGGCAAGTCAAGAGAAGTCTTGAATCTGGGGCTGATCCCCACCCCCCCCTCTGAGGCAATATCTTTGTTTTCTATCTTATTATCTGTGAATTATGAGGTTTTTCCCACTGTGGCAGCTGGCAACAAACTATGCCTAGGCTTTGTGACTATTCTGAGACTTGTTCTGCCTGTTCCTTTCCACTGGTTCTATCCTCAGCACCAGGCTGAGGAAACCTCTCTGTAGGTCTCTGGAGTTTTCTCTCCTTGGGTGAGAGTTTGTTTGGTCAACATTAGTTTGTCTGGTCAACAAATATCTGTTACATGCTGACTACATGTCTAGTGTTATGCCAGGAACTGGATATTGAGATAAAAAACAATTCTTGTCATGTTCACAGACTTAAGAAATTTCTAGTATTGCAGTCATGACTTCTCTGAAGTACGTTTCTAGTTACTTTTGTATATTAGACATTTCATTGTCATTAGTATGAATTAATCTACATGACACCATGTGTCAGAATAAATTTTGCTCCTTTCCAAAGTTGTTTGGCTTTTTTTCAGTTATCATAGGCCTTGTTCACACTAATGAAAATCTTAATCTTTGTAAATTTTTACATATAATTACTAATTTTGCTTGAAAACAAAGGAGTCAGGAAATACTTAATAAATTCATAGATAAACCAAAAAAAGATTAAGAGACTGAGGGTGATGAGAACCAAACTTTAAAAATTAATTTAAAAAAGACTTGCTCAAAAACCACATTGACTCTTGGCTCAGTGTGTGTGTTTCTTGGCTGAGAGACATTTGAAGGGAAGAAGGAACAGTGCCTCTTCAGTGAAGCTCGGACAGCTCTAGTGGAATTCTAGCTATTGAATGGGTTTTCTGTCTAAACAAAGACCTCTAAATATTCAGCATCTCTCAATTACTTTACCTCCCCTTACCCCCAAAAGAGGACTCTTACTTTTTTATTGGTTATATATTGATACATAGCATATATTCATTTTTAAAAAGTCAAACAAAAAGAGTACATATATTTTAAAAAATTATCTTCGATCTCTTACTCTGAAGGGGCTTCTCAGGTGGCACAGTGGTAAAGAATCCACCTGCCAATACAAGGAGATGCAGGCAATTCAGGTTTGAGCCCTGGGTAGGGAAGATCCCCTGGAGGAGGTAATGGCAACCCACTATGGTATTCTTGCCTGGAGAATCCCCATGGACAGAGGAGCCTGGCGGGCTATAATCCATACTGTCCCAAAGAGTTAGACAAAACTGAGTGACTGAGGATACACATACTCTGAAGCAATCAGCATTTGTTTTTGATGACTATCATGTTATATCTCTTGTTATATAAGTAGCAGCATAATTTCATAAAAAAGAATCATATATACTTTAAAATTATTTATGTCAATGTTTGTTTTAAAATTCCTTTCTCTTTAATGTGTATTCCTATTTTTTGCATATATGTATCAATATGTATTTATGTATTTATTTCTTTAGATTACTTTCTCTGGAAGCAAGAGTTCTGTTAGCCTTTCGAAAACCACATGGAGAGAGAGTGGGGAAGACTTATTTTTCCAAAGAAAATTAGAGATATTTTAGCAGAGCAATGTGGATGGATGCTGGAAAACTAGAAACAACAAATGTTCATCACTTAAGGATTCTGGACATGGTGTAAAGAGAAAACCCTAACAAAACTGATGTTAGCTTCATGACCTTGAACAAGAGCCTTTAACTTCTCTGAGCTTCAGTTTCTTCATCTGCGCCACGTGCTTTTGGAAACTAAATGGAAAATGTATATGAAATGTAGAGTAGGCATTCATTGATTGCTCACTTGACTCCTAACTTTCTGCACTCATTCATGTTTTCAAGACCAACTGTGAGTGCTTGTTATATGCCAGACACTCTACTAGGTGCTAGGAATGTAACGTGGAGCAAAATCAGATGCCCTCAAGGAGCTTCCAGATGTGGATATGACAGATACTAAACACAGAATCACATTCATAAATGTTCAGTTACATAATAAAGGGGCATGAAGGAAGGTTGCCTGAAGAAGTAGTCATTGTCCTGCGATCTCATGATAGATTAGCGGCTGAGAGTTGACTAGTTGAGGAAGTGGGAGAGTGTTGTAGGCTAAGAAAAAGCATTTCTGAGTCCTGAGGCAGGAAGGAGCACTGTGTGTTGGAGGAACTGAAGCCAGGGCAGCTAGACAGCAGTGCGTGAGGGGTCGTCCAGGGCAGACGAGGCTGGAGACAGAGTTGCCTTGTTGGCCACTGTAAGAAATTTCTTCATTATCCTAAGAATGAAAGGCAATCACTTATGTGTTTCAAGCAAGGCAGTGAATAAAGAAAGATGTTTGCATTTTGAAAAATCACTTTCAGTACAGTATTAAAGATACAATGGTGGGTAGGTGGCTGGTAAGAGTGGATATGATTAGAACCAGTGGGAGACATCTGGTATGGTCCAGAAAGAGAATGTGGTCATTTAGGCAAGGTTTAGGTTAGGGAACTTTCAGAGAAGTGAATGGATGTGGGAAACATTGAGAAAGTAAGAATGGCAGGACTTCGTGATGGCCTTCACATGGGAGGTAAGGGAGAAAGTGTCGGGGCCCAAAATGAGTCTGACATTTTTGTTTGGATGATGGGATGCAAGTTTTTAATCATTCATTGTTGTGGTTTGAAGATGTAGTGGGAGGGATAGTCAGAGAGCTTGAATTAGATTCTGAACATGTTGAGTTTTAGATGCTTTTGAAGAATCTAAATAATGCATAGTTGACAGGTGCAACCATGAGTCTGGATCTCAGAAGTGAGATACGGGCTGGAGATATAAAATGTGGAACATCTTTATGTGTAATAATCTAAACTATGGCTGAGGAAATCCCACTCCTGGTCATATACCCAGGCAAAATTATAATTCAAATAGATACATGTTCACAGCAACATTATTCACAATAGCTGGGACATGGAAACAAACTTAAGGCCCTTTGACAGAAGAATGGATAAGGAAGATGTGGTACGTATATACAATGCAATAATACTCAGCCATAGAAAACAATGAAATAAGGCCATTTGGAGCCACATGGATGCAACTAGAGATTATCATACTAAGTAAGGTAAATCAGAAAGAGAAAGACAAATACCATGTGATATGACTTAGAGGTGGAATCTAAAATGTCATATATTGCTTTGTTTCACAAAACTAGAAGAGCATCATTATGGCTGAAGGTAATGGATAAAAAAAATGGCCTATAGACTAAACCTCCAAAAGGGGAACCAGTGACTGCTAACATGGAGTAAGGAAACTATTTCAGAGTAGCAGTTATTAAAATATTAAATATGCATATTTATGTATAGTAATTTCATATGACACTTATATTAACATACACAAATATAATCACATGAATATATATATCTCACTCAAATTAGTTATTGATATAATTATATAACTTCATCCCTCAAAAGCTTAAAGTATGAATTTGTCAGGAAGATATACTATATGCATCTTGCAGTGCTTATATATTCTGTGGCATGGAAGCAATGGAGTGTAGGCCTCGTTATTAGGACAGACAGCATATACTGCTTTTATTTAAATTTGTCCTTAGGAGCATTTAACTTTAGTTAAAAGTTTTATCTACAATAGCAAAATGGAATAAAGATACTGAAATTGTCTGTTTCAGTCAGACAAATGATTTGAACATAGACTCATAGTGATGATTAAGTTTCATTTCTAGAAATTCAAGTTGTACTTCCAGAGAGACAGAGAGAGTGTGTTTGTGTGTATACACACACACACACACATATATATATATATATATATATATATATGCATTTTGTAGTATATGTTCTTCAGGGTTGCTAGTTATTTGGTTGGTGTTTTTACATCTAAAACAGTGCCTGGCACATAAGAGGTTATCCGAAAATAAATGTTACATAAATAAATGAAGATGGATAAGTGCTCAGTATGCTCTAGTTGAAAGACTTTTTAAAAAATAATGTTCAAAATTTTCAAGTGTATTTTATAGAATCTCAGACCATGCTAACATAGCCTCATAGCTTATCGCTATTGGACATTAGGGGAAAAATGGTATTTAGATGATGGAGACCACTCAGATAAATTTCTGAATTAATTTTTCCTATAGATGCAAAAGATTGAAATACAGACTTCAAGAATAAATGAGTCTGTGGTTTTCTAGTTAAATGAAATTATTTTTAAATATAATGCTTCCTATTTTTTCAAAGATAATACTAAATGTTGATTTAACTTTGGACGTTGTCTTCTATGACTTTATTCTTAATTACTCTTGTTATTTGTTTTTTTATCCTTTATTGTGTATTATCTTTAAAAGCTGATGCAGTTCTTGAATCATTGCAAATTTTCAAAGGCCAGACTATAATTATCTCCTTAAGGTGGTTGTCTAAAAAAAGGTATCTTCTAATTTTAAATATAGTTTTAAGTTAAGTCAGAGGAAGCAAGGTTTGAAGTAAATATCTTTTCTTAAGTTAATTTTAGTTTTGACAGCCTGCATCTATTAACTAATTATGGAGAGTTGTCTAAATGAAAAACTCATTAGTATGTGACATAAATAAGGCATATTTCTCACCGGTTCAGTTCAGTGCTAGTAAATATACCCACAGAGTTCTGAATTCACCAGTGCTGTCAATTTATGATGCTGTTAAAGTGCCATACTAATATGCCAGCAAATTTGGAAAACTCAGCAGTGGCCAACGGACTGGAAAAGGTGTTTTCATTCCAATCCCTAAGAAAGGTGATCCCAAAGAATGCTCAAACTACCACACAACTGCACTCATCTCACATGTTAGTAACGTAATGCTCAAAATTCTCCAAGCCAGGCTTCAGCAATACGTGAACCGTGAACTTCCAGATGTTCAAGCTGGTTTTAGAAAAGGCAGAGGAACCAGAGATCAAATTGCCAATATCCACTGGATCATCAAAAAAGCAAGAGAGTTCCAGAAAAACATCTATTTCTGCTTTTTGACTACGCCAAAGCCTTCGACTGTGTGGATCACAATAAACTGTGGAAAATTCTGAAAGAGATGGGAATACCAGACCACCTGACCTGTCTCTTGAGAAACCTACATGCAGGTCAGGAAGCAACACTTAGAACTGGACATGGAACAACAGACTGGTTCCAAATAGGAAAAGGAGTACGTCAAGGCTGTATATTGTCACCCTGCTTATTTAACTTATATGCAGAGTACATCATGAGAAACGCTCGGCTGGAAGAAGCACAAGCTGGAATCAAGATTGCTGGGAGAAATATCAATAACCTCAGATATGCAGATGACACCACTCTTATGGCAGAGAGCGAAGAGGAACTAAAAAGCCTCTTGATGAAAGTGAAAGAGGAGAGTGAAAAAGTTGGCTTAAAGCTTAACATTCAGAAAACTAAGATCATGGCATCTGGTCCCATCACCTCATGGGAAATAGATGGGGAGACAGTGGAAACAGTGTTAGACTTTATTTTTGTGGGGCTCCAAAAATCACTGCAGATGGTGATTGCAGCCATGAAATTAAAAGACGCTTACTGCTTGGAAGGAAAGTTATGACCAACCTAGATAGCATATTAAAAAGCAGAGACATTACTTTGCCAACAAAGGTCCATCTGATCAAGGCTATGGTTTTTCCAGTGGTCATGTATGGATGTGAGAGTTGGACTGTGAGGAAAGCTGAGTGCTGAAAAATTGATGCTTTTGAACTGTGGTGTTGGAGAAGACTCTTGAGAGTCCCTTGGACTGCAAGGAGATCCAATCCGTCCATCCTAAAGGAGGTCAGTCCTGGGCACTCATTGGAAGGACTGATGCTGAAGCTGAAACTCCAGTACTTTGGCCACTTGATGCAAAGAACTGACTCATTGGAAAAGACTCTGATGCTGGGAGGGATTGGGGGTGTAGGAGAAGGGGACAACAGAGGATGAGATGGCTGGATGGCATTACCGACTTGATGGGCAGGAGTTTGAGTAAACTCCGGGAGTTGGTGATGGACAGGGAGGCCTTGCGTGCTGCGATTCATGGGGTCGCAAAGATTCGGACACGACTGAGCGACTGAACTGAACTGAACTGAACCGTCAATTTTCTGGGCTTTCCGATTTTACTACAAAAGAGAGTTTTCTTCATAGTACATTAGCTATCCTACCAAAACTCCATTTTAATAGAAACTAAAGATGAAACAGACGGAGTAACAATAAGTTGGTCATGAAGCTGACATACTGTGAAGCTTTGGAAATATATAGTATATCTTGATGTTAAAAAAGATTCATTTATATGATTTTATATCTTGAGTTATATCTTCATAGAGGTCAATCAGTGAGTAGATGAAAATGATAATATATTAAGCTTTTACTGATTTTATGAGACATGAATCCATGTTTAGAAGTATGTCAAAACACTTTCGCTTCCAAGAAGATATGGTAAATACATTTTTTCTATCACTTCCACTAAGTACAGTTTAAAAAACTTGAACATTATACTTAAAACTAACACAGGGAAACTGAAAAGCAGGAAGACTGGTTGGAGATTTGGGGACTCAAGGAATGATACATTGGTCAATTCCCAGGTTGTCTTTTGTTTTGTTTTGGCCTCAGACATTCCAGACATGGGACTGGAGAAACCAGAGACCAAAAACCAGAGAGCTTGGACAAAAACAAAACAAAAACAAACCCCAAAAGCAGCAAGAACAACAAAACCCCATAAAACCACAAAGCCAGAAAGACAACAAAAGTCTGCTTTTTCTAGCCAAGGACCAGGCAAAGGACACCTAGCTAGACAGAAAATATTTACATAATAACCCTCTATTACAGGCAAACAACAGAGAATAAACTATTGAATAAACCATAGACAAACCAGCAAAGGTTGAGGGGGGCCCCTAGATTTCCATCTTTGCCAGACTGTAATGAGGTGCCTCCAAAACTCCATCCACTAGAGAAAAACAAAACACTACTCATGTTTGCACAAAAACCTACACAGAGATGTTCATAGCGGTTTTATATGTAATAGCTAAATCTGGAATCAGCCTACGTGTCCTTCAGTGGTTACATAACTGATGGTATGTCTATACCATGGGACACTTGCATATTCAATTGCTCAGCCATGTCTGACACTTTGCTGCATCATGGACTATAGCCTGCCAGGCTCCTCTGTTGATGGAACTTTCCAGGCAAGAATACTGGAGTGGGTTGCCATTTTCATCTCTAGGGGATCTTCCTGACCCAGGGATCAAACCCGCATCTTCTGCATTGGCAGCCAGATTCTTAACCACTGAGCCACTCGTGGAAGCCCGTACCATGGGATAGTACTCAGCAATAAAGATGAATAAACTGTTGTTGATACATGTGACAAGCTGGGTGAATTTTGAGAGAATTATGGTGGATGAAGAAAGCCAGTATCAAATGTGACATTCTGATTAAAACACTCTTGAAATGACCCCAACATAAAAATGGAGGACAGATTATGGTTTCAAGGGGCTAAGGAGTGTTTGGGAAGGAGAGGAAGGAAGTAAGCCTAACTTTACAAGGGCCACAGGAAAGATCTTGGGGGTGATGGAAATGTTTTCTCTTTGACTGTATCAGTGTTAATACCCCATTGTGATATTGGACTCTAGTCTTGCGACATTGCTATTGGGAGAAAATGAGTAAAGAGTACAGGGTTCTCTGTTATTCCTCACAATTCCACATGAATCTATAGTTATTTTAAAATTAAAAGTGAAATTAAAATTCTCCAGTGAAAAGTAGACATTTTCCATGAATGAGATCAGATAGCACAATTCCCAGCCCAAAGAAGAAAATTTCTCACATTGATTCCTGAACATGTGCCTCTCATGAGCTATTTAAACCTCTAACACCGAGTAGGCTTTCCCTGGATTTGAAATGTAGGGAGGATAGGTGGAGATATAATGGTCTTAACTAGAGGGAGCATACTGCCAAGATTGCTCCTTGAACTTCCTTTAAGGATTCAGTGGATGTCATTTGGCCAAACTTTAAGGACCTTCAAATCCCAATTCTCAGTTATGCATTTCCTACTGTCTTTACCAGCTTCCTCCTGGAAATAGTTTAAGGCAGTCTTTAAAGACTGTACACAGAGTCAGCTCATTAAAATAAAGATAAAAACCAAGAGTTGTGTAATGCAGGCAGGGAGAAAAGAGAGAGAATGTATTGCATTAAAAAATAAGTACGCCACTGCTTTTTCAGTAAAAATGAAAAAAACTTAATCTTGGTTTTCTGGTATCTTCAGAAAAGGGGCATCATGGTTTATATAACTTCCATCATGACATAAAAGTGAGTATATTAGTTTATCAGGAGAGAGAATGTTTTGCTAGGAATAAATTCTGAACACAGTTTATTGTGTGGCTCTTAACTAGTGATCTTTAACAACAAAATTATTTTCTTGCAAATGTGCTTTTACATAAACTGCATATTATAAACTGTGTGGCTGTTTAAAAATAAATAAAATTAACCACTACCAACAAAAGGGCCTTAAACAAATGATAAAGCCATGGGGCGGGTTCTAGATTGAGTCACAGACTCAGGGTATCTGACTGTCTGGTTGCTATCCTGAACTCACATCTAATCATCATAACACTGGCCTCTACAATCAACTTGTTAGTTTCCTCAACATCCCCTGCTGACAGTCCTTCCTATGTCCTCCCAGCAGAATGCATCCCCTGAATAAGGGTCCCTTGTTACAGCTCTCCCCTTCTTCTCTACATCCCTCCTTCCTCTGGCTTTCAAAACAGGGTCCTTCTGGAGTCATTATTGTCTACACAGATCTCCAGCTACCCAGGTTGCTTTAACTTTCATAATTCTTGCTAATGTAATTTCTAGAGCATAGAGCAAAGACTTGGCCATATATGGCTTATTATTTCCCATGCTTCTTGATTATATATTCCCAGTGAGATTGCAAATGTCTTGAGAAAAGGATATATCCAACTACTTACTGACCTGTTGCTGGTGTTTAATTGCTCAGTTGTGTCCAACTCTTTTGTGTGGCTATGGACTGTAGCCCGCCAGGCTCCTCTGTCCATGGGATTTTCCAGGCAAGAATACTGGAGTGGGTTGCCATTTCCTCCTCCAGGGGATCTTCCTGACCCAGGGATTGAACCTGCATCTCCTGCATTGGCAGGTGGATTCTTTACCAATGAGCCACAGGAAAGCCCACTTACTGACCTATCTCTCTGCTTATTGGTGCAATATACAGACTGAATCTAGCTGGACTCTTGGCTCTGCTACTTGCTAGCTATGCAACCATAGAAGTTTGCTTAATTTTTCTGAGGATTTGTTGCTCATCTATGTGGATGTGGGGATAATTGAATTACATACCTCAGAGGTTTATGAGAACTGAATTAAACTATACATGTTTAGCTCACAGAATAGAATCTAGCACATTGTGAATCCTCAATAAAGTTATCTATTGTCATCTCTTCTTTATTAGCCCTGTGTGGGAGAATCTTTATCCAATCTTATATAATTAAAAGAATATCCTAAAGACAAAGCCTGTAAGCTGCTCACCAGAACATAAGTTCTCCTTTTCATTCTGTGTCCCCAATTTGACTTTATTTCCCAACTACTTTTGCGACCGAAGGTTGGCCAATAGAATGTGAGTGTAGTGGTGTGTGTTTCTCAGACCCCATTCACTAAAAACTTCCCATATGTGCTCCTCCATACTTCCAGTCAGTTCAGTTAAAATGAAGCTGATCTGAGACTCTGAGACATGGGAGTCACGTGTTGAAGACGGCAGAGTCTCTGTCAGCCTATCACCACCCAAGACTGTTCACCCACCTGGTCAACTGTGTCAGGCTGCAAGAAATGAACTATTCTAGAATAAGATCCATAATGCATTTCTTGTGTCTGCTACTGCAGGTTATACAACCCTGCTGTTTCTCACAATGAGGAACTCTAACAATAGTACATGCACGAAGCAGCCGGATGTAAGTCAATGCATCTCCCTTAGTGTATCTGCCCAGTGGTCTTCCACTGTGGGCCTCCCATCAAACAACCACTTGCTTCCTCTGTCTACCACATGTCTGCATGCATGGCTAGTGTCTCCTGCTCTGTGATCTGATGGGATTCCCACCGTGTCTTAATTTTAGATCTATTAAATAAGATCGCCTACCTTTTTCGAGTTTATCTCGGGATCCTCTGAAGCAAAACTTGCCTTTGTTGTGCAGCTCCAGTTTCAAGTAAGAGCATCCCAAACATTAAACATGACCCTCCAAATAGGTTTAACATTTTTCATATGACTTGTGTGTGAAGATGTGTATTGGTGAATCTGTGACTTTTCTTGGTGATCTGACACAGGGCTGGCTGGACTCAATACTATATAAATTCATCAATTGATCGAACAAAACCTACTCCAACTTCCCATAACTACTAGAGCTGAAGTAAAGTGTTCTGGGTAACAGAGGAAGCTCCTAGGTTGGAAAAGTTGGGCATGCTGGAGTAATCAATATTTTCTGTTCTTGGAAGCAGACTTATTCTGACTATTGATGTCTGTCCATTCTCTTTCACTGGTTTGTTCATCCAACAAACATGGCTTTGTTTGAGATGATGGGCAAAGATGCATCAGTGCATATGACATTCTCAGGGGAAGGGCTGATGCATCTGCCCATCTTGTGACTTGACTGAAGAAGTTACTCAGGAGCCTTTATGAGACTTGTCTGCATGATGTTCTAATTTTAGAATTAGAAAACATGTAAGATAGGTGCAGTCATGTCTGACTTTTTGCGACCCCATGGACTATAGCCCATCAGGCTCCTCTGTCCATTGAAATTTCCAGGCAAGAATACTGAAGTGGGTTGCCATTTCCTTCTACAGGGGATCCTCCCAATCCAGGGATGGAACCTGAGTCTCTTGAGTTTTCTGCATTGCAGACGGGTTCTTTACCACTGAGTCACCTGGCAAGCTTCTGTCAAAATAATACTGAGTGGGAAAAATTAAATTCCAACATAGAAAAGAAAAAAACCTTCATTTGAGGTAAGAAGTGGATGCTTTCCTTGAGATATAGAGATTTGGGATTTCCCGTTAGAACCTCTGTGGTTTGGGAACTGAAATCCCTGCCCCAGAAGGTGAAGTGCACGAGCTGCTTCTTCCTGTGAGACGCCTGAACTAAAGAAAGTGACTCTAAAACTACTACCAGTGTGACTTAGTCCAAGTGGGAGTGAGGGCAATCGTGCGCCCTGAGACTAGGAATTCTCAGATTCCTGGAGTAGAGTCAGAATGACAGTGTCTTGACCCACAGAGGCTTGTCACATTGTTGATGTTTGATGGAGGGTGAACCAGGACTAGTGGCCACAGAAAGTCAAGGTTGAGCAACAGCTAGTCTCCTTTTCTCCTCCGACTTCCCCTCAGAACTGCCTTCCCCATGTCACGGCAGACTGTATTGTTTGTGGGATGACCCCGCAGATGGCTGTGTTAGGACAAATTTGTGAGTTCCTGAGTTCCTCTTTTCTCCTTTTCCTTCCCCGCTCCCTGCAGCTGACAGAGCTGGGGAGAAAGAGAAGTGCTCTGCTGGTTGGGACAAAGCAAGAAGCAAGTCATGAGTTTGCTAATTCTCAAGGGGCTACTGTTGCATAGCAGTGATGCCCGTTGGGCGAATAGTCTTGGTATGACACGGCATTTTTTTTTTGTCCCTTAAATGCAGTCTTAGAACTTTTAACACCACTTTAAGTAACTAATCATAAGACTGAAAGCTGGATGTCTCCTGATTCAACAAAACACATGCATCGACACCAGCTGTGCAGTAATATTTTTAAAATTCAGGATCTTGGTCCTGAGGCCCGAGATACAAAGCAATTGATATATAACCATTTGGAAGTTTAATAAATGCTATAACTACATAGTCTCGTACAGTGCTTTTTAGCTCCAAAAGTTAGTTCCTAGAGAAATCCAAGATAGTTATTCTAGGAGTGGGTCAAATCAGCTAGGTCCACTGACACTGGAGAAACATAATCTATTTGAAACTTCAGTTAGAGTGTGGATTCCTTCTCAAATAATCATTTGAGCTTATTTTGTTGGACTTTGTTTGAAGAAAATAAAAGCAATACTATAAAATATGATGTAAGAGCATGTGTATCTAAAGACTGTTTAGAATAGGATTCAATGGAAATAATCTGAGTACCTACCAGTGAAATACTAATCAAAAGAATCATATAGATTATTAAAATGGAATATTCTTGGCTCATTTAGAATATTTTATAAATATATTTATTTAAGATAATATTTTATTATTATTAAAAATAAAATCAGTTTTTAAAGTGTTTAACAGAAGAAAAAGGCAAAAAAACTATATATTAACATAGTAAAATAATATGTATATATATGAAATTTTATGAAAATATAAACGTGTAGTAAAAGTTCTCACTATACTATATAAAAATACTATCTCAATATTAGCAATTGTCACTTCATGGTAGAATTACAGTTTCTTTCTTTTATTTTTCTTATATATAGGGGTGTGTTTGTGTGTTTGTAAACATGTATTGCTTGTGCCATAAAGATAAAGTAATCTTAAAATATTACATATTTCAGCCTAAAATGGAAGAATAGAACTGGAGCTCAGAATTTCTCTCCTTAGCAAGTAACAAAAGGAATCAAACATAGTAATAAACAAATAACATTCAACCAAAACCAAACAAGTTCAGAATGTGATGTTTGAGACAAAAACCTCAATGTCTCACGTGGGTATGGAGTACAGTGACTCCTAACTTTACCCCACATTCTAGTAGTCGTATTGGGTAGAAAAGTTGAATCTACAAAATTCTCAGCATTCTTGTTAAGGTCTGTGCCCACAGAGCAGGAAGCAGGCCGAGCTGGGTGGATGAGAAAGTTATTCCAAGAAGAGTCAAGGACTGATCCTGTAGAGGAATGGCCATGTTAGCAGAGCCAATAGCAATGGACCCAGACATCCCTGGAGAGGCTTGAGATTACCCAGGACTTCTTGATGAATTTTGGAAAAAATTCAAAGCCCCAGTGGATACCCTTTCAGAACTAAAAATCCTTTCCCAATTAAGTGAAATGATACAGAACATTTAAGAAAATCCCAAAGGAGACAGCAGAGCTTGTGACTGTCAATGAAAGATATACACATACCCAGCTGAGCTCTCCCTACCCCCACTTTCCACACTCTACATGACTAGTAACTCTAGGCTGCAGAAAAACGGATGGAATGCTGATCAGGCTTCAAGGTGGTGAAGAAGGTCAGGCAAACAGGTTATAAATCCGGCATGATGGGTATCAAGAAAAATTTAAATGCTTAAAGGAAAACACCTCTATTCACAACCCTACTGATGGCCAATGTGTGGGTTTTCCACACCCAGCAATTCTACTGTTCTCTGCAGACACCAAGTGATGTTCTACAGTTTAATTCCATTCTGACCCTAACTATCTGAAGTTAGCACAGATTTTACAAGTTAAGGGCTCAGTTCCCTAAGACTACCCCTCGGCTTCAGATGCTAATCATAAGTCCCCAGGTTACCTCCATTTCTGGCCAGCGTGTGTGCTAAGTTGTTTCAGTCATATGCTAAGTTGTTTCAGCTCTTTGCAGCCCTATGGACTGTAGCCTGCCAGGCTTCTCTGTCTGTGGGATTCTCCAAGCAAAAATACTGGAGTGGTTTGACATTTCCTTCTCCAGTGGATCTTCCTGACCCAGGGACTACATCTGAGTCTCTTACATCTCCTGCACTGGCAAGCACATTCTTTACCACTATGCCACCTGGGAGTTTCTGGCCTGCTTGGCTATAAATCAGGGATTCCCACCACCCCCTCCTCAGTTTCTATCATTTACTTAAAGATACAGAACTCAGGGAAAGACTTCACTTACATTTATGGGTTTCTGTTTTCTATAAAGGATATTATAAAAAATACAAATGAGGAGGCAGATGAAGTGGAACACAGGTAAGGGCTAGAAGAGTTCTGAGCTCAGGAGCTTCTGTCTTCATAGACTTGAGGTGTGTGAGGCTGTTGGTACCAAGATGGTTTAGGGCAATTTCATTATGTTATTTTGAGTGGCTAACTCATTTTCCACTGGTGATAAACTCAATCTCCAGCCCCTCTCCCCTCCCTAGAAGTCGGGGGATAGTGCAGTTCATGTTGTCTTTCAGTTGCTAAGTTGTGTCTGACTCCTTGTGACCCCATGGACCGCAGCATGCCAGGTTCCCCTGTCCATCTCCAACACCCTGAGCTTGCTCAACTCATGTCCATTGAGTCAGCAATGCCATCCAACCATTTCATCCTCTGTCACTCCCTCCTCATCCTGCCTTCAATCTTTCCCAGCATAGAGTCTTTTCGATGGAGTTGGCTCTTTGAATCAGGTGGCCACAGTATTGGAGCTTCAGCTTTAGCACCAGCCCTTCCAATGAATATTCAGGGTTGATTCCTTTTAGGGTTGACTGGTTTGATCTCCCTACAGTTCAAGGGACTCTCAAGAGCCTTCTCCAACACCACAGTTTGAAAGCATCAGTTCTTCAGCACTCAGCCTTCTTCATGGTCCAACTCTTACATTTGTACATATCTACTGAAAAAAATGAAGATTTGACTATATAGACTTTTGTTGGCAAAATGATGTCTCTGCTTTTTAATACATTGTCTAGGTTTGTCATAACTTTTCTTCCAAGGAGCAAGCATCTTTTAATTTTGTGGCTGCAGTCACCATCCACAGTGATTTTGGAGCCCAAGAAAATGAAATCTGTCCCTGTTTCCACTTTTTTCCCATCTATTTGCCATGAAGTGATGGGACCAGATGCCATGATCTTAAGTTTTTTGAATGTTGAATTCTAAGTCAGCTTTTTCACTCTCCTATTTCACCTTCATCAAGAGGCTGTTTAGTTCCTCTTCATTTTCTGCCATTTGAGTAGTATCATCTACACATCTGAGGTTGTTGATATTTCTCCCAGCAATCTTGATTCCAGCTTGTGATTCATCCAGCCTGGCGTTTTGCATGATGTACTCTGCATATAAGTTAAATAAGCAGAGTGTGCAGATCATTCCAACCCTCTAATCACAGGGCGACTCCTCTGGCAAATCTAGCCCTCACTGTGAGGCTCACTAGGGATAACCAACCACCAGTCATCTTATTAGAATACAAAAAATACCACTCTGGAGATTCTAAGAGTCTCAAAAACTCACCCCCAAAATAACAAGGGTTTTAGGAGCTCTGTGCCGTGAACTGGCGACTTAGACCAAATATATATTTCCTATTTTGTGCCTCCATGGTAGCTCAGATAGTAAAGAATCTACCTGCAATGCCAGAGACCTGGTTTGATCCCTGGGTCAGGAAGATCCCCTAGAGAAGGAAACGGCTACCTACTCCAGTATTCTTGCTTGGGAAATCCAATGGACAGAGGATACTGGCGGACTACAGTCCATGAGGTCTCAAAGAATCAGACCTGACTGAGGAACTAATACTTTTTCATATTTCTTATTATATCACAGTATTAAATACTATATCTAAGAAATAGGTCTAGGTAAATGTAGGTCAAAATCCATTTAGTTACACTTGCTTATTTTGCCCTTCTCTAATACTACATATTTGACTCATCAGCTAATTCCGTCAGCTCTACTTTCAAAATGTAACTAGAATCCGAACATCCATCACCTCTTGGCCAAGTGGGGACTGGTCTCCCCACTTCTGAACCTGCATCCCCTAGAGTCTTGTCTCAATGCAGGACAATCACTATAAAAATGTAAGTCAGTCTTGTTGTATTTTATTAAATGGTGTCCTATCTTAACACAGAATAAAGTCTAAGGTCATTACTGGGGCCACAATGCCCTACGTGGGTTTTCTGACTTCCTGTCCTCTTTCTGCTCTGCCTGCTTTCCTCGAGCAGCATGATTTTCTTGCTGATTCTGGAACATGCCAAACACATTCTTACCAGAGGCATTTGCATGAACTGTTGAATGCGCTTCCTTCAGATATCTGCATGGCATTTCATGACCATGCTTAATTCACATCTCTGCTTTGATATCACTTAACCAGAAAGACCTTTCTTGATCACTCAAAATATAAAAGCACCCACCTTTCTGTATTTACCTTACTTTAATTTTTCCATAATATACCCATATCTACATGTAGAATATATTTTATATGTATGTAAACTGTATTAGGTAAATACTATATTTGCTATATATCTATATATATATATAAATACCTATCAATAGTGTATAAATACATGCATACATGTCACCTTATCATCTGACACACAGTCCCACAGACACAAAATTGCAAACAAACTCCATGAGTATAGAGACTGTCTTCTCAGTGTCATAACCCATGCTTAGCACAGTGCCTGGTGCATGCTGAGTGTCCTCAGTAATTATTATTAACATTTGTTTCAATTTAAATACCCAATAAAATGCATCTGTGTAATAGCAAACTATTTTTGACTGAAGGATTGGCAAGAAACATCCAGTTATCCCCATAGCTTTGCACACATGGACGTGGGGTCCAGAGGTGCTGACTTGCTTGCTCACGGAGTTACTAAGGTGGGAGGAAAAGTGTGGGCTTTGGAGTCAGGCAGATCTGGAGTTCACCGTTTCCTAGCTGTGTGATTTTTATATAAACTCATTGTCCTTTTACTTTCTCACGTGGAATATTTAGACTCCACACCTTGCAGAACTGTCAAAATAATTAAAAGCAGCACTGAATGCATGGAATTTTTCTGTTGTTGTAGAAGTGAGACAGGAATCCACAAATGAAAACAAGGGGGGCACTAAAGACTCGCATCGTAAAGAGACATGAAAGCAACTCGTCCTCCTTCCCAGCCCCAGTGCTTCTAAATGCAGCAGAGTTACCACCACCGCCCGAGACGTCACCATTCTTTACTTCCAGAGTGGCAGAGGAAACAGAAAAGAGAAGGCCTCTGGGGAGGTGGGCTTTCAGGGGAGTTTGGTGGTAGTGATGAATGATTTTACCTTCCCACCCATGAAGGAGGACGACAGGTTCTCCTGCCCAAGTGATAGGAAGTCTCCCATAGAATTGTAGACACTAGGGATGTCTATGGAGGGGGAAACTGGCATTTCCTCCCTGGCTGGATGCTTATTGAACTGTAGAATATTTGGTCCCATCGTCTTGGTTTTTGGTCAAATGAAATAGAATCTGGTGAAGGAATTCAGCATCACCTGGAATTATAAATGTTGCATCCATGACACTAGTGGCTTCTCTTCTTCCAGAGAGATTAGGAGGTTCAAAGCCTCCTGGAGCAGACCATGCTAGCATGGGTAGTGTTTCTGGTGAAAAAAAAATTGTATCCAGCTCTGTTCTCTGGACTTCCCTGGTGGCTCAGATGGTAAAGAATCTGCCTGCAATGTAGGAGACTAGGGTTCAATCCCTGGGTCGGGAAGATCCCCTGGATAAGGGAATGGCAACCCACTCCATTATCCTTTCCTGGAGAATTCCATGGACAGAAGAGCCTGGTGGGCTACAGTCCATGCAGTTGCAAAGAGTTGGACATGACTGAGTGACTAACAGCTCCACTTCACTTATAGCCCTAAACTCCATAACACTTAGAAGACCTCAGTGGTTCCTGTGGCTCCATACGAAGGAGAACAGAGTTCAAAAGGGGAAACAGAAGAGCCAAGGCTGACCAAGAGGCCACGACACAAAAAAGATGGTGCTTATCAGGGAGAAGGGCCAGAGGAAGATGTTATGTACTACTCTATGAGGGTGCTCTTAAAGATGAGCAAGACTCAGAGAGCTGCATGGTGTCTCAGAAAAACCACAGACAGGATTTAGACTGAGACAGCATATCAGCAGAGGCCATCAGCAGTGATGGAAACAGACCAAGTCACAGGATATCAGAGGGGTCTCTACGCCACTCCTACGGGTGGTTATGAGTGAAGATTCCTCTCTTCCCCTTCCTCATTCCTCCTCTCTCTCCTCCTTCTTCTTTTTGTCCTCCACATCCTTTTAATCTTCCTCCTCCTCGTCCTTCTCTTTAATATCGATATATTAGTGCACGTGTGCTCAGGTGTGCCCAACTCTTTTGAAGCCCCATGAACTGTAAACCACCAGGCTCCTGTGTCCACAGGCTTTTCCAGGCAAGAATACTGGAGTGGCTTGCTGTTTCCTTCTCCAGGGCATCTTCCCAACCCAGGGATCAAAGCCACATCTCTGGTGACACCTGCATTGGCTGGTGGATTCTTCACCACTAGTGCCACCTGGGAAGCCTCATATTTTAGAAAGAATGTCAAAGAATGATTTGTGAGAAGTTGAATGGAGGTTTGTGTTTGGATGTGTGCTGGGGACTGGGGAAGTGGGACTGGCATGGAGGAATGTGGTCAGAGGCAGAACAGATACTCCTGATGCCACAGGGAGAGTCTGAGAGGGAAGAAGTGTCAGGCAGGTTTGGATATTTAAGGCATCAGCATATGTAGGAGTCCCCATCTTGCTGAAGCTGTTTACCTCTAATGGGGACTATTTAAACTTTCAGGAGACTCTGGTCTAAGGTACTCTTTTTTTTTTTTTTTTAATGCTTGGCATTTACTCATTTTATTTTTATTTTAATTATTTAATTTTTAATAATTTTACTTATTTATTTTTGACTGTGCTGGGTCTTCATTGCTGCATGGACTTTTCTCTAGTTGTGATGAGTGGGGGCTACTTCCTAGTTGAGTGTGCAGGCTTCTTACTGCGCTGGCTCCTCTGGTTGTAGGGCGTGGGCTCTAGGGCACGAGCGCTCAGCAATAGTGGCATGCAGGCTTAGTTGCCCCATGGTCTGTGGCTCTTCCTGGCCCAGGGATGGAACCCATGTTGTCTTCATTGGCAGGCAGATTCTTTAACACAGCCACCAGGAAAGCCTCATACTCTTTTTTTTTTAAAGTTCATGTGCTTATCATAAGACTTTATTCCTAGCAGAAAGTATTTTAAGTGTACCTTTTAATATAAAGTAGGGAAGTTGTAGCAAATTCCAATTAAAAATAACAATTTCTGAGTAAACATGTTAGTAAATAGAATTAATTTGATAATTTTTCACCAAATCTCTATATGATAGAATATAGTTATTTAACTTGTTGAGCTTTTTTTGAAAATAGAGTTTTAAATTCTGAATAATGGAACACAATGCTTTGTAATTCTAGCATAAATACATTTCCATATATAGTTATGCAACAAATTAGATAACCCCATAGCCCACTGTGGATATTAAACTTGTTCCACATGAAAACATGAACAATCTGCCAAGGTCTAGGTCAGGTATATAGCTTATGGCTATAAAACCAAGTGAGATAGGATGCTTAGGAAAGTATTTGGATAAAATTGACAAAGAGTTAAGTAAGTACTCTGTCATGTGAAGAAAAACAGAAAATGTTGATTTTTTGATTTGAATTATTTTAGTTAATTGCACAAAATGATTAATAGGAAAAAAGTAAGACAGAAAAGTGAAAAGAAAAGCACAATAAATTAATTCTTAATATAGATGCAGATTTTATTAATGTCTCCTTTCTCTACTCCAGTTTGATCTTTCTTCATATCACTCACACTTTCACATTTAATTAACAAAAAAAGTGAAATGTACATACAATTCAGATACCTTTTTTCTTGAGCTAGGGAGACAGATCTTTTCCATTGAAACTCCTGACTTAAGTGACAGGAAGTTCACCATGTAGGATAAGGTGTTCACCTCTTAATCACAGAGTATGGGCTTTGATGAATAATCAGCTGGACTGCAGTTGTGCAATCACTTATAGGACATCAGAAGTCAGTGCTGGGAAAGCAGAAGGAAGTCTGAAGAACATGAGAGGGAAGGGCCCCATCTCCCCTCCTGGAATCGGGATTTATGGGTTCAGATAAAGGTAAGGTATTTCTACCTCAGAAATACACAGGAGTCTGCAAAAACTGAGTGGGTCCACAGTCACAAATTTTATTTAGGAAAAATGAAACAAAACTAGAGAAAAATTTTAGGAGGCTCTTTACACAACAAAGGTTTTTTAAAAAGTGTGCTTTGCTACTCTATGGGATGTAATATTCAAAATCATTCCAAGATATTGTTGCCCTTCTTCAGGGAACCCTGATGGCTTCTAGAAGTAATTCATTTCAATCTATCACGTTTTCCACTCCCTTTTAGATTCTCATTTTAGAGCATAGTGGGGAAACTTAAGAGTTCTTACAACTCCCCCTGCTGGTGGCAAATAAGAAGTGCAGCTTTAGTAAGAAAAACTTCAGCATATACACCCTGAATATAACGGCTAAGGACTTCCTCGGTTGCTCAGATGGTAAAGATCTGCAATGCAGGAGACCAGGGTTTGATCCCTGGGCTGGGAAGATCCCCTGGAGAAGGAAATCTCAACCCACTCCAGTATTCTTGCCTGGAGAATCCCACGGACAGAGGAACCTGGCAGGCTACTGTTCATGGGGTCACAAAGAGCCAGACTGAGTGACTAACACTTTCACTTTTCATAATGACTAAAGATAAGATCAACTTTTTGTTTTAAAAACAAGATCCCATCTAGCTCTGATCTCTGAATAAGTGTGAAACATTTATTAAAAACATGAAAAGTAGCAACCAGAGTTGTTGGAGATACTAATTTTCAGAAGTCAGACCAACAATTGTTATTGTTCAGTTGCTAAGTCGTGTCCAACTCTGTGACCCCATGAACTGCAGCCCACCAGGCCTCCCTGTCCTTCACTATTTTCCTGAGTTTGCTCAAATTCATGTCCACTGAGTCAGTAATGTCATCCAACAACTCATCCTTTCGCTGCCTTCTCCTCCTGCCCTCAATCTTTCCCAGCATCAAAGTCTTGTCCAATGAGTCAACTCTTCGCATCAGGTCTTACATGAAAGTATTTAATTCAGTAGCATAGTTTCAGGAGTTTTTATTTCTGAAAGCTGATGCAGGAAAACCTTACAACGTTTTAGTGTTTAGATTGAACCTCTACCTGCTGTCATTCTCTCTCCATGGATCTGTGGCTGGACGGGAGGTCTACTAATCATTTAATGTCCTCCCACACATTCTCCAGTCCTTTGCTGTTGTTGCAGTTGGGCAGCCATGACCTGTGTTGCTTATTGGTCCAAAGGAAAAAGTCCAGCCCTCCACCCCAGCTGTTTTCTCCACTGCTGTGGTCCCTGAACGCTTCTCAGGGAGGGTCCGCTGGGCTAGGCACCTGAGTGCCTCTACGGAGCAGAGCCTCCTGCGTCCCTCTTCCTCCCACTTGACCGACAGTGGACTTTGCGTGAGTCAAACATACCTGTGGGGAGTTAAGCAATGGAAGTTTTGAGATTCTTTTGTGCTGAAAATAACAAAGTAGCTGAAGTTTTTTGGACACGTGCAGCATATTCGGCACAATCCTGAATACTGCATGTGTCACATGATCCTTACGACGACACGAGGAAGTGTTTTAGATATTTTGTGAGCCACGTTTTATCAATAACAAAGCTGTGGCAAAGCTAGATTAGGTAAATGATCCCAGGTAACAAGGCTAGGAAGTGATGGAATGAGGCATGAAATCAGTCTCTAAATTCTTTCCATTTTTATTCCTATGCTACACTGTCTGTTAAAACCCACACTTCATAATGATTTAAGATCAATTACATTAAAAGTTAAATGTCATCATTCTATTTAAAAAGTTATAAAAGCAAGTTATCATACACTGATCCAGTTAATCAAAAATTTTCACTAAGAGTCTAGTTTGTTGAAACACAGTCCTAAGCATTGTGAGAGGTATAAAAAAGTATGAAGGCAGTCTTTTATCCTCATAGAGCATATATTCAGGCTAGTGAGACCAATTTCTGGCCCCCACCCTCTCCCCCCATCAAAAAAAAAAAAAAAAAAAACCTTGAAAAACTCAACAGCAATAGAAGAGACTTAGAGTCCATGACCAGTTTTCAAATTAGCCTTTCCACAGTGGATGACCTGGAAATGTTTGTCATGAAGAAGAAACAAGGATGACCAGGAAGGAAAGGTGGAGAAAAACTGGTGAAGAAGGTAAATGGTGCAATTACAGTGCAGAGTCCCATCCTTCAGGATGGGGTGGTCGGCTCCATGGAAGAGGCAAGGCTTGAGCATTATCTTGATGGATGGGTGGGATCTGTGTTGATGGAGAGGGTGGAGCAGAGTGTTTCAGCTTAGTGGAGTAGCACAGATGCAAGGATAAGGCACAAAGCATCTCCAAGGAGTGTGTGTAGTTTAAACTTGACTGCGACAGAGAATTTGTGTGTTATTGAACATTGTGAGATGAGGCAAGTAAGCATAATTGCCGTCAAATTATGAAGATCCCTGTTAAGGAAACTACATTTTATAGGCAGAAAGACTTCCTTAATGTTTATAGAATACAAAAATGTATGTCAGTGAAATATACATAATGCCTAAAGGAGATACTCCAGTGCTCATGTGTGCTCAGTTGTGTCTGATTCTTTGCGACCCCATAGTCTATAACCTGCCAGGCTCCTTTGTCCATGGAATTTTCCAGGCAAGAATACTGGAGTGGGCTGCCAGTTCCGACTCTACGGGAACTTCCTGACAAAGGGATTGAACCTGCGTTTCTTATGTGTCCTGCATTGCCAGGCGGATTCTTTACCACTGTGCTACCTGGAGAAGGAAATGGCAACCCACTCCAGTATTTTTGCCTGGGAAATCCTATGGACAGAGGAACCTGGTGGGCTGAGTTCATGGAGTCACAAAGAGTCAGACACCACTGAGCACACACATCAAATCAAATCAAAAAAGGAGATACAGGAAGAGAGATCAACTGAAGTGATCATTACTGCCTAGACATAAGCACATGTGTCCGTGTTATTTTATCTATGGCTATCATTCTATGATGTCTCAAATTTTGTGTAAGTCAGCTATTTGTCTAATCAAAAATGATATCTGCTAGCAGTGTTTAAGCTATTCCATTATTTGATTTTTATACTCTTTAAAACAAATGAAGTACTACTGATGAAGTATGTTGGATATTATTTTTACTGGGAAAAAATACATGCATATGAGTTATATCAAATACAGCAAAAAGAACTTATGATCTTTGCCCCCAGTTCTACTCCTTGAAAGTAAACTCTACTGTCTCTTTTAGTTTGTGGTGATAATTACCTTTATAACTCTAAATGATACATATCCACCCCTATTTCCTAACTAATAAATTGTCAAAACTATCTTTTGACTTCTTAATATAAGAGGATTTATCTTGCACTATTTTTTTTCCTTGATTCGCTATTTTTACATCATTATTTTAGTTTTTTTCTTTAAACTTAACTTGTAACTTAATAATAACATTCTTTTTATGCTTTCATCAATTTTGAACAATACTCTTGACTCCTTCTTTGTGAGATAAGACTATTGGTGCCCTGGCCTTTCTCCTCCACAAATCTTCCTTCTCATAAAAGTCTGACTTGCAGCTTTATTTTTACTTTGATTTTATCTAGATTAATATTTACAAACTCTCCAATAACCTCAACCAGGTCTCATGTTTTGAGAACACACTGATGATAAAATCTGAAAATCAGTAACCAATCTTTACCCTTATTCTACAATACCCATACCATTCAGTGCCAAGCCAAACTGTGTGCTCAGTCAGTTTCATCTCTATAGGTCCAATGCCTTCACCTCTTCGTCATCTAAGAAATATTTTAAAAGTGAAAGTCAACTCAGTTATCCTTTTAAATACTTCATCAGTTATTAAGTTCATGGTGGGACTTCCCTGCTGGTCTAGGGGTTAAGACTTTGTGCTTCCAATGCAGAGGTGCTGGTTTGATCCCTGGTTGGGAAACTTGGATCCTACATGCTGTGTGGCATGAACAATAAATTAAGAATTTAAAAAAATAAGTTCATATCACATTAAATACATTTCAAGCAATTCATGATCAGGGTTTTTTGTTTGTTTCCTTTGAGATTTTTTAATTGCCTTTCTTTTTAACTCATGTTGGTTGTATTTATTATATCTTATTTTCCCCTCATTCTTATGCAGATATTAGGTCCTGATTTCTAAAAATATTAAAGATCTTCTGAAGATCAAGATTGCCAGGAGAAATATCAATAACCTCAGATATGCAGATGACACCATCCTTATGGCAGAAAGTGAAGAAGAACTAAAGAGCCTCTTGATGAAAGTGAAAGAGGAGAGTGAAAAAGTTGGCTTAAAGCTCAACATTCAGAAAACTAAGATCATGGCATCCAGTCCCATCACTTCATGGCAAATAGATGGGGAAACAGTGGAAACAGTGGCTGACTTTATTTTTGGGGGCTCCAAAATCACTGCAGATGGTGACTGCAGCCATGAAATTAAAAGACGCTTACTCCTTGGAAGGAAAGTTATCAGCAACCTAGAGAGCATATTAAAAAGCAGAGACATTACTTTGTCAACAAAGGTCCATCTAGTAAAGGCTATGGTTTTTCCAGTAGTCATGTATGGATGCAAGAGTAGGACTGTAAAGAAAGCTGAGAGTTGAAGAATGATGCTTTTGAACTGTGGTGTTGGAGAAGACTCTTGAGAGTCCCTTGGACTGCAAGGAGATCCAACCAGTCCATCCTAAAGGAGATCAGTCCTGAGTGTTCATTGGAGGGACTCATGTTGTAGCTGAGACTCCAATACTTTGGCCATCTGATGTGAAGAGCTGACTCATTTGAAAAGACCCTGATTCTGGGAGGGATTGAGGGCAGGAGGAGAAGGGGGCAACAGAGGATGAGATGGTTGGATGGCATCACCGACTCAATGGAGATGAGTTTGAGCAGACTCCAGGAGTTGGTGATGGACAGGGAGGCCTGGCATGCTGTGGTCCATGGGTCTCATGCTGTGGTCGCAAAGAGTTGGACATGACTGAGCGACTGAACTGAACTGAAGATCTTTATCTCTCCAGGATCTGTGTTCTGCTTGTTATTCTCTTTCTTATTGCTGGTTTGCATACAGTTTCTTCATATGTCTGATGATGCTTGGCTACCCCTTCAGGGCTGACATTGAAAAAAAGGGGGTATCTTTGGGGAGTTTCCCCTGCTATTGTATTTATTGGCAGAAGTTTCTCCTTGCAGGGGAATTATAATTGGCAACTCTGTGTGGGACTGATTCAGCCCAAGGGGTGCTTTGGTCTCTACTCAAGTCTGCACATATCAACAGTTCTGCCCTTCCATGCTGTAGGAGGGCATGGTGACCACATGTCTTCCCCTTTTCCCTCCTCAACAAAACTGCTCTAGAAGCCCCAGGGCTTAAGAGGTTCACTTGAGAAGAAATGGACAGAGAATGAGTTGCCTCAAGCTCCTCAAGCCTCAAGCTCCCCAAATTCCAGAATGATGAGTACTTTCAGTGGTTGGAAAAACAACATCCGTATTGGAATCTGTTCTCTTATGCTTTGGTTCAGTTTCTTTAGACAAAAGCCTTGCGATACTCTTCCTGGAGGGAATGCCAACTATCTGGGCTCTGAGTTGGATGTGGAGATGGGGTGGGTGCTTGGACTGGCACAATAGTCCCATAAAAGGTCTTTATTGACTCCCCTTTCAACTTCATTTCTCTTTCCTTTACTTGGTTGTTGGCTGCTTCTGAACCCAGAATCACTTGGAGGGTCCTTTAAACAATATTCGTCACTCCCTGGTAGTAGCTTCTAGGCTGACTTTACCCAATGTTTCATTTCAAAAAACATTTCCTTCCTTTCTGGCTTTCAGACATTTTTTGAAATCTTTCTCTATCAATAATTGTTTTTCCTACTCAGATGCTATGAGTGTATTATTTTTGGTCCTTTATCCTACCCCACCTCAGCCTTCTGCCATTTGTGCATGAAAAAGATGAGGCAAACATGGATGCTGATCACAGCATCTTTTAATTCTCACAGACACAGGATGGTTTAGAATCTCGAACTGAAGAATCCCTAGGTTCCAAGATGACTATAAATATGAAGAGTAAGAATTAGAGGTGGTTACTTGAGGATTAAGTGGTAGGAAGGGTATGCACACATAGTGGTAATGGGGTGATGGGTCATGTTTCTCAGCTTCATGAAGAGAAATGGGCCACGAAATATAGATTCGTAGTATTTTTTGGATCCCTTATTCCTGTCCTTTCTGCTCCATGTGATGCAGTGTTTGTTCTATCAATGCTTCTGCACATTAGGTTTCCTGAGTAGGTGCTTTGAAGAGAAATATTTTCTTTCACATCTTTTCCATGATGTCCCCACAAAAGAATTTAACCAGTGTTTTTGTTTCATAACTATCATGATCATTGTTATTATTACTGAAAGGATTGTGTGGTACTGATTCCTACTTCTAACTGCTTAAAATCCCTTTGGATTTTTAATCTGCAATTCCCAGTGTTTGCCAGTTTAGTACCATCTGCAAATTAGTTAATGTGCAGTTTAGCCTTTCTTTGAAATCAGTAATTAAGATGTAAAGTAAGACTGAGCCCAGTACTAATTCCCTGGGCTTCCCACTGGGACCCCTCCTGAGCTCAATAACTCTTTTACCACCACCTCTGGTTTATCATCTTCCAGCCAAGTCTCCAGCCATTTCACTAGGTATATAATTAAGTTGATTTATGAGGGTCACTAGATTAATTTTATTTTGTTAAATGTTGTTTGATACATATATTTATTTTGCTGAGCTTCATATTTGCTTATGTTGAAATATTACAGCCAAAGAATACAAGCATATTTTCAACTAGGCTATGCCTGGCATTTTCCGAAAAACAATCACTTAATCTGGTGATATGCATAGATTGTCCGTTAATACTCATTCTGTCATCCAACTGCAGCCAAATTTCAGCTGCTAGGATAATATTACAATTCAAGGATCTTTTTTCCACTGTCTTAATTATTTCTTATATTTCCCCAGTTTTCTACTATCTTTTTGCTTCTTTAGGATAACCATAGGATAGTCCTGATCAATCATGGAAGAGTCTTTTGTTTTCGGGTCTTAGGCATTTTCTATTAGCTGCCAATTATCTATGTCTTAGACTGACATTCAAATAATTAAATATTCAGGTGCACTGATCTTGCCACCAAGGGTTTTATGAGCATTTGAGAAATTTGTTTAAGTTTAATTGGGAAATTAAGCCACAGGGCAACGTTAGTGCAAAGCTATACTGCTGTGTTCTGAGTAACTAGACTAATCTAGGTCCGCAAAGCACAATAGGACACACAAAAGCCCAAAGAACTCAAAATCGTGCTTTTAATGACTGCCAAATTCTGAGATACTTTAATCTTCCCAGTCTGGGACTCTTTCTTCTCTAGGTGTGCAGACCAGGCTCTGGTTTATAATCTAAATCTTCTTAATGATTTGTAGCCGCTGGCTCTTGCTTCTCCCTTCAGAACTTACTCAAGGATTTTATTACTTGTGTGTTTATGAAACATACTGCTTTTTTGTCTGTAGTATCAGATAACAGTTGTAGCACTCTTAGTTAGATGTTGGTTTCTCTGTTTCTGGGAAACACATCCAGACAGGCAGTAAACGTTTTTATTTCACTATAAATTCTTGAGAGTTTATGATGTATATATGACTGTGGAATGACGCATTATTTTTTTTTCCCAGCTGATTCTTAGATACTTCCTGGTAGAAAATAACAAATGAATGGCTCTTTCTCACTTTTCGTTTTCCTTAAGACCTGTCTAACATAACTGAAAATTATTGAAAATTAAAGGAAAACAAGAGAAAGAAAAGAGAAGGAAGGAAGGAAAAAAGAAGGGAGAGAAAGCACGAGAGTTTGTGAACTTATTTCTAATTTTGAACTCAAACTTTCTAGCTGTTTTCTACCATCTTCACAGTCACTAGACTTTTCTTTTTTTAACAAAACCAAAATTTCCCTGAAACCTATATTCTCCTTCGGTAAAAATTTTCATAATTGCACATTTCTTCCTTTTTGCTTTCTTACTAAGTAGAGTGATAAACTGAAAACATTAAATTGCTTTAAGAGACGATCTTAAAAAAAAAAAAAAAGAGATGATCTTACATATTTAAAATTCCTGAAATCATGAACCTCATGAGATAGTTTCAGAAGTAGTACATTCATTTCTTAATGGAAGCCTCTTAATTAGGAGTTTGAATAAAATTGTGGCAATTTTTGTCGGTGGTGTTCCAAGCACTGCTAGTCTTTGTGTATTATACCTGTCTGAGCAAACCTATCTCCATCTGATTAAATGAGCTTCTGTGATCCTGATTTTAGTCTGTTACCACTGTATTCCTGTTTTGACCATATACTATTTTACTCTTCTCTCTGCTGTTTTACATTGAGAGTGACTTAGAGTAAACCTCTACTACACCTAAAATGTACCATGTCAGGATAATTAATATGTTTCTTTGTATCTCCATGCCTATTATGTAGACACAAAGTACATATAAAGTACAAAGATAAAATATATTATCTTGAATATTATTTTCATCTTAATAGGCTCATTTTAATTCTGTGTACATTCTCTTACTTTGCATTTAAAAAAATCATCTTGCAATGGCTTATTTTTCAGATAATATGATAGACTGGATTAGCAACGTGGGGATAAGAGTGTTCTTAATAGCTGGCTAGAATTTACTTACCTGATGAATAGTCACTATTTTCTACCTCTTGCTATATCAGATGGTTTCAGGAACAGAGCTATGACTGTAAAGACTTCTGGCCCATGTTGTTGAATTAAACTATGTTCCTACATGTGTCTTAGACGGATATGACATAAAAATGACATGCTTTTGAAGCAATCGGTTACCTTAGAAATAAACTACTCTACCCTTTCAACTAACAGCTAAGAAAACTGAAGTTCCGGAAGTAAATTCCTCAGCCAAGGCAAAAGAATTCCCAAAGCAGCTACAGAACTGGAAGAAACTAAAACTAGAGCTAGAGCTGGTCAGAGTGCTTTTCCATTCTCCCTCCATATAGATGTGACTCAGATGGTCAAGAATCTGCCTGCAATGCAGGAGACCTGGGTTCGACCCCTGGGTTGGGAAAATCCCCGGAGAAGGGACTGGCTACCCACTCCAGTACTCTTGCCTGGAGAATTCCATGGACACAGGAGTCTGGCGGGCCATAGTCCATGGGGTCACAAAGAGTTGGACATGACTGGGCAACTATCACTTTCACTTTCCATGAAGATAACCACTTCCTAGGAGTGTGATAGAAGCACTAAAAGGGATGCATGCTTGCCTTTTAAAGGAAATACATAGGGGTCTTGGCCAGCTCCATTGTAAAACCTCAGAAAACACACACAAATGAAAAAATGAATCTGTATGCTACTTGTGAATTATCAGACTAAAAAGCAAGTTGATAATTATTGAAAGTCTTTGGCTATAGCTCAGGGAGAAATTATCAGAGTACAAACTACAGAAATAAATGTCCTGGGTTAATCTCTCTGATATTAATATCAGATTTAATATCAGATTAATATAAGATTAATTCTGATTAATATCAGAATATACTATTTTAATATGCAAATGACTTAAAACATGAAAACTGGTTTTAAAGGTGTTCATTCTTTGTATTATATAAAACATTCCCCCCCCAAATTCTTCAAGTCTGAGAATTGCCTTTTAATTAATAACTTGTTCTTCTGTCGCTGTGCTGTGCTGTGCGCAGTCGTGTCTGACTCTTTGAGACTCTTTGGACTGTAGCCCACCAAGCGTCTCTGCCCATAGGATTTTTCAGGCAAGAATACTGGAGTGGGTTGCCACTTCCTCCTCCGAGGAACCTTCCTGACCCAGGGATGGAACCCATGTCTCCTGTGTCTCCTGCATTGCAGGTGGACTCTTTACTGCTGAGCCATCTGGGAAGCTCATTCATTAAATATGTGCAGTTAATTATGGAAGAGGTCCAACATCGTGGACACCATTAGATGGCAGTATGACATAAAACTCGTATTTCCATTAAAAGTTTACAGTACAGTTCACATACTCATCTACACTGCATTGATAGTAAGCTTTCAAATTAAAAAAAATGAAATGCAAATTGGAGATGATTATATAGGAGAATGAGAGAATGCAGAGAAAAAGGAAAAAAATAAAGAGTGGGAAAGAGCGATAGGAACATGAAAGCTGATGACAGGGAAAAAAAATTGTCTCAGGAGGATAAGCAAGACCTCTGTCTACCATGCTGGCTTCATGACCATGTGGTTCAAATATTGCAAAGTTGGTAAATTTTTTGGACAAAGTTGTTATATTGAAAAAATTAAGTCATTTATTTTCTCTGCAACATTTTCTCTTACTTCAAAACAAGAAACAACTCATCCTCAACCCCTATTGTCTCTAACTCCTGGAAATCACTTATCTGTTTCTCATTTCTAAAATGTCATTAGATGCTATATAAATAGAATCATCTAATAAAAAGAAGAAACTACTCATATTCCATGTATTATTAAGTGTGCAGAGATAAAAAAAATTCTGAATTCTTAGGAGTTGGGTATTTACCTAAATATAATTTTGCATAATAATAATTTAACATATAAAAGACAAAATTTTTAAAGAAAAGAATAATAAAATCTGATTTAAAAATAATCCAATTCCTTTTTGGAGACAGGTGTTATCCTATACAAAACTGAACTGTGGTACATGGAATGTGATTTACTCTAAAAGTTTGACATCCCTTGTAGATGTGCTAACAGGAAGAAAAAATTGAGAGAGTGACGCCAAACATTTTAACATCCAAAAACTATTCTGTATAAGGTGCAACAGATACCATGTCTGGAGAGTTTTCCTTGTTCTATTGAAATACTTTATTTCTAGGTAAGGATGTAGCAGGGAGCAAGGCTGGAAGGCTCTACTTTCGTTTTACTGGGGTGATGGTGGTGTCAGTTTCGAAAGGCACGACATGACTACTTCATTTTTGAACATTTTTCACTCCTCTCCTCCCCACTTTGTACGGCCAGCTTCTGACATAATGAGAGAAGAGTGGCCTATTGGGACCGGCTCAATTCCGTGACATGTTTTAACAAAGTAGGCGCCTCATTAATACCAGGGACTTTTTTGGAATCCCTGTGGAACCCTCTTATAAATACAGTTTGTCCCCTACCCAGATCTGCAATGGTATATACTTTACTGCTACGTTCCTTCTCCAGTTCATTTCCTCACAATAGTGGTTAAATCTGGTCAGTATTTTAGCGCACAGCCATAGGCTCTGTTAAATTGAGAGTACTATCATTGGTGTATATAGAAAATTTTGAAGCTAACATCTTTCCCCACCCTTTCAGAAAAGAAACACAGTAAGAAGCAGCCCTATATTCAGGGTGCTTGATTCTTTCATGCTCCGGGGCATATTGTTATCACCAGCTGTGGTCAGGGAAGAAAAAAAATCCCCAGCTCTGTGACGCCATACAGTACAATTAGGCACATAATATAGATTTTATGCTTTTCCCTGAAACATTTGGCGCATACTACTTTCTAAAACCAACCCTCGGAGAGCCAGACCTCCTGTAGCATTTTAATATCCATGTGCCCTTTTCACATATTAGTTATCTAATGTCTGTGCCAGTTTGGGAAAAAAACACAACATCCTAAACATCACCTCTTGAATGAGTGTAAATTCAAAATGCCTGCCAGGGGGTTATGTGTTTGGGGGGTGGGAAACTAATATCTGCCCTAATCTAAATACCAAATGAATTTTAGATTGTCATCCTAGCCCAGCATTAGCATCAGCCCTTGGGAAAATCATTGTTTACGTATTCTTTTCAGATATTCAGAATTAGGAATCAATCTATTTAAACCCTGTTGCTAATATTAACTTGGTAGAACTGACATATTAGGGAAATGTATATAGACTTATTACTTCGGTCCAGAGAGAAAAAGTGGGCCATGAAAAGTTTTAAACAAATTGTATCCAAGTTTTGAGGAAAAAAATTCGAGTCTCTTGGGGGAAAGATAAAATGTTATCCTGAAATCCTTGTGAACAGAAAACTTTCTCACAAGATGTAGGAACTCTTCACGGCAGGGCAAGGGGTATGAAAGTAAACACTTGAGCAACATATACTTGGCTTGTCACACCATCTTCATAAAATCTATATCAGAATCAGCAGAGGATAAAAAGAAACACAGACTACACAAAAGTGAACTCAAGAGTAAAATGAGAGAATGAAAGTTTATGTGATCCATATAGTCAGAAGTTTTAATCACATAGTAAAATGTTGGTGAAACATTTACAGATATGCATGTAAAATGGCATGTATTTGTTCATAAAGACTCTTAGTTAGCATTTAGTTGTTTTCATTAATTATGTTGGAATTTTAAAAAGAAAATGATGAAATTGTTTGAACCAAGTACAACGTAAGTGAACTCTATAAAGAAAATGAACACAAAAATTTTCTACGTTGCATAGACAACTATCTACATGCCCACATAAATGCTTTAAATGTTATTATTAATGTTTAATAAAGAGATTAATAAGTTTAATTAAAGATACTCATTTTGACATTAGGTTAGGTTAATTCTAAACAGCAGACTCAAGGCCTTAGTGCAAATTTGGTGGAAGTATTGCAGAGACCTTAGGAAATTATTCTTGAACTCTCAGGGCCTTGGTTTTCTCATTTATAAAAGTTGGTTACAAATGAGCTATTTTTTAAAGTAGTTTCGAGCTCTAAAAATTGAGTTCATGGGTTTTAATGCAATTCCCTATAAGTTTGTGGTGAATGACTTGCTTTATAAGAATATTATTTCTACACTTTGGTACTTTTACACCCTAGTGGTTCTTAATAAGTGTCAAAAAGCAATGGTCAGGACACCATAATATGAAACATGTTAGAAACAGATGGCAGTACTGGATATGCCTAAGTGGAAGGACAGATGGAGCAGGACTTAGCTACTGACCCCTGAAGCTTGGAAGGGGTTGAATGACATGACATTTTTTCCTCTCTTATTTAAGAGGTAATTTGGTGTAAGAACAAAGAGTACCACTCTCAACTGTATGAAACAACATACAGACAGGGAAAGAACTGAGTTCCAGCACTATGGCAGACTGACCCACGATGAACCACTTCCCCTTAACGAAAACTCATAAAATGCTGTATCAAATATAACAGCGTTGTTGTGGTAACGATACAAAAATGAGTTACAAAAAAAGACATGGAAATTCCTAGTTCAGCGTGAAGGAGAGGAAGCATATGAGTGAAGGCTCTGGTCCTTGGGATACTGACAATCAAACACAGTTGGATGAGCTCCAATATAGAAACATGGGAGGTAAAACCAGCGGACTGGAAGGGCTGCCTCTTTCTTAAAGAACAGCCTGGGAAGAATTAAGATTGCTTACCATGGAATGAAGATGTAAATCTTCCATGAGAAACAAAAACCTCAAGTATAGAGTCCAAAATTATACATCCATGTTGTGTATGATTCCTAAGCAGAGAAATGAATGAACTATCTAGTCCTAGACAAAAAAAAAAAAACAAACCTCTGGGGCATTCTGTGAAAACAAACACAGGGACTCTTCTATAATGCAGAGTATATAAGCCTCCAAAGGAAAAACAGACATATGATAAAAAATTATAGCAGCAATAATAGAATACCAACTGAAGACAAACTCACAATAAAAATTATAAAATACATAAGGAAATGATAACCATAAGGGAAAGTCAGCAGAAACACAAAACAAGAACCACCCCAACCAAAAAAAAAAAAAATCAGAAGTTTACTAAAAATTATGTAATGTCAACATTTAAATCAGGAGGGTGAGAAAATGATTATTATTTTCTAGATTATTATCTTCTAATTTTTACTTTATAAAATGTTCCACAACTGACTAGTATTTAGTTTGTGACAAGAAAAATATCATGAAGTTTTCTATTTTGCAGCACTCACTGTACTGATTCTTGGGGAAAATGTTCAAATTGCTCTAAGGTTAATGGTAATACAAATGTATTAATAAAAATTTCCTGTTGAATTTATGCTTATTTGAAATGTTGTGAACAATCCTAATATTTTGGTTTGTCATGAAATTCTATTTTTATTCTTAAATAAGCATTCCATTGCTTGCTTTTAAAATCAATATCCTGGAAATACTTTCATAATCATGGAAATAATTATTTTTCCAACTTGATATTTTATCCCAGGGCTTCCCAAGTGGCTCAGTGGTAAAGAATCTGCCTGTCAATGCAGGAGACACAGGAGACACAGATTGGATCCCAGGGTTGGGAAGATCGCTGGAAAGAGGAAATACAACCTACTCCAGTATTCTTGCCTGGAAAAATCCCATAAACAGAGGGGTCTGGCAGGCTACAGTCCATGGGGTAGCAGAGTTTGACATGACCGGGTGACTAACACACAATGGTAATAGGCAGTCTTAATTATGATATTTTTATTAGTATATTGCCATAACTTGATGATTAAAATATGACCATTAATATCAGAGTTTTCAAATCTAAGATGGGTTAACTACATTAGAAAGCAAAAAGTGTTGAGTTAGAACACTGTCTATCTTCCCTGTATATCTGCTAGAAGAACAAACAACCTTTCCTTTTCAAAAAAGTCAGCATGGAGCCCAGAACAGGGCACACTCAGCTCTCAGCTAACAGAGCAGGCAGGGCTTACAAGGGGCTGCCTTCAAAGATGGTTGAAACCCAGGAGGATTTTCATCACAGATTTTTGGGCACTGGAAGGTCTTTGAAGATTTGGGAATTTTCGCTTAACAGGAGGGCTAGGGTTTCCCTCCCCCACTTCTCCACCTACTTACTACCTACCACTGAAGCCCCACACTCTGACCGTGACCATCAACCAGCCCATCACCAGAACGGGGAAAGCCCAAAAGGACAAGCGGTAGGATGGGACGTGCCCACTAGATGGCAGAATTGTTTAAGCAGATAGCGTGTCAAGGCGGCGATATGGGAACAAAAACAAGAGAAGAGAGTGAAAAGCTGGAGCCGCTGCATTTCCCAATACCGCTTCCAACCCGCCCAAGGAGTTAATCCTGGCTGCAACTGCTTTTAACTTCCAAAAAGAAAGTGGCCCCTTGGGGAGGGACATCATCGTGTCTGCCAATTTAAATGCTATGATGCTGCCTCCAGAGGTAAGAGAGGACCGTAAAGGCTCCAATCTGGGAAGAGGGGCCGTCCAAGACCAAGATCAGTCCATCCATCCAAGAAGTCAAACACCTGTTGTTGACGTTCCCAAGCAGGATACCGACAACATCTCTTATTTTGGGAGAATATATTGTCCGCAAACTCTAAATTCTGTTTCAAATTGTCCCAGTCCAAGCAATAGGAATGGGGCAGGTTATCTATTTAGTTATCAGCTGGGGCTGACGTTGGCATATTTTGCATAGCATTGTGAGCATCCATTAACTTGACTGAGTACCTCAAGGCTGAAACAGATATTATGGAAAACTAAGTAGGAACTCCCTATTTGGAATGCATACTGAATTTTTTTCAGCTCTAATTTGGCCTCATCTAACATCCACCCACTTATATTGACTTGCCACCTGTAGCCATTTCTGTTTAACAGTAGGTATGAGTGCTCAGTCATGTCTGACTCTTTGGGACCCTATGGACAGTAGCCCACCTGGCTCCTCTGTCCATGGGATTTTCCAGGCACTTCCAGGCAAGAATACTGGGGTTGGTTGTCATTTCCTCCTCCAGGGGATCTTCCTGACCCAGGGATCATACCCGTGTCTCCTGTGGCTCCTGCATTGCCGGCAGATTCTTTATCACTTGAGCCATTGTGGAACTCCCCTTGTTCAACAGAAGTTTTACGGTGTTTAGAAGGCGCGTAGAGTACTTTAGGCCTTAGAGTTTTATACCCATCCCCATCTACAACTATTTTTACCAATAGCTTTTGTGTCAACAGTACTGGGATTCTGAGTGATAAGGAAACTCATAAAATGTCACTGAATGCTTACTGTAAGGAATGAGTCTCCATTCTTTCTTTTTTTTTGATTTTTTTTTCATTTATTTTTATTAGTTGGAGGCTAATCACTTCACAACATTTCAGTGGGTTTTGTCATACATTGACATGAATCAGCCATGGAGTTACATGTATTCCCCATCCCGATCCCCCCTCCCACCACCCTCTCCACCTGATTCCCCTGGGTCTTCCCAGTGCACCAGGCCCGAGCACTTGTCTCATGCATCCAGCCTGGGCTGGTGATCTGTTTCACCATAGATAATATTATACATGTTTCAATGCTGTTCTCTCGAAACATCCCACCCTCGCCTTCTCCCACAGAGTCCAAAAGTCTGTTCTGTACATCTGTGTCTCTTTTTCTGTTTTGCATATAGGGTTATCATTACCATCTTTCTAAATTCCATATATATGTGTTAGAATGCTATAATGTTCTTTATCTTTCTGGCTTACTTCACTCTGTATAATGGGCTCCAGTTTCATCCATCTCATTAGAACTGATTCAAATGAATTCTTTTTAACGGCTGAGTAATATTCCATGGTGTATATGTACCACAGCTTCCTTATCCATTCGTCTGCTGATGGGCATCTAGGTTGCTTCCATGTCCTGACTAATATAAACAGTGCTGCGATGAACATTGGGGTACACGTGTCTCTTTCAGATCTGGTTTCCTCGGTGTGTATGCCCAGAAGTGGTATTGCTGGGTGCTTTAATTCTTTGAGATCTAGAACATAGAGCTTATATTTTCTAGACAAATGTGGAATGATGATTTAGACTGTATCTACAAGGTTGAAAGAGGAAAATGAAATTTGGACATGAGTGGTTATGTGAACTCAGCCTAACAACAGTCAGTTGTCTTTTACTTATGCAATGATGGAAATAGTTCTTATTATAATTTCTGTGTATGTTGCTTGGATTTGTTATTGAGTGCTAATCTTATTTTAGGTTTTATATTTCTTTTATAACAGCAACCCAACAGCTGCAGAGAAAGCAAGAAGTACCATCTTTGCCATCTCTCTCAACTCTCTTTTGGTTACTTTTTTTATTTTGGAATACTTTTAGATTTGGAGAAAAGTTACAAAGATGGCACAAGAGTTCCTGTCAATGCTTCATCTAGTTTTCTCTCATGTTAACACATTCCGTGTGTGAGTGTGTGTATGTGTGTGTTTGTGCACTCAGTTATTCGGTTGTGTACAACTCTTTGTGACCACACGAACTGCAGCACACGAGGTTCCTCTGTCCATGGGATTTTCCCAGCAAAAACACTGGAGCGGGTAGCTCTTTCTCCTCCAGGGAATCTTCCTGACAGAGGCATGAAACCCAAGTCTCCTGCATCTCCAGCATTGCAGGCAAATATTTTGCTGCTGAATCACCAGGGAAACCCCAATGCACTAGTTAACATGATCTACTTCTCAAAACTTAGACATTAACTTTGGGGAAATACTATTAACTAGACTACAAAAATTATTCAGATTTCACCATTTTTCAATATAATTTATTTATTCATTTGTTGGCAGTACTGGGTCTTCGTTACTTTGAGGGCTTTTCTCTAGTTGAGGAGAACGGGCCTACTCTCTAGCTGTGGTGCGCACGCTTTTCATTGCGGTGGCTTCTCTTGCAGAACACGGGCTCTAGGGCACGTGGGCTTCACTAGTTGCAGCTCCCGGGTTCTAGACCACAGGTTCATATGCTGACAATGACTTAGAAACAAGATATCTGAGTCACTTGGGTGATATGAAAAGGTTACATTATTTTATTAGTAGTAGCAGCAGTAATTTATTTTTTTGTATAATGAGTGAGGCTGCCTATATGTAATTGAAAAATAACTTTCTGGTTTCTCAACTGCTGTCTCTGTGCTTGTGTGATGCCTGTGACAGTCACACAGATAGGAAGCCTATGTTAAAACCGGAATCAAAGGCAGCAGGAGTGGGAATCAGCCTTCATTAATGAACCATTGAAGCTTCTCTCCAGCACGGATGAGCCTAAATCACTGGTTAGATCTCTAGCGATTTCCCACTTGAGAGATGTGAAGGAAATGGCACATTCAGACTAACTGCACAGCCTTCAAAACTTGTCAAAATACTTTCAAACATGCAGGCTTTAAAATTATTTAAAAAATTATCTTTATAGAGCTGCTAGAAATATTCCCACCAAGCATGTGATTTGGCAGTGACCCTGGAAGGAGCAAGTCACTGCATATGGAAGCACTGGGATGCATCTGATATCTTCTCTGGCATTATCGATGCTTTGGTCACAATAAACAAAGGTTCGTTTTTTAAAAATTTCTTTCATTGAAGTGTAGTTGATTTACAATGTTGTGTTAATTTCTGCTGTACAGCGACATGATTTGGTTATACATATGTATACATTCTTTCTTTTGTTTGTTTTTGATGAGTCAGTCTTTATTAGTGTATATTAGACCAGAATGGAGATTTAAACACTGAAGAGTCATATTTTATTCCTGTATATGTTGCTTAGCAATGAAGTTGTAACTAGATATAAAAGTCAGAGATTAAAATATGGTGGTGGGTCTTTTTCATTTCTGACTTTGTAGTATTTTTTATAGAATATTTTTTAAAAAATTAACCTTTATCAGAATAGAGTTGCTATTGAAGAGAGAAATGGCGACACAGTCCACTATTCTTGCCTGGAGAGTCTCATGGATGGAGGAACCTGATGGGCTACCATCCATCAGGTTGCAAAGAGTCAGACACAACTGAAATGACTTAGCACATAGTTGCTTTACAATGTTGCATTAGTCTCCACTGTGTCGCAAAGTTAATCAACTATATATATCTATACATACCCCCTTTTGTGGATTTCCTTCCTACTGAGGTCACCATAGAGCGCTGAGTAGAGCTCCTTGTATGTATACACTCCTTTTCCGATTCTTTTCCATTATGGTTTATCACAGGATATTGAATATAGTTCCCTGTGCTATATGGCTTCCCTGGTGGCTCAGATGATGAATCTGCCTGTAATGCAGGAGATCCAGGTTCAGTAGGACCTGTTGTTATCCATTGTATATATAATTATTTGCATCTGCTAATCCCCAATTCCCAATCCATCCCTCCCCTATTTCTTCTCCTCCCCTGGCAACCACAACTCTTGAATAAGGGTTCCTTTAATGGCCCAAACAGAGATGAGAGTTAAGTGACACAAAATTATGTCTTTCTCAAATTGACTAGATCATTAGGTTGATTATTTTCTTTTGCTTGTTACCTGCACTGTAGCTGTAGTTGTACCATCTATTATATTACTTTTTAAGTACAGAGGGCTCTGTGTTGGGCTAATTTCTGGTGCACATTAAGAGACTGATAGCAGATCTTGGTACCCATTACTCCATCTTATAATTGAGATTTACATTATAAAGAGAAAATACACTTTTTGGTTCTTTGTAAAAGAGTTGTACCTTATTTTAAATTAAGTTGAAATATATATTGAGCATCTGTTGATACCTGTTTAGCTACATGCATTGTTCTTTTGCAATTTAATTAGCATGCATTTGTGGTACACACTCTGTGTACTATGCAATATGGGGATTTGAGAGTAGTGAAACTCATAGTCCTTAAATTTTTTAGTATACGGCTGCAGAGAGAAGGAAGTCGTAAAAAGGGAGGAAAAATAAATTAAATAGGACAAGATGTATCAGTTATTATTTTACTAAGATGCAATCTTAGTTGTGGTGAGGAAGAGGTTGGTTTTAGAAAGTCTAGAACAAGAATAAAAATAATTCCAAATGGACAATATGATGAGAATAAAATTTCAGAGTTATACAATTATCATATGTGCCTTGGAAATAATAGTAGACCTTTTTTATATGGGCACCTGGGGAAATAAGATGACAAAAGCAGATCTTTAGTACCATGTTAAGGAGTTTAGACTTGATCTGGAAAGCATTAGGAAGACACAGGTTTTTAATAGGATGACGTGATTAAAATACTGTTTTAGAAGGTTAATTTAGAAACACAACAGAGGCTCATAATTTAGGCTCATAACAGAGATTAGCAGGAGGTGGGATAACAAATTGGAAGGTTTTAGCACTAGTCCAACTATGTAGCCAAAGGGCCTAAATCAGAGTTGGGAATTGGGAACACAAGGAAAGAAAAGGATGTGAGAGGCAATTCGAAGCTGAAATTGTCAGGACAAGATTTTGAACCTAATTGGATTCAGGAAAAGAAATAGGGAGGAGAGTTGAAATTAGCCTGAAAACTCTGAGTCACCAAGACTGAGACAACAGATGATAAAATAAATTCACACTAAGAAAAAGAATACTCGGATTACAGGGCTGCCATGAAAAGAATTCTAAATAACAACCAATAAGGTAAGAAGGTGATTAATTTATTATGAGGAATCTTGAGTTCACGGTTTCTCCAGTGGGCTTCCTGGGTGGCTCAGTGGGTAAACCATCCTCCTGTAATTAAGGAGATGCAAGAGATTTGAGTTTGATCCCTGGATTGGGAAGATCCCCTGGAGGGGGGCACAACAATCCACTCCAGTATTCTTTTTTTTTTTTTTTTCACTCCAGTATTCTTGATTAGAGAATCCCATGGACAGAGGAACTGGTGAGCTATAATCCATAGGGTCAAAAAGAGTCAGACACCGCTCAAGTGACTGAGCACACACACACTGGAAGAAATGGTCAAAAGTAACTTTCTCAATTATTTCCCTGGCTATAAATGTGAAAATTCACTATTAGGAATAAAAAGGACAAAGATCAGCATAGAATCAGCTGTGAACATTACCAGAAACATGATCCAAATGTCCAAGTCCTTTTGGTGGTGAAAGTGTGAAAGTGTTATTTGCTCAGTCATGTCCTCCTCTTTGCAACCCCATGGACTGTAGCCCACCAGGCTCCTCTGTCCATGGGATTCTCCAGGCAAGAATACTGGAATGAGGTTGCCACTCCTTTCTCCAGGAGTGCCACTCCTTTCTCCAGAAGATCTTCCCAACCCAGGGATTGAAAGGAATCTCCTGAGTCTCCGGAATTGCAGGCAGATTCTTTACCATCCTAGTCACCAGGGAAGCCCCATTTGGTAGTAGATAAAATGAATAAGGAAGGCAACACTCCAAGGCATCACAAGGAGAAGTAAAGACAGTATTTACTGAGTGTGTATGCAACTTACCAAGTGCTTTCATTCACACATTTCATCTAACACAATCATCATGCTAGGCGGCAGGACCCTTACTTTAGAGGTGAGAAATGTAGCAGAGATTTTAAGTGAATTAACCAAGACTTCTCAATAAGCATCAAAGCTGGTTTTCTGATTCCATGGGTATTGTCTTTAACTAGACTGTATGTACCTTTGTTTTAACATAGTTGAGCAACTCAACATGGGTAATGTAAGCCCTCCAAACCTCAGTTTCTACATCCACAAGGTGGGAGTGATAACTTTTTAATTTACATGGTTATTGTAAGATTAAAATAATGTGAAACAGTTGTGAAATTATTATATAGTGGGACAAATTAGTTATTACTGCATGATGATCAGCACACTGGTTTAAATATACATTTGTACAATTCTTTTTGGAAGAGACAACTATGAGATGACTGAGATATGGGTGACTTCTCTAATCACCTGACTTAAAATTTCCAAAATTATTTTTTATTGGACAATACCTCTCAAGTATTTCTTCAACTTGATATATTTATGTGAAATGGAATAACAGAATTGTTGTCTATTCTGCTGAGACAAAAAGTTTTAAGAATCATTTTAAATTTACTATAAAACTTCTTGATCTCAAAACTTAAAAATCTTTGACTATATTATTCTAACATAGCTCTTTCACAAAGACCACACTCCCCTACTGAACTGATAGCAATGCTCATTTTAAAGTTTTTATAATGCTTAAATACATGCCCAGACTTTCAAAATTACAGTTACCATCATTTTGTTCTATCATACTGTGTTTGTCTTCTGTGAAATCCTGCCACATTCAATAGCCATATGAAAGAATAATCATGGCAACTAATAGAAGACACGAGCTATGTCAGTGTACAACCACCAGAGCAAATCAAAACAAAATTGAGTAAAGACAATATGAGTCGAGATCTGAAGCTTCCTGGTTCTTAACTAGTTTTATGTTAATGAAACAATTATTAGAACACACAAAGCCCTTCCTTTTTAATTTGATAAATTGAGTGGTGATGTGAGTTAATTGAACCAATGGTGAGATAATAAGATGCAATTGGTATGATTTATCAGAGGATGACATGGTTACAGGCACTTTTTCCACAGAAAATAATGGCTGTTATTACCACTTCCTGAGGTGGGCAGGTAAGTCATAAACCCAGGTTATTGCTACATAGGTCAGAAAGATGAGGGGCCCATTTTGACTTTCATCAAAGTAAATATTTTAAGGCTGTCTTTTTAGAAGGATGCATACCAATTTTGTACTTATTTTTCCACTTTTCATAAACAATATCAATGCTGAGTTTGTTTAGGCTATTGCATAATCTGAATCTGTTTAGCTAAGTATTGAAGTAAAAAACCCCCAAGACTCCAGGAGCTTTGAGTCCTAATATTGGTTAATTAAAGGGTCATCTTGGGTCTTCTTTTCTAAGTCATATTATTTTGTGGAGATATTTACACAAGCTGTTATTTTAGGAGAATAATCCCTTAGGGTTCTGCAGCTTAAGAAGTGAGGCCTGTGCTTTTTCATAGGTGATTCAGAGAGAACATTAAAGGCTACCTACCTTCTTTCGGAGAAGAAAGAAATAAATGATCACAAAGCTCATTGGATTTTACCAAAAAAGTGTCATTCACATTGCTATATTTCTTATATCTTAAATGACTTAAAAATACATAAAAGAATAAAATCAGCATCATTGGATACCTGAAGTATTTATTTGGACATGGGATGTTTTCCTGCCATGTATAGATAGTGGTAAAAACCATTAGTATATAAATTCATACTATGAGAAATAAATCCAGGGTCAGGGAATAAGCTTGTGCATATGCTAAAGATGATATATCTTAAAATAGCAATTAAACTTCCATTCTCCAGTAATCTTATATTCATTTATTGTATTTCTTGTTTTTAAAAATTCCATGGAATTCTCCAGGCAAGAATACTGGAGTGGGTAGCTGTTCCCTTCTCCAGGGATCTTCCCAATCCAAGAACTGAACCTGGGTCTACCATGTTGCAGGCAGATTCTTTAATGTCAGTCACCAGGGAAGCCCTCCATTTATATACATCTAGGCATTTTTTTTGTGTGTGCACACACATATGTTTGTTTAATTCTCACAATCACTTCTGATGTTGGCATGAATAGTCCAGTTTTTAAAGATGAAATAAGATGTAAGGTGATCAAAAATGAACATAAATGATGAGAAGCTGTTGAGAGGGAGAGACAGGACAATCAAGGACAGCAGATAAGAACCAGGACTGCTGGGACCAGAAAATGCAGTCACCCTAGCTAAGAGGTTCATCAAGATTAAGAAAGTTTACTGAGTAATACAGCTGAAAAGTGGCAGAGCCAGAATTTGGTTCCATGCCTTTAGGACTTATCCTTGTTTAAACTACTCTTTCCCAGTAGATTTGATGATTTTCTTGTCTACTAATTGTGATATGACTAGAGGGGAGCAAGTCACCGCGCCTCCCTGCAATGTAACCGTGCTAAAGTAGATGCCAGCTGCCCAGGTGGCGCTAGTGGTAAAGAACCTGCCTGCCAATGCAGGAGACATAAGAGGCGCAGATTCGATCCTTGGGTCAGGAAGATCCCCTGGAAAAGGGCACGGCAATCTACTCCAGTATTCTTGCTTGGAGAATCCCATGGACAGAGGAGCCTGATGGGCTACAGTCCATGGGGTTGTAAAGAGTCAGACACGACTGAAAGACTTAGCATGTATGCACAAAATAGATGCCATGTTACGCTTATCTCTGTATATCTAACTTGAAACACATCAGGGCTTCAACAAACATTTGTGGATCTGAACCAAATCACACTGCTTGACACTTCATCACTTCGGAAGCATTCCCATTCCTTTAGATGGTAAGGAGTTTTCTGTCTTTGAGGGTCAATGAATGATTAGAATGATGCACCCATATACAGAGGGAGATATATACTCACACCAGCCATTCTTCCACTGTTTGTTAACTTAGTTTACAACCATCTGGACAGAATTTTTCTGCAAAATGATGATGATTGCCAGATAATTTCTAAGCTTTGAAGGGAATAGAACAGTGTCTAGGAAGATAATGAAAGAGTAACTTTGGTCTCTCTCATCATTTCTTCAGAAGGTCAGTCCTTGTACCAGTTTTTACCAGTTTTTATGTCACCAGCTTCCCGGACAATGTAGTATGGAATATTTTCCTTTTATAGGACTTTCTGGTCTAGGTAAAATTTTAATTTAGTTAACCACATTTATAATGAAATACATCATCTGTAAGTTAGGAGCTACTAAGAGGCCACCCTTAGTCCTACATTAAGCCACTGCCTAAAGAGAAGGTATGGGCTTCCCAGACGGCTTGGTGGTAAAGAATCTGCCTGATTTCTGGTTGGGAAGATTCCCTGGAGAAGGAAATGGCAATCCACCCCAATGTTCTTGCCTGGAAAATTCAATGGACAGAGGAGCCTGGCGGGGTACAGCCCATGGCAAAGAATCGAACGTGACTGAACACGTACAATGAAAAGATATGGAAAATATTAAGGAAAACAAATCAGACTTTGAAATCATGACATACTGAACAAAACCCAGGTCTACATCAGTAACTTCATTTTCTAGACCTCAAATCTCCCACTTGTAATAAGGTCAATTAGCTTAGATCATATAACATTTTTAAAAAGTTCTAATATTCTGTTGTTTTGTAAATCAGATGCACTTGGTGATACAATAGAATCCTTACCCTTAACACATGAGGAAACGTCCCTTGCTCCCATTGCTTAGTACAAGTCACCTGCACACTAAATTTGGTCCCCTCTCTAAAAAAGAAGAGTTTCAAACATTAATTTTCCATATTGCTATCATAGTATTAAGAACTATAAATAAAAATTAAAGTATTATGGTATGGAAAATTCTTTACTTTCCTACATATTCAAGTGTTAGAAAATCCTTCTGGAAGTAATTTCTAGAGGTATTTTGTTACGTTATTGGGTTGTAAGATGACCAATTTCCATTTCATTTTTAATTCTATTGTTTCTCAATTAGTCTCTTATCCCCTTCCTCACTCCTCAGTGATGTACTCTGAACTCTTACTTGCTGCACTACCTAGCAGTAGCGTATTTCTTAGCGGTAGGCATATTTTTTACTTTTTCTGAACTTGTTTATGCATCTGCAAAATGAGGGTAATGTCATCTCTACTTGCTCTCAGAAGAAAGGGGTAAGCTTTCATTTTAAAAATGTAAGTAAGGCTTTTTGACTATCATTTTAAAAGAGAGCCATTGTTCTATCACCCATGATTTATAAATCAGATCTTAGCTATTTATTCCCAGGCTAGTTTTTCTTAAGAGTTCTTGAACACTTCCAGACACCAATAAGAATTTGAGAGGCATAGTTTCTGAAATGTTGAACAATTTTCTACCCACATTTTAAAATAAATATATTTACAGATTATGACAATAGAAAGCCCAGAGATAAATCCACACACCTATGGACACCTTATCTTTGACAAAGGAGGCAAGAATATACGATGGAAAAAAGACAATCTCTTTAACAAGTGGTGCTGGAAAAACTGGTCAACCACTTGTAAAAGAATGAAACTAGAACACTTTCTAACACCATACACAAAAATAAACTCAAAATGGATTAAAGATCTAAATGTAAGATCAGAAACTATAAAACTCCTAGAGGAGAACATAGGCAAAACACTCTCTGACATAAATCACAGCAGGATCCTCTACGACCCACCTCCCAGAATATTGGAAATAAAAGCAAAAATAAACAAATGGGATCTAATGAAACTTAAAAGCTTTTGCACAACGAAGGAAACTATAAGGAATGTGAAAAGACAGACTTCAGAATGGGAGAAAATAATAGCAAATGAAGCAACTGACAAAGAATTAATCTCAAAAATATATAAGCAACTCCTGCCACTCAATTCCAGAAAAATAAATGACTCAATCAAAAAATGGGCCAAAGAACTAAACAGACATTTCTCCAAAGAAGACATACAAATGGCTAACAAACACATGAAAAGATGCTCAACATCACTCATTATCAGAGAAATACAAATCAGAACCACAATGAGGTACCATCTCATGCTGGTCAGAATGGCTGCTATCCAAAAGTCTACAAACAATAAATACTGAAGAGGGTGTGGAGAAAAGGGAAGCCTCTTACACTGTTGGTGGGAATGCAAACTAGTATAGCCACTATGGAGAACAGTGTGGAGATTCCTTAAAAAACTGGAAATAGAACTGCCATATGACCCAGCAATCCCACTGCTGGGCATACACACTGAGGAAGCCAGAATTGAAAGAGATATGTGTACCCCAATGTTCATCGCAGCACTGTTTATAATAGCCAGGACACAGAAGCAACCTAGATGTCCATCGGCAGACAAATGGATAAGAAAGCTGTGGTACATATACACAATGGAATATTACTCAGCTATTAAAAAGAATACATTTGGATCGGTTCTAATGAGGTGGATGAAACTGGAGCATATTATACAGAGTGAAGTAAGTCAGAATGAAAAACACCAATACAGTATACTAATGCATATATATGGAATTTAGAAAGATGGTAACGATGACCCTGTATCCGAGACAGCAAAAGAGACACAGATGTATAGTCTTCTGGACTCTGGGAGAAGGCGAGGGTGGGATGATTTGAGAGAATAGCACTGAAACATGTATATTATCATATGTGAAACATATTGCCAGTCCAGGTTCGATGCATGAGACAAGGTGCTCAGGGCTGGTGCACTGGCATGACCCTGAGGGATGGGATGGGGAACACATGTACACCCATGGTTGATTCATGTCAATGTATGGCAAAACCCACTACAACATTGTAAAGTAATTAGCCTCCAATTAAAATAAATAAATTTAAAAAATTATCTGCTGTTCACACCTGAAAAAATACTGAGAAACAGCAGAAACTTAGGCAAAGATTCCAATTTCTTTATTTCATGTTTAACTTGAGCCATATTTGTTGTCCTAGAAAATGATTTATTTATAGATAGCCTCTTACATTTGGATTCAATAAGTACGAATAACTTTTGAGATCCTGTTTAAATCATTTCTACTTCCCTGGTGGCTCAGTGGTAAAGAATCTGCCTGCAATGCAGGAGACCTGGGTTCAATCACTTGGTTGGGAAGATCTCCTGGAGAAGGGAATGGCTGCCTATTCGAGTGTTCTTGCCTGGAGAATCCCACAGACAGAGAAGCCTGGTGGACTACAGTCCATGGGGTCCCAAAGAGTCAGACACAACTGAGTGACTTTCACTGACACTATTAGCAGTCAACACTTAAGTGCATTTTCCATGCTTACAGATTTTGATGTTTCAGAAAAGCAAGTTTAGCGATCACAAAACTGATTTTACTTTTTAAAAGTTTTCTTTTATTGAAGGGTAATTGCTTTACAAAATTTTGCTGTTTTCTGTCAAACCTCAACATGAATCAGCCTATAGCTAATTTTACTTTTTACAATGAATTATACGGTTTCGACTTTAGAGTTAGTACTTAACATAGAAAAACTCTTCTAAATCTGAAAAGCTTTGAAGTCAGAAAACTTTTAAGACACCAAAGATGACTCAATAAGCTCTCAGCATAAGAAACTGGAGGGCAAACGTGTTCAACACCAAGTTGATTATCTGCAATTGTTATTGGCAAGTCAAAGATGTTTAAATAAACATGAAAAAATACAGACAATGCTTCTACACAACATAGAAGCATTTTGTTCATATTCAATCAATATTCATGATCAAAGCTGAGCCTGGCATGTGACAGAAGATAAACGGTGAGTCCCATTATTATTTTTGGGCATCTGTCCAAAGATTTATAATTGTTGCCATTGATAGAAAAAAATGGTGACAAAAGTGTTCTAACAATATTTGAATACCTCAATACTTCTCTGCTGCATGAAAATACTATCTGCAACTTCTTTGTGTCGAATACTTTCTGTTGAAATCAGACTAATATATGATACTAAGTACCAGTGAGGTAAACCGATGTGACTTGAGCAGTATGCCATCAAATGAACAGTGCCAGGAATAGCCTCCAAATATCTAGGTTGTCATCAAATTGATGAAAGCATTTTTTCCCCTGTCACCATGAGCCCGCATTCTGGAAGTTGATAGGCTTATTTCCACCTCAGTTCAGTTTAGTCATTCAGTTGTGTCCGACTCTTTGCGACTCCATGGACTGCAGCATGTCAGGCTTCCCTATCACTAACTCTTGGAGCTTTCTCAAACTCATGACTATTGAGTCAGTGATGCCATCCAACCATCTCATCCTGTTGTCCCCTTCTCCTCCTGCCTTCAATCTTTCCCAGCACCAGGGACTTTTCTAATGGGTCAGTTCTTCGCATCAGGTGGCCAAAGTATTGCAGCTTCAGCTTTAGCATCAGTCCTTCCAATGAATATTCAGGACTGATTTCCTTTAGGATGGACTGGTTTGATCTCCTTGCTGTCCAGCGGATTCTAAAGAGACTTCTCCAACACCACAGCATCAAAAGCATCAATTCTTCGGCACTCAGCTTTCTTTATGGTCCAACTCTCACATCCATATATGACTATTGGAAAAACCACCTAGGGGTTTGTATTCATGAGCCAGGCTGAGCTTACTGGAAATGTGTGAGATACAGCTAGTTGTGTTGTGTTGAGAATATTTTGTTTGATTTGTTCCCTATCTCCAGTGGCCTGTGGAGAGATTATGTTTCCAGCCTTCTAGCATACATAAGATGACACAAAATATATTGATGACTCTATTGCACTCTCAGCACAGGCCTACAGACTCACTCTGACTTCTGAAGGTGGAGGTTATGCACCAGCTTGCTCTAGAGAAACCCTATACATTCCTAAAGATCTCTAAAGGTGATATAGAGCTTAAAGCTCCCAGAGAATGTTTCTATGTTGCAATGTGATCTATAACGATATATGTGCCAGACTAAAACCTAGCAAATAATATCTAGGTGGTAATCTAAACTTTACAAAAAGTGGAGACAGAGTAACAACTAATGGTCACACTTATGAATTTGAAATGCAAGCTGTATCCCCCACATCAGTTGACATTTCTGCTTCTAATTGAGAGAAATATGATATAAAATTTGATTTGCTGTTTAGTCACTCAGTCATGTCCAACTTTTGTGACCCCATGGACTGCAGCCCTCAAGGTTTCTCTAACGATGGGATTTCCCAGGCACGGATACTAGAGTGGGTTGCCAGTGCCTTCTCCAGGGGATTTTCCCAACCCAGTGATCGAACCTGTATCTCTATGTCTCCTGCATTGCAAGCGGATTCTTTAGCATTGAGCCACCCAGGAAGCCCATAATAGACAAAGAGACCAATGAAGAAACAGAATAGAAAGCATATAAATAGATTCAAATATGCATGGGAATACAGGTTATACTAAAGATGGTAATGCAGATTAGTGGAGTAAAATTGGACAATTTTAATAAATACTTTTGGGGCAAATAAATAACTGTGAAAAAGACAAAGTTGGGTCATTTGTATTATGCATCAAGATAAATAAGGATTTAAATGCGAAAAGGGAAAGCATAGAAGTCCTAGAAGAAAGCATGGGTTCATTTTTTTATAATGAACTTGAAATGGACTAGAAAAAAGTCTGTCTAATTACCATCCAAAATTCAGAAGCCATGAAAGAAAGTATTGAAAACTTTTGATACATAAAAATGAAAGAAAATATCTTGTCAAGACAAAACCAAGACAAAATAAATTCTCCATAAACAGTCAAAAGAAAAATGTTAATTTAGAGAAAAGTATTACAAATCATAATCAGATAAAAAGGCTAAACTTCATAATATATAAAGAGCACAATATATATGAGATGAAATTGTCCAATAACCCTATAGAAAAAAAGAGCAAGCCTCATACAGACAGTTCATAGAAAAAATAAACACACTGGTATTAAAAATGTGAAAAGATGATAAACCTTATTCATAATGAGGTATATGTAAAATGAAAGTAGATATCCTTTCTCACTTTTTAGATTGGCAAAAAAATCCCAAAAAGTTGATAAGATGCTCTGTTGACAAGGACAGTGGAGAAGTAGGCACTGTTCCGCATTTCTGGAAAAATGACAAGTGGTACAACATTTATAGGACTGATGTTGAAGCTGAAACTCCAATACTTTGGCCACCTGATGCAAAGAGCTGACTCATTTGAAAACACCCTGATGCTAGGAAAGATTGAGGGCAGGAGGAGAAGGGGACGACAGAGGATGAGCTGGTTGGATGGCATCACCGACTCAGTGGGCATGGGTTTGGGTGGACTCCGGGAGTTGGTGATGGACAGATGGACAGGGAGGCCTGGCATGCTGCGGTTCATGGGGTCTCAAAGAGTTGGACATGACTGAGTGACTGAACTGAACTGAACTGAAAAACATTTATGGAGGTAAGTTTGGCAGAGGCTGACAAATTTATAGATGCATTTACTCTTGAGACCAGAAATCCTGCTTCTGGGAATCTAGCCTGGAGGCATACTGCCAATTCAAATAGCATAATTATATTACACTCTAATGTCACTTATAATAATAAAATATTAGAAACAAACCAGTATCTGCTATGATATAGTCACAAATTGGAATATTATGCAGCTGAAAGAAGAGATATGGATATCTCTGTATATAGAATGGCAGAGACAGAGAATACATTGACCACAATGCTAGATATCAGTTACAAGAAAAAAAAAACTGTAAGAAACACAAACACGTGGAGATTAAACAACACATTTCTAAATGACCAAGTTACTGAAGAAATCAAAAAGGAAATAAAAACATTTCTAGAAGCAAATGACAATGAAAACACAACTCAAAACCTACGGGATGCAGAAAAAGCAGTTCTAAGAGGGGAGTTTACAGCAATACAATGCTATCTCAAGAAACAAGAAAAACATTGAATAGACAACCTAACATTACACCTAAAACAACTGGAAAAATAACAACAACAAAAATCCCAAATTAGTAGGAGGAAAGAAATCATAAAGGTTCAAGCAGAAATAAATGAAAAAGAAATGAAAAAAACAATAGCAAAGATTAATAAAACTAAATGCTGGTTCTTTGAGAAGATAAACAAAATTGACAAACCTTTAGCCAGACTCATCAAGAAAAAAAGAGAGAAGAATAAAAGCAATAAAATTAGGAACAAAAAAGGAGATATTACAACAGACAATGCAGAAATACAAAGGATTATAAAAGACTATTATGAACAACTATATGGTGATAAAATAGATAATCTGGAAGAAATAGACAGATTCTTAGAAATGTTTAATCTTCCAAAATTGAACCAGGAAGAAATAGAAATTTCTTCTGAAATTGAAGCTGTGATCAAAAATCTCCCAAGAAACAAAAGCCCAGGACCAGATGGCTTCACAGAATTCTATCAAACATTTAGAGAGGAGCTAATGCCTATCCTTCTAAAGCTCTTTCAAAAAATTGTAGAGGAAGGAACACTTCCAAACTCATTCTACAAGGCCACTATCACCCTGATACCAAAACCAAAGACAACATAAAAAAAGAAAACTACTGGCCAATATCACTGATGAACATAGATGCAAAAATCCTCAACAAAATTTTAGCAAACAGAATTCAGCAACACATCAAAAAGTTCATACACCGTGATCAAGTTGGGTTTATTCCAGGGATGCAAGGATTCTTCAATATATGAATATCTATCAATGTGATATACCATATTAACAAATTGAAAGATAAAAACCATATGATAATCTCAACAGATACAGAAAAAGCCTTTGACAAAATTCAGCACCCATTTATGATGAAAACTCTTCAAAAAATGGGCATAAAAGGAATCTACCTCAACATAGTAAAGGCCATATGTGATAAGCCTACAGCAAACATTATTCTCTATGGTGAAAAACTGAAAGCATTCCCCCTAAGATCAGAAACAGGACAAGGGTGTCCACTTTCACCACTATTATTTAACATAGTTCTGGAAGTCCTAGCTACAGCAATCAGAGAAGAAAAAGAAATAAAAAGAATCCAGATCAGAAAAGAAGAAGTAAAGCTCTCACTGTTTGCAGATGACATGACACTATACACAGAAAACCCTAAACATAGTATGAGAAAATTACTAGAGCTAATCACTGAATTTAGCAAGGTTGCAGGATACAAAATCAATACACAGAAATCACTTGCATCTCTATATACTAACAATGAAAAATCAGGAAGAGAAATTAAGGAATCAATCCCATTCACTATTGCAACAAAAAGAATTAACTGTCTAGGAATAAACCTACCGAAGGAGACAAAAGAACTGTACACAGAAAATTATGACACTAATATAAGAAATTAAAGGTGACATAAACAGATGGAGAGATATTCCATGTTCCTGGGTAGGAAGAAACAATATTGTAAAAATGACTATACTACCAGACACAATCGACAGATTCAATGCGATCCCTATTAAATCGCCAATGACATTTTTCACAGAACAAGAACAAAAAGTTTCACAATTCATATGGAAACACAAAAGACCCTGAATAGCCAAGGCAGTCTTGAGAAAGAAGAATGGAGCTGAAAGAATCAACCTACCTGACTTCAGATTCTACTACAAAGCTACAGTCATCAAGACAGTACACTACTGCACAAAAACAGAAAAACAGATCAATGGAACAAGATAGAAAGCCCAAAATAAACCCATGCACCTATGGGTACCTTATTTTTGACAGAGGAGGCAATAATATACAATGGGACAAGACAGTCTTTTCAAAAAATGGTACTGGGAAAACTGGACAGCTACATGTGAAAGAATGAAATTAGAACACTTCTTAATGACATACACAAAGATAAACTAAAAATGGATTAAAGACCAGAAACTATAAAACTCTTAGAGGAAAGCATAGGCAGAACACTCAATGACATAAATCAAAGCAATATCCTCTATGACTCATCTCCTAAAGTAATGGAAATAAAAACAAAAGTAGACAAGTGGGACCTGATTAAACATAAAACTTTTGCACAGCAAAGGAAACTATAAGCAAGGTGAAAAGACAACCCTCAGAATGGGAGAAATAATAGCAAATGAAACAAGTGACAAAGGATTAATTTCCAAAATATACAAGCAACTCATACAACTCAATGACATAAAAGCAAACAACCAATCAAAAGTCGGGAAAAAGACCTAGACAAACATTTCTCCAAAGAAGACATATAGATGGGTAACAAACACATGAAAAGATGCTCAACATGGCTCATTAGTAGAGAAATGCAAATCAAAACTACAAGGTTTTGAGATACCACCTCACGCCGGTCTGAATGGCCATCATCAAAAAGTCTACAAGCAACAAATGCTTTAGTGGGTGTGGAGAAAAGGGAACGCTCTTGCACTGTTGGTGGGAATGTAAACTGATACAGCCACTATGGAAGGCGGTATGGAGATTCCTTAAAAAACTAGGAATAAAACCACCATATGACCCAGCAATCTCCCTCCTAGGCATATACCCTGAGGAAACCAAAATTGAAAAAGACACATACATGTCATTTTCACTGAAGCACTTTTACAATAGCTAGAACATGGAAGCAACCTAGAAGTCCATCGACAGATGAATGGATATAGAAATTGTGGTACATATACGGAATGGAATATTCAGTTCAGTTCAGTTGCTAAGTCGTGTCCGACTCTTTGTGACCCCATGAATCACAGGACTCCAGGCCTCCCTGTCCATCACCAACTCCTGGAGTTTACTCAAACTCAGGTCCATCGAGTCAGTGATGCCATCCAGCCATCTCATCCTCTGTCATTCCCTTCTCCTCCTGCCCCCAATCCCTCCCAGCATCAGGGTCTTTTCCAATGAGTCAACTCTGCACACGAGGTAGGTGGCCAAAGTATTGGAGTTTCAGCTTCAGCATTAGTCCTTCCAATGAACACCCAGGACTGATCTCCTTTAGGATGGACTGGTTGGATCTCCTTGCAGTCCAAGGGACTCTGAAGAGTCTTCTCCAACACCACAGTTCAAAAGCATCAATTTTTCGGTGCTCAGCTTTCTTCACAGTACAACTCTCATATCCATACATGACCACTGGAAAAACCATAGCCTTGACTAGACGGACCTTTGTTGGCAAAGTAATGTCTCTGCTTTTTAATATGCTATCTAGGTTGGTCCTAACTTTCCTTCCAAGGAGTAAGCATCTTTTAATTCAGATGGAATATTACTCAACCATAAAAAGGAATGTATTTCAGTCAGTTCTAATGAGGTGGATGAACTTAGAACCTATTACACAGAGTGAAGTAAGTCAGAAAGAGAAAGATAAATATCATATTCTAATGCATATATATGGAACCTAGAAAAATGTTACTGAAGAATTTATTTACAGGGCAACAATGGAGAAACATACAGAGAGAATAGACTTATGGACATGGGGAGAGGGGAGGAGGGGGTGAGATGTATGGAAAGAGTAACCTGGAAACTTACATTACCACATGTAAAATATGTACACAATGGGAATTTGCTGTATGTCTCAGGGAACTTAAACAGGGGCTATGTATCAACCCAGGGGTGTGAGATGGGGATGGAGAGGGGAGCGAGTTTCAAAAGGGAGTGTATATATGTATACCTATGGCTGATTCATGTTGAGGTTTGACAGAAAACAAAATTCTGTAAAGCAATTATCATTCAATAAAAAATAATTGAAAAATCATTGTACCTTGCTAAATTAGAATTGAGTATTTTACACAACTTCATAGTGGTCTTATTTCCTATGATTCTATCTTAGGTGAAAGTTTCAAATATATTCCATAGGGAATACTTAACTACCAATTCTTTACTTTTAACCATCAGAAGATGAAGATTTGGTCTTCTGAAGCTCAAGAAGAGTGTGAGAACCTCTGATGATCAAGTCATCCTTAGGCTTAAAGATATGCTTTAAGGTACTTATTTACCAAGACATATTGAAAACTTGTTATAATAAAAGACAGTCAATGCTAGAAGTGCCAAGAAAATATGAATAAAACCTAAATGTTAAAGGATTCCATAATATATTTGTTATCCAGATATATTAATGTCTAACTAACTCTAATGGGACACATACCTGGAGCACATAAATGACAGGTGACAAGGTAACATATCCAGAAAAAAATGTTTGTTTTTATTTTATTTTATTTTTCCATATATTTTTATTAGTTGGAGGCTAATTACTTTACAATATTGTAGTTGTTTTTGCCATACATTGACATGAATCAGCCATGGATTTACATGTGTTCCCCATCCCGATCCCCCCTCCCACCTCCCTCCCCACCCAATCCCTCTGGGTCTTCCCAGTGCACCAGCCCTGAGCACTTGACTCATGCATCCAACCTGGGCTGGTGATCTGTTTCACCCTTGATAATATACATGTTTCGATGCTGTTCTCTCAAAACATCCCACCCTTGCCTTCTCCCACAGGAGTCCCAAAGTCTATTCTGTACATCTGTGTCTCTTTTTCTGTTTTGCATATAGGGTTATCGTTATCATCTTTTTAAATTCCATATATATGCATCAGTTACTGTATTGGTCTTTATTTTTCTGGCTTACTTCACTCTGTATAATGGGCTCCAGTTTCATCCATCTCATTAGAACTGATTCAAATGAATTCTTTTTAATGGCTGAGTAATATTCCATGGTGTATATGTACCACAGCTTCCTTATCCATTCGTCTGCTGATGGACATCTAGGTTGCTTCCATGTCCTGGCTATTATAAACAGTGCTGCGATGAACATTGGGGTGCACGTGTCTCTTTCAGATCTGGTTTCCTCGGTGTGTATGCCCAGAAGTAGGATCGCTGAGTCATATGGCAGTTCCATTTCCAGTTTTTTAGGAAATCTCCACACTGTTCTCCATAGTGGCTGTACTGGTTTGCATTCCCACCAACAGTGTAAGAGGGTTCCCTTTTCTCCACACCCTCTCTAGCATTTACTGCTTGTAGACTTTTGGATAGCAGCCATCCTGACTGACATATAATGGTACCTCATTGTGGTTTTGATTTGCATTTCTCTGATAATGAGTGATGTTGAGCATCTTTTCATGTGTTTGTTAGCCATCTGTATGTCTTCGTTGGAGAAATGTCTGTTTAGTTCTTAGAAGCATATTAAAGAGGTCCTTCATACTTTATTTTGTCTACGCTGGTCCTCCTAGGTGACACTAGTTGTAAAGAACCCACCTGCCAATGAGGAGACATAAGAGACGTGGGTTTGATCCCTGGGTCAGGAAGAGCCCCTGGAGGAGGGCAAGGCAATCTACTTCAGTATTCTTGCCTGGAGAATCCCACGGACATAGGAGCCTGACGGGCTATGGTCCATGGGGTCACAAAGAGTTGGAGATGACGGAAGTGACTGCACAGGACACTCTGGTCTTTAGAAGTCTTGATGCTAAGAATGAGAGAGGAGACATTAAAAATATGGTGGCCAGGACTTCCCCGGTAGTCCAGTGGTTAAGAATCTGCCTGCCAATGCAGGGGACACAGGTTTGATCCTTGGTCCAGGCAGATTCCACGTACTGCAGGGTAACTAAGTCTTTGAGCCACAACTACCGAGCCCTCACATTCTAGAGCCCATGCTACACAGCAATAGAAGCCACTGAAATGAGAAACCTGTGCAGAGAAACTAGAGAATAGCTCCCACTGGCTGCAGCTAGAGAAAGCCCATGCTGAGCAATGAAGACCCAGCACAGCCAAAAATAACTAAGCAAATAAATAACCATTGAAAAAAGTCTGGAGACCACATGCATGGTAATTCCTGGTGGCTGCTGGCTGCACAAGTTTACATTTGGGCTCCACCATTTAACCACTGGGTGAGGCGGACCATTGAAGCCTCATTGGAATGATCAAGAGCAGTGCGATGAATCAATATTGAAAGAATAGTGAAAGAATATTTTACTTTAATGAAAAAAAACTTGCTCCATGTTGACAGCAAACGAGAACAACTTGAACGCAATGACACTTTTATTCTAGCTGTCGCTGCTGCTGCTGAGTCGCTTCAGTCGTGTCCGATTCTGTGCGACCCCATAGATGGCAGCCCACCAGGCTCCCCGTCCCTGGGGATTCTCCAGACAGGAACGCTGGAGTGGGTTGCCGTTTCCTTCTCCAGTGCATGAAAGTGAAAAGTGAAAGTGAAGTCGCTCAGTTGTGTCCGACTCTTCGCGACCCCATCGACTGCAGCCTACCAGGCCCCTCTGTTCATGGGATTTTCCAGGCAAAAGTACTGGAGTGGGTTGCCATTGCCTTCTCCATTTATTCTAGCAGCTGTAACTAAAGGTAAAGGACACAGAATAGTGGCTCTTGACATAAACCATGTGCATAAGCAGATTTGTACACATGGAAACAATCCTGTTGGCCCAGGCATATTTGGCTGAAAAAGACATCCCATTAGAGAAGTAGGAAAAAGACTTTATCTACCTAGATTCTAAAAGCATTGGCTCTTTTTCTCTCTGCCACTAGTAAAATCAGGCTTCCCTGGTGGCTCAGATGGTAAAGAATCTACCAGCTATGCAGGAGACCTGGGTTTGATCCCTGGGTCGGGAAGATCTTCTGGAGAAGGGAATGTATATTGAATACTCCAGTATTCTTGCTTGGAGAATCCTATGGGCAGAGGAGCCTGGCAGGCTATGGTCCATGGGATCACAAAGTCAGACACGACTGAGTGACAAACACTTTCTAGTAAAGTCATACCTGAACAACTGTCCCATAAATCCATGTGAACTTATAAACATGGAGAGAATTAGAGAGAGAGTAGAACATCAAAATGATTAGGAAAATTAAAGGGACTAGAGGAGTTTTGACTAGTAATTCTAAAAATACACAGTAAACTCCATGAACTGGACTGCTATGAATGTTGAGGGTATAAAAATAGGTATATGATATAGCTGAAGGTGCAGGCACTATAAAATAATATTGGGAATGGATTTTGAATTTGACATCACTATTACAAGATTTTACAAAAGCATAGCTTGTCTAAAATTTGATTTAATTAAATTAAAATAAAAGAGTAATTATCAAATGCCTACCATGTGCAACATATAATCTTAGGTGATGTGGAGGAAGGGAACCAAATGACAGGATGTGGTCCCTCCTGTCAGTGCATGTGAGCAAGATAGGGGGACAAATATGGGACCATTAATAAGGCAACACGACAGGAGTGTTAGAATTAGAAGCATAAGCAAAACGCTGCGGAAACAGGAAAAAGCAATTACATCAGTCCATATAGCTAAAGCTATAATTTTTCCAGTGGTCATGTACAGATGTGAAAGTTGGGCCATAAAGAAGGCTGAGTGCCAAAGAATTGATGCTTTCGAACTGTGGTGTTGGAGAAGACTCTTGAGAGTCCCTTGGATGATCAAATCAGTCCATCCTAAAGGAAATCAACCTAAGTATTCACTGGATGGACTGATGCTGAAACTGAAGCTCCCATACTTAGGCCACATAATTCGAAGAGCTAACTCATTGGAAAAACCCTGATGCTGGGAAAGACTGAGGGCAGAAGGAGAACCAGGCAACAGAGGATGAGATGGTTGGATGATATCACTGACTCAACGGACATGAGTTTGAGCAAACTTTGGGAGGTAGTGAAGGATAGTGAAGTATGGCATGCTGCAGTTCATGGGGTCACAAAGAGTTGGACGTGACTTAGTGACTGAACAGCAACCACAAAACCAAGCAAGGCTTCACAGAGAATTGAACTTGGCCTTGAGGAGTAATTGGAATTCTAGAGCAAAAATGCAAGAAAGTGACCTTCTAGGGTAAAGAAGGAAATAAATAAATAGAGAAAAATATTGTAAGTTTAAGGGCTGGGAATACTCTAGAGCGGCAGAAACCTGGAATGTAAGGAATAAAGTAGGAAATTAGTAAAGGGTCATATGTACATGCTAAGTGATTTGGAAATAACTGGAAGAACAGCACAGAACTGTTGAACTGTCTTGAGAGGGAGCATGATATTTCTGGCATTAGTGTAAAGGTCAACTAATTGATGAGCATGGAGACCAGGCCAGAAGTCCATTAAAAACTCAAAGTCTGAATAACAACAGTGGAAATGGAAATCGAAAGGAAGAATCAAATATTCAATGAAATAACAACTCTTCCTCCAAATTTAATCTCTGCTTATTAATATAGCTTTCATATTTTAAGAAAAAATTCCATCAACTGAATTTTAACTTTTGCAATTCAGGCAAAAATAGTTATCTCACTTTTATTTACTTGGCACATAGTAGATGCTTAATAAATGTTTATTATAAAGTGAGATTGGTTGTATTACTGATGGCATTTCCTTTATTTGCATTTGTTTAAATCGTGGGTATCTTTGTTGTTGTTGTTCAGTTGCTTAGTCGTGTTTGACTCTTTCACGAACCTGTGGACTGAAGCCCGCCAGGCTCCTCTGTCCATGGGATTTCCCAGGCCAGAATACTGGAGTGGGTAGCCTATCCCTTCTCCAGGAGATCTTCCTAACCCAGGGATCATCTCTTGCATCTCCTGCATTGCAGGCCGATTCTTGCATCTCCTGCAATACAGGAGACCCCGGTTTGATTCCTGGGACGGGAAGATACCCTGGAGAAAGGATAGGCTACCCACTCCAGTATTCTGGCCTGGGAAATCCCATGGACAGAGGAGCCTGGCAGGTCGCAGAGTCGGACACGACTGAGTGACTTTCACTTTCACTTTCTTTATCACTGAGTCATGAGCAAAGCCCCATGGGTATCTTTAAGAACATACTAAATTTTATAGGATGATCAAGTTTTAAGGAATGTGATATTCAGCCAGAAGTCAACTACCTTCTGGAAAGGGCCAGATAATCACCATCTGAGGATTACCAGGCCATATGATCTCTGTAACAAATACTCACCTTTCCCATTGGAATGTGAAAGCATCCATAAACAAAGTTTGACTATTCCAATTAAATTTTATTTATAAAAATAAGTGGGGAACACCCTGGCGGTTCAGCAGTTATGATTCTGAGGCTCTCACTGCTAAGGATGCAGATTCAATAACTGGTTGGGAAACTAAGATCCCACAAATAATGGAGTGAGGCCAGAAAATAAAAGTGGTGAGCTACATTTGACTTATGGGTTGAAGTTTGCTAATCCCTACCCTAGACCAGTCACAGGTTAACCATCTCCTATACAGTTAAAGGATTAAAACATTTATATATTTAATTTTGAAAGATCATAACTCTTGATAGCATGCTAATTCTTTGTTATTGCAATTTTAAGCTTAAGGAAATATAATTACATATAATAAAATTTACTCTTTTTAGTGTAAAATTCCATGAGTTTTGACAAATATGTACATTTATGAAATACTATTACAATTAAGATATAGAAAAGTTCTTCCTTCATGCTCTTTAGTAGTTAACCTCTCCCCCAACTCCTAGCTCTTGCCAAGCACTGACCTGTTTTCTGCCCCCCTTTCTTCCCCTTTTCAAGAATGTCATAGAAATGAAATCATCCACTATGAAGTCTTTTGGGTCTGACTCCTTTCATTTAGCATAACACATTTGAGATTTATTCAAAATAGTGTATATATCAGTAGTTTATACCTTTTTTTACATTTTTCCATTGTGTGAATATTTCTAAGTGGCTATTTAGGTTGTCTATATTTTTTGTCATTGTGAATAAAGTCATTATAAACATTTGTGAATAGGCTTTTGTTTAAATACATATTGTGTTTCTCCTGATTAAATTCTTAGGAGTCAGATTGCTGGTTGTATGGTGTTTGTTTAATGTTACAAGGAACTACCAAACCGCTTATCAAAAAACTGTACCACTGAAATTCTACTAACCATGTGTGAGAGTTCCAATTATTCCACATCCTCTCCACTGCTTGGTACTGTCAGCTCTTTTTAGTCTTTCATTCCAGTAGGTGGGTAACAGTATCTCATGGAAGTTTTCATTTTCTTTCCCTAATGACTAATGGTATTGAATGTATTTTCATGTATTTATTTGATATTTATATATCTTTTTAGGTCAAGTATTTGTTCAGATCTTTTGCTTACTTTTATATTGAATTTTATTTTTTTATTGTGAAAATTTCAGATTCTTTGTGTATTTTGGATGTAAGTTCCATATCAAATACGTGTTTTGCAAGTCTTTCCTCCCAGTCTGTGGCTTGTCTTTTCATGTTCTTAATAATATCTCAAATTATTACATTTTGAAATGTTAATACCACTAGTTATATGATAAGTTTTATATGTTCTATATTTTTCTGAAAGAAAAATCAACCAATGAGAATAATAGAATCTTTTCTATGATGGACAATTTAAAAATGATATCCATGAATATTATAAAGCCAAATGGCAAATTTTTATCATGCCACAGCTTTATCTTCAATCTGAACCTTGGTCATGACAATAAAGTCTAGATTCACAGATACTCTCTATCATATATTTAATTTTGAAGAACTTTAAATCTTTGAGAAGTGACAAAGGAAACCGACACATCTATGAAATAAGACATCAATCTGCCTGCCTTGGCTTTCGAAGCAAGTAAAAGGGAACATTTTCAAATAGTGAGCTGTCTTTTTTATTTATTGATCTTCAGCTGGAAATAAAGCTATAGTAAAATGCTCTCTCCATATCTTTCTCATTGTATGAAAACAGGGTTACAGATCAATTGATTTACCATCACCATTGATTAGGTACCTTCCCTACTATCTCTATTGTGACACAAGACATGCAGTCATATAAGTCATTGAAAAGCTAAGGTTCACTGCATGCTTAAATGGTTTGCAGCCCACTCATTAAGCCATTAACCAACCATTAATATTGCTTAACCTCAAACCTTACAGATAAAATAAGTTATTGCCATTTTATCTTCCCAGCGCACCTTTGTAAAGTGAACAAGTATGTGATTTTGTTACAATCTGACTTAAATATTCAGAGACATGCCAAGGAATTCAGGTATCTAGACTATTAACACTAATAAGATTTATGTGTATATTCCTTTAGATACATACCCTGGAGCATAAAGAGTGGGAGATCAACACAGAGGCATTACTTAAAATTGCTTTTTTCCCACCAATTTAATCTGTTTTTAATATTTTCTACATGTTATTACTACTATCAATAACATTCATTTCAATGAGAAATCTCCTTTGTGATGTTCTTAACCATAGAGGAAAAATAAAGGAAAAAAAAATAACAAAGCTCTGGAAGGAGAAGTTAACCATTTTAAGACTGCTTAACATCCTTGTACTCAAGCTTTAAGTACAAGTGAGTAAATGATCATATAAAATATCTAACCACCCTCTACTGGCACACTTCCCTTGACATAAAGCTAGAGAAATTCAAGTAGGTCCTGTTTTTTTCTATAATATAGACAAAACATGTTGCATACCTTGTACAGAGTAAAACATTGAGAATATCCACTCTAATCTCTCCACTGGGTCAGCTACAACGAATATACAATTCCTTGCACATAATTTTTTAAAGATTTCTTTTACACCCAGAAGGGAAAATGTGAGTATTTGAACAAGAACCCCATAAATTTAAGCACATATGTGCAAGAAGGAATGTGGACAAGGTTGAATGTGCAATTAGGAAAAACAATAAACAGGGCTTCTGGTTCTTACAAAAGAGAATTACAAAACCATAAAGGATGCTATACAGTAAGTAAGTAAAAGTGAATGATCTTTACCAAAAAGAGGAGGAAATGGATTTACATCTAGCAACTGGACTGAAATATTGCCATTTAATGTCACTTTGGTCAAATCAGGGCCAAATTTTATTTTTCAGTTTCTAACTATTAAAACATTTAGCATTTCTTAGACCATAAACATTAAGTACCGGGTCATGTGACATCTCACTGATAAATGAGAGTTGGATCCAAGTAATATCACTACTTCTGTAAAATTCATGTATGCTGCTTACAAAATAACTTGTAAACTGATAATCAACTTAAAGGGCAAACCCTAGAAGACCAAAAATGTCTGATTGTAGTTTGCATTTATTAAAATCATTTATAACAGCTCAGCCTCCCACCACAGCTGGTCAGAGGAGCCTGAGCTGGTCTCTTATAGGCAGGTGAAAGAGAGAAGCAAAGAGCCAATGCCTTGGGCCATACCTTTTTGAGGCATTTTAATTATTTTCAATATGCAGAGAGGACAGTGACAAATGTCCAAAGAATCATGCAAATATCCCTTGCTGAAAGTATGTCCCATATGCTGAGACATTGGGGAGGGTGGAAATGGACTTTGGAAGACTTAGGAGTCAGTGTGCCGTAGTGTTGAAAGAAGAGTGATGCAAGGACAGACAACTGATTAATTGTGGCTAGCCTGCCTGTTCTTTCTCCTTGTGTCTATTAAATCTTCTCTTGCTTATCCAGAAGTATGTGTGCCTGGGATTCTGTTTTTGAGAAGAAGAGTCGAAACGAGGAAAGGTAAAATGATCATCTAATTTCTTGGTTAAATAAAGCCAATATGTAGGCTAGAATTCCAAGGAAGCAAAAAGATGCTTGTCTCCAGGCAAGTCCACCTTTGTGTTTTCTCAAGATTGATCCAAAAGAACAATGATTCACAGTCAATATAGGGATTTATTTTCTAGACTAGTGCTAAAGAAAAGACAACCCATAGGAGGAGCAGTAGTCATGGGTTTGGTTCCTGGATTTCTCTGGAGCATTTACATTGCTCAGAAAATGTCACAGGCTGTTAAGTTCTGCTCCAAGGTTGTCTAGAGTCATCCTGCCTAGTAACACAGCCTGAGATAATGATACTCAAAGTAATCTGGGAGAGAAGAGACACTTGGGGTCTGGTGAGTGTTGGGTGCAGGAAATCTCAGAACATGGCAACACTGTCTTCACAGAAGCTTTCTCCTGGAATATGAGACAGTGAGTCAAAGCTTGGCTTAAGGACATGAGGTCCACAAGCAGTGAAGTGCCAGCCCTGACTTTCCCTCTTTGACATCAGTATGTGTGTGTGCTAAGTTGCTTCAGTCGAGTCTGCCTCTTTGTGGCCCTATAGACTGTAGCCCACCAGGCTCCTCTGTCCATGGGATTCTCCAGGCAAGAATACTGGAGTGGGTTGCCATGCCCTCCTCCAGGGGATCTTCCTGATCCAGGGATAGACCCCATGTCTCCTACATCTCCTGTATTGGCAGGTGGGTTCTTTACCACTAATGCCACCTGGGAAGCCCAGTATGGTTGCTTTCTATACCCAGGTGAGGAACTCTGGGCTTCCTGGGGTTTTCAGGGGTTAACCATGGTCATCTGGCAGTTCTAGAGTATGCACAGTTAAGGAATGCCTGTAGAAAACTGATTTGACTTGACAAGGAAGAGACACGAATAGGTATTTCCAGAATAGTCTGGTATGACCTTGCAGGGGAAGCTTGATCAAAGCAGCTTTATAGTTCCCCCAAGGCTGTCTCTGGCTGTTAATGGGATATTGACATAAAGCTAACTGGGTCTGTTTTGTTGCTTGCATTGGAATGTCTATTTCATCACCCAGCAGCTCAACATTATTGAGCACTGACTTAGAATTTGGGGGTGAGAAATCAGCACAAGGACTTTATCATGGATCATCCCCCCACCAAAATAAGTACTCTGGCCACTAGATTTTTCACATACAGGCAGTATGCTAAAATCAAAATAAGAAAGGTGAAAGAAAACCATCTATTTATCTATCCACCCATCCACTTTCACAACTATTCCTTTGCCATCCCTTCATAAATAACATAGTGTCCTCTTAGGGACCTACGGTGGCAATTTAAGTAGTTCTCATAGATACAAATAACCCAGAAAATACTAGCAGAACTCTGCCCCTTTCTGTTTATATAAGTGAAAAATTTTAAATGAAATACTCTTTTATTTGTTCTTTTAGATATCTAAACTAAGAGAAAGAGAAGTTAAATGAGGATTTTTGTCTATTTCAAAAGATTTTTGTAATTGAATTTGTAATTTTCCTTAGTATCATATTTTCTAAACAATATCTGACAATTAAGTAGATTGTATAATTTGCTACACACTAAAATATGTTCAGTTTTCTGAAAAGATTATTTTCTTGAGAATGCAGTTATTATAAAATCAAGTGATATAAAATGGGTTCTCTTCATGCTAAAATTGTATTAATAATTAATTGGAAGGAAAGTATTTCACCATGATAAATAAGATTCTGTATAGAAAGAAAGATGCCATTCTGTGGCAGAAATAATATAGTAACATGCCGTTAAATACAAGACATCATATTAGGTTTTACAAAGCCCAAAGACAGCAAAATATATTAAAATGTGAATTTATTATGTTCCCTAAAACTCTTGTACTTTAGATAGTAATTAGAGTTTTGCCAATATAATTATTAACATGAGGGGAAGCAGGAAAAATGTTTAGTGGAAACATAAAAATAATTTACTAGAGAGAAAACTGGTTGCCAGTAAAATAAAGCAAAATTAAATGAGAGGGAAATATCATGCTGCTGGCTTAATGTAATAAGATTATGATTTTAACCAAAATCAGGTCCATGGTCAACAAAGACACAGTTCTAATGGCAAGGTATCTCTGATACTAACTTGTATGAGTAATTATACTAAATTAACATATGATAACTGAATAGACAATAATAATTAGCCTTCAGAACCAGGATGTCTGTGAGAGTATGAAATATTCACTGAAGACTGTCAGAAAATACCCAATTCCACATATTTAAAAATGCAGGCACTTCATTTGTGTGTTCTCTGACTAAACACAGTCTTTAAAGAATTCATTTTCTTATTCAATACTAATTTTATAAATTGAATTTTGAGAAGTTGCAAAGGAACATGAAAAAATATGTGTATACTATAAAGATTAAAGAATAACTGTATGATATACACACATATCCCTGTCAGCATGTTTAAGGAAAATAACATGACTGCTTTGCTTTTTTCTTCATCCTCCTATCTCTGCATTCCATCCCTCCTCAGTATTAATCACTGTTCTAAACTTCATGTTTATCTTTATGGTTTTTCTCTACATATTTCTATTCTTGAGAAATATTTTGTTTTGAAAACTGATCACTTGTTCAAGTTGGATTTAGAAAAGGCAGAGGAACCAGAGATCAAATTGCCAACATCTGTTAGATCATCAAAAAAGCAAGAGAGTTCCAGAAAAACATCTACTTCTGCTTTATTGACTATGCCAAAGCCTTTGACTGAGTGGATCACAATAAACTGTGGAAAATTCTTCAAGAGATGGGAATACCAGACCACCTGACCTGCTTCCCGAGAAATCTGTATGCATGTCAGGAAGCGACAGTTAGAACTGGACATGGAACAACAGCCTGGTTCCAAATCGGGAAAGGAGTACGTCAAGGTTGTATATTGTCACCCTGCTTATTTAACTTACATGCACAGTAAATCATGAGAAAGGCCAAGCTGGATGAAGCACAGCTGGAATCAAGATTGCTGGAAGAAATATCAATAACCTCAGATATGCAGATGACACCACGCTGATAGCAGAAAGCAAAGAAGAACTAAAGAGCTTTTTGATGAAAGTGAAAGAGAGAGTGAAAAAGTTGGCTTAAAACTCAGCATTCAGAAATCTAAGATCATGGCATCTGGTCCTATCACTTCATGGCAAGTAGATGGGAAAACAATGGAAACAGTGACAGACTTTATTTTGGGGGGCTCCAAAATCACTGCCAATGGTGACTGCAGCCATGAAATTAAAAGACACTTGCTCCTTGGAAGAAAAGTTATGACCAACCTAGACAGCATATTAAAAAGCAGAGACATTACTTTATCAACAAAGGTCCATTTAGTCAAAGCCATGGTTCTTCCAGTAGTCATGTATGGATGTGAGAGTTGGACTATAAAGAAAGCTGAGCGCCAAAGAATTGATGCTTTTGAGCTGTGGTGTCAGAGAAGACTCTTGAGAGTCCCTTAGACTGCAAGGAGATCCAACCAGTCAATCCTAAAGGAAATTAGTCCTGAATATTCATTGGAAGGACTGATGCTGAAGCTGAAACTCCAATACTTTGGCCACCTGATACAAAGAACTGACTCATTGGAAAAGACCCTGATGCTGGGAAAGATTGAGGACAAAAGGAGAAGGGGATAACAGAGGATGAGATGGTTGGATGGCATCAGCAACTCAATGGACATGAGTTTGAGTAAACTCTGGGAGTTGGTGATGGACAGTGAGGCCTGGTGTGCTGTATGTAGTCCATGGGGTCACAAAGAGTCAGACATGACTGAGCGACTGAACTGAATTGAACTGAACACTTTATAAAGCAGATGCTTCTGTTTGGGTTTTAGGTGTAAATGTGTTTTCCTGAAATTCATCCATATTGTTGAAAACAGCTGGAATTTATTTTTATTTTTTTCAACTTTTTGTTCAGTTTAATTAGTAGGTGTATGCTCATTTACCATTATTGCACCTCTGGATGAATTGGTTCCTTTTATCTTATTTTTACTTTTCTTGCTTTTAACTTTGTTTGGAGTACTCCTCGTTTGGGAAGTTCCCCTGAAGAAGGGACAGGCCACCCACTCCAGTATTCTGGGGTTTCCCTTGTGGCTCAGATGGTAAAATGAGCTCCTCGTGGCTCCTGCAATGCAGGGGACCCAGGTTTGGTCCCTGGGTCAGGAAGATCCCCTGGAGGAGGAGAACATGGCAACCCACTTCAGTATTCTTGCCTGGAGAATTCCCATAGACAGAGGAGCCTGGCAGGCTACAGTCCATGGGGTCGCAAAGAGCCAGACATGACCAAGTGACTAAGCAGAGCATGCAGCCAATTAACAATGTTGTGACACTTTCAGGTGGGCAGCAGAGGGACTCAGCCAGACATATACATGCATTCATTCTCTCCTAAACTCCCCTCTTGTCCAGGCTGCCACATAACACTGAGCAGAGTTCCCTCTACTATACAGTAGGTCCTTGTTGGTTATCCATTTTAAATATAGCAGTGTGTGCATAATGATCCAAAACTCCCTAACTATCCCTTCCTCCAGTCCTCTGCCTCTGGCAACCATAAGTTTGTTCTCAAAGTCTGTGAGTCTATTTCTGTTTTGTGGATAAGTTCCTTTGTATCATTTCTTTTTAGATTCCACATAAGGGAATATCATATGATATTTCTCTTTCTCTGTCTGACTCTATGATAATCAGTATGATAATCACTCAGTATGACAAGTCCATCCACGTTGAAAAAGAGCTAGATTTTTTATTAATTTTCAGTGAGGGATAATAGTCAGTTGTAAGACTATACTATAATTTATCTTTTTAAAGTTGATAGATTAGTTTGGCAATTTTATAGATATTTGTCCATTTCTCTTGAAATTTAATTACATTGTTTCTACAATACTCAAGCATTCCAGAACTGGGACGATGCTTATACTGTACGGACCGACCAAACGAAACCTAATAGGCATTGAAAGTCAAGGGATACATGCTTCTCCCTTTTCTTCCTTAGGTAGCTGTCTCCTGTATCACAAAACGGTGCCTATAGGAACACCTTATTCAGTGTTTCTTTGTATTAGCTTTTCCAAATTATTTGTTTATACTCCTTTTGTTTAGTACTGGAAATGTGCTTTTAGATAGGAATAAAGGAAATGAACAAACGGTAAAACTAATATTTTTAGCAAACTGTAATTTAAAATATTAAAAACACTAAAAATTAAAGCATTTTATTTCTTTATGTAAACTTAAAAATAATGTGACATCTCATATAAATTGTGATTTCTTCAAGAGATAGAACTGTTAGACTTGGCAATAAGTAAACATCTTAATCCTAAACTCCCAATCCTTCCCTCTCCCCGCCCCCCGCCCCTCCACCCATTAGCAACCACAAGTCTGCTCTCTATATATGTAAGTCTGTTTTTGTTTCATAGATATGTTTATTTGTGTCATATTTTAGACACCAGTAGTTTGGGATTAACAAATGTGAACTGTTATATATAAGATGGATAAACAACAATATCCTATTGTATAGCACAGGGAATTATATTCAATATCCTGTGATAAACCATAATGGAAAAGAACATGAAAAGGAATATATATATATATATATATATATATATATATATATGTATATTTATATAGAACTGAGTCAGTTCACTGTGCAGCAGAAATTAAATACAATATTGTAAATCAACTATGCATCAATTAAAAATCATGTGTTGGGGAGAGGAAAGTATGAATAAGAGAATAGGAGCAGTATGATGTCAAGAGTCATTTAGTGTATGATAATGTGATTCACTGAACTGTCGTGTAAGGAGAATGGTTCTTGGGGCCAAGGTAGGGGTGAGAGATGGAAGATGATAAAATCAACTTTGAAACAACTGCATTTGAATCAGGATGGGATGGCTCCCCCAATGGCTCAGTGGGTAAAGAATATGCCTGAAGTGCAGGAGACACAGAAGACTCCAGTTTGATCCCTGGGTCAGGCAGCTCCTTTGGAAGAGGGCATGGCAACCTTCTCCAGTATTCTTGCCTGGAGAATCCCGTTGACAGAGGAGCCTGGTGAGCTACAGTCCAAAGTAATGCAAAGAGGTGGACATAACTGAGTGACTAAGCACCCATTATGTGACAGTAACATAGAGACTTCCTGAAGGCTTGAAATTCAGGATCAAGAGCTGTAAGGTTTGAAAGTCATCAGCACGCAGATATTAATTAAAAGTGGGGAAGTGCACTAGATCTCCTCAGAAATGTGAGGAGAGCTATGGTGGAATAGGATCAGGGGAAAATGCTGTGGAACTGAGGTTTCAAGGTATTGGGTGGAGAGAGAAAAAAACAAGCACACACACAAAGAGAAAGAAGAATCTACATAGAGGATATTTTATGTCTTCCCAAATATTGTGGCCAAATGCCAAATTTTCGAACAAATAATAGTATAAATGATTATACCTTAGGAGCCATATTCCCATTTATATTCCTCTTATATTTTAAACAGAAAATTTTTAAAAATCAAATTTTTAATTTTGCTTCAATTCTTCCATCACTTTAAATTTCTCACCATGCGGATAATGTGCTAGAAACAGTATGCCTCCATCCCTCCATTCTTACACTTAAAGCTCTGCTTTATTGATAAAACATATGTAAGCTAATTTTAGTTGTCAGCAAAAATATATGATAAAAATTGTGTATTTTTCAAGGCAAAAAATTAGTGGGACAATTAGTGACTCAAATTGTTCTCATTTTAAAGATTTTCTTTTTTCAAAATCCCTAACCATCTTTTTGTTAGGGGAACATATAATGGTCCCAGTTCAATAGTCAGGAGCCACAAAGGAAGATATTGATTTCAGTGACTAAAATTGGCTTTAGCCCTTTAGCTAACCTTTTACTTTTCAAAAAATGTGCTTTTGTAAAGATTTATCAATTTTTAAAAGTGTGTTTGTTCAAACTTGTGTATTAAAATGTTCCCATTTATTTGTCCATGGTCACTGCAGATGGTGACCATGGTCATGAAATTAAAAGATACTTGCTCCTTGGAACAAAAGCTATGACAGCATATTAAAAAACAGAGATATCAGTTTGCCAACAAAGGTCCATATAGTCAAAGCTATGGTTTTTCCAGTATCATGTATGGATGTGAGAGTTGGACCATAAAGTAGGCTGAGCGTCAAAGTAATTGATGTTTTTGAGCTATGGTGTTGGAGAAGACTCTTGAGAGTCCCTTGGACAGCAAGGAGATCAAACCTGTCCTAAAGGAAATCAATCCCGAATATTCACTGGAAGGACTGATGCTGATGCTGAAGCTGAAGCTCCAATACTTTGGCCATCTGATGTGAAGAGCCGACTCATTTGAAAAGACCCTGATGCTGGGGAAGATTGAAGGCAGGAGAAGAAGGGGACGACAGAGGATGAGATGGTTGGATGGCATCACCAACTCAATGGACATGAGTTGGAGCAAGCTCTGGGAGTTGATGAAGGACAGGGAACCTGGCTGCTGCATTCGCAAAGAGTCAGACACGACTGAGTGGCTGAACAACAACAGCAAGGAATTAAATTCCCAAATTTCATTCGAAACTAAACTAAAGGAACATTCTTTGACTAGAGCATTCATGGAATAGTTAGTTTATTGTTGTTGTTTAGTTGGTAAGTCATGTCCAACTCTTTTGCAACCTCATTGATTATAGCCCGCCAGTCTCCTCTGTTCATGGGATTTCCTGGGCAAGAATACTGGAGTGGTTTGCCATTTCCTTCTCCAGGGAATCTTCCCAACCAAGGGATTGAACTCGAGTCTCCTGTATTGGCAGGTAGATGCTTTACCACTGGGCCACTAGGGAACCCTAAATGTGTATAATAATTTTTGGGGGGATGCAGATGATAAGCAATATAAACATAATTATTTAAAATAATTATAGTAGAAGCTGAGTCAGACACCTGTTATAAGGAAAGTAAATTAATAGTGAGTGGTGAGCTTATGTATTTTAAACTTTTAGATTACATTATGCTGTCTAACTTTATAGTCCATAGGGTATATCTACTATTCAAGTCTAGTTTCCATGGGATAACTGCTCTTGGGTGTTGCTGTTTACAGACATGGTTCATTGAATAAATATTGATTATTCATATTAGATGCATATAAGGGTATAAAGCAAAGTGCTTGAAGATACTAGTTTGAAGAATAAATATGACGTTGTTAAAGTTAATTCAAGCCAGTTCCACCATTCTACCCTTTGCTGGGCAAAATGGAACTAAAAGAACTTACGTGAACTCTCTTGTCAAGCTTTTGTAACTGTGGTAATTTTAGAGGAAAAGAATTTCAGGAACATCTCAAGACTTAAAAAAAAAAAAAAAGCAAACTAAATATCTTACCAAATTCAGGGCTGTAGCCAACTGCCTGAGTCAGACTAAATCTTAAAACATGAATGGAACTAAAAGTTTCCCATAAACGTGAGGACCCAGCAGCAGCCACAGCTGTGGAAAGTCAGTCTAAGCAGCGTAGTCACATTCAGCTCCTTTCATCTCTGCTGAACCATTTTTAAAAGTCACATGATGTCACATCACTTTGATAGCAGCCTCCTCTGCTTTTTAAATCTTTCTTGCCTGCCTTTTGTCCCTGCTTTGCGATTCCTACACGTTGTTTTTCTAATCTAATCTCATAACTTGTTACTGTAAATAACAACCAATTCTTCTAGAATGGCCAGGCTGAAGCCCTCCATCTCCATGTTTTTCAACCACCTTAGAAGGTGTCTAAATTTTCTTTATAAAAATCACATTAATTTGATTTTTTATGTATTATTTATTATTTATAAATTCATTTTTCCTCCATGATCACCATCATCAAGGAAATAACAACTCACCCCGGTACTCTTGCCTGAGAAATCCCATGGATAGAGGAGCCTGGTTGGCTCAGAGCAACACTGTAATGTAAACAGTGAAGAAACTTCTAGAAAAATACAAAATATAAACCTATTTGTACTGGGACTGAAGCCCTTGGAGTATAACAAATCTGTGTAAGATCTGAAAAAGAAAAGTGCAGATGAATAGATAAGTTTCTTTCATCCATCCAGCAGTTTGCTCCAACACAACTCTGTACCACGTTTCTTAACACTTTGCCAAAAAATGGCATAAAGCTGTTCCACTTTAAAAAATTAACTGTAAACAAAGGCAACTTTAAACAAACTCCTCTTCTGATAAAGAGAAGTTTCTCAATGCTTAGCAATTTGATGGATTTTAACATTAAAATTTAGATTAAAAATTTGTAATTGCACACAAAGGCAAGGGTCACTGTGTAAGCTTTATTGCTGTGGAATGCTTTCCTAGGTCAACATTCATTTACTATGACAGCTCTTCTTCAGCCTTTTTATTTTTAATTAAATTAAACAAAGTTGTATTGTTTTTTGCCATACAAAGATATGAACCAGCCATAAGTATACATATATTCCCTCCCTTTTGGGCTTCCCTCCCACCCATCCAGGTCATTACAGAGAACCAGGCTGAGTTCCCTGTACTCTGGCAACTTTCCACTAGCTATCTATGCTACTTCTGTAGAGCTTAGTCCACTACACAGCAAACCTTTGATTTCAAACATCATGACAATAGATTGCTTTGCTTCTGTTTTTCTTTTTTTTTTCCTCCCTCTGTTTTTGGCACTCATTCCAAGTCAGGATTTCCCATAACATACAGTCGTGGACCAGGTCTCAAACACTGCCTTTTTCAGGTATCATTTTAAGGTATTACATCTCTGGTATTAACTACAATTCTGGATTGGATTATGCATTTACTTTCCATCTGAAAATGGTAGATGTGCACTATCAGTCTCTTGACATTTTTAAACATTTTTAAAAAATACTTTGAAAATAGCAAGAACATTTAAAACACTATCACAAATTTCTGATTAGTTGAAACAAAACATTTTACAAAAAAAAGATAAAACCTTGACATTGTTTTTATTATCCAGAGAACAGTCTTCTAGAACTCTCCTGAATTATTTTAAATGGGACATAATGATACCACCACTGTAACGGGAAGCCTATATGTATAAAGACATTGAAGAGATGCTTCTCGTTTGTGGATATCAAGTCATTTTTTTTCTTTTCCAGCAAGATTATCCTCTATTAGGAGAGTATAAAGGGAAATACCACAAGGTTAAGAGACTTCCTTAAGGCAGACAATTTATCTGTTCTCTAGTCACAGGGAAACTTTCCAAGCAACAGTCCAGCCTTGCTAATCAGTAGACATGATTCCTTCGTGTAGGATAGCTTGGTCTGAAAACACTACAGGGGGGAACTAAATAAATAAAACGTGAGCTCTGTGTGACCAAGTGGCTTCTTTGTTAGCTGGAAGACAACCCGAGACAAAAGAGGCTCTATGTTCAGCAGGAAGCAAGGAGGCAAATTTGCTCGGCTGTCTTGAGAACACGTGTGCTTATGGTGACCCGCATTCAATTGACATATATCCCTTCCATCCAAGTGCACTCCAGCTCAGATTACAACCACATACAGTTCTCCGGCTACGTGAACTCTTTGGTTTTAGGTGTCTGACTCTCTGGAACAGTGAAGTAAGCAACTCTATTCAATATCAAACAGAATCCAAAGAAGCATATAGTCTTAATAATTGTGTGCTCACTCCTGGGAGGAATGGACTCCAATGGGCAAGAATCCAGATGGATGGCATTGGAGAAGCCAGAGGTAGGACTTTAAGGAAACAGCATTAGCTATGATGGAGGGGGAAGATGTTTTCTTGGAGGAGAAAAAGAAAAGAGCTTAAAAAGAAGCAGTTTCAGACACCTAAATGCTGAACCTGGAAAGAACTGTTGGCTTATTTACAAAATACCAGTGAAAGAGGCTACGCCCACTGAGATCACAAAACTGGAGTGGACCATTTTAAAATGCTGGGGAAAAAATGAACTAAATACAAACAAAAGGCAGATAGAAACCACCTTATCACACTCAGAAATCTTCTACTGAGTTAGAAAGGACCAGGAAAGAGAACAACTACTGTTATCAGAGAGAAAGAGCATTGAAAATGGTATCAAATGAGCCAACTTTTCACAAAATCTGGCAGTCATTTGCAGTAGAATACCATACCCAGTCTTTACTCTTTGCTATTGATGTTACTGAGGCCTCCAGGTGGCCCAGTGGGAAAGAATCTGCTTGCCAATGCAGGAGATGCAGGAGACAAGGGTTGAATCCTTGACTTGGAAAGACTCCTGGAGTTGGAAATGGCAACTCACTCCAGTATTCTTGCCTGGCAAATTCCATGGACAGAGGAGCCTGGCAGGCTGCAGTCCATGGGGTCCCAAAGACTTAGACATGACTGAGCATACAGCACATAACTAATGATGCTACTTGCTACAGACAGTCCTTGGGACTAGTCCTAATCTTCCTGTCTTGCTCTATGTGGGGAAGCAAGGGTCATAGTGGGGTTTCCTTTGCAGACTCACCCTGGACCATCCATGTTCCCATGCCCCCAAGGCACCCTGGGCAAACCTCTCTCACACTCACCATGTTATCAGATCATTATCAGCAGGGCAGTTCTGTGTTCCACACTAGAGGGTAAGCTCACTATGGGCAATGACCCTGTGTGATTCATGTTTTTCCCTCAGTGCTTAGTACATCATAGAGCAAAGATTAAATACTCAAAACTAAGCTGAAGGAAAGTGAAAGTGAAAGTCACTCAGTCGTGTCCAACTCTTGCAACCCCATGGACTATATAGTCCACGGAATTCTGCAGGACAGAACACTGGAGTGGGAAGCCATTCCCTTCTCCAGGGGATCTTCCCAACCCAGGGATCAAAACCAGGTCTCCTGAATTGCAGGCAGATTCTTTACCAGCTGAGCAACCAGGGAAGCCCAGGCTGAAGGAAGAACCAGCTTATTCCACTGCAAGTAGAAGGTGAATTTTACCCTAAATGTGATCTCTTTGAGTCATATATAATCAACAACATTCATCTGGTTTATAAAATGCAACCCTGATTCCTCTGTTCAGCAGAGCTTTCTAAATTTTCAAATTCTGGGTCAGAAATCTGCCCCTGCAGGCCTATTCATTGCAAAGTACTTCCTTCATTCCAAAGGAGAGCACATATTCTTGAATCTTACCCCCTCTTGGGTGAGTTTTTGCCTTCCAGCCCAGAGTATAGATTCCCCTTTACTTTAATCAACAGTTTGAATTCTAGGTTCTAGATTCTTAACCAAAAGCTTCAAAATACCCTTTACATTTTCTCATGGCTGATTCACTTTCCCTCACATTGTCTCCTAATGGTTGTCCAGTTTATTGCAGAGGCCCTAGGATGACACATGTGTAGCAGGATGTGGGAGAGAAATGTCATGAAGAGTGAGGGTCCAGCTACATTGGAGAGGTTACAGTGCATCAGTAATCTAGGGTGTATAGGACAATCTCCTCTAAGACAAATGATAGGTCATTATGCCTTATACCTCTTGTGTGTGTGTTTCTTTGTGTGTTAATTTCTCAGTCATGTCCAACTTTTTGTGATCCTATGGGTTGTAGCCTGCCAGGCTCCTCTGTCCTTGGAATTCTCCAAGCAAGAATACTAGAGTGGGTAGCCATTCCCTGCTTCAGGGGATCTTCCCAACCTAGCAAACCCAGTTCTCCTGGATTGCAGGCACATTCTTTACCATCTGAGCCACAAAGGAAGCTAAGAAAAAAACACAGAAGTTGATTAAAAAACCCCTGAGTTGACTACTACACGATAATTAATTGAGAAGGAAGGATGACATTCCAGACTGAGCAAAGAGCATAAACCAAGGTCCAAAGATGGAAAATAGCATGGTTTTTTGTGAGGCAAAAGTGAGTTGATGTCATAAGAGCATAAACACAAGGCAACGTGTGTTTGGAGAAGTGATTGACAGGTAAAGTTGCTGAAAAGCCTTAAGCAGGAGATATGTCTAATCTTTTGTTCCCCCAGAAAGCAGAGACTGAGGCAAAGCTTTTGTGCTATGAATTTATTAGAAAATATCATAGGACAGCAGAAGTGAGAGAAAAGGGAAGTGATACAGGACAGAATCAAAACTGAACTGAGATGCTATTGAGTTACCAAGTGTAACTGATCACTCAGTCTCACAGAATTGTCTTTGAGAAGTCACATGAGCAACTGTATCTAAAGAAAATCTGTTCAGGAAGAGAAGAGAAGAAGAATATACCTGCCAACTTCCATTTCCATTGGTCAAAAATTTACCCTATTGTTAAGACCTTCAATTTGTTTGGTGTCCTAGAATCAAGTACACAGTAGTATACCAAGAAGTACTTTTAAGTAGCAAGAATTTCTCTGACTCAGAAATCATGCCCTCCTTCTTTTCACAAGATTTCTTTCTTTTTATTGGTTGAGTAGTATTCCATCATACACACACACACACACACACACACACACACAACTTCTACATCCATCAATTGATAAACTTTTGGGTTACTTCCATATCTTGCCTATTGAAATAATGGTGCAATCTTTTAAAATTAGTGTTTTTTTTTTTTTCCCTTTTGCTAAGTACCCAGGAGTGGAATTGCTGGATCATATGGTAGTTCTATTTCTAATTTTTTGAAGAACCTCCATAATATCTTCCATGGTAGCTACACCAACTTACATTCCCACCAACAGTATGTGAGGGTACCCTCTTCTCCATATCCTCATCAACACTTATTATTTCTGACCTTTTTGATGATAGTCATTCTGATAGGTGTGAGATGATATTTCACTGGAATTTTTTTATTTTAAAAAATTGTTTATTTACTTTTGCCTGTGCTGCATCTTTGTTGGTTTGTGAGGGCTTTCTCTAGTTGTGGCCAGTGGGATTAACTCTTTGTTGCAGTGTGTGGACTTCTCATTGTGGTGGCTTCCTCTGTTGAAGAGCATGGCTCTAGGCACGTGGGCTTCAGTAATTGCAGCACATAGGCTTGTGGGCTCTAGAGCATGGGCTTGGTCGTCATGGCAAATGAGCTTAGTTGCTCCATGGCATGTGAAATCGTCCCTGACTGGGACTAGAACCCACATCCCCTGCATTGGTAGGCAGATTCTTATCCACTGCACAACCAGGAAAATCTTCACTGTAATTTTGATTTGCATTTCCTTGATGATTGGCAATGTAGTTTTTCATGTGCCTTTGATCATCTGTATGCCTTGTTTGAAAAAAAAAAAAAGGTCTATTCATGTCCTCTACCCATTTTTCAATGGAATTTTTAAAAAGAAACATGAATTGTTTACTTCTGCAATTGTTCACTTAATATTTCTAAACTGCTTTTGACCATGGGTACCTGAAACCATGGAGAGTAAAGCCATAGATAAGGGGAAATCACTGTATTGTCAACTACAGTCTCCATGCTGCACATTATATCCTCAGAAATTATTTATCTTATAATTGGAAGTTTGTACCTTTTGGCCACCTTCATCCATTTCCCCCACGCTCCACCTTTGGCAACCACCAATAAGTTCTGTTTCTACAAATTTGTTTTTTTAACTTCTACATATACATGAGATTGGGCTTCCTAGGTGGCCCTAGGGGTAAAGAACCTGCCTGTCAATGTAAGAGATGTAAGGGGTGTGGGTCCAATCTCTGGGTCAGAAAGATACCCTGGAGAAGGAAATGGCAACCCACTCCAGTATTCTTGCCTGGAAAATCCCATGGATAGAGGAGTCTGGCAGGGTACAGTCCATGGGGTTGCAAAAAGTCAGATATGAATGAAGTGGCTTAACACACACACATACATGAGATCATACAGCATTTATCTTTCTCCATTTGAGTTGTTCTACCTAACAATAATGCACTCAAGGTCCACCTATGTTGTTGCAAACAGCAGAGTTTCCTTAATTCTCTTAATTGAATAATATTCCATTATGCGCACACACACACACACACACACACACACACACCACATCTTCTTTAGTCATTCATCCCTTGAGGGACACTTCTGTTGATTCCATATCTTGGCTATTGTGAATAATGCTGCAACAGGCATGGGTTGTTTGTTTTCCTCACGTTGAGCTATATGAGTTCTTTGTATATTTTTGGATACTAAACCCTGATTAGAAACATCATTTGAAAATATCCTCTCCCATTCAGCAGGCAGCCTTTTTGTTTTATTGATAGTTTTCTTCCCTGTGCAAACGTTTTCCAGTGAGTTGTAGCCCTATTTATTTTTGTTTTTGTTTCTTTTACCTAAGGAGACATTCCCCTGAAAACATCACTAAGACCAATATCAGAAAATGCATTGCTTATGTTTTCTTCTAGGAGTTTTATGGTTTAAGTCTTACATTTGAGCCTTTAATCCATCTTGCATTTGTGTATAGTATGGGAAAATAGTCCAGTTTGATTTTTTATATGTAACTCATTGGTTTTCCTAACACCATTTATTGAAGAGGTTTGTCTTTTCCCCCATTGTATATTCTTGCCTCCTTTGTCATAGACTAATTGACCATACAAGTGTGGGTTCATTTCTGGGCTCCCCAGTTTTAACAACAGTTAGGGTAAAGCTTATTACTCATATTACCTACTTCCCCCCAAGACACTTAAGAAATATTCTCAAGAGTTCCCTTGATAACTAAGTCTTTATTAAAAGTTAGTTTAAAGATTATTAACGGAAAGAAGTAGGCATTAGAATTGCTTAAAAGCGAAATACATAGATGCCTCAGAGTTAAAGGGAAAGCGTTTCTTAGCCTGTGCCATGAGTAAAACATAAACAGCTAAGTCAAGCTGTAACAACCAATTAAAACAAAATATTTTAGTGTCATGATTACATATTAGGGCACTGTAATTATTTCTCTTAAAATATGATGTCTTCATTTCTGTCAAAACTTTGCTTTCTTCAGGAGCATTTTATTGACGGCTTTGATTGCAAAGATCTGTTAAGAATGCTATTTATCAGGGGCCCACAGTCACATCCACGACACCGAGGGAACACACAGGAACTAGTTACTCTATCCCCAAATTACAGCTGACACTGGAAATAAAATAAACCAGATAAATGCTTATTTTATGTGAGATTACACATGCTTAAGTTCATTGCAAATTTTACTGAATAACTAAAAAACAATAACAGCCAAGAACAGGTAGGTATTTAGAATTGATATATGTTGCAAAGAGGCCTTGAAGAACGTCCAATTTCCTGAGAAATCTTCTAATTTAGAAAATTTCATGGTGCATGTAGTTACAAAGTTCAGAAATATGGTAAACCGATGTTTAGTCACATGAACTGTGACTGTGAGTGCCCCAGAATGGAGTCACACTTCTGGAACCTTCTCTCTGCCTGCACTGCTGAGTGTTTTTCTGGGGAATAAAAGGAAAAGGTCCTGGTATTTTCTTTTTAATTGCTCTACTTCCACAGTTCTAGGAATTTGGGAATCAATTTGGGACTAAGAATCATGCCAGGAAGATAAATTACATTCATATGTCAGATATTGCCTCACAATGCTATCTGGCTCAGCAGGCTATAGTAAGCCCCCACTCACCAGGCCAAGCTTCAGCCAAAAAAATAAATAAATATATAAATAAAAGAACCCCTACTGTTTCTCCATCAAGGGCAACTCTCTCACAGGGCAAACAAAAGCAACAGAGGGAGGCCAACCAGATCCATGCAGTTCCACGGGTTGCTATGCAACCTTCTGTGCAGGTTGGGCAGCAACAGATGGACATTTTGAATAGAATTAATGCCCCTCTGACCCATGGTTTAAATGGTGCCCACACCTACTGCCTGATGAATTCTATTAACTATAGGCATACTTACACATATAACATATAGCATCCTAAGTGACATGGTTATTACCCTCCTTACTAACATAAAGACATAAATCTATTGGCAAAATTTGAGACTGATAATATTCAATGAACTATTTCTCTTTTTTCTCCATTTCTTGATAAATGAATCACTGATGTCTCATAACCCTGGGCTACATATTTCCTTACAGCGTTGCACTGATTTCATATGCAAACCTGGCAAGGCCTGCTCTGAGTCTCTGCTTCATTTCTGCACAGAGCCCTGTTTCTTCCTCAGCCATTGTCACCTGTGGGCTTTGGGCATTGTGCAAGAGACCTCTTTTTATTGTAACTTTAAGAAAGAACATAACACGGAATAAATATTTTATATACCTTTGTGAGGACAATGTTGTAACCATGTTCCTGATTGAACAATCAATCTAAAGTCTATACTCAAAGCTGAAAAAGTTCTTTGTCCACCTGCCCTGTGCTCAGGCTAAATTTAAGCCACTTTTCATCATGTGTGAGTAGATTTTAAAGGAATCAGCATGTCATCAAGGATTATCAGGCTAAGATCCCCTCTTTATGTCTCTTAAATTTTATTCACTATGTGCTTACATTGTAGGAATCTAAAAGGGACATCAGTTTCAAATTAATCTGGCAGTACAGCATATCATATTGACAGTAAACAGTTATAAAATCTTAATGAAGCATATCTATGATTGTTGTTGTTGTGTTGTGTTCAGTCATGTCCAACTCTTTCGTGACCCCCATGGGCTGTAGCCTGCCAGGTTTCTCTGTCCATGAGAGTCTCCAGGCAACAGTACTGGATTGGTTTGCCATGCCCTTCTCCAGGATATCTTCCCAACCCAGGGATCGAACCCTTGTCTCCAGCACTGACAGATGGATTCTTTACCACTGATCCAGCTGATAAGATATCTTAATAAAGTGGTATCAAAAAAGACCATTAGCTAGAGAAAGGAGACTTAGAGAGGGTTCTGCACCTAACTCTGTACCTAAGAAGCCCTATAAACTGGAAAAAAACCCCACAAAAGTTTATCTACCTATCTTGTTGCTAATATCCTCACCTGTAACCAGAAGAGGTCTGGGCTAAAGAGTTCCTTTAAAATTTTCTTTACTGCTTCCATTTTCTGAACAACAACAACAAAAAAGATGCAGCTAAAAGTCAGATGAGTGGCAATTCCATTTCTAGCTGAGCATGGAGACAATCATTTGCAAAGCCTAATATCCACATGCAATTATAAATTTTTTTTTTTTTATTAAGAGGAAGAAACTGAAAAGCCATTAGACTTCAGATCTCAAATATTCTGGGGGTGTCTGTTCCTCACAGGTGTTCATCTACAGGGAAAAAGAGGTACCTGCCTATGGATTACGTGACTTTTGCTAAGGTTTATATTTTGCACCGTACTCTCCTGCCAGAACCATCCTCTGCGGAGGGGAGCCTTAATAGCACGCTGCCTCCAGTTCCTGAAGTGGTACTGCTTCTCTGTCAGGCCTCCCGCTGCCGCCCAGTGTGTCTTTGTTTTGGAAATATGAGCGTGGTTTTCCACTACTGCTGCTCAGGCTGTAGTCCCCTTGCTGAGAGTCATCACTTATCTACGCCTATACACACATGCTTACACAGGTCCCATAGAGAAATATTTGCTCGGTTTTCTTTACTCCCTCTTCCACCGCCCTTGAAGACCCTGGGCATGAGAAACGTGCCATCTTGAATTATGTTGTCACTTCTGGTAAGATTTAGTGTTAAGGACTTTGGGACTCTTCCCACTTCAACGCCACCTTAAATGATCACTGGATGGCAATGCAGTTCAGTAACAAACTGGTCCCCATCTCAGGGGTTCCACATCCTTTCTGATGAAACAAGGGATTTGATTTAATCCTACAATTACTCTGGTATTTATCATACTGCATTTCATTGAGCTTTCAAATTGTATATCTTTTAAAAAACTACAGCTCCTTATGTAACGTTTCATTACATAAGTAGTGTTTCTACTTTTCTTATATTCTTATTATAAATGTTTCACATTCTATATTAAATTTTAAAATATAAAATATAAAAAGTTATATTTTACATCTATATATTTCCAAAAATTTATATTTTACATCTACATATTTCCAAAAATAGTCTTACTTTATTTCAGAGAGACTAGTACACATTCAATAGTTGTAGATATGGAAAACCAGGATCATTAGGAACAAATGAGTACAAACAGATTAAGTATATTTGAAAGCTGTGCTCCATATGTTTTCATTTAAAATCACAGTGAGAAGGACCCCCCAACTCAGTCTTCTGCTCTGTAGAAGTTGAAATTCCGGGAATGATGCCCAGAAATAAATAGCAAATAGGGGAAATGAAAAAGCAATTTTAAGCATTGTTCATGTAACAATGCTGAGAATATGTCTTTAATGACCATAGACTCCAAATCTTGAAATGACTTACCTTTTTGGAGGCGAAATTTCCTAATTTAAATTTTCTATTAATAAAAAAAAAATGGAATAATTACTCCTTTATAACCTCTTAGAGATATAAGGGACTTAAGATTCTTCTAGGTCAATTATTTCCTTCTTACAAATGAGAAAACTGAATTTGGAGCACGTAGACTTAGATTTAGAGCAAGTCTGTAGTTGGTATTTTTAACTTAGGCTTTGTACTCAAATATTGTCCTAAAGTCTCTCCAAAGAAGCTCATTTCTTTTTTTTTTTTTCATTCTGGGAAAATTTCATTTTAGAAACATACATAACAACTAACTTTGTTCTAAAAACAAGTCTTAAGCTTAAATCTCTATTATGTTAAATTTTTGTAAATTTCCCTTAGCTGTTGTTTTAAAATATATAAACTGGTGAATAAAATATCAGTTCAGGAAAATAATTCATAAGAAAATCATCAGTGACGAATTAAATTTCCCTTTAGACTAACATTTCAATCGTATTGAATCTTAAACATTTAAAAGCTAATTTGAAATGTTTATCAACTCCTCTGAACTGTTAAAATTTCCTATCTCCTATAATTTGAATATTCATTTGATTTTTAGAGAGTTCTACTTGCTACAGCCTCTGGGTAAACAGTGAATTTTCAACTTGGTTCTTATGTCAAGAGATTTGCCATCAAATGAGAGATGAATCAACATACATAAATCTTCATGGCTGATAATGGAATCTTGTTGGTAATTTGGTGGAATCATGACTTGTTTGTGAGACCAGCCATTCTGATGCAATAAGAAAAAGATATTAAGTTTAAATGCCAACAGTAGTACTCTCTAGACTTGCTTTAGGACATCCATGGTCTCTAGGACACATTTTAAATACTCAGATACTCTCTCAATATTGACCATACCACTGTTGGTCAACCCAGTTGTTGTTACATGATGTAATTTAGTTTCTCATCCTTAAGAACTTTCTTTACCTCATACTTTATCTGCAAGAAGTGTTTCAACATGTATGTTGATTGAAACAGGGGAGTATTCTATATGATGGAGATTATTATTCTTTAAACAAATACAAGATGAGGAAATATGGCTTCCAAATAAACCTAGTTTCCCAATAAAATTTATATGAGAATGGTTATTCAAAATAATGTAAAGTAAATTAAAATATCAGGACCTTAAAGTACTTTAACTTAATTCTTTTTCCTAAAGACTTTTGGTTGCTGTTGTTATGCAAATTTTTTTTCTTTGGAGTATAGTTGATTAACTGAAGAGGAAAATGGCAACCCACTCCAGTATTCTTGCCTGGGAAATCCCATGGACAGAGGAGCCAGGCAGGCTATAGTTCACGGGATCCCAAAATACATGACTTGGCAACTAAACAAACATAGTTGATTTACAATATTGTATTAACACAGTGATTTCAATTGTAAACACATAAATGTGTGTGTATACACCCACACACACACACACATATACATAAGTATATTCTTTTTTTAGATTCTTTTCCCTTATGGGCTATTACAAAGTGAAAGTGTTAGTTACTCAGTTGTGTCTGACTCTTTGAGACCCCACGGACTGTAGCCCGCCAGGTTCCTCTCTACATGGGATTTTCCAGGCCAGAATACTGGAGTGCATTGCCATTTCCTTCTCCAGGGGATCTTCCCCTCCCAGGGATCAAACCCAGGTCTCCCAAATCACAGGCAGACTCTTTACCATCTGACCACCTGGGAAACCTCTGAATGGGCTGCCATGCTGTCCTCCATGGGAACCACAGGTTATTACAAGGTACTGAGTATTGGTCCCTGTGCTATACAGTAGGTCCTTGTTGCTTATCTATTTTATATATAGTAGTATGTATCTGTTAACCCCAATCTTTCACCTAAGAACTTTTAAATACTAGGTATCCATTGTAGTTGTTTCATCTCCAATCTTGTCTGGGGAGGCAAATTAGACTTAGTGGAAATTTTAGATTTTTCTGTAACCTGTTGGTTCCGTCTGGCTTAAACTCAGGTCCATCTTACTGTTGGAACATATCTGAGCTAGTGAAGAGGGGTGGCTTCTGCTTCCTCAGTGGTCATCGCTGTGTCTGTGTCACAGAATAGTTTATGAATTTTGTTGACAACCAAGCTTCCAATTGTATTCAAATCCTTCCTGTTCCTTAATCAGCAGAGAAAGACAATTAAACTCAGAAAAGATCTGGAAACTGTCTATTGATTTAAAAGAAGGAAGGAGCTATAATAGAAAAGTTATACTTTGTATTTTAAATGTTTTATATGCCTGTGCCTGTAATTTAAGAAATTCAGTTTACCTAATTTAAGCAAATGTTAGTAATCTTCTCACTTAGCATGTGTCAGTTGAACCCACTGACCAGCTACAGTTATTCATTTCCATCTTCTATTTCAGAAGACTCTTTCTTACTAGTTCCTAAAAAACATTTGCCCTCCTTAAAACTTATGTTTCAGGGTATTTTCTATCCAGCTCTTGCAGAACACTAGTTTTAGGACTTGTTCTTCAGTGTAAAAGGGGGATTTCCAGAGTCAGGTAAGTTTGGGAAACACTGTATACTATGCTTTAACTCTTGAAGATGTGCTATTAGAATATTAAAGACTTTGAGGAGTCCTACTGTGACAGTATCAATTTAAACATAATTTAATCCTCAATCCTTTTTATGCAATTTTGTTGTTCAGTTACTAAATAGTGCCTGACATTCTTTGAGACCCCATGAACTGTATCAAACCAGGCTTCCCTGGTTTCACTCTTTCCCAGAATTTGCTCAAACTTATGTCCATTGAATCACTGATGCTCTCCAGCTATCTCATCCTCTGCCTTCTTCTACCCTCAATCTTTCCCAGAATCAGGGTCTTTTCCAAAGAGTTGGCTCTTCACATCAGGTGGCCAAAGCATTGGACCGTCAGTTCAGCATCAGTCCTTCCAGTGAATATTCAGGGTTGATTTCTTTAGGAGTGACTGGTAACACTTGCCAAATACTGGTACCTAGCACTCCCAATACAGTTTGGGAAGGTGGCATGATACTGTGTAGTGTTTGAGCTTTGGAGGCATATAGACCTTAATATAACCCAATGATTCTCAAAGTGTGGGGCCTGAGCCAATAGTATCTGAGAACTTACTAGAAAGTGCAAATTTTCAAGCCCCACCCCATATACACTGAATCAGAAACTGTAGGTGTAGCCCTGTCTATCTGTGTTTAAGTAATCCTCTGATGATTGCTCGTTAGCACTGCTGGTCTAACTCCAAGTACTTTATTCATCAGATTTTTCAGATCAGGCAAAATGAGTAGGAGAAAAGTAACACCAAAGAAGATACCAGGATGGGCTTAATACCGCCAGTGCCTCTGTCAACCCCTGACTTTGCCATTTATATACTGTAAAATATGGATAATGCTACCTACCTTGAATGACTTGTGAGCATGCAAACAGTTGGCATGTATTAGGTGTTCAGTACGTGGTCTGACTTCTCACTGCAGTGACAAAAGACAGATGCAGATGAGATGTAAGAGGACTGAAAGTTAAGATATCATCAACTCTTATGACTAACTCAAATTGTCTATGTCACAAAGTCAAACACAGGCTAGTACTTCCTAGTTTTTTGTTTCAATTAGTAAAACTCTGCCAGTGTTTCATGACCTTGGTAGTGCCATAATAGTCTGGTTAATTGAAAAGGTTTTTTCTTCTTGCTACACATTTTTTTTCACATAATTTAGAGTTAGTTTCTTAGTAGAAACACTCTAATTGTCATTTTACAATTCAGGCAACATGAGTTTTGACTCAGGTAATTTTGTTTATGATGTCAAATAAGCCACACTGATAGAATTCTATTTTAGTCAAATTATTCTATTCTCATTAAATTGTACAAATATATTTTCCCTAAGTGATATAATCAAGTGAACTTTTCTTATATGCATTGATTTGATCAGCACATTGACATCTTTTGCCTGCAAAGTGTCCTTTGGGAATATTTGATGACTATTTATTGGAATGTCTTCAATAGGTGGTGAAAAGAACAGATTCAGCAAATTTTTTTCCTCTACTTTAGGTTAACAAAGACAAAGAACATGTCATTATTTGGGGTTTAATTATTTTTATCCATAGCAAAACAGATGGTAGTAGTTTAGATTGTCTTAGTAACTTTGTTAGATAAGTAAATGTACAATAGTTATAAAACATACATTAATCTTATTTTCATTTGTGACAGTCTCTCAGCGGCAGAGGACAGGGTTATTCCAACTCTGAGAACACGCAATGAGCTTTGTGCTGTTCATGATGGATGACGTTGTGTTCAGTTTCTCAGTCCACCTCTTTGCGACCCCATGGACCGTAGCCTGCCAGGCTCCACTGTCCATGGAATTTTCCAGGCAAGAATACTGGAGTGGGTTGCCATTTCCTACTCCAAATGATGAGATTATCCTTTTCTAACATCACCTAGGGCCTCACATCTGGAAATAAGTAAGTTACTCATAGCAAACCCTCATCTCCTCTGTCAAACTTATTTTTTCTATTAGGGCACTGTTTCCCCTCACCGTTCATCCCATGTCTCAAAGCTTCCTTTGTGGAGAATGTTGTTTTCACAGAGGAAAGGAGACACCCAAGTAGCGGAGGTTTGTTGTATTACTTCTCCTTGTGGTATTTTAATTTAAAAATAGGTCTGTGAGAAAGGAATAATGGCCAAATAAAGTAATACACTAGCAAGAGGAGAAATAAAGGATGTTGGGGGCCAGCTTTGTATCTCCAATCACTTCAATAGACATGCAGCTAACCTGAAAAGGTGGTGATGCATACTCTCTTACTCTCCTCACTTTGTAGTTCATCCACTGGCATATCTAGGAGTGTTCCTATAATATATTCTTAAGCACACTTTTGTTTTTGCTTGGTCTGTTTATTACACATAAACCCCTCATATTTATGTACCTTCCTAAGGGATCAACTATAGAATGCTGTGTAGAGTGGACACATGCTCAATGCCTGTTCAATAAATGTATGGAACATCAAATTGAATAAGCATTGACTGCCCTCAAGTGCCCTTGCTCCCCAGGCTGCAGATCTGACCAATTAGCTACAGCTTTTCAATGAAATTGTGTCATAGATGCAACTAATATCGGCGGTATTCAGTTGATGACATTTACTCATTTACACATTCATTCATTTAATTAATATTTACTTTGTTCTTACCACATGTAAGGTGCTGAAAATAAAGGGACAAATTAGATTGAATCCCTGGTCATAGGGAATATACAGTAGTAGAGACACCATATAGAATGATGCCTGATACGTTTGGCCGAGTGTTAATTTCCAAGTCATTAGAGAATATTTGATACTTGAATATATAGAGCCAATATGTTGAGCTTTACTTCTAATAAGGAAATAAATGGCATTGTAAGTGCTGAATAGGTGCTACACAACTACTTTGATTCCTAAAATTCATCTAAATTAAAACATTTTAATTAATTCATTCATTGAGCAAGAAAATGATGCTCAATGATCCAAATGCTGGATCCAAAATGATCCAACAACTTACATTCTGGACAATATTCTAAATATTGATTATACATACATAGAAAGGAAAAAAAGAATGATAGAAATAAAGAAAAATGAAAAGTACTTGAAATGCTTAAGCTTAGGAAATACAGAATTAACCCACATGCAATTGGGTTAATTGCATGAATTAATTAATTGAATATCACAATTCAATTAATTAAGTGAATATCACAAAAATGGCTTTCTGTGAGATGGATATAATGTTTTACTTCTCTTAAGATAAATAAGAAAGGAAAATATTATAATTAAAATGTAAGGCTTTTTTTTTCATCCCACATACATATATAGGGCATTCTATACTATTTGTGAACACAACATAGGATAATATAAAAACTACTTCAGAATACATCTATGATCTCACCAAGGATAGACCAAAATTCTCATTAAAAATCCACTGTCTATGTCTATTCAAACAGAAATCTCAACTTTTCTTTGACTGAAACAAACAATAATTTTAGTGAATTCAGTGAAATTACCAACTAAGTTGCCTGGTTGGATTTATTCATTTATTTGAATGATTAACTAAGTGTAAGCATTTCCACTATTTATAGTTATTTAGAGACTAAAACTGCACATGTTCTCATGTTTCATTTATTAACAGAATGAAATTAAAATGACATTAGTATAAGGTATGCAAAATAAATATTATTTTAAACCTTATTTTTTATTTTTCATGTTTTTTTTCCCCTCATCGAATAGGGCATAGAAATTGTCAGTGTGCAATATCTAATTTTTGACTTTTGGAATTCTGAGGATTGTTCGCTATGTTACCATTTCATTTATATTATAATTTTCTTTTCATTGTGTTTATAAAATAAAGTGAATTACTTGTCTTATTAGTATGTCTAACACTGTCTACATAATATCCTGATTTGCATCTCATCTATGTTGAACCATTGTATATAATAACCACCAAGATAGACTTTTTTTTCTTAGTAGGGTTGAACCCCCCCTAATTTGTCAAATCTGTTATTTGAACAATTTGAATTACCAGCTTTTATCTCCATTTCTTGACTGCTGTTTAAGAGGATTAGAGGCCTTGCTCAGCCTCACCAGGGTGGCTAACGTAAGAGGCACCATTGCAGCCTAGCTCCAAAAATCAATGAACTGAGTCTGATTGACTGAGTCTCAATTACTCTGTGAAAAAAAACATAATGCTGATCTTCTCTACTTACACAAACCAAGTCAGACAGAAACCAGCAGCAACCTCTTCCTTTTAAGTTCAAATATGAGGGAGGGAGTAGAAAGAGAAAGAGAGAAAACAACAAAATATAAAGAAATGAGAATGAGAAGAGATGAATTTTGTTTTCAAACATGATTTTAGCATTTTGCTAAGAATTCAATTTTACTGATAAGATAGCTTTTTAATTTTGAAAAGCACTCAAAATTCCCAATAATTATCATCTCCTTTTTCTCTTCTAGCTTCAGTAAGCAAATTGACAAACAGACCACCAAAGTAAATTTTTCACTTGAAATATTTTTTTTTCATTATAAGGAAGTTATAAAAGAAAATTGAGTATATGATCTTTCTCATTTTTCCTCCTATAAAAACTTCTGGGAAGCAAACACACTTATTCTGATGCAACAAGATATTTTTCCTCTGTTTACATTGTAATGGCACAAAAATATTAATGATCCTTCTTGTCATATTGGTTAGAATTAAGGGACAAAAATGATTTAATTTCATTTTGAAGGTGTTTTTACAGAAAAGAGGCAGTCATCTATTTCATTTTAAGGGATTTTTCTCCCTAAGAAAGCTTATTATTTAAAGAAACAGGTCTTAGAGACTAGATCAGATGTTAAAATAATTCTATCAGAAGTTATACAAGTTAAGGTGCTACAATCACTCAAGAAACCAAGGAGCCTGTTGACAAAAGTAATTCCTTTAACTCTCAACAGTTGGGCGACATTTTCTGGGAAGAAGAGAGTCACCAGAGAACAAAAGCACTTTATATCATAGAATCAGAGTCTTTTAGAAATTTTCAACCATGTTTTGCAACCATCTAATTATAAGGATCAGAAACACACAAAGTTAAGGGACTTGACCCAGGTCATAAAGCAACTGAAATTCTAAAAATTAAGGATGAAAATCTTGGCATGGAGGATTTTTAAAGGCTTTGAAAAAGTATAAAATTTAAACCTGAGACATTTTCATCTGATTTGGAATGTCTTTTGGATCATCAGGTCAACAATCTTAATTTGGCGGTTGTAATTCATTTTAATCCATGACTTAAAATATAAGCACATTTTTGTGAAACATCCTAGATAGAGTTTTAAGCATAAGGCAGTTGAGACAGAAAAATGGATTGACTAAAATATCACTAGGGCATAATTTTTAGTGATGGTAGTTTGTTTTATCTGTCTGGAACCTTCCTTTTAATGAATGGGATCTTTTCAGGTCCTGTGTGAGTAGATGCCCCTCAAGCTGTTCTCTCACCAAAAAACAAGGATGAATGAAACTGAAGAGGATGGTCGTCAGAATAAAACAGGAAATAACATTATCCTGAATTACAATCTGTAAAAGTGAAATTCTCTAAAACTTTAATTATTTGCCTTTTCTCACTGTGAAGGCACTTTGCAGCAGAATAACTCAGTAACAAGTGAAATTTGGAATAAGTCAACATTCTCATTAAACCAAAGTCATCTGATATTACTGAGAACCATATAACAGTTATTGAAACCTGAAGCTTCAGAGAAGGAAATCTTTATTGTAATAAAGGAATCAGCAACATTGTTTATAAGCCTCATTTCCGTGGCGAAAGATTAGTTCATTCAATAAGAATCTTGTAACATGGTGCCAGCACGGGTGCAATAAACTTTATGGAATGGCTCATAAGATTAGACTAATTAAAGATAATCTAATTTGGACAATTTTATCTTCTGGAAAAGAAATGTGATGTCATCCTCTGGGAAGAGACAATGTTTAGTCTCTGGGGATGTGCTAAAAACACACACACACACACACACACACAAAAACCCTCACAAGATATGTGCAATAATAAGAATTAGGGTTGATCCAAAGACAGTCTTAGATCTACCCATTGCCTCTCAAAAGATCCACCACATAGACTGTTAAGCCCCATAATTATCTCCCCTATTTGTGACAAGCCTGAGCTAATCAGTCTCTGAGGGAGTTTTCCAGCAGATTCTGAGGAGATTCTGTGTGCTTCACAGTGCTCATCAAGCTATTTTGTACTCAGAACCGCAAAGAGCTGACCAAAGTTCATTATCCTCATCTAGACCAGAATTAATTCCAATTAAGAAAAATAGACATTTAAAAAATGTCGGGTACTTATGATTTAGAACAAAGAGTCTTCGCTATTTTTGTAACAGCAGCATAGGTTCTAGCTGCCTATAATCCCATATTAAAAGATTAGAAAAAACATCTGAAGAAATCAGAGAGTGTCTAATTGAGGTTCTTGCCTTTAATCCTGCAAGCCGACTCCCTCTTGGATATCAAGATCTGTCAGTGGCGAGCCAGGGGAATTCTGTAAGGAAAAAGCAACCACAAGGAATATAATGTATTCTTTCCTACTTAAGAAATAAAAAGGGGGAAAACACAGTTGGTGATATCAAAACATAAGTCAATACAAAATTAGGGGAAACCCCCCAAATGGATTTGTAAATAGAAGCTAGTAAAAAGTGAAGAAGGAAGCTTGACATTGCTCTTTTATAATGTTTAAAACCATTGTGCAGTAGAGGAGAGACAAATAAATGAAAAGAATTCTCAGGAAAGAGTAAATAATGCAGAATAACAACAAAAATTGAATCCAGACCCTCACTAGTAAGCAATTCATAAACTTTTTATTTAATGAATATATTTTACTTGGGTATAGATTCTTAGACTCTTCATTACTAATTGTCTGTATGTAACGCTATTCATTCATCCTGCCAGAGAATTATATGTTAATGAGAACTTTCTTATCAACTCCAAGGAATGCTACTGTGAGACAAAGTTTTCCTGTATAGCTATTATGGAATTGTGCACAATACCTTTTAGAAGCTTCACTTATCGACAATTAATATTTTATGCTTATTTACTAAAGGAAAGACAAGTTACAATTCATGAGCAGTAAGTTAAATGAGCATAAGAAGGAATGAAGGTGTTTGTTTTAAGAAATACAGACTCTTACAACATAATAAAGGAGAAAACAGTAATCAAGAAGAAAAAGGGAAAGAAAATAGTGTACTAAAATAAAAATATACTCTAAAATAATATCATGTTTTAATCACAAAGTAAGATCTTTGCTTCCCTCACTAATTGCTTAAAAACTGATATAAAATGTAAATTATGCAAAGACTATACCTAATAAAATATATATATTTATAAGTATATGTCCCTGGCAAACATATTTCTCTTCAACCTATTATGCATTAATACTTTAAAAGGGTTAATTTGCTGCATATTAAGAAAGTTTCTTTGCATCATAAACAAACTCACATATAATATTTTAATAGGTGATTTAATATTTTATTAAAATCTTTTAGTAAAAGATTCCTCTTTTGTAACAAACTGGATTTTTGAGGGGCAACAAACATCATTAGGAGTCATTCTATAATATACGGATTTGGAACAGACCATAAACATGAGAAAATTAAATGACGTACTTTTTTCTTTTCAACTGTAAATGGAAAACAGTTTATAGAATAATATATTTTCATCTGTACATATTATTTCACAAGAGATCCCATACTTCATCAGAAAATACCACACTGAATATTCATACATTAGTGACATTTGAGCAATGTTTACACAGGTTTGTGTGAATGATCAAAATAACAGATTTAAAAACATGGAATCTTTTTAAGAGATTTTCATAAATATTATAGCCAGTTACCATCTTGGCTATGATACCTGATTTTTGAAATCCAAATTTTGATCTAATATTTAAAGATATGATTTATTCTATTAAGTATCAGAGATTATGAAATTAACACAAATTAATGACAACATATATACTATTAGACTCATATAGAGTCAATGTGAAAGAAAAGATGAAATTCACAGATAGTGACTGAATTCATTACGAATAGTTATTAAAATGGGCAGAGGGCAAAAATAAGAGGGGAGAGGTATCAAGCTGAAATCTAAATTCTCTAAATTCCCCATTAAATTTGAAGTTGTCATTTTATGACTTTATGGAATTGGCCACTGCTTGAGGGAGCCAGTATATCTGAAACCAACTTAATCATGAAATGTCAGATGGGAGATGAAACTCACCCAGTTACTTGATTTATACTTAAAATAACATGCTCTTTCAGGAATGTAATTCTAGCCTGTCTTCTTAGTTCGATCTAAGAAAGGAACAAGTTATTTCATTTACATTTTTACAAAATACCAAATAATTCCTTATGCTTTTGTGTTGAAAAGTGGGAGCTAAATTTTTAACCTTATCATTGTAATTTAATCATTAAACCAATGATGGCTTCCCAGGTGATGCAGTGGTAAAGAATCCGCCTGCAAATCCAGGAGATGCAGGAGGGAGACCTGGGTTCAATCCCTGGGTGGAGAAGATCTCCTAGAGTAGAAAATAGCAACCCGCTCCAGTATTCTTGCCTAGAGAATTCCATACAGAGGAGCCTTGCAGGCTACAGTTCATGGTGTCACAAACAGTCAGACAGGACGGAGCACACTACACACACATTATAATTTGAGTTCAGTACTATGAATCATAAAGAAAAATATGCACAATCATAACCACTTGAAATTCATAAGCAATATTTTTTAAAAAGAGAGAGATAAAGCACATGCTGACTTAGGACATCATAGGCATCACCCAGAGCTGATGGTGTCAGAAATGATGAAGTCTTGCATGGGCTCTGTCCCATTGTAACTAAGCAGGACAGACTGCCCCACTCCATGTCCTCCACCTGCCTCTTGTTTTTAGAAGAACTTTAACCTCCTAGGCCTTCACCAAGTTCCAAAGAACACATTTAATCAAAAAGTGAGAAAATGCAGAAATAGAGAAAAACAGTCAAGCAAGACAAAATAATAATAAATTAGCTATTAAACAAAGTCAAGGACCTTTAGTTCCTCCTCAAGGGCTACAGATAATATTCTAAGCAATATCCTTTGAGCTATTTTACAGATACTGAGACCCCCACCAAACAGAAGAATTTAACTGTAAGTAGAAGAATTTAGTTGTATGCTTGGAAGGAAGGCTAGGGCAAATCTAGACAGCATATTAAAAAGCAGAGACATTACTTTACTGACAAAGGTCCACAGAGTCAAAGCTATGGTCTTTCCAGCAGTCATGTATGGATGTGAGAGTTGGACCATAAAGAAGGCTGAGCGTCAAAGAATTGGTGCTTTCGAATTGAGTTGCTGGAGAAGACTCTTGAGAGTCTTTTAGACAGCAAGGAGATCAAACAAGTCAGTTCTAAGGAAAACCAACCCTGAATACTCATTGCAAGGACTGATATTGAAGCTAAAGCTCCAATACTTTGGCCACCTGATACAAAGAGCTGACTCATTGGAAAAGACCCTGATGCTGGGAAAGATTGAAGGCAAAAGGAGAAGAGGGTGGCAGAGAACAAGATGGTTGGATAGCATCATTGATTCAATGGACATGAACCTGGGCAAACTCTGGGAGACAGTGAGTGACAGGGAGGCCTGGGGTGCTTCAGTCCATGGGTTCACAAAGAGTCAGACAAGACTTAGTGACTAAACAACAACTGTATGCTGCCCACAAGCACATAGACCCTAAATAAGTTAGAACCAGAAGACTGATGATTGTGACTCCTGATTACCTCACCACCAACCAATCAGAAAAATGTCCACAAGCTAATCACACACTCTGTAATCCTTTCCCTCACCCTGTCTTTAAAAATCTTGTCCTGAAAGCCATGGGGCGTTTGGGTCTTTCGAACATTAGATAACTGGACTCCTTGCTTGGCACCCTGTAATAAACACTGTCCTTTCCTTCACCACAACATATTATCAGTAGATTGGCTTTATTACATGTGGGCAAGTGGACCCAAGCTTGGTTTGGTAACATGATTGGAGGGGGCATCACCATATGGTGTGGTGGAAATCTAAAACCTCCATCAGACGGGCATAGAGGAAGGACAGTCTATCCCATGCATGATCAACCTTGTCTGCATATTACAGCTACACAGGAAGGTTTCCAAAATCCTGATGCCTAAGCAAAAATCCACCCCTGCCTCCAAAAATGAAGATAAATAAATGCAAAAAAGCATCCTGGCACCAATATTCATTTTGAAACTCCCCAGGTGATTCTACTGTGCACCCAGGGTTAAGATCTATTGATCTGTACCATACTTCCTCTCTACCTTGCTCCCCAGAAGACAGTCTTAAATGATTCCATGGAATTGGAAGTTCCTAACAAATTAGAAACTGTTAGAGTAATTCAACGGTTTTCATAATTTTGTTTTCACTATTAAAGATTATGGAAGAGTTTTTTTATGTCTCTTGATGTTTACATTATCAGAAATTAAAACAGATATTTTAAAGTATTAATTTCAAAATGAAAGCAAAAAACCCATTACACATTAATAAACATAATTTTGTAAAAATTTGTATTTTACTAAATGAAAAATATTAGTGAGGGATGAAGCAATGTTTTGAACTTTTGCAAATGTGTAGTTTAACTGAAGGCAGCTTGTTTTCCAATCACTTCTGCATTTACTCTGTTGCAATAACACACAAATGGAAAACTTCACAGTTGTTACAGAGGTAGGGTGAAAATGTGGAAAACATCTTAGTTTTATTTTAAAAATACTTTCAATCTCATGCACCTCCACAAAGGGTTTTGATGAGCCCCAAGCGGTCTTTGGAGTCCACAACAGTTCTCTCAAAACCTTGAGAACTGCTAGCATAATGAAAGTAACCTCCTTGGTTCAGATGAACATGAAAATAGTAAACCTTCATCCTATTATCCCCCAAAAGGTTCACACTAAGGAACTACTTGGGTGGTCAAAAGAAATACTGTCTATTACCATTTGCTAGATTACTTGTTGGGGCTTCCCTGATAGCTCAGCTCGTAAAGAATCCACCTGTAGTGCATGAGACCCTGGTTCGATTCCTGGGTCAGAAAATTCCCTTGGAGAAGGGACAGGCTACCCACTCCAGTGTTCTTGGGCTTCCCAGGTGGCTCAGATGGTAAAGAATCCACCTGCAATGTGGGAGACCTGGGTTCTATCCCAGGGTTGAGAAGATCCCCTGGAGGAGGGAATGGCTACCCTCTCCAGTATTCTGGCCTAGAGCACTCCATGGACTGTATTAGTCCATGGGGTCGCAAAGAGTTGGACACAACTGAGTGACTTTCACTTTCAGGTGACTTGTTAGAATAAAGTATGGTGCTATGTCAAAGAGTGACCTAATTGAACTAGAAAAGTCCACTATTGCAAATAACTATCTGAAAAATACAATTCCCACATCCAGTGATTTTTGTATGCTTCAAAGTTCCAGTCTTTGCACTTGAAAATTGTGCAGTCTAGTTGGTGAGACAAGACATATATGAATAAAAATTTACAGAGAAGTGTTTTGTGAAGTGAAAATTTTACATACAATAACTCAGATGAGTAAAAGCATATGTATAACTTTTAAAAACTTGTGTGAATGCTCCCATTTTGCTATTTTTCCACTAAAGTGTTACCATCCTGGGTAGATAATTAACCTTTCAAAATGATAGGATGTAAGGAAAGGACATTGTTGTAGTAAGTAGTTATTTTGGCTACAGACAGCTTTTTATATAAACAGTTCATATTTGTTCCTAACAAATTTAACTTGTTATTGCTGCTCTTGTAGTTGCTATTTGCCCCTTTTTATAAAAAAGCAAATGACTTTCAAACTGAAATTAATATTCCATTTCACTTATTTCCTCTGACCTTAAAAAAAGAGTCTTTGTGGTTGGCTTGTACTTTTCTTTGTGTTTTGTTACCTTACCTGTACATTGCATATCCTACATTACATGTACAACAGGAAAGCATATACACTCAATTTTGTTCTTTCCATTTGTGACCACTGTTAACACATATTATGGCTATTTTTAATTCTAATTCTGTTTGCCAAGATACTGGCTATTTATTTTACCTGATGTCATAGGCAGACTTAACAAGCGTACCTGATAGTCCATCATCCTGGTCATTGAAAAAATGTTAAAAACACTGAACTGGAAACTGACCCCTGCACAACACTTCTTGTTATATTTCCCCCTTAACTCATCCCCCAAATGATACTTATAATCTGCATCTTTAGATGTGTTCCAGGTAAGGTTATCTAGTAGTCCTTTGGTAGGTAATATATTTCTAATAATTAAGAAATATTCTAATTGGAAATATGTGTAGATATCAGTAAAACTCTTTGGGAACTGAATGTTCCTCTTAAAAGAGAGGGTTATGCATATGCATCAGTAGGCTGAAATTGGCCCTTATAGGTATAATATGAAGTCATGAAGCAAGGGAAAACAGTTGCTGCACTGAAATGTCCATTACCTTGCTTCGACCTAGACTAAGGTATCCATGTGACCCATGGGAAATTAGAAAGAAAAATAGCGTTTTATAAATCATTAAGTTTTCACTGTAGCTATCCTGTTGGTAAGTTATGTCTAAATAACTGTCTTTACTTCTATTTGTGATTGGAACATCATAGTTAGTGAAGCCTACATTGTTTCTTTCATCACGTTTACCTCTAATGTCACCCCATCCAAATGTACACCGTATAAAATGTGGACACACACACATACACTATTATTAATAATAAAGCAATATAGAGGTATTTCTGATTGTGTTGGTTCTTATACATTTCTCTAAAAATACTTTTTTAGTTTTTTCCTTCATGAAGCAAGCATTACTAGAATTCCAAAATATTCTCATATAATGCCACTTCCCAGACAGGCCATGGAAAGAAGATGACAGAGAAAAACAGAAGTTTCTTAATACTGCACTAGGAAGGTCAAGTTTAAGATAGTTTGATACTGTTGCTGGAAAAAGACAAACAACTAATAAAGATTTATTAGATGCCTAATATGTATTTAAAAGAAAGCTAGTTGATTCTGAATATGATAAAATAAGGTAGCTGTCCTCAAAGACCTCATCAAGGACTGATCACTTAGCTATGACAATAAGACTAAAATGGATCATGTTGACAAAACAGCATAAGACCGATCAACTGTACTGTGCAGAATATATATTATAGGATTTTAAAGATGATTAGATAGTCTGGTTGATAGTAAAATGAAGCTTTTATGTAAGAGGCATCACTTGAAAAAGGATTTGAAGGATAAGTAATAAGTAGATAGGTAGAGTTAGGGCATCTGATCCCATAACTTCATGGCAAATAGAGGGGAAAATATGGAAACAGTGACAGACTTTATTTTCTTGGGCTCCAAAATCACTGCAGATGGTGACTGCAGCCATGAAATTAAAAGATGATTGCTTCTTGGAAGAAAACCTATCTACAAACCTAGATTATTAAAAAGCAGAGACATTACTTTGCCAACAAAGGTCCATATAGTCAAAGCTATGGTTTTTCCAGTAGTCATGTATGGATGTGAGAGTTGGACCACAAAGGTTGAGCTTCGAAGAATTGATGTTTCGAACTATGGTGTTGGAGAAGTCTCTTGAGAGTGCCTTGGATTGCAAGGAGATCAAACCAGTCAATCCTAAAGGAGATCAATCCTTAATATTCATTGGAAGGACTGATGCTGAACCTGAAGCTACAATACTTTGGCCACCTGCAGCAAAGAGATGACTCATTAGAAAAGACCCCGATGCTGGGAAAGATTGAAGTCAGGAAGAGAAGGGGACAACAGAGGATGAGATGGTTGGATGGCATCATCGACTCAATGGATATGACTTTGAGCAAGCTCCAGGTGATGGTGAAGAATAGGGAAGCCTGGCGTGCTGCATGGGGTCAGAAAGAGTCAGACGTGACTGAAGCAACTTAGCAGCAGCAGCAGATAGGTAGACAGGTTGAGATGATTCCAGGTGGTAGAAAAGAAGGTTTAAAAGCAGCAAGAAGGACTTCCCTGGTGGTACGGTGGATAAGAGTCTGCCTGCCAATGCAGGGGACATGGGTTTGATCCCTGATGTGGGAAGATTCCACATGCTACCGAGCAACTAAACCCATGCACTACAAGTACTGAAGCCCATGCACCCTAGACCCGTGCTCCACAGCAAGAGGCACCATCACAGTGAGTAGCCCATGCACTGCAACTAGAGTGTAGCCCTAGCCACAGCTAGCCACAACTAGAGAAAGCCCGTACTCAGCAACAAAGACCCAGATATATATTTTGCAACCAAAAAATATATATATAAATACAATAAAAAATATTTTTGATAAAAGCAGGGAGGTGGTAATAAGACATGTAAATAACCCTGACACATTTTCTATGGGTTTACATTTCTTACTAATATTGGTGAACCTTTGTTACGTTACGGAAATCTGATAGTGAAGGACAGGGAAGCCTGGCGTGCTGCAGTCCAGGGATCACAAAGAGTCTGATATCACTTAGCGACTCAACAACAACAGAATTCTGAAGGTGGTAGTTTTTAGAGATGCCTGCTCAAACCATAAACCAGAACTAAGGAAGTACCTTAGTTCGCTCTTCTGTCGAACAAATCATCCATAAACTTAGCAACTTACAACAGCAAAGAATTATTACCTCACAGTCTCAGTGGCACTCAGGAGCAGTTTAAAGAATAAGTGGTTTGGGTTCTGGTTTCTCAGGAGACAGCAGTGAAGTCATATCTGAAGACCAGCCAAAGGAGGATCTTCTTCCACTCCCCGCTGTCGGCGAGCCTTGGAAGATCATCTTCTGGAGGGTAAGAGCAAATTAGCCAAGATGGCGGTCGTCAGGCTCTTTCATCCCACGGCCTTTCTCTCCCGCCCCACGTTTTGTAAATAATGATTCTGTAACAGCGGAGATCATTTATAGCACTGCGCACGATCATCACGATGTGCTTGCTTGGCCCCAGGCCACTTGTGTTCTGTTTGTCTATATTAGCTCCACCTGAGAACCCCTTTGGGGCCGCACCAGCGAGGAGATAATAAACATGTCTGCCGTTTCTACAGCTCCTCACATCTTCTTCCAGCCTCCCTGTTCATTCCTAGACTACCCTGAGTTCAGCAAACAGTGTGAACAGCGAGACACCTTCCAAACTCACCTATATGGGTTTCTCCACAGGACTCCCTCTAGAAAGGCAGCTGGCTTCCCTTAGAGCGAGTGAATCAAGACCCAGTGAGAGCTTCCAAGGTGGAGTCAGGTCTTTTTATAACCTAAGGTCAGAAATTAAAATCCAGGAGACAGGATAAATTGCAGGCCATCTTGGAGACTGCTTATCACCGAAGGCGAGGTTGATATTAGGTGGGGAGAGAAGACATTTACTCTCTCTCTTGGCTTCATGCTCTTGTAGGTAGAAGTCATAGAGTTTTGAGGTCTTTGAGAATACTGTCTTATTTTCAGGTACTACTTACATTACATAGAGGGAGATGGGAATTAGGAAAGAATAAAAATTGGGATATTAAAGCTTACAAAACATAGTTTAATCCCTCTTTCTTCGTGTGATATTATTTCCCTTTGTAATTGTTTAGTCTAAGGACATGAAAGAGATGCTGTTTCCTTCATCGTGTGTCCTGAGGCAAAGGTGGTCACTGTTACTCAATGGTAATTTTCTTTCATTGAGCCCAGAGAGTGACCTCAGGATCACTGTGTCTCTGTGAGACACACTGGTACTGTGTCGCAGATGTTTACAATCAACTGGTCAGACATAAAAAATAACTATTTTTTTCCAGTCCTAGCCTTTACAGGAGAAATATTTCAGCTTTCATTCATATATGTACATTTGATTTATATAAAAAAATTCTCTCCAGAGTAGCAAGGAAAAAGTCACTTTTTAAATAAATGGTCTTGGGTCTATTGGATATTCATTTAGAAAAAAATTCATTTACCAGATGCCATATACGATTCTAGGTACATGATAGATCTAAATATGAAAGGCAAGCCCATAAGGAAAAGTATTTGTAAAATAGACTATATTAAAGGTAAAATTTCATGTATCATAAAAAGGCAAGCTATGGGTGTAAATATATATGCCATTGGTAAAAATATATGCAACACATATAAATGGTGAAGAATTTATATTCAAAATAGATTAAACACACTTATAGATCAGTAGAAAAATGGGAGACAACTCAATAGAGATAGGGGCAAGAAATTTGAAAAGGAATCTCACAAAAGATGATATCTCAGTGGATAGTAAACCCACTAAAGATGGTTCTATATCTGCTGGAATAGCTGAAATGAAAGACTGAAGTTATCTTGTATTGGCAGAGATGTAGGTAATGTCAGTATCATTCATATTCCATATAATGTGAATGTTAGTACAACCAATGTGAATGTTAGTACAACAATCTTTAATGTTGGATAACAAATTAGGTAATCACATACTATACAACTGGGAATTTAATTCCTATACACACAGACTAGATAAGTGGTGATATGATTATGAAATACTATATGATAATGAAAATGAAGAGAAAAACCAAAATTACATGCAAAAATTTGAATTAATTTCACAAATGTAAAGCTGAGCCAAAGATGCCAGATGTGAAAGGATATATATTTACATGTACATAATGGCAACCCACTCCAGTGTTCTCGCCTGGAGAATCCCAGGGATGGGGAATCCTGGTGGGCTGCCGTCTATGGGGTCGCACAGAGTCGGACACGAGTGAAGCGATTTAGCAGCAGCAGCAGCAGCATGCCATATATACAGAGCTTCCCCAGTGGATCATGGGTAAAATAACCTGTCTGCAATGCAGTAGATGTGGGTTTAATCCCTGGGTCCAGAAGATCCCCTGGAGGAGGGCACAGCAACCAACTTCAGTATTCTTGCCTGGGCAATCCCATGAACAGAGGAGCCTGGCAGGCTACAGTCCATAAGGTGGCAGAGTCAGACATCACCAAAGTGACTTAGCGCACGCACACACACACACACACACACACACACGTCATATATATATACATACATATATATATATATAAAATGACTTATATATATATAATGACTCCATTTATATAATTTAACACATGCAAAAAACAATCCATGGTGTTAGAGGTCAGGAGGTCAAGATAGTGATTGATTGATTTGGAAGAAGAAAGAGGAAATAGATGTTGGTACAAGGAGTATGAGGGACCCAAACAGGAATTCCAGTACACTGGTAATCTGTTTCTTGACCTGCATGGTAGTCACCTGAGTGTGTTCATTTTATGATAATTTATTTTCTATGACTTTTGTACTTCTCTATATGTAACTTACATGACACTAAAAACATGTAAATAACAGATGAAGATATATCTTAGTGGAATCAGAGGATATTAAGGAAAAGATTCTATGCTAGTTTAGAAAATCAGCCATGAAAAAGATCCATCAACCATGAAATCAGTATGACCCTGAATTACATAGTAACAAGGAATCTAAGAGAGTAGAGTACAGAGTTTAAGAGATAAGTGTCACTTGAAACATATGTATGAGATGTGTTTAGCATTGCAGCATCTCCCTGTAGCTTATTTGATTCAGGTGAAGAATATTCTTATAATATATCCCAACTGGAATTTTAATAAAAATTTTCAAGTTAGTTAGATTCAAGTTATACTTTCATGCCTTAATATTTATCCTTCCTGACTTCTTGATGTGTGAGTTTGGACTTCACAGAGTTTGGTCTAGATTTGAGAATAGGAAAGAATATTAACTCAGAAGGGATGAAGATAACATTTCTTATTGTTTATTATCAAATCAAAGAGCAAGCCTGCCAAGGGCATATTCATGATTAAGGATGCATAGAGTTGTGAACAGACTCAGATCCCCAGGGCATTTGTTGCTTGTAAATGTAGACCTGAAGTTAGTGGTCATAGTAGCCACACAGAAGAGGGAATCACCAGGTGGGAGCATTATGTATGAGCTCACTGTCTTTGTATATCATCTTAGACTAGAAAAGGAAGGGAAAGGGGAATGTCAGCTCTCAGGGGTCCACTCTTACTGTAAACAAAATATCTTGCACTGGCTATGCTTGCTTATTTTCATCCTAGGGTATCGGGGTGGGGGCAGTTTATGCCTTCCTGTTTTTAAGCCTGCTCTAAATTTCTGCTGCCTGTCCTAATGGGTTACTTTCATTTTCTCATTCCCTTGTCTCTTCATTCTTAAAAAATATTTGTAAATCCCAGTCATGTATCAGAAACTACAATATCCCAGCAATTTAAAGTTGAGTGGTACTTAGTCCCTGCTGTCTAGAAACCTTTAACACGTACTGTCATATTCCAAAATATTTACTGAAAGAATCCAAAAATGTAAAGTGAGTACTCATCTTTTAGTTTCATGTGGCTTTGAATTTTTTCCTTCAAATTTACAAGGAAAGTAACTTGAAAAAACAAAGAGTGTATTAACATGTTAAATTGCTCTCAGCAAAGATCTGAGGAATTTTTAGAAATGTCCTTTCTATTGAATAAATAATTTTCTAACTTCCTTCTTGGGTTCAAAGACCAATGTTCCCATAACTGTAATAACATGTGATCTTAAGATAGTTGCCCTTTTATTCCCTAAAGGAATTAACACATGAAAAAAAAAAAAAAAACGGTTATTTTTTCCATTTCAATTAATTCTAAGTTGAGTAAGCAGACTTAATTGTATGCATGAAGAAAGCAACATTAAAACCCTAAAATTGTGAATCTACAAGTAGAAAGAATACTAAGAGATAATCTTTCCTTTTGACCTCAGGGACAAAAGGGGTCATTTGATGACAATGAACAGCTAGTATCAAAGAAGAAGCTACACAGCTTTGACATTTATATCCATACTAAAACAGCATGCATCTCTATAAAATCCATTTTAAATGACAATTTTCAGTGTAATGATCAAGAGTTTCCTTGATCAAAAGTTTAATAAACTTTTCCATAGGTAAATGTACCTTTAACATTTCTTGAAGCAAGGTCCCTAGGTATCAGTTGCAATCAAAACTAGTAATGGAGTGGGCATCTCCTTTGTTGCTTCATTGGTGCAGTGTGATGTTCTCTCATTCTATGAGAATCAGGCTTCTGGATGCTGAGATCCAGTTACAGAAATAGGCATTTTATTATCTGCTTTGACATCTGGCCAGTTTTGAGTTTTATTTAACCAACATTTTGGAGAACTAGGAAATGGCAACCCACTTCAGTATTCTTGCCTGGAGAATTCCATGGACAGAGGAGCCTAGTGGGCTATAGTCCATGGGATCACAAAGAGCTGGACATGGTTGAGGGACTACCACTTTCACTTAACTATATGCCGGGTACTCTGCTGGATGCTGACAATTAGGAGAACAAGTTTCAAACTTCATGAAGAAGCCACATGGGATATTAATGTGACATTCCAGGTGAAAAATGATGGGCCTTGAACCAATGAGTCAGTGTGGAGGAAAATTTTAAGAGAAACTGAGCAAGAGGAGTTTTGAGAGGTATGTACTGTGTGTAGTCACTCAGTCGTGTCTGACTCTTTGCGACCCCATGGACTGTAGCCCGCCACGCTCCTCTGTCCATGGGGATTCTCCAGGCAAGAATACTGGAGTGGGTTATCATGCCATCCTCCAGGGGTTCTTCCCAAACCAGGGATCTTACCCAGGTCTCCTGCACTGCAGGCGATTCTTCACCATCTGAGCCACCAAGGAATAAGTGACTGTGATAAATGTCTATTTAAAAAGAAAATAAGATAGGTTAAAACTGCTATCCTGGAAAATCTGGACTGCTTTGTCCCTTCAATAAAGACACTTCAGTTCAGTTCAGTTGCTCAGTTGTGTCTGACTCTTTGGGACCTCATGGGCTGCAGCACGCCAGGCTTCCCTGTCCATCACCAACTACTGGAGCCTACTCAAACTCATGTCCATCGCATCAGTGATGCCATCCAACCATCTCATCCTCTGTTGTCCCTGTCTCCTCCCACTTTCTATCCTTCCCAGCATCAGAGTCTTTTCAAATTAAGTCAGTTCTTCGCATCAGGCAGCCAAAGTATTGGAGCTTCAGCTTCAGCATCAGTCCCTCCAATGATTATTCAGGATGGATTTCCTTTAGGATTGACTCATTTGATCTCCTTGCAGTCCAAGGGACTCTCAAGAGTCTTCTCCAACACCACAGTTCAAAAGCATCAATTCTTTGGTGCTCAGCCTTCCTTATAGTCCTACTCTCACATCCATACATGACTACTGGAAAAACCATAGCCTTGACTAGCTGGACCTTTGTTGGCAAAGTAATGTCTCTGCTTTTTAATACGCTGTCTAGGTTGGTCATAGCTTTTCTTCCAAGAAGCAAGTGTCTTTTAATTTCATGACTGCAGTCACCATCTGCAATGATTTTGGAGCCCAAGAAAATAAAATCTGTCACTGTTTCCATTGTTTCCCCATCTATTTGCCATGAAGTGATGGGACCAGGGCATAGACTTGGATTACTGCAGCCAGTAATTGGTGAAGCTGCTGCTGAAGCCAAAGCTCCAATACTTTTGGCCACCTGATGCAAAGAACTGACTCATTTGAAAAGACCCTGATGTTAGGAAAGATAGAAGGTGGGAGGAGCAGGGAACGAAAGAGGGTGAGATGGTTGGATAGCATCACTGATATGATGGACATGAGTTTGAGTAGACTCCAGTAGTTGGTGATGGACAGGGAATCCTGGCATGCTACAGTCCATAGGATCGCAAAGAGTCGGACACAGTTGAGTGATTGACCTGAACTGAACTGAACTGATGGGACTGGATGCCATGAACTTCATTTTTTGAATGCTGAGTTTTAAGCCAACTTTTTCACTCTCCTCTTTCACTTTCATCAAGAGGCTCTTCAGTTCCTCTTCACTTTCTGCCATAAGGGTGGTGTCATCTGCATATCTGAGGTTATTGATATTTCTCCCAGCAGTCTTGATTCCAACCTGTGCTTCATCCAGCCCAGTATTTCTCATGATGTACTCTGCATATAAGTTAAATAAGCAGGGTGACAATGTACAGCCTTGACACAATCCCTTCCCAGTTTGGAGCTAATCCGTTGTTTCATGTCCTGTTTTAACTGTTGCTTCTTGACCTGCATACGAATTTCTCAGGAGGCAGGTCAGGCAGTCTGGTATTCCCATCTCTTTAAGAATTTTCCACAATTTGTTGTGATCCACACAGTCGAAGGCTTTAGCTTAATCAATGAAGCAGAAAGAGATGGTTTTCCGGGAATTCCCTTGCTTTTTCTATGATCTATTGGATGTTGGCAATTTGATCTCTAGTTCCTCTGCCTTTTCTAAATCCAGGTTGAACCTCTGGAAGTTCTCAGTTCATGTACTGTTGAAGCCTGGTTTGGAGAATTTTGAGCATTACTTTGCTAGGTTGTGAGATGAGTGCAATTGTGTTGTTGTTTGAACATTCTTCGTCATTGCCTTTCCTTGGGATTGGAGTGAAAACTGATCTTTTCCAGTCCTGTCACCACTTCTGAGATTTTAAAATTTGCTGACATATTGAATTCAGCACTTTTACAGCATCATCTTTTAGGACTTGAAATAGCTTAGCTGGAATTCCATCACCTCTACTAGCTTTGGTCATAGTGATGCTTCCTAAGGCCCACTTGGCTTTGCATTCCAGAATGTCTGGCTTTAGGTGAATGGTTAAGCTATTGTGGTTATCTGTGTCATCAAGACACTGAAAGACACTTCTTCAGTTTCTCCTAAATTTGCTTTGGGGACATGTATTGTTTGACTCAAAATAAAATCTGTATTGAAAAAGATAATAGCAATTATTCTTGCATTATTTAGGGAATAGTAAAATAGTTGATTAAAATCCCATAAAAGCTGATAGAGTTCATATGACTTGATAAGAATGTGGATGCAACTGTAGATAGGAAGTCAGAAAACCCAACTTCTAGCTAAGTACTTGAAGCAGGTGGGCTATGGGCTACGTTTGAGTATACTTAGTCAGAATGTACATTCCTCTGAGTGGCCACAACACCCTTATAGTCTAATACCTAGCTCACTGATTCACTACTTGCCTGGCCATAAAGTCATTTGAATTCTATTCTCTTCCTTGTGGTTAAAATTCTGCCATCAACTACTTGCATGTCCTCAGGCAAGCAAAAATGCACTGCCTTTCAATATCTTCCTCTCTAAATGAAGAGTATGGTGATCTTCCTAAAGTTTTCCACTTCCAGCTTAAGAGTGGATGGCCTGCACACCGTAGCAATTCATTTCTTCTACATTTTGTGAACAATCAAGTTTAAGAATCACCTTAACGATGTAGACATAATTTGTTGCAGAAGTCACCATTGTAAGCCATCACATACTCTCATGAAGAGTGAAGTGGAACTTGAAATTTAAAGGCCTGGATTGTCTTGCCTGAACCGATTGTCTCACTTTGTCACCTTTGCTGTTTAAGCATGCTATACCACAGTGTCTTGATCTATGAAACAGAGGAAACAATCGTATCTACCAAACTTTGAGAGAAATAAGAATTATATAATTAAAGAATTATACCCACTGAACAAACTTGCATGTCAAAGTATATTGGATTTTTCAAAGGGAAGATAACTGAAATGATAAAAAGGGGAATATTTGCTCTAATCAGCAAATTTATGTTATCCAATTTATTATTTTTCCAAATGTTTGTCAGGACCCTTAGAATTCTCTTCACTGTGTTCTTGTTCTGTCCCTCATGTCAAATATGACAAGCAAGCCAGAATAATAAAAATGTTTGCCATCTGTCTTGCCAGTCTGGAAAAGTTGCCAATTTGTGTTGCAAATAAGGACTGCTTGTAAGAGAAAGCCCTTTCCATGGATAAGACAAACTTGAGAGAGGAATATGTTCTTTGGCTTATTTGAAATATGATAATCTTCTAATGTCTCCTGTACCAATGAAGAATATGATTTATTGGGGTCTAGCACCATTTTACAAAGATGGCCGTGATGTGTCATTTGCCATGTTTCTATAAAATACCTTCGCTATGCTAGTGTGAATTATTGCTCAGTTACCATTGTTTACCACCTAATTATTGAGAAGCACTTCCATCCATCACTGACAAATCAGTAAATGACTCAAGACACTATTGTATTTGCAACTAGAACAACAAGGTCATCGCAAGTTTAATTAGCCACTATCCATTACAAAACAGCAAATAGCCTATGATGACAAGTAAAATTCCAGTTTCTGAGTATGCCTCATAAAATGGTGGAGGGATTGCTCACATATCAGTGATTTTAATAACAAATACATGTAATATAATCTAAGGTTTTTTTCATCATGATCTGTAATGAGTGATATGAGGAATTAAACTCAGACTACTCGTAAGTCAATGCAAATTGTTTCTCAATTTTAAAGCAAATAATCATCTCCCAGCATTTAGAGAAAATAGAGACCTCTTAACTGTGTGACATGTTAAAATGAGTTTGAAAATTCTTGGAACTTCTAAGTTGGTAAATAAAGCAAACTAGTTTTTGTTGTTGGTGATTTGACTGGGACCTACAAATATTTTGGAAATTATTCAAAATTTAGACAGATACAATTTCACAAATCTCCAAGAATTGCTCCTGTGTACAAAATCCTACTCCTAGACATTTTCTTGCAAGAGTTTTAAAGTTGTCTGCATCCTGTCTGGTAAATAGGGGACGAACCCTCTGAACATATGAATACATAGTCGTTTGGATAAAAGATAAAGTGTAGAAATCTGTCAAGGTCAAGACCCTGATGATCACCTTGAATCCACCAAAATCATTATTTACAGAGACCATGTGATTAGGACCATAAATAATAGAGTTAGGAGTTGATGAGTTATTTCTAACTATTTTCTCTTTCCATTCTTTGAAACTTCAATGGTTTTCTTCTAATTCTACAACCTTGGTGGGTGAAATGAGTATTATTTTATAAAACATGCTTATATTTAACATTATCTTTTAAAAATATTATTTAAAACACTTTGTTACTTGATTATTTTATCCTATAAACATGACCCAGTTATTTATAAATTTTAATATTCTAAAGGGCTTCCTTGATGGTTCAGTGGTAAAAAATCCACTTGCCAGTGCAGGAGATGCAGATCAATCCCAGGTTTGGGAAGACCCCCTGAGAAGGAAATGATGACCCGCTCCCAGTATTCTTGCTTGGAAAATTCTGTGGACAGAGGAGCCTGGTGGACTATAGTCCACGAGGCAGCAAAGAATCAGGTATGACTGAGCGACTGAACATATTCTGAGAGGCTGAGTGGAACTTCCACCACATTTTTCATTGCTATCCAAGAGAACTCCTAAAGGTAGAAAATTATCTGCATTTCTGTGTCAAAGAGAAATGAAAAATTATTGATGATGAACATTGCTTTATTATGAACACTATAATTCATGTATTTAAATGTTTCACAACATATTTTTATTGATATAACTCACAATTATTTCCCATCTACAGTTTAAAAATAAACATTGAGACAACTTACAGGCTGGGACAAAAATATTTGCAAATCATACTACTGACAAGGGATTAATTTCCAAAATATACAACAGCTTATATAGCTTAATATCAAAAAGCAAACAATCAAAAAACGGGCAGAAGACCTAAGCAGACTTTTCTCCAAAAAAGACATACAGATGGCCAACAGCACATAAAAAGATGCTTAATATGGCTAATTATTAAAGAAATGCAATTCAAAACTACAATGAGGTATCACCTCACACTGGTCAGGATGGCTATCATCAAGAAGTCTACAAATAATAAATGTTGAAGAGGGTGTGGCGAAAAGGGAACCCTCCTACACTATCATTGGGGATATAAACTGGTGGAGCCTATGGAGACTGCTTGAAAAACTAAAAATAGATTTACCATATGATGCAGCAATCCCACTCCTAGGCATATTTCTGGAGAAAACCATAATTTGAAAGGATACATGTACCCCAATGTTCACTGCAGCTCTATTTACAAAAGCCAAGACCTGGAAGCAACAGCAGATGTCTATCAGCAGATGACTAGGTAAAGAAGACGTGGTACATATATGTACAATGGAGTATTACTCAACCATAAAAAAGCACTACTGTTTGTTTCATTAAATACTGTTATTTGTAGCAACATGGTTGGACCTAGGGATGATCACTTCAAGCACACTGCTGCAATGCACATTCCTGGACTCCAGCCCTGGGTATCTAACTCCCTATATCTGGGGTGGGGGGCAGAGATAGGTTTTACAAAGAACCTCGGACCAATATCAGAGAAAGCTGCATCAAAGCAAATCCAGACTATTAAAAGCAATAGCGAGGTGCAAAATTTAGTTTCCTTTTAAAAATATGTATTTCTTTATTTGGCTGTGTCAGATGTTAGTTGCAGCATGAAACTCTTAGTCATATGTGGCATGTGGGATCTCATTCCCTGGCCAGGGATCAAACTCAGGCCTCCTGCATCGGGAGCTTGAGTCTTAGTCACTGGACCACCAGGGAAGTTCCCAAAGTTTAGTAACTATAAGAATCTTTTTTGAAAAATAAACTGTGAAACCTTCTTTGTAAATTTATAACAATTTTCAAGATAAAATAACACGGTCATTTATCTTGTCCATTGTTCTATTTGAGTTGTGTTATGGAAGTTAGAGGTTTCTGATTTAAACAAAGATAAGTACCACTGTTAAATATTTTAAAATATTGCCAAAAATTTAAGACTTAAATGGAAATCAAGAGATTTTTAAAAATAAACTTATAATTTTAGTAAGGATATTTGTATGCAACATAATGTTTTCTCTCGTGATATGGCTTCAGTCCAAATAAAAAGCCTGGTGCATTAATGTAATACTGCTTTGTGGCACCAGAATACTTAACAGATTCTCATTTCTTGCTTTATTTCAAACTATGAATATATGCTCTTGAATTTTCCTGGGGTGAAAGAACTGATGTGATATAGCCATGTAGATGCAGTCTGCTGTTTCTTCTTAGTTTGCATGGAGAAGAGAAATGAAGTTGCATTTCAAAGAGAAAACTCATTTTTCTTCATGTTTCTTTTCCACCAATTAAAATACCCTGCTTTTAAAGGTGCACCCACGGCAAATTCCTGTCACTATTTCTATCAAATAAGAAAGTAAATGACATAATGGCACCAGTAAAAGTCATCACATGCCCATTGAAATCATTGTCCTTTGTTTAATATGCTTGTATATTTAAAATCTTGAACAATTCAAAATCAGATTTTTTATACCCATCTTTGCACAAGTTTGGATTGGGTTTTTGCCCCCACTACATGCTCTATTCAATTAATCAACAATAATTGCAGTAGTAATATATTTCTGCTAAACTATATTGCTATGACATTTGTTAATGGTTCCATAATCTCCAGTGCTCTATTACCCTTGCTTCCAAAACATTCCCATTTATTCATTTATTCTTTCACTCATTCACTATGTATTGACAGTCTACCATGCACGGTTGAAAGGTATATGTGCTGTTCAAGGCACTGTGTTACCCTTGACGTGTCTTTCAAATCTAGTTTTTACTTTATGAATTGGCACTTACAGATTTTCAGGTTTTTATTACCTTTATCACAGTAATTTTCAAAAGTCTTCTTGCTTTCTTCCTCCCATTCACCATCCCAACTCTCTTTCATCCTTTTTACCTAGCCTGTACCCAGCACCCTTCACTACAGAAGAGTGTTTATGACTATGGGTTTTGGACTCGGTGCTTGGGTTGACTTACAAACCTGCTACTAATTCACTAATTCACTGAATGACCTTGAGTAGATTAAATGAGGCACAAAATTGTTTGGCACAGCACCACACACCATGAAGGACTTAATGAATATATATTTTATTTTATAGATTTCTTTATCCATATACATTATATTATTGCTACATGTCAAAATTTTCTTCCTAAAGCTTCAAAGCATTCCATTTATCACATAATTTACATAATCAGAAATCTTCAAAAGGTCCATAGTGCTTACCTGAAAACTGAAGACTCTTCACATTTGGGAGGCTGTCTTCATTTAAAGACTCCTCTTTCATTTCTCCTCAACACAAAAAAACTTCTCAACCTGATGGCTTACTTTGTATTCCTCATGCTACCAGACTTCTTTGCATCTGAGCGTTTGATCCCCCAGTTCCCCTGCTTTTGCAATGCTCTCCTCTCTGTCTAAACTCTGCCTGTCCTTTAAAACACATTAAAATGCTTACCCTCTTCTCTCTCCACTGCCAACTGGACGGACAACTCCATCCTCTGAACTGCAACAGCACGAAATTGTTATAACGTCCAAATGACTAATATTTTCTGGTGGCAATTATTCTGCTATTGTTCTGAACTCTTTCTTAAAGATCTGTTTCATTCACTTTGTATTTGATAGTTCATTCGGTTATAGCTTGTCTACCCAACTAGTTTGTAAATCTATTTAGGATAGGGTCTGTCTCTAATCTTTCTATCCCCATGTCCATCCAGAACAATATCTTATTTATGACAGCTACTCAAGTCATTTTTAATACTGAAACAAAACAACAAAAAGTGAGATAGACCCTAAATATGTACTCATTCATAAACTGTATACTTGTTTTTCTCTTTCTGACTTACTTCACTCTGTATGACAGATTCTAGGTTCATCTACAGCTTTACAAATGACCCAACTTTGCTCCTTTTTATGGCTGAGTAACATTCCACTGTGTACATGTACTATATCTTCTTTATCACTTCATCTGCTGATGGACATTTAGGTTACTTCATGTTCTGGCTATTGTAAATAGTGCTGCAATGGACATGGGGGTGCACATGTCTTTTTGAGTGGTTTTCTCAGTATATCTGCTCAGGAGTAGGATTGCTGAGTCATATGGTAGTTCTATTTTTAGTTTTTTAAGGAATATCCATACTGTATTCCGTAGTGGCTGTATCAATTTGCATTCTTACCAACAGTGCAAGAGGGTTCCCTTTTCTCCACACCCTCTCCAGCATTTATCACTTATAAATTTTTTGATGATGGCCATTTTGACCAGTGTGAAGTGATATCTCATTGTAGTTTTGATCTGCATTTCTCTAATAAGTAGTGATGTTGAGCATCTTTCATGTGCCTCTTGGACAGCTGTATGTATTCTATTTAGTGGATGTGTCTATTTAGTTCTTCTACCCAGTTTTTGATTGGGTTACTTTTTTGATATTGAGCTGCATGAACTGTTTGTATGTGGAATCTAGAAAAATGGTACAGATGAGCCTATTTGCAGGGCAGAATAGAGATGCAGACACAGAGAAAGGATGCGTGGACATGGGAGCGGGGAAGAGGGGGTGGGATGAATTGGGAGATTGGGATTGGCATATATACGGGGCCATGTGTAAGTCAAATGGCTACCAAGAAGCTGCTGAATAGAAAAAGGAGCTAGACAGGTGGGATGGGGAGGGTGGGAGGGATGTACAAGAGGGAGGGGGTATATACATATATATGTGTAGCTAATTCACTTCATTGTACAGCAGAATCTAACACAACATTGTAAAGCAACTGTACCCTAATAAATAAAAGAACTATTGAAAAAGAGCTTAACCTCTTAAAAACAAAAGCTTGTACTTCTATCAACCTATTGATAAAATACTGATGAAGTTCCAAGAATAAAAAGATAAATGAAAAGAAAGGGTTGCTTTCTGCTTAGGTTCCAGTGGACAGTTTTGTGTCCTCCCTCAGGGGGTGTCTGGGGTAGGAAATGGCAGCCCACTCCATTAGTCTTGCCTGGAAAATCCCATGGACAGAGGAACCTGGTGGGCTACAGTCCACAGGGGTGGGTTGGCAAAGAGTCAGACATGACTGAGCGACTGAGCACATCAGGGGATGTCAGTATTCCGCCGTAGACAGAAGGGACTTAGAAGACTGATACTCAAAGTAACAGATCCATGAACTCTGTGCTATTAATCCAAGAAGAGATAAGCCCCTCAGCTTGGAATTTAATCAACTGTAATATTAAGCCCAGTGTTTGGCTCAATTGAGGTTTTATTCAAAGCAAGATTTTCTGGATGAGGGCAGCAGCATGACGATTGACCTAGGAAGCTTCATACCTCTTCACAGGCTGCTAACTTGGAGTATTACTAACAGAGGGCATCAACTTGATTCAATATTCACTTATTACCACTTAATTTTGTGCAAGGCCATGTACTGACCACTACTAAAACCAAAATAATCACACTGACAGTCTTTGCACTCAATAACTTTACAATCCAATAAATTAGCGTATTAATTCATAGCATTCTTTCTAAACCAGTGTTCTTAGATGAAAAGTGTATGGACTCATGTTGATTCTTATGAATAACTCTGTGTGTTAAGTCACTTTCAGTTCAGTTCAGTTCAGCTGCTCAGTCGTATCCGACTCTTTGCAACCCCATGGACCGCAGCACACTGGGCCTCCCTGTCCATCAATGACTACCGGAGTCTACTCAAACTCAGGTCCATTGAGTCAGTGATGCCCTCCAACCATCTCATCCTGCCATCCCCTTCTCCTCCTGCCTTCAATCTTTCCCAGCATCAGGGACTTTTCTAATGAGTCAGTTGTTTGCATCAGGTGGCCAAAGTATAGGAGTTTCAGCTTCAGCATCAGTTATTCCAACAAATATTCAGGACTGATTTCCTTTAGGATTGACTGGTTGGATCTCCTGGCAGTACAAGGGACTCTTAAGAGTCTTCTCCAGCACCACAGTTCAAAAGCATCAATTCTTCATTGCTCAGCTTTCTTTATAGTCCAACTCTCACATCCATACGTGACTACTGGAAAAACCATAGCTTTGACTAGACGGACCTTTGTTGGCAAAGTAATGTCTCTGCTTTTTAATATGCTGTCTAGATTGGTCATAACTTTTCTTCCAAGGAGCAAGCGTCTTTTAATTTCATGGCTGCAGTCACCATCTGCAGTGATTGTTGTCTCCGACTCTGCAATCTGTAGCCCACCAGGCTCCTCTGTCCATGGGATTCTCCAGGCAAGAATACTGGAGTGTGTTGCCAAGCCCTCCTTCAGGGGATCTTCCCGACTCAGAGATGGAACCCATGTCTCTTACAGCCTCCTGCACTGGCAGGCAGGTTCTTTACCACTAATGCCACCTGGGGAGCCCACATGAATAACTTTAGGTGTATAATTGTTTTGTGTTTGTTCTGCTGAAAGCTTAACAATAGATAACCAAAAAAATTGACATTTCTTCCATTCTCATCTCTGTGCCATAGCTGTTCATTTCGAGGAAAAACAAAATTAAAAATTTCTCTCAATGTCTTCACCTCCCGTTTACTTCCATTTACCTCTTTAAGTGTTCCTTATTTGTCACCTGCGTATAATGTACACTTTATTTCTGTTCCTGAAATATTACTGTCTAAGGGGTTCAATTCTTAGCCCACCGCTTTTATCACTCTATTATCTATCTGTCTACCATCTATCCATCCATCCACTTACCCCATCTATCCATCCATCCATTCCTCACCCACTCTTATGGGATTTTTTGTTTCTCTTCTCAAAGGGTAGCTCTAGTTTTCACCTCTCTCATGAGCTCCAGACTAGTTAGATGCTTGGGTATACGTTGGTACTGACCTTAAACTCATTTTTTTCCCGTGATCTCACAACTCTTTAACCACAAGCAATTTCTCCCTGAGTACTCTGCCTTTCAGTTAATATACCCCTACTCATTTAGAATAGGTGGAATAAGACAGAGAAAGACAAATATCATATGAGGTCAATTATATGTAGAATTTTTTTTAAAAAGATCCTTCAAGTGATGGTTAGTTTTTTTTTTTTTTCCTTTTTTCCCCAGCTTATAGATGCAAATACTGAGGCGTGAAGAAGAAAAACTCTTTTGCCTATGTTCACATTGTTGTTGTTTAGTCACTAAGTTGTGTCTGACTCTTTTGCGACCCTATGGACTCATCAGGCTCCTCTGTCCATGAGATTTCCCAGACAAAAATACTGGAGTGGGTTGCCATTTCCTTCTTCAAGGGATCTTCCCAACCCAGGGATTGAACTCGAGTCTCCAGTATTGCAGGGAGATTCTTTACCACTAAGCTACCAGGGTTCATATAGCCAGTAAATAATTAAGCTGGAATTCAAACCCAGATTCCTCTCCAAAAAGTTCATATTATTATATGAAATCACAATACTGTCTCATGCCTTTTTTCCCCCCACTTTTTAAAAAAGATGTTTGTATTATCTGAGATAAATGTTCTTCCCATTTTATTCAACTGTTTTTTTCAAGCTTAGATCTGGTTAGCAGTTCCTTCTCAAAGCACTCTTAGTGTACAGTAAAACCTACAAGTTTAGACTTTATATTAAAATAATCTTTTTCTCACAATCATTTTATTAGAATGTTCTCTTTTTGGATGCTGGAACTATATCTGACTTATCCCTCTGGTTCCTTTACTAACTCCAGTTCTTGAGAAATCTAAGCAAGGGATGAATGCATTTGTAGAGCAAATTATAGTCAGATTGGGAAAAAATAATTGTAGAAATGAAGTCATCATTGTAAAGAGTTGATAATAAGGAGTGAACATATGTGTTTTCCAGAAAAATAAGACTATAATTTCTCTTTTAAAATTAGGATCCAGAGCCTCCAAAATTTAGTACAGAGAGGAAGTGTTATCTGCAGGGTGGGCCATGGTAGCTGACAAAAGGTCTATTCTGTCCACTGAAGGTCCACATTCTCTCTAGTGTCGTCTTATTCTCTCTCTCTTTTAAACCTTTTGGCTGGACTGCTTCTTTTTTTTTTTCCTTTTTAACCTTTTGACTGCACCAAGTGGCATGTGGGATCTTAGTTTCTTGACAAGGGATTGAACCTGGGCCCCCTGCATTCGCTGCATGGAGTCTTAACCACTCAACCACCAGGGAAGTCACCTTCTCTTGATCACTGCCTCACACTTGTCTTCCCACTGTCTTCTGTTGATCACACTTTTGGGCAAGTTCTAGAAAATAAAAGAACTAGAATATCCTGAAACTCCATGAAACTTTTCTTTTTTCACTAGCTGATTTCCAGGCCTATGACAGTGCTGACACTCCACAAGTTATCAATAAATCTTTGTGGAATGAGTGTTGAACTAAGTTTTCCTTTCCTAAGAAACTGAAAAAAAAAATATGTGCATAACTGGATCATTTTGTTGAGCACCTGAAACTGACACAATATTGTAAATCAATATTACTTGAACTTTCAAAAAGTTCTTAAAATCTCCTTTCCTTCTTTTCCTTTCCCACAGAGAAACTGAGACAATTCCCAAAGATTTCATTAACTCTGAAAGAACAAAAAATAGGAGAAAAGAGAAAAGAGATAAAGAGGCAGGTTTGTAACATATATGCATGCATGCTAAGTCACTTCAGTCATGTCCAACTCTTTGTGACCCTGTGGATTGTAGCCTGCCAGGCTCTTCTGTCCATGGGATTCTCCAGGCAAAGATACTGGAGTGGGTTGCCATGCCCGCCTCCAGGAGATCTTCCAACCCAGCAATTGAACCCATGTCTCTTGAATCTCCTGCATTGGCAGGCGGGTTCTTTACCACTAGTGCCACGTGGGAAGCCCTATAACATAATACTGCTACTTTAATCCCTCCAGCTTATTCCTCCACCCAGAACTAACTTGAACTCTGGGCTCCTTCCATCAGCTGTCTTACAAGAGACAAACAGGTAGGCTAAATTTACAGAAACCATAACTGATTCCCTGTCTGATTTCAAGTGGAAGACATCATCTCTCCCACAATCACCTTGCAGCTTCCTCATAGGCTTCTTACATCTCTGTTAGCAACACCACAACAAACATATTCCAAAACCACCTTGTAACTTGAATCATCATGTTCCTTCTCAGTTCTGATTTTTAGTTAAGAATATAAACAATTTTTTCTCTCATGATGAGCACCGAGACTATCATTGCATTTAAAGTAATTCAAGAGAGTCCTGGTGGTGTGGAATAAACATACTCTTCCCTTTTGCTTCCATTGAATACAGGACAGAAAGCATCAAGTATCTATTTGAGAATTCTGAAACAGAACAGCAGCAGGGGGCTCTGAGATGAAACCAGAGTTAAAGAACCTTGGAGCCAGTATGAGTTTACCATGGAAAAATGATTTTACCAATTAAAAAAATTCAATTCTTCCATTATTTCTCAGCCAATGTGGAAGTGGCCACTGGTGTGCAGCCCAAAGGAATTCAAGGAAAAGCTCTCAGTTCTTGCTGAAAGAGCTAGAAAAGAAATTCATGACACAGAGAGAATGTGAGAAACTTTCATTTATTTTTTCCCTTCTTTTCTCCATTCTCCTGTATAGTTCTGTGATAGGAGTGGCAGTGACTGGCAACTGAAGCCTAGAGGAGGCAGAATTGAGAGATTGGGGTTGACAGACATACCACTGCCGATACTATGTGTAAAATAGGTAACTAAAGAGAACCTATTGTTTTGCACAGGGAACTCTGCCCAATGCTCTGTGGTGACCTAAATGGGGAGGAAGTCCAAAATAGAGGGGTATGTTTATGTGTAACTGATTCACTTTGCTTTGCAGCAGAAACTAACATGACACCGTAAATTAAATATACTCCAAAAAGGTTATTTTTTAAAAAACTCTGAAGAAAGGGAAACTTCCTCTACATTCAGCAGTCCTCCCCATCCAAGAGGGTTGAGTCCAGTCTCTTTTATCTTCTGACACTGGGTACCAGACGCAGACACCTTTGCAGAAGGGCACAGTAGAGCAGGGTGAAGAAAGCCCCATGTTTCTAGCCAGAAGGCCAAAACGATGAGCCTCAGAAATGGGAAAGGACTGGGAGACTATGAAGAGGTGGGGATTGGGGAAGGTGGGTCCATAAAGTCCTCTGTGAATTTATGGGTTCAACTCTGAGCTCATGTATGTGGAACTGATTCTATCTATCATATTAAAGGCTTTGAGATAAGAACTAACCCCCATATCCTAGGCTGAATGGCACATGTTCAGGACATATCCAAATAGCAATGCAAAGGCCATGAAAACTGAACTGGCAGCCCACAGAAGGAAGGTTTGAACTCACATCCTAAACCTAACCAGATCAACTGTCTACTAAATAAAACTATCAACACTCTCCACAGTGTTAAACAAGACTTAGTGTCTCATAAAATAACACTTAATGCATCCAGTGCACAATCCCAGATTATACAACATATGAAGAAGCAGAAAAATCTCAGAAAAAGGCAATATACATGCCCCAACACTAGGATGACGCAGATGTTAAAATGATCTGGCAAGGACTTTAAAGCAGCTATTATAAAAATTTAGCTTCAAGCATCTGTGAAGATTCTTGAAACCAATAGAAAAATAGAAACTTTTAGCAAAGGAGTAGAAGATACAGAGAAGAATCAAATGGAAATTTTAGAACCCAAAAATACAACAGCCAAATTTAAATGATTCTATTTGCAATATACAGATAAAAGTTCATCCTGAGAGGCCCACACTTATAACCATATCTTTAGGTAGTACCATAACCATTAATCACACATACTCACATATACAAAATACATCAGTATAATAAAAGAAGTGAAGACACTTAAGTGCATACAATTATGGATAAAGAAATCTATATTGAAGTTGTTCCCATGAATAATATCTAGTGATCTAGTTACCTTACATTTTGCTTTCAAAATAGTAGAACTAAATCTGAGCATTACATAGTTTGTAGAAATTGAGTGTTTTGCATTTACAAAGGTAGATGTCCATTGTTAAAAAGTACCATATGTACATAAGCAGCAATTCTATTTACAAAGAACTGCCCTAATGTGTCTATTTGCATATCATTTGCATTTTTGTCACCATACCCGTCAATCAGCTCCAGCAATGAGCAAATCAGGTAACCCACTTGGGAACCTGGGCCAAAGGAAAAAAAAAAAAAGCAAGGTGATCTAAGGTGGATGAAACCCTCATGGGTTTATTTTTAAGGCAATATTTTTCAAAAAAGCATATGGTGTTATCAGAATATAATCAATTTGAATGTTTTAACAAACACAGCTTCTTTCAAGAACTTTTAAAAAATACATTTTGGGAACTTCAGTTTAATTTTAGTTTTTCTTGGTGGTTTCTTCAAATTATCAGGCTAAGCTAAAGTAATTCTAACTACCAAATAATATTCTGCGGTTAATTGAGTCTAAGAAACTCTTGGCATGTATGAGTTCTGAAAACATTCTTACATATGTGAATGCAACAAAATGAAAGATGTTTAGGAAATTCTAAAACCCAGGATTGTTAACAGATGCTTGCAAATACCAAAGTTATAGCCAGGAACATCAGCATCAGATCCATAGATTTGGTAGCAAGCAAAAAATCAACAACAAAAATCTGGCTTTTCTAGAACAAAACCTGCATGATGTTGAGTGACACTACCCTTTCAGGTAGGATTTCTGCGGTTTTCTCCTGGTGCTTGTATTTCAACTTGGAAAATAAACGCTCTGTGAATGATGACACAAGGAAAATCTTGCTTGCTTAATAATGAAGCTTTCAGAACTGATGTTTCTTTGGGGGGTAATATCTAGTTATTGTGACTGCACAATCCTGGGACAGGGAAGATGCTTAGTAATCGTTACTGTGATGATCACTTGATCTGGATGCTGAATTCAGCCTCATAGACATCTAGCTCAGTGGTCCTGGCTGGCAAATGCATTTTCCAATGGGTAAAATATTTCATTTGGTTTTGCATGTGGTATTATGAAGCCAACTTTGGCATATGGGTACACTGTAAAATTAATATTTTGACCCTATTCATGAAAAAAATGAAAGTGGACATCAAACACACTTCATAAGTGAATTGTGAAGTTGGGATCTTGGGATTCTTCTTGGAAACCAGGTCCCTGCCAGGCTCTATCCTTTCCCTTAAATCTGTGACTACACCAAGGTTCATTAAAGGAGAGGGAAATAACCCAATCAACAAGTTTGCTTAAACAGATGCTCTTTCTTTGTTAAAACTTGTACACAAAAAAGATGTTGTATGGAAGTAAAAACTAAGCAAAAAACATTGTAGCAATTTGCTGAACATGGAGACTTATTGAGGATGCAGTCCTGAATAATACACACTAGCTTTGCTCTTCCTCTTTAGTCTGTGTAGAGAAGTTATGAATCATTCATGGTCTCCCAGCTGAGAAGGGCTTCAAAGGGGATGGTTCTGATTGGATGTCCTGTGTGAATTGCCAGGCTGCAGAATCCGCTACACCCCTAGCACTGGAGGGTGGAGGAAGCACTTTCATCTGGGCCTCCAAAGTGTTTAGGGTCACAGTTCACCAGGAGATAACGATGTAGATGTACATTCAGAATTAGCTGCCGAGATACCTGTGTAGTGCGGTGTGGAAAAGTGAGCCAGTTAGATCCCCAGTGGATGCTGTGAATCAATTACTGTATTCTGAATACAAGGTTGGCTGCAGGGGATAAACAGATGTCAGAGAATTTTTCCCTAATAAGACCCTGGTAATAGAAGAGCACTGTCAGCTTCATTTTGCATTAAAAATCTCATTTCCCCTTTATATGACCAATTTTATTAGGTCCCTAAACAAAGATATTTTGTGGAACTGTTAGCAGCATAATGTGAATGGTGTCACTAAATTTCATATTTTCAGATTTTGTCACAAAAATCAAGAGGTAACATAGGAGTCTATCTCTAGTTGTGACTTCAGATCTAATAAAAAAATGTTTGTTTTTTTTTTTTTTGGTGTGAATCTATTCACATGCTGGTTGGTAATGGTTAATTTTCATTTTCAATCGAAATATCAACATTCTTAAAGAATATAATCCTCAGGGTGCAAATTAAAACTAAATTTTAAGTGTTCTCTGTGCTCTTTTTTTTCATTTACCACTCATAGGTGACACTAGCAGAAAACTGCCCTAACTAGAAAATCAGGCACCATTGAAGTTTTCTGGGTAATTTCATTTTTAAAGCCTCACACATTGGGAGATACCTCTGACACGTTGTATTTTCTCTCCCAAACATCAGTCTCTCACAATAAGAGACTGACACCCGGATCCTTCCCTCCATATCCTATGGAGACCCAAATTGAAGTAGAAATATCATTTTGAGGTATCTGCTAATATCCAATTAACCTCATCCTGCATCTGCAACTCTTTTGAAAGAGAGATAATCTCCTTTAGGCTGTCAGGCAAAATATTTTCTGTATTCAGCTCCAAGTGGAAAAAGCAGAAGCAGGGGTGGTGAGGTAAGTTCACTTTGCAATGCCTTCTATTGATTTGCTGAGGAAATATCATTTTAAGATTCACTGGACTCCAGTCCCCCAAATGTAAAAACCTTTGTTCCCAACATCTAAAAATGAAGACAGCTCAAAGAAGAGTTGCTTCTTCCTGGTGGGAAGAAGACAAAACAAATGAGAATCCAAAGTGAAGTTATTCAAATGACACAGAGAAACAAATTCATGTCAATTGGAAATATAGGATGACAAAGCTAAAACTCCAGGAAGAAACAAGCATTAAGCAAAACACATGTTTTACAATGTTACTGTATTGGAAAGCTTACATATGTTGATGGATCTAAGATTACTATTTTTGCTATTAACTGTTTTCAACTACTATGCACTCTTTGATGCTGTGTTAGCTGTGTTGGCAGAACTCAGATGACGGAGCTAAAATAGAAAGGAAAAGTACTATTGCAATACCACATAACTGGTCAGCAAATTTCCGCAAAGAAATTTCACAAGGTGTAGAAAGGACTTTGACAAAGTTGCAGCAGGTGGCGCTCTTCCACTGGCCTGGGCTCGAATGAGCCCAACACCCTCGGGAGGAGTTACCCCTATTGTTGGATGTGCTAAGTTGGGGTGAAATCTTCAAACAGACTGAGATTTTAATTGTTAAAGATACTTTGATGCATTTTCAAAAAGTAGTGTTGTCTTATCAGTATCCCAAATTAGCTAGTTTTGTTTCTCCTTCCAATGATTTTTTGGATTTCATTTCAATTTGGCATAAGTTTAAATTTTGGTGAAAAAATTGCTGATACTCTTGAATACCTCATATGTTTCTATCCAGAAGTGGATAAATTTCTCTCATGGCTTCAATTATCTTTGCATAGAAAATATTCTATATGATAAAAACAAAATGAGTGGCATTAGTCATTGGCAACTTGCTCAGATTAATTCATAACAAATAAGTTAAGAAAGGTGAAAGATAAATCTGCAAGAGTGTTGCCTGATTAAGTATTGAGTGAAGTACTCATGGAAGATGGCACCTAAAGTGGCATTAGTCCAGAAGAAATAATTAAAGTCTCCACTGGGCTTCAGAGTTTAGTTTTCATGTTTATGCATCACAGCCAAGTAAAAGAAAATCTACTTAAAAAGTGAAACTCCAAATTAAATCTGTTCTGAGTACTATGTGTGGGTGTGATCAGTCGTCTCTGACCCTTTGCAGCCCCATGGACTGAAGTCCACTAAGCTCCTCTGTCCATGAGATTCTCCAGGCAAGAATACCGGAGGGCTTGCCATTCCCTTCTCTAGGGGATCTTCCCAACCCAGGGATGGAACCCAGGTCTCCTGCATTGCAGTAAGACTCGCTATAGAATAATAATTGGTTATAAAGCATTTAATAATAAATTAATTAGCTACTTCAGTTCTGTTTGGAATCTTCTTAGCTATTCTTTGTCTAAAGCATTGGTTGCTTTGCCTTCTCAAAAAAATATGGAAGATATAGAAAATAAATAGTTGCGTTCAGTTTCCAATGCAAAAAAATAGGAAAATCAGCCTCTGAGGGAGTAGAAAGAACATCAACACAAATATTGAAATAGGAGTTTCCAAGGGCAGAGTAGCTGTGGTGCAGGGCTGAGACGGGGCTTCACTGGTGCCTCAGACAGTAAAGAATCTGCCTGCAATGCAGGAGACCTGGGTTCAATACCTGGGTTGGGAAGATCCCCTGGAGAAGGGAATGGCACCCCACTCCAGTATTCTTAGTCTGGAGAATTCCATGGACAGAGGAGCCTGGTGGGCCACAGTCCATGGGGTCTCAGAGTTGGACACAACTGAGCTACTAACACGTACACACACACACACACACACACACACACACACATACACACACACACACACGGCTGAGACGATGTATCTATGGGAAGCTGCACCCACATCCCAGGATTCTGACTCCACCCTGTTTGCTTTCTCAGTGTCTGAGAAATGACTTAACTATAAACAGAATTTCTTGCTCACCTGTGAATACCATTAGCAAGGTTAATTTGGTGAGAGTGGTAAAAAAAAAAAACCTACCTGCCAATGCAAGAGACACAGGAGGTGTGGGTTCAATCCCTGAGTCAGGAAGATCCCCTGGAGGAGGAAATGGCAACCCACTCCAGTATTCTTTCCAGGGAAATCCCATGGACAGAGAAGCCTGGCGGGTTATAGTCCATGTGGTCTCAAAAAGTTGGACATGATTTAGCAACTAAACAGAAACAATGAGTCACTAAAACCTCACTTGCATGCCAGATTAAGAAAAATTTTAATGTTACTTATCTGTCTAGGTAAGAACCTCTTGATTTTCATTACCATTTCTTCCAAAAAAGCAAGCATTTCCTCTGGTAACATTTTATGAGTAGGAAACATGCATACATTGGCATGGATAGTTAAATGCAAAGTATCAAAAGGATGGCAGGTTCTCATAAGTGGTTTGAGAAATGAAATGTGACGTAAGGTAGACACATGACATTGAACTGTACAACCTAGCCAAAGGTTAAAAAAATCTTTGTATTCATTTATCTTGTTCTTTTCACTGGGTGGATGGATTGTGATTTGTAGAGTCTTTAGAAAGGACCATGCAATTTATTTCAAGTGTCCCAGGGTAGAGATCATGCCTCATGAATTCAATGTTTAGCAACATATCTAGCACACGTGCATGCTGAGTCACTTCAGTTGTGTTCAACTCTGTGTGACCCTGTGGACTGTAACCCACCAGGCTCCTCTGTCCATGGGATTCTCCAGGCAAGAATACTGGAGTGGATTGCCATGCCCTGCTCCAAGGGATCTTCCCGACCCAGGGATCGAACCTCCATCTCTTATGTCTCCTGCATTGGTAGGTGGTTCTTTACCACTAGTGCCACCTGGGAAGCCCAGCTCACAGTATGCACTTAATCCATGTATTTTTGGATAAATTAATAATGAGTGAACAGATAATTGAGTCAAAACTAGTTATATGAGGAATAGAGTTGATTTTTTCTTTTTTTTTTTTACTTCTAATTAGATAGTATTATCTGGTAAGCAATGGACTAGTTTTCTGGGAAATATAAAGATTTATTTACTCATACCTTCATATTCATTCATCTGTGCAACAGCTGTGTTCTGAAACATACTTACTGTTGGGTAAAGTAAGATACTTGACTTTTAAAAATGCATAGGTGAATGGCTGTACACAGGAAGAAAAATAAACAGTTAAATGCAATATGCTAAGTGCAATAATAAGAGAAAGCCCAGGGCATTTACACACACCTAATCTGGTCCTTAATGTCAAGGATGGCTTTTAAGTAATGAAGACATGTGAACTGAGCCTAGATTGGAGGAACATAGGAAAGTCAATGGACATGATGATGGTTCATGGTGCAGGACAGGGAAAGGTGATCCAGACAGAAGGAAGAATATGTACAAGGGAGCATATAATTCAAAGACCTGAAAGTCATTAAATAATGCCACCATATGAAATAAACTGTCACTTAAAACCTTATATAAATCTGATGATAATTATGAAGCCATCAATGGAGAGAAAGCTCATGAATTAAAACTATGACTGAATAAATAAAAGTGATACAGAAAAGGTCCATGATTTTACAGGAATTTAGGGTTCTATATACTTTGATTTGAGCAGATATGATTATAGCTAAAGAAAATGACCAAAAATAGACATAATGAAAAGATGATATTTGAAAGGACACAACAGATGACAATTTACAACTTTAAAAGTCGGCAGACAACAAACAGTCCTCTTCTACATGTAAATCTATGGCTGATTCATATCAATGTATGACAAAAAAAATAAATAAATAAATAAATTTTAAAAAAAGAAAAAAAAATAAAATGTGTAAGATTAAAAAGCAGTGTCACAAAAACATTAAAATTAAGGTCAAATCATAGGCTTATAATGTTACGGTGATGGTTTACTTTATGGTCTTAGGTCGGTCAAGAACATTCAAAGAAATTTGATACTCATCATGAAATGAGGAAAAAACCTTTTTCTCAACTCTGGTTCTCTGTGTTCCTGGGGATAGAGGTCAAACCTTTATAGTAAAATAAAACTATTCTTTGATCTTGCCTATCAATTTGGTAATAGAAAATCAACACAGAGATAATATATATTCTAGGATGATGTAATTGACAGTGAGATTCTCTTAATCCTTGGAAGGGCTCCGATACCAGGCACACATCTCTTATTTCCACATCATCCCTCCATTGCCTGCTAACTTTGGTGTTAACTCCTCTTCAGTAAACTTCTGCTCGAGTAAAGCCACAACTGGTACTTCTCAAACAAGTGGGGTGCCAGGAAGAATTTAGTAAAGTCATTAGAACAGTACTGTGGCACAGTTTTATGTCGTTTGTATTCTATTTTACTATGGTTTTAGGAAAGTGGATGACAGCTTCTTGGCAGGATCAGTTACATTATTTTGAAGTCCAGTGCAAGATACACTTAATGTTCACACATTATTAAGAAGCAAAGCTGTAACATTAGAACATTAAATCAAGAGCAGGGCACTGTGCAGCCACACAGGTTTTATGTTCATGAAGATAGCCCTGATTCCTAGCATGATACAGCAATAAATCATGCTTTATTGATGATAGTATGAAGTTGGTATAAATGTTTACTCTGGGGTGGAAGACTCTGAGAAATCTACTCCTGAAAGAACAATGGTGGCTGCTGAGACTTCACTGTTAGGAAAAGAGGTAATCCATTTCTCTATACCAATAAGTGTGGGAATAGGAAAAAAGATGAGTAAGACACAAAATGAGATATCAGAAGACCTGGGTTTGGATCCCAGTAATGCCACTCTCACAGAAAACTCGGGCAAGTATCACACCTTTAACTTTGACCTGCCTACCTGTAAAAAGAAACTAATAATTCCTATACAATCTATTTTGAAGTGAAGTTGTAAAGAAAGTATGAAAAAAGACTGTGAATTCTTTTTAAATCACATGTTGTTATACACAGCTAAGATATAATTGGGCTTCCCTGGTGGTTCAGACAATAAAGAATCTGCCTGCAATGCAGGAGACACAGGTTTGATCCCTGGGTTGGGAAGATCCCCAGGAGAAGGGAATGGCAACCCACTCCAATATTCTTGCCTGGAGAATCCCATGCATGTGAGAGCCTGGTGGGCTATAGTCCATGGAGTCATGAAGAGTTGGACATGACTGAGTGACTAATACTTTCACTTTTCAAGATATAATTATTGTGGAGTAAATAACTATGGTAGCAATAATAACAGTAACAAAAATAGCAATAACATATTCAAGCATTATATTCTTTTGGAAAAATTGTGTAAATTTATATTGGCCTTATTGGATGAGCCCTATAGTTTAATACAGAACATACTTTTTTTCCTGCTTCAGGTAATAGTAATGTACTCTGAATTTTGTGCTAAAAAGTGAAGTTTATCTACAAATGAATTCATTTTGTAAGTGTAACTTAATTGTTTTAAACTAAACATTTCACATCAATAAATAATATGGGAGTCAATAGCCAATTTCAGTAACTATCTGCTGGAGGAAAGGAATGCTTAGAAACCTACATTGAATTTGCCATAGATATTAAAATAGTATTTATTTCTTAACATTAAATATTAGCTAGTATATTATATAAATATCAAGCAAAGAAAAATTTTACAGTCAATAAAATATGTTAATTTAAGATGAGTATATAAATAAACATAACTTTTTATTTCCCAAACTTCCATATGCACATGAGTCCATGCCTCTGGAAGAAAATTATCAGCCATGAATATAATAAATTTACAGAAAGCAATTCTGATTTGTCTGCTTGCAAGCAAAAGATTTATTCCTAAAGAAGAATGATCCCTTCACCTTTATAAGCAATTTGGTGTTTGCATGTGCTTATTGATGGGCGCTGTTTTCACAATTCAGCACTAATAATTAATTTGTATTTTCAGGGGGTTATGCATATAATCCTCATTATTTCCAAGGGATTTTTGTAAAGAATACTTTAGAGCAGAGGCTGAAAATGCATCTAGTTCTCCCTTCTGGTGGTACATTACCTCACATTATAGCCCTGTTGGGAAGCAATAAGTGTTCACTGGTATTACACCTCCACATTTGAGGTGCTCGTATTTTTGTGAGAAGAAAGGAGTTTTCTGTTAGAGGGTTACAGAATGAGAAGTTGGTGACTGGATCCTTTTTCATTGTGGTGGCATGTCTTTAGAATCGTGAACATTTCAATGTGCACACAAGAAAGTTCATAAGGGGGTAAAATACCAATAATAAGGTCAGATTTATAAAGTCTTATCCCGGAAACTCTTAAACTGCTTCCAAAGCAGGATCAGATTATTTATCTGAACTCCTTTTCACTTTCTTTTTTATTTTTGGTAAAAGAGAAATATGAAACATCAATAATTTACAGACATTTTCTTTCACTTGGAAGAATTCATTTTATCATCTATAATAGTTTTTTAGGGGGATTAAAAAACATGTTTGTTTGTCTGTTTTTTTTTTTTTATTTGATCATCAGGAACTAAAACATAGCTTTGGGTGGGCAGGATTTTTTTTTTTTGATATCACAAGTTAATGTCATTATTTTTAAATACTTGATATATGATCCTAGAATTTCATGGTAATACATTGAAACTAACAAAATGAAATATTTTTTATCTAATTAAATTGATACACATGTGTCAGAAGGCAGTATACTTGAGTATGTACCAGTGTCTGAGGGATGCTAAATAAACGAGGCCTGGAGGCTTGCCCTCAAGATATCCATCATCTACCAGGTAGCACATGGACAAGCCAGTTGTGGGTGAGCTCCTGAAGACACATGCAACGTGATGAGAAGGTCAAGCAGGAAGATGGCATGGGGGTGAACGGTCTGGAGAGGAGGAAGAGCTTGAAAGGCTTCCTGGAAAAAATAACCTATGAACCTTAAAGAACGAGTAAGAATTCAAAAGTTCAGCATTTCAGAAAAAGAGATGAGTCAAAGAAAGCATATGAAAAGAGTACAGATGAATTGGAATATAATGAGTAGGTTTGATTGGTTTTGAAGGGCATGTTAGGAGAATAGAGGGAGAAATATACTGACTACCATAACCAGCTTTTATAATTTATTCTGTATACAACATTGAACGCTTATGAATTGGAGAGTAATGTTATATGGGCTACACATGAGAGAGATGACCACGTCAGAATTGTGCAACCTGGGCCAAAGTGGGAGCCACACTTGGATCAGGGGACACCAGCCCCAGATTTGAAAATGATCAGGAATTAAACAACCTGAAGTCTTTCAGTCTTTTTAAAGAGCTGGTAATGTTAATGGTGATGATGGTGGTGGTGAGACATGGAGCTGAACCCATGTTTGGGAAGTGTGGGGAGGTTTTATTACATGGACATACTTTTGTGAAAAAAATAGATTGACACAGTTTAGTTGCTTGTTAAGAGCAATTTTAAAGTGCTTTTTAAATGAGTACTTTCTTTAGACAAATAAGAACTTTCCTGTTTGTATTTCGAATTGCAGGCAAAGATAAATTGAAGTCTAAACACTGTACTTAAGACATCAATCATTCTTAAATTAGCAAATTTTAAATTAATCTGATGCTTTTCAGTTTTGCAGAAGATTTTGATATATTTGTGAGTGACTGGGGACTTCAGTGAAAACTGTCTTCATCTGCAGTAATCACGTTATTCTGGAAATGAAACAATAACTTTTTCAAGGGTAAGAACAAAAGTCATCCCTCATAATTCACAAATTGCATTATCTATAAAAATATTCTACCTCCATTACTGAAACAAATACTTAACGAAAGAAAACCTTCTCCGGACTCTGAAGTTCTTCAGTACAGCTGAATTGGATGAGCTACATGATTACAAATTTTGAGTTTAAATTTCTGCTCCTGACCTTGTTTTATTTTCTTCTTCAAATCTTATTTCTTGAGGCTTGCCCCCACCCTCTGTAGTTTTATGTCTTTTCTCCTGAGTATATATATAACCTATTTGTTTGCTTACTCAGACAGAGACTTCAGACCAAGGAATTGGAAGTTGCTGCCTCCTGACAGCCTGTGCTTTATTCTTCTCTCATAAAAAGGATCCTAAGTAAAGAACACCAGCAGTGACTTGTGTAGCTTCTGGGCATTTTTTTGTTCTTGTGATCTGAAGTCCACTTATTGTGTTTTCTGTTATTTGGAGGTCATCAAACTTTGATCACTAGGGGGGAGTGTGGGGTTTTGCCTTGATCTAGGAGATCACACTACAGGCTGACTTTTAAAAACACATATGAAAGGCTTATTTTAAAATAAATAAGCCATGATTCGTTTGTATCCACGTAAAATGTTTCAGAATGGTAAAATTCAAAACAGCACTAATTAGGTTTCATTTATCAATGGAGATAGGAACGTGGCCAGTGCTACTCAAGCCCCTCACGTTCATGTGGGTATTTTGTGAAATAAAAGGTTGCTGTCCTTTTCTGCAGCTGTTTGACCAGATGTGCACGTGCCCACCGTTGGGTACCACAAGTAAGTCCAGAGTGGAAGTGGTAAGATCTGTCACTCTGTGTGAATGTGCTCAGTCGGCATGTCGTATCCAACTCTTTGCGACCCTGTGGACGGTGGCCGCCAGACTCCTCTGTCCACAGGATTTTCCAGGCAAAAATACTGTAGTGGGTTGCTATTTCCTCCTCCAGGGAATCGTCCTGACCCAGGGGTTGCGCCCACGTCTCCTGTGACTCTGACATCGGCAGGCGGATTCTTTTCCCCTGAGCCACCTGGGAAACCCTGCCATACCATGCCCCATGTTATCCACTATTTACTCTATACTACCATCAGACTAGAAAGGTTAATTTTCCTCTTGTTTTTGAATGATAGTATCAGCATTTTTAAAAGTGTGCAGGAGTGTGCCCTCCAATAAATAGAAGCAACAATTTATGTTATTCATTAAGTCATAGAATTTTAGCACCAGAAACCATCTTTAGAGTTCATAAAGGAATCCAGTCCTCAGTGACCATCATGCTTGCCTAAGATCACCGAGCTATATGAGAAGAAAGAAATGTTTCTATAGCATCCAGTTCCTAACATTGATTCAATATTTCCTTTTACATCAGTCTGAATTGTTATTTATTCTTACAGATTCACTCCCAAGTAATCTTTTAGCAGAAAATGATTTTTTTCTATTACTTCAATTGCCACTTTCTGTTATACAAAGAGAATTAACAAATGCTTCCCATATCTATGTTCATTCCATTGTGTTGATAGATTTCCTACTTTGGAGGAACCATTCCATGAAAGTAAAGAGGAATCAAGCCATTTGAAATCCAGTGTAGATTAGATTATATATGAAAGGATAAATTGTTCTCTTTTATTTCATGTTGAAATTTATGGTTTTAGACCTATCTCTTCTTCAGCATCTTTGAAATTCCTCTTATTCTATATTTTTCTCTGACAAACAAAGCAATGAGGAATAATAAGATATCTTCAAAAAAGTCAGAAAATCTAAATAATTCGAACTAAGATACATGTCTGGAACCTTCAAATTTGACAATCATCTCTAGAGCATGGGTTAGTTCTTTCTAGCTGTAAAGAGTGTCTCTGTTCAAATGTTCATCTAATCATTCATGGAGAAACTAGATAATGGCTATATTCATAAAATGTTGCATCAAATTCAAGTAGCGCTCTAAACAAAATATAAAGCATGGTCCCTAGCCTCTAAGAATTAACTATCTTATCAGAAAAACACATACATACACACAAAAATTCAAGTTGAAAAGCAATAAAACTGAGATATGATTGAAATTAGGTATGTCATAAATATGATAGTCACTAGAAAAAGTCAGAAAGTGGATAGGTCTTGAAAAGGTTTTTGTAGGTAGAGAAAAGAGAAGCCTTTTAGGCTAGGCATAAACATCTACAAAGACTTAGAAATGGCAATAAATGAACTGCATTTGAGGAACCATGATTTGGCTATCTGGCTCCAACAGAGATTCAGTAAGGAAGCAACAAATTACTTTTGAAGCAAAAGAAGCAGACCTTGAATGCCAACAAGAAACTATGGATTTGATTCCTATAGATCAAGCATCTCTTAAAATCCTGTTAGGAATAGAGATCTGTCAATCCTAGACTCTTCCTGGAGGCCTATGTGTACACTAGCATGTTAAACACTCAGATCTACTATTAAAAATGTCATCTCACCAAGTACTCTCTTCTCATCATTTAAAATCTAAAAAAGTTTCCATTTTGCCTAACGTTCTTGAGATCATCTATTCCAATGCAAAATATTTCTCAGAATAAAATTTGGGTATTTCTGTGGGAAAGAGTAATAGTCTAAATAGAAGCATGAGAATTTCATTTTGTAAACAAGAATTTCTCTTTTTATCCAAATATGAAAGTTGCATAAATTCAAATAACCTCTGTCCAATTATAAACAGAGATCGGGAGGTGCAGGCAGTGCAGTTTGTGGCTCGTGAGTTGTTCTCTACTGTGTTCACCATTTCAACAGTGGGATCACTAGATTTTCTTGTTTTCAGGCGCTATCCAGTGTGATAAATTATCATAAAGTTCAATATGTTTGAAACAGTTCTCCCACCAGAATCCATAAAATGATGAGTTGCTTTAAGTTTTAACATAATTAATAAATATTGAATGACCACCTGTAGCAAAAATAAAACATGTAGAAAGCAAAGGAAAATAAGCAAAAGAGAAGTGTAATAATAATAACTTCCAATCAATGAAGATGACAGTGGGGCAAGTAAGAGTCTTTGCACTCTATGCAACGATGAATTAAAATCAGTTAAGCTATTTTTTTCAGGGTGCTTGTTATAACTGCTGTTTTGAATAAGACACTCACTCATGTCTGGTAATAGTACCAAAGTTGGATTTTAAAAGACAATTGGTGAACTCTATAGAAGAACAAGAACTTTTTCCAGGAAAGGAATTCTCAGAGCCTGGTTCACTCTGGTACTTAGCTCTTCTTGGGGCTTTGCAGTCAGATTGAAAGGCATTAAGAATTCCTCTCCTGAAAGTTTCTAAAACCACAGACATCACTTAAATAGTCATTTAGCAATGTCAACATAACACTAAGGTCATAACTCTGCTATGAAAAGCAGGTTCTCTGAAATCTACTGAAAAAATAGGGAGCATGAGTAGACATTAAAAATAAAAGCTTATTCATAGCAACACAAGGGGCTGTATGAATGAAGAGCAGGGCGTAACAGGAAGTTACTTCTCAGTTGTGATAACCATTTAAGTTTCTTAATTCCTTAGTAAAAATGTTTGCACATAGAAACTATCAAAGCTATCATTACCAATTTCTATTCAACAAGGAAGAGGAATGTATATTTACACATAGGCACATACACAACAGACCAGCAAAGAGCTTTTGAGAAAAGCTTCTAAGTGTTCTGTTAGCTGGAAGATTAATTAAGGGGCCTCCTGCAAGAGATGGGGGGAAGTGAAGGAAAAAGCAAAACTTTCAGTTGAGAGTAGAAAAACACTGAAGAATTAGTGCATGAAATTCTGATGTGACAATATTTGTCAAAATCAACAGACAATACATTTGTATCTATGAGGGTTTCTCTAGAGAAACAGAATCAATTTGATACACACACACACACACACATATATATGTAAAGAGATTTATTATAAGGCATTGTCTAGCACAATTGAGGCTAGGCTAGTCTGAAAGTTGTCCATTAGTTCATCTGGAAGGCCAGATTGGAAACTCTTAGGTAGGAGCTAACATTTCAGTTCTGTTCCTAAGGCCTCTCAACTGATTGGATTAGGCCTACTGAGATTTTTCAGGATAATCTACTTTACATAAAGTCAATTTTAATGATAAATGCTAATCACAGCCATAAAATGCTTTCAGAGTAACATCTAGATTAAGGTTTGATTGAATAACTGGGTACCAGTAGCCTAGAATGGACACATCATACTGACCATTCCAACACCTTTCTCCTTTAGTGAAGGATCTTAAGCACCTTTGGTGTGTGAATCACTTAGTCATATCTGACTCTTTGTGACCCAATGGACTGTAGCCTGCCAGGCTCCACTGTCCATGAAGTTCTCCAGGCAAGAATACTGGAATGGGTTGCCATTTAGGCTAAGTCAATTAAGTAGATCATTTAGACTGGTCTATGTGTGTATTTTATCAGAGGTTTCTAAAACTTACTAATGAATATGGGCTTCCCAGGTGGCATAGTGGTAAAGAATCTGCCTGCCAATGCAGGAGATGCAAGAGATGTGGATTTGATCCCTGGTTGGGAAGATCCCTGGAGAAGGAAATGGCAACCCACTCCAGTATTCTTGCTTGGGAAATCCCATGGACAGAGGAGTCTGGTGGGCTATAGTCCATGGGGTCGTGAACAATCAGATACAACGGAGTGCAGCAAAGGAATGAATATACTGGTCACACTTAGGGATATAAAAGTCTCATTTAATCTATTGTGATTAGTTATTACTGAACACTTTAGTGTATAGTAGGGTTTTCCTAGTGAACAAAGCAGAGATGATGGGTGGCCTCATGGGTCTTATGGTACAGTGGGACAGAGAGATTGTTTACATAAATGTCTTCAGTTAGTGTTTTCTCAGTTACTAATCATAGCCTTCAATGAAAAATAAAAGGATTCTACTTTCTACAAGCAAGTTGTATTGAGTATAAAGCATTCACTCACTTACTCATTCGTTCATTCAAACAATCCATATTGAATGTTCAGTTCAAGTCAGTTCAGTTCAGTTGCTCAGTCATGTCCGACTCTTTGCGACCCCATGAATCACAGCACGCCATGCCTCCCTGTCCACCACCAACTCCTGGAGTCTACCCAGACCCATGCCCGGCGAGTCGGTGATGCCATCCAGCCATCTCATCCTCTGTCGTTCCCTTCTCCTCCTGCCCCCAATCCCTCCCAGCATCAGGGTCTTTTCCAATGAGCCAGCTCTTCGCATGAGGTGGCCAAAGTATTGGAGTTTCAGCTTCAGCATCAGTCCTTCCAATGAACACCCAGGACTGATCTCCTTTAGGATGGACTTATTGGATCTCCTTGCAGTCCAAGGGACTCTCAGGAGTCTTCTCCAACACCATAGTTCAAAAGCATCAAATTATTCAATATTACTTTTCTTTCTTTTTCTTTTTTTTTTTTTTTATTAGTTGGAGGCTAATTACTTCACAACATTTCAGTGGGTTTTGTCATACATTGATATGAATCAGCCATAGATTTACACGTATTTCCCATCCCGATTCCCCCTCCCACCTCCCTCTCCACCCGATTCCTCTGGGTCTTCCCAGTGCACCAGGCCCAAGCACTTGTCTCATGCATCCCACCTGGGCTGGTGATCTGTTTCACCATAGATAGTATACATGCTGTTCTTTTGAAACATCCCACCCTCCCCTTCTCCCACAGAGTTCAAAAGTCTGTTCTGTACTTCTGTCTCTCTTTTTCCGTTTTGCATATAGGGTTATCGTTACCATCTTTCTAAATTCCATATATATGTTAGTATGCTGTAATGTTCTTTATCTTTCTGGCTTACTTCACTCTGTATAATGGGCTCCAGTTTCATCCATCTCATTAGGACTGATTCAAATGAATTCTTTTTAACGGCTGAGTAATATTCCATGGTGTATATGTACCACTCAATATTACTTTTAAAGCATGTTTTAAGATCTCTACTTTGTACCAAGTCTTTGCAGGTTTTGGAGATAGCAAACTAAATGATAAACTACTCACAGGTGCTAGAAGGTTTGGAAAGGTCTTCTGGGCATGGTTTCAGTAAGGACACATCACTCTATATGAGGATGCCTAGGAAGAAATGACCCAGAAAGTAGGGTTTGAGCTGTGTCTTTGGAGGGGCTTTTGCCAAATGAGTGATGACAGACGTGACTTAAAAAAGAAAATCATATACAAAAGTGAACCCTGGAAAATGCTCATCTTGCAAAAAAAACTAGTAAATTTGGGTTTATTTGCTCCCCATTTCTTGTTGTATGCCCTTTATCAGGGAAAATGATAAGTGGATGGGAAGCTGTTGATATAAGGGAAATGAAATTGATAATAATTGGAAATATTGCACTTGTTTCTTAGTCCCCCAGATCTGCAAGAGGATGAGAAGTCTTGGGTTCTCCTGTTGGACATTCTGCAGGTAAAGCTGTGTGTCTGGAGAGAAGCTGTAGAAGATAATCTGAGAGGAAACAGAGGAAGGAAGGAGAAAACATTTAGTAAAGGATACCTTCCTATGGAGCATCCCTGGTGGTGCAGATGGTAAAGAATCTGCCTGCAACGTAGGAGACCTGGGTCTGATCCCTGGGTCAGGAAGATCCCCTGAAGAAGGGAATGGCTATCCACTCCAGTATTCTAGCCTGGAGAGTCAAACCCGATGGAGTGACTAAAACCTTCACTTCTTTCATCTTTCTACCAGACTCAGGAGAACCTGGGCTCTAATGGAGCCCTCTGCCCTTTAAGTGATGGTGCAGGCAGCCTGCTCCAGCTGTTTCATTTCTACTGGTGTGTGTGTGTGTGTGTGTGTGTGTGTGTGTGTGTGTGTGTGTGAGAGAGAGAGAGAGAGAGAGAGAGAGCTCTGTTGCTCACTCATTGCGACCTCATGGACTATAGCCTACCAGGCTCCTCTATCTATGGAATTTTCCAAGCTAGAATCCTGGGGTGGGTTGCCATTTCCTATTCCAGGGGATCTTCCCAACCCAAGGGATGGAACCAGATCTATTGTGTCTCCTGCATTGGCAGCTGGATTTTGTGTGAAACTTACATATTGTTGAGAAGGAGACTGAAGCCCCGTGAGGCATTTGCTCAAAACCATCTGTCAGCGAGCTTGTGACTGGAGGTAAGTTGATTCATGGGACTGTAGTATTGTTTTTTCTTTTTGCTGTTTTTGTTGTTGTTTTTAATTTTAATATAATTTCTTTAAAATGTGGTGTTAGTTTCCGCTGCACAATGGGGTGAATCAGCTACATATATATACATATTCCGTCTCCCTCATGTACCTCCTCCTCCCCCCCGCAACCCCTTGCCACCATTCCACCTCTCTTGATCATCACAGAACACCAGGCTGAGCTCCCTGGGCTTAGAGAGCAGGTTCTCACAAGCTCTCTATCTTACACACAGGAGTGTGTATACTGTTTTCACTATACCTCTCAATCAAATCTCAGCTCAAGGTATGAAATGATGTTATATGTTAGCGATTTCTCTGACAACTGGTGATAGCTGTTTCTTACCATCAGAGCCAGTGTCCTGCACTAGAGGACAGACCTAGACTTAGTAATTGCTGGAAACAGGAGGCCACTTGGTTCTCCATTAAACGTTTTGCTAAAGAATAAAAATTCATTAATATCACTTCCCTATTTTAATGAGGTGGCTAGATTTTAAAATAGGAAATTTATCAAACGTTTCAAAATTGTTGATTGGTTCTCCATGAAATATTTTGCTGAAGAATAAATACAACCATTTTTAGTTCTCTATTTTAATGAGATTTCTAAATTTTTAAAATAGGAAATTTACCAGTCTTCACCATTTTGCAAAAGGTTATATAAATTGATTGATAAATCTGCAGTGAATTTATTTAGAAAAAAAGTTATTTTTCTACTTTAAGCATTTTGCTGATTTTACAAATGCATTGGAGTTAAATGTATAATTTCCTCCAATCTGTAATTTAGTTGGTGTAGTAATTTGTAGCTGGTGATTTTTCAGTATTTTCTTGACAAGTGTTATTCATGTAAAAATGATACTTTTACTCATATAGCATAATTTTCCATCAGATGATTTATAAACATATATGTATACAATGTGTAGACTCCTTATATTTTAAATATTTATGGTATAAATTAGAATTAAGGTAGTTTTCTTCTTTCTTTTAATTAAAAAGATGTCAACATTTAAAAGAAAATACAGTAATTGTGGGATAGAGACAATTGTGGGATAGAGATCAGATTCATTACATTTTCTGTGCTGCTCTTAAGGGGTTTTCCATCCTTCTCACCCGCCCCCTTGTCTTTTGTTCAGAGTAATGTATTCTACATTAGTATCCTTTTCAGGCTCTCCAGTGCACCAACTGCCAAAATTACAAGATTAGGTACAATGGGTTTATGTTGTGGACGTCCGTCCACCGGGGACTTAACAAACTGAAATTGTCAACTTGGACTTAAACCAATGGCCTCAAGCTAAAAGGTAAGTGAAATTTCAGCTGCAGTGTAGAACACTTGCAAGCGTGTCTTCATTAAACCAATGATGTTCTCCGAAAGAGAGTTATTTCCAATCAAAAATACAATTTGGCTCCACTGCCAGATGATGTAAAAAAAAAAAAAGAAAGGAAAAGAAAAACATTCAATAAACAAAGAAGGCTGAGCTAGATGTCAAGAGGCAGAATGTACCTTGGCATCTTCTGCACTTAGAATCTTCATAAGAAGTGGAGCTTTGTGTGATATCATGTCAGCAACCTCTCAGAGGGATTCTACTTTCTCAATGATAATTAGTCGGGTGGAAGTGTCCCTAGTACCGTGTCTGCTGGGTTACCATCCTCCCTTCTGTTCTCGAGAACACTTCTGATTTGTTTGGAATCAGAAAGGAAATACATCTTTCTCTACTCTGTTTAGTGTTTGATATACTGCAAAGACAGATGAGGGGATCTTTACCATAAGCTACTCATTGTGATTGGATTTGACATTTAGCTTAAAACTGTATTTATTCACTTTTCACACATTAGAAAATTCATAGAATGTTCTGGACTGTTGTGGGGACAGCCACCTGTTGATAGTCCTTTCAAAATTTACTGTTTGAATACTGAGGCACAAGTTGTAGAGGAAAGCAATTTCAGATGAAAATAGTCTCGTTTAAGATCAAAATACTCCTAGTAAGCATTCTAGGACTATAACTGGATTCACTTTATTAAGGTGGATTTTTAGGCAATATGAAATGCAAGAATATTAGTTGTGAATATTTTGGGTCACTTGAAAATGAGGACATGCAAATCTAGATGTGAGCAAAACTCTGAAATCTGGAAATAAAATATTGGTCAATTAACCATATTTATTGGAGATGTCTTCCAAAGTTAAGACTTTCAGATTAAACAAAAAACTATTAAACATAAGGCAATCTCTGATTTTATTATGTTATCTGTTGCATATGCTTTGGGGAATTCAGTGTTGCAGATGACATGACCATTGGGACTTCACTTGGTGTTTGCTCATTTAATGCTTGCTTACTTATTTTATCTGCTTATTTATTTAAAAGAAAGAGGGAAAGAAAAAGGAAGAAGGAGAGTAGGAGGGATGAAGAACTTTTATGAGCCAGGCTGTGGACTAGTTTAAACACAAATTCTGTCTTCTACAAACTTAAAGTTTATAGGGAAGACTTGTGTAAACAAAAAATTATGAAGGTGTTAAGTCCAGTTGTAACAGTTTGGTGCCAAGGGAGTAGAGAAGTGAGACTATTTACTCTGTCCAGATAACAGAAGATGACCCTAAACAGAGCCTTCAATGATGAAACGGTGGTTTACAAAATATATAGATGGTACCCTCAAGAGACAAAATAATAATAATATTAAATAAATCAAAAAGATAGGGCTGAAGTTGTCAACAACAAAAACAAAAATCTTCTCTTCATTTTCCCCTGTATTCATCTCACCTTGCAGATGTAACTGTTTATGTCTGTCTTTAAGTATTTCTCTATTGCTATATTCTATTATATTTATATATTCATTTAGTACTGACCTTGCCCTGACTCCTATGTAAGAGGAGAGACACTACCAACTCATTTCTTTCTTCTCTTACTCCACCTACATCCCCACCTTCTTAGTTTTGTCAGACATACATTTAACTATTATGTCAAGATGGATAATATTTAAATGTCATTCTGGGAGCATAATGAAGTCTCCTTTGTCTGGTCTAGGTTGTTTTTGTTAGTCACTTGATCATGTTGGACTCTTTGAAACCCCAGGGACTGTAGCCTGCCAAGCTCCTCTGTCCGTGGAATTCTCCAGGCAAGCTCCAGGGAAGGGTAGCCATTCCCTTCTCCAGGGGATCTCCCCAACCCAAGGCTTCCCTGTTGGCTTATCAGGTAAAGAATCCACCTGTAATGAAGCAGACACAGGAGATGCAGGTTCAATCCCTGGGTGGGGAAGATCCCCTGGAGAGTGAACTGGCAACCCACTCCCGTATTCCTGCCTGGAGAATCCCATGGTCAGAGGAGCCTGGTGGGCTACAGTCCATGGGGTCACAGGACTGAAGAGACTGAGGACACATGTAAGCACATCATCAGGATCAAGTTAAATATTGCTCACGTCTAAGCCAAATGGTGAGCACTGACTTCCGGACACCCCTGGCCCCCTCTAAGGGAAGGATGGTTCTGTGTATTTTCTTATGCATCATCGATTGCTTTGTATCCTGTCATGTCTTAGTTTACTTCTAATATGAGCTATGACATCTCCTCTGGAGTGTTTTCTTCTTGCAGTTTCTAATCATATAATTTTTTTCACACTGTTATCCAAATCTTTATTCTCTTTTGTAAGATACACATTCTGCTTGCCCTAACAGTTTCTTGAAAAATCATCATCAAGGCTTTCACATGACCTGAGTATGGATTTCCAAGCTTGACGCACAGTTGTTCTCCTGGGTTGGTTTGTTTGCTTGTTTTTTCCCCCGTATATGCTGAGTTAGTTCTGCTGTTTATCAAACCTTGTTATTTGTCTTTCTGTGTTTTTTCTGGAGTATATATCAAGTGACTATTTCAGAAAGGGCAATTGGAAGGTGACTATCCTGATTCTGTATTTGTCTGAAAATGCTTTACTTGTCCTTCACACCAATTCACACTTCAGACATAAATTTTTGTTTTAACTTGTGATGTAACAAGTGACAAAACCTGGCCTAAAACAACATGAATTTATGTATCTTACAGTTTTGTAAGTCAGAAGTCTGAAATAGTTCTCATTGCGCTAAAATCAAGGTGTTGGCCAGGCTGTGTTCCATTCTGTAGACTCTATGGGAAAATCTGTTTCCTGGTCGTTTAGGTTGCTGGCAGAAATCAGTTTCTGTGCTTTTAGGACCAAGGCCTCCATTTTCTTGCTGGTTGTTAGTAAACAGAGGGCCATTCCTGGTTTCCAGAAACCACTGCATTCCTCTTGGCTGTTGGCCCCCTGGTTCCATCTTTAAAGGCAGCAGTGGTGGGCTGAATGCCATGTCACATCTCTCTATTCTTTCTTCTATGACATCTGTCTCTGACTCAGCCAGAAAACGGTCTTCTGAAAAAGTGGAACTTTTTTACCCTTTGTCCTGTATGGACATTCCAGGATAATCCTTCCCATTTCAAGGTCCGTGAGTGTAAGCACATCTACAGAGACCCCTTTGCTCTGTAAAGTAATATATTCACAGGTTTTGGAGATTAGCTTGTGAACATCTTTAGGGGCCATTGTTTTGCCTAGGTTTGGGAGCACCTGCCCTTAGAAATTTAAAGACACTGCTCTTTTTCCTTCCATAGTTGAGTGTTATTGACAGAGAATTCCATGTTGATTTTGTTTTTACTCCCCTGGCAGTAATTTCTTATCTCTCTGAAAGATGTAGGTGTCTATCTTCATGCTTGTCATTCTAACATCCTCAAGATCTAGTTGTGGTCTTTTTTTTTTAAGTTCCTCCTTTTGGTCATCAGAAGGCCCCAGCAGTTAGACTCCTCAGGTCTTTCTTTATGTCAGGGTATTTTTGTCTAGAATTTTTTGAATGAGTGATCATTCTAGTTTTCATATCCAGAGTTAGCTCTTAGTAACTATTGCACTTAGTAAATATTGATGTGATTGAGGAATGTTTAAGCTGGGCATATAGATTTGGCTGTCGGGAGCATAAAGAAACCGAATGTGAACATATTATGAAGAGAAGAAGCCCAAGGAAGAAACCAAGAACACTTCCATTTAAGGTCAAACAGAGGAAAAGGAAGAAAGGGCCAGTTATCTTGTGAAAGGGCAACATTAAACAGGAAATTGATTCTGGTGGAATTCCGTCCCCCATAATACCCAGTTCTCCCTTTGAGTTTTAGAATTATACTTCATTTTTAAGAAATATATACTTTTCCCTGATCTGATAAAAGGAATTTTTTTAAGATTGCATGGTTTGCAACTGCTCTGTAAACTATAAAGTGCCAGGTATACAGATTAAGAATGTTAATGTGATTGCTCTTATCTCAGGTGCTTTCACTCTTTCTACAGATAATAGCGTTTCTGTCTTTTAACATTATTGAGGAATGATAGACAAATACAATTGTATTCATTTAAAGTGACGATTTGATATAACTATACATTGTGGAATGATTATCACGATCATGATAATTAACACACCCAACACCTCACATAGTCAACTTGTGTGTGTGTTTTGATGCGTGTGTTGAGGATGCTTAAGATCTACTCTCTTAGCAACTTTCAAGTCTACACTATCATATTATTAACTATAATCACTATGCTGTTCCTTAGAACCAGTATTTCTTATGAGTCAAATTAAGCCTTAATTATGCCAGGTCACTTGCCTTAGTACTTTGGTTAGATCATATCTTAAATATTTACTATGTACCTTATCAATAAGATTTATACAAGGTCCTGCTGCTGCTAAGTCACTTCAGTTGTGTCTGACTCTGTGCCACCCCAAGGATGACAGCCCACCAGGCTCCCCAGTCCCTGGGATTCTCCAGGCAAGAACACTAGAGTGGGTTGCCATTTCCTTCTCTAATGCATGAAAGTGAAAAATGAAAGTGAAGTCACTCAGTCGTATTGGATTCTTCGTGACCCCGTGGACTGTAGCCTACCAGGCTCCTCCGTCCATGGGATTTTCCAGGCAAGAGTACTGGAGTGGGTTACCATTTCTTTCTCCATACAAGGTCCTAGGAAGGTTATATTTGAAACTGAGATTCCAACTCCAAAAAGGAAAAAAAAAATGAGGTAATTGTTGTCAGTTTGAAAACATTGAAGGAGAAAAACACTTACTTAAAAATACTCTTCATTTAGATGCCACCTGAGCACGGATAATCATCGCTGCTCAGTATGGTGGGAGACATAACAAGTGTTCAGCCTTCTCCCTACGGAACAGTGGTAAACAGTCCCTACCATTTCAGCAGATGAATATTTTTGCAACGCTGGCCCCAAATAACTACTTTTATCCAGAGTCAGTCTTCTTGTTTTGGTGATTACAATAGCAAGGTAGAGAAAATAACTAGGGGCTGCTATACAAACTAACATTGTAATGAAGATCTAAATTTGCTCATTATCCCTTGAAATAGCAGTTGGAAGGTACAGGGGGGCGTGATATGACTGTTCTTTTGCGTACTCTGCAAGGAGAAAGAAGCAATTTGAATAAAATATCTGACAAATAAACTGTTGAGAATTTGTCAGAAGTGTGTTCGTGGTCTCTGCAGGAAGTCTGTGAGGAGAGCTGAAGGCCTGTAATGATGAGGAAATCTTTGCCCCAGTCTCCGATACATTGAGTATGGGAGCACATCTTTTCTAGAACTGTCTGTATCTTGCATGCCCTGAGGGGCCACTCCTGCCCCTCCTCAAGCCTAGCCAGCAAGCTCAAAACCAAAAGATTCCTCTGAAGGGGTTATTTAAGATGTGGTGAATTTTCCTATATGACTCATAAATACTTTGTATCCAGATTTGGTGATCTGTGTAATCTATGCCTGAACCAATCATCTATTTTCAAGTATATTTATAGTCTCCACTCACCAAAAAGAACTGAAAAATAGAAAGCTGCCTTTAAAGAGAATCATAAAAATGGCTTACAATTTTCGAGGCCACATTTTAAATAAACAGTGTTTACTCTTCCATTAAGTTACTCCACAATTTAAAATCCAGTAGAATAGTGAGTCTTAGTTGTTCAGTCATGTCTGGCTCTTTGTGACCCAGTGGACTGTAGCCTGCCAGACTCCTCTATCCATGGAATTCTCCAAACAAAAATACTGGAGTGGGTTGCCATTCTCTTCTTCAGGTTTCTTCCCAACCTAAAGATCAAACTCTGGTCTCCCGCATTGCAGGTAGATTCTTTACCATCTGAGCCACTAGGGATGCCCCCCCTCCCACACCCCCAGAGAAATATGTGTATGTTAAAAGTTTATTGTGATTTTTTAAACTTAAAATTTTTAAAGATTTGGTTAAAATAACTTTTTAAAGAGCTATTCAAATTTATTTAAAATTGTCTCATGGTCTTAAGGTCACGAGTTGAAATATCTACACAAACAACTCATAAGAAATTGCATCTGATTTTAAAAAAGGGGGGGGAAAGAGGAGTGGTTACAACTTAACATGCAATAAAATAAATACATCTTTTATCAATCTGAAGCAGGAAGTGAGTTATGAGTTTGAAGTTCCTTCATAAAGAGAAGCTATTCTGTTTCCCTGAGACTTACATAACTGAAAGGCTTTTTTTTTTGCCAAAATGTTTAAAGTTTCTTAATGTAACAAACCAAGGTATAGACTTATTTCTATATTTAAAAGGATAGTAGAAAATGTATTGGCAATAGAAAAATATGTAACTGAGGGTCTTCAGTGATAGAGTCTGTCTTTGTGATTTTCAAGTATTTATTTTTTACTATCCAGCTGGAAATTCTTTTTGGTTACAGACTGATCATCAGAGAGAGCTCACCACTTCTCTCATGCCTGTGTGCGAAGGGTCTAGCCTGAAGACTTTCAGGAAACTCAGTCCCTGGGCCATGATGTTCTTTTAAGTTTCTGGAGATCTTATTTCTCTCTATGGAGAGAAAAAACTTTTGATGAGTAATTCTTGGAGTAAAATTTATAGCCTTACAGTTCTACCTGAATTCAAACTCAGACTCTTTTCTCTGGATTTCTCCAGCTTTCTTAGAACATAATGGTTTGCTATATTTCCTGTATCTGTGTAGTAGCTTTCTCAGCTTGGTTATTCAAGGACCTATTGGAAACATTGTCTTACCAGTAGACTATAGGAGAAAATTAAACATAATCATCTCAACAGAGACAGAAAACTACTTGATATAATTAGACATCCATTCATGATAAAATCTCTCAGTAAGAAAGTTTTGAAGAGTACCTGATGAAGTGCTTTTCTCAGTTGATAAAGATGTAAGCAATTAATAAAGGGAAATCTCAATTAAATAGTGTCAGGAGACCAGAGGACCTGTCATGCTTTACAAAGATAGCAGAGTCCAAGGAAAATAAAGACTTAATCTTTCCTGACAAGATCTCAGTCAACGAGAGACTGTCACAGCTCAGCCAATGCAAAGGCATGGACTTTTCCATTTTATAGCCCTCACACCTGCCTTTTCTCCTCTAAAAAGTAGTTCTCTCCATTTCTGCAGGGGACTTGCATGTGGTTTGCTTATGCTTGCAGACCCCAAATTGAAGTTCTTTGCTGATCCCAAATAAACCCATTTTTTCTGGAACAATAACTGGCAGTCTATTTGTTTTAGGTCAACATTTTGGTGGCATGTGTAGGAATCTAGAGAGGACTCTCAACAATTCCAAGGCCGGTAAGCAAATAGGTGCAGTCCCCACATTAAGCCCATTGACACTCACTGCTTTCCTCATCCTGTCCTGGAGTTGAAAGGTCTGCATTTCTCCTGGATGAACTTCTCTGCTCCTTGCATCTTGAAGCTCTCTGGGCTTTATTTGGAATCTAATTTTGGAATCATCCTTTCTGGTTAAGAACTTGTTCTGGCTTGACCTGATTTTGAAATCAGACTGTTCAGGGGAACTGTGCATGCCTTTGGCCCTTTCCTTTAGGGATCGAGCTATGTCATTGAACTCTGCTGGTTCAGTGTTTGGCTGGCTTACCTTGGGGATAGGGGCTATTCTGTTGGAACTCTACTGAGCAGTTTTCAGCCTGGCTCCTCAGTGACCAGACTCTTCTCTTAGAACTGGCTAGTATTAGATCTACAGGCTGTTTGAGTTGTTTAGGCTATTTAAAAATTATTCTCTTACTCTAGAGAAAAACCTCAGAAATGGGATTTCAGTTATCCAAATATTTTGAGGGCAACCTCCCTTACAGGGTCCAAGGCCTATTTTATGTTTGAAAACCCTGGTCCTTCTTGATGTGCATGCTAACTAAATGTGTGTGCTCTGTGTTAAGTAACTCAGTCATATTGGACTCTTTGCAACCTTATGGACTGTAGCCTACCAGGTCCCTCTGTCCTTGGGATTCCCCAGGCAAGAATACTGGAGTAGGTTGCCATGCTCTTCTCCAGGGGATCATCCCAACCTGGGAATTGGACCTTCATCTTCTGCATTGGCAGACGGGTTCTTTACCACTAGTGCCACCTGAGAAAAGGCAGTTAAGAATATGGAAGTTATGGGGAACTTTGAACATCATCTGGTGACCTGAAAGTAAAGCGTTCTCTGAAATGAACGGACAACCTCTGATAAGAAAGCTTTCCCGAGATCTCCAGACCAGACCTGTTGGAATTTTGTCGTCAGGTCTTTGACAATGACTTAACAATTCAGATGATTCCAGTTTCTTTGATCTTGATAGTATATGAACCTTGAACCTTAGATGAAGACTTCCTGGCTATGTTCCCTTTTGCCCTTTGTTACTCAAATGTGACCTCTGCAGTCTTGCTCTTTCTTGACCATGTGAAGACACAGAATAGGCAGATATCTATAAAACAGGAAGAGTTCCCACAGCAGACCTGACCCTAACAGCACCCTGATCTTGGGATTCCAGCCTCCAGAACTGTGAAAAATTAATTTCTGGTGATTAATGGTGGCTCAGACAGTAAAGAATCTGCCTGCCATGTGGGAGACCCAGGTTCGATCCCCGGGTTGGGAAGATCCCCTGGAGAAGGAAATGGCAACCCACTCCAGTCTTCTTGCTTGGAGAATCCCATGGACAAAGGAGCCTGGTGGGCTACAGCCCATGGTGTCACAAAGAGCAGGACACGACTGAGCGACTAACATTTTCATTTTCACTAGTGTTTTGTGATGGCAGACTGAGCTAAGACAGTGAGGAAACAAAAAGAGGTTTGACTCATCCACCATTGGTGGAATGGGCCCCTTACAAGTCTAATGAGCTCTCTTCCAGGGCAGAGCAGCTCCTTCAACAAGTGTTGACTGGGCACTTGCTTGAACCTCCATTGAATTCCCCATGATATAGATTTGATGGTGTGCACTGCCTTGGGATCTAGGCAGTTCAGTAAAGGTACCAATTTATCCTAGAATGAAATCAAGAGGAAGATAGATTACTATCATATGTGTGTATGTGTGTGTGTGTTTACTCTATTGAACATTTTAACAGTGTTGAGGGAGGGGGATGAATATCTTTGACAGTGTATTTCCAATTCCTAATAACCTGAGTGCATTTTCCCATATTTTCAGAGTATTTGTCGCTTTTCTGACGAGTTTTCCTTATTTTACTGTGATGGTCTGGTGCTAAATTAGCATTTAAGGGGGTACATTTATAAGAGTGCAGTTAGGGACCTCCCTGATGGTCCAGTGGTTAAAAATCCCCCTTCCAATGCAGGGGATGTGGGTTCGATCCCTGATCTGGGAACTAAGACCCCAAATGCTGTGGAGCAGGTAGGCTCATGAACTGCAACTAGAGAAGCCCATGTTCCAAAACTCGAAAAAGCCCACACATAGCAACCTGTATAGCTAAAAACTTGAAAAGAAAAAAAAGGGTACGGTTATATCTCCCCCAGATTCTGCCTGTAAATCATATCACCAAGTGACCTGTGGGACCCCTTGCTTCCCCAGCTAAGGAGGAGCTGCCTTTCCAGCCTAGATGCTGTATGGCTGACAAACAGGGAAATACCACACAGGGATAGCTATGCATTGAAGGTCTGCAGGAAACCGCATAAAATAAGCTTTTATTCTTTTAATCCCTATTAAATAGAAATAATATAAATGATTATAACACAATACCATAACTAAACAACACCACGTATAGCAAGGCAAAAGGCATAGAAGCACATAGCTTTTGAATATATATCTCTTTTGAATAGACGTGGCTGTATTCTCTGTTTATTTAAAACCCAAGTCTCATGGTTTCTGTATAGTGTTACTGTAAAGATCCCAAAGAATCTGCTTACTACACCCCTCTCTTTGTTGTTGTTGTGTTAGTTGCTAAGTTGTGTCTGACTCTTTTGAATGGACTCCTCTGTCCATTCGATTCTCCAGGCAAGAATACTGGAGTGGCTTTCCATCTCCTTCTCCAGGGGATCTTCCTGACTCAGGGATTGAAACCATGTCTCCCGTGTTGACAGGTGGATTCTTTAACACTGAGCCACCAGGGCAGCCCAACTCTCCTCTCTTAATCTTAAACTATTGATACAATATAGTCTACAAGCTGCTCAAGAAGTGGGCATCCTGTGTATTTATACCCTCTAAACAAGTAATCTCAGGCTTCCCAGGTGACTCAGTGGTAAAGAAACCGCCAGTCAATGTAGGAACCATAGGAAACATGAGTTTGATACCTGGGTCGGGAAGATCCCCTGAAGGAGGAAATGGCAACCCACTCCAGTATTCTTGCTGGAAGAATCCCACGGTCCATAGTGTCTCAGAAGAGTCTAATACAACTGAGTGCCAGAGCATGCACCAAACAATTAGCCTCATGATCTAGTAAAACCTGAAGTGAGACAGTTCACACCATATGAACTTCAATCCAGCTGTTTGCAGAAGTGTGCAAAACCATGTATGATACACACACAAACATAAACAGGCTTCGGAATAAAATAACACCGACCATTTAGTCTTACTGTCTTGCTGCTTGAATTATGGAATCATGTGTGATTAAGCCTAGTTTTGAAAGTGTTCAGTGGAAGCCTATTTTTGGGGTCTCTGCCAGTGGGACCATTTAGCTGCTGACCACTGCTCAACCCATGGGGCTTTGGAGCAGTTCAGCGCCAATCCCTTCTTATTCTATGGCAGACACTGAAGATGCCACTGTATCACACATTTTTCCAATTAATCCCCTGCCAGGCTCTCTGACTGAATTACACCATCACTGATATGTTTTAAAGGCTTAACTAATTTGAAGCATAGTCATAGGTTAAGCACTATTGAGTCGTCAAACACGAAATATATGTTTAACATAAACAGATCATTTTGCAGATACTAACATGGCTAATGGGGTGCTAACATAAGGGGAGGTAAATACCTTTGTCTTATTTTGTCCTTATACCCAAAAGATTATAGCACCCGTTCTTTTAATAGTAAAAATAAGGTACAAGGAGAATTCTCCATTTATTACAGTATAGACAAACAATCTGAATAATTCAGGCTGTGTTTACAGAGCCCAAAGTGAGGTTCAGATTTCATAAATATTCATGATTAGTGTGGGTAAGCCATCCAGATAATTCAGAAGCCGTCCTAACCCTGAATGGTTCAATTTGCTAGTATAGAGGGAGCCAATTTGCCAGATAATTATGATGTCTCTACTTTACCGCTAAGTATGGAACCAAAGAGGAACAAATATCTCTTTGGTTTTTATCTTAATTCAGATGGTTGTTTCAATCTGATTATGTGAAATTAGGTGGATTTAGTCAAAACAGAGATTATTCAAATTCCTGGCCTCTGCTTAAACATGGTGTTTCTCTTTGCCTCCATTTTTGTATTCTCCCTTTCTGCCTTTGATATGGACAGAGTGCAAGGGAAATCAGCACTTAGGTAACTGAACTTCCTGTGATTTTATCCAGTTAGGTTATTGGGCACCTGGTGACACTGTTACACAGAAGGCAGGGACACTCTCTACTTGGGGAAAATGAATGGTTTTCTTCACAAGGACATTCCTCCGAAATAGGTCAACTTATAATTAGAAGAAGCTTTGGCTACCTGGTGCAAAGAGCAGGCTCATTGGAAAAGACCCTGATGCTGAAAAAGGAAGAGGAGAAGCGGGCAACAGAGGATGAAATTATTTGATGGCGTCTTTGACTCAATGGACATGAGTTTGAGCAAATTCAGGGAAATCGTGAAGGACAGGGAAGCCTGGCGTGCTGCAGTCCGTGGGGTCACAAACAGTCAGATACAACTTAGCAACTGAACTGAACTCAACTGAGAAGGAGGTAACAGAATGGCATTCAAGATTTAGGCCGCCATTTTATTTTTTTACTTTTTAATTGTACCAATTTTTATTTCAATTCACTTCTATAATAGGTGTATATTTTTTAGTAATCAAATTTGACAACTAAGACTATTACTATACAAAACAAGTAAATAGAGCATCGCCTCTTAATTCCAAATATACTGCCTCTATTTTCCACTGGGAATTGCTCTTAGCTATGAAGTATATTGGGCTTCCCTGGTAGCTCAGGTGGTAAAGAATCCACCTGCAGGACAGGAGACCCTGATTCGACTCCTGGGTTGGGAGGACCCCTGGCACGGGATAGGCTACCCACTCCAGTATTCTCAGGCTTCCCTGGTGGCTCAGATGATAAAAAATCTGCTGGCAATGAAGAAGACCTGAGTTCAACCCCTGGGCTGGGAAGATCCCCTGGAGGAGGGAATGGCCACCCACTCCAACTGCTGCCAACTACTGCCCGGAGAATACCCATGGACAGAGGAGCCAGCCCATGGGGTCTCAAAGAGCCGGACATGACTACGTGACCAAGCATAGCACAGCACAGCATGAAGGATATTATCAAGGTCCTGTAGGCCACCATTTAAAAATCTTTGTCCTTCTACTTATCTCTGTTACTGGTTCTTTTAAGAAATCTGTTTAGTAGCTAGAAAGAGACAGTGGCTATACAAGAGAAAAAACTAATGAAAAATTATTGGTGGAAAATGGCAGGAAGGAAATTGTTTAATATGACAATGAAAAGAATTGCAGAAGCAGTTCTCAGAGTCAGACCTTGTGTTGTGTTTTGAACACGTCAGTGAATGTTGCTCTCAGGTGGAAACCTTGACTTCCCAGAAACTGTCAGTTTTGCAGAGCTTTCCTTCCAAAGCGTTGTGAGTTTCACAAGCAACTCCTCTGTTTTATCTAGTGTCTATCAAGACGCTGTTGCCACAACAGCCTGGTGCTAGACATTCTGACATATTATGGTGGGTCAGAGCTTTCAGAGAACTTCTCTATCTAAGGAGGCAGAAAAGTTGGCAGAAATGCAGGGACAGCATCAGGTCTCTGTCTGTTTCCACAGAAGGTGACAAAACTCTGCCATTTTCGTCCACGAGAAAGTCTGGTTGAGCCTTCAATACCCATTTTCTTGCCAGAAGAACTTCTGCTGGTTTGTCTGGATTTTGCATCTTCAGCAGTGATCAGAATAGGGCTCTCTTACATAGGCAAAACACTCTCCAATATAAATCACAGCAGGATCATCTATGACCCACCTCCCAGAATATTGGAAATAAAAGCAAAAATAAACAAATGGGACCTAATGAAACTTAAAAGCTTTTGCACAACAAAGGAAACTATAAGCAAGGTGAAAAGACAGCCTTCAGAATAGGAGAAAATAATAGCAAATGAAGCAACAGACAAAGGATTAATCTCAAAAATATACAAGTAACTCCTGCAGCTCAATTCCAGAAAAATAAATGACCCAATCAAAAAATGGGCCAAAGAACTAAACAGACATTTCTCCAAAGAAGACATACAGATGGCTAACAAACAAATGAAAAGATGCTCAACATCACTCATTATCAGAGAAATGATAATTTCTCATTATCACTCATTATCAAAATCACTCATCAAAACCTCAATGAGGTACCATTACATGCCAGTCAGAATGGCTGCTATCCAAAAGTCTACAAGCAGTAAATGCTGGAGAGGGTGTGGAGAAAAGGGAAGCCTCTTATACTGTTGGTGGGAATGCAAACTGGTACAGCCACTATGGAGAACAGTGTGGAGATACCTTAAAAAACTGAAAATAGAACTGCCATATGACCCAGCAATCCCACTCCTGGGCATACACACTGAGGAAACCAGATCTGAAATAGACACATGCACCCCAATATTCATTGCAGCACTGTTTATAATAGCCAGGACATGGAAGCAACCTAGATGCCCATCAACAGATGAATGGATAAGGAAGCTGTGGTACATATACACCATGGAATATTACTCAGCCGTTAAAAAGAATTCATTTGAATCAGTTCTAATGAGATGGATGAAACTGGAGCCCATTATACAGAGTGAAGTAAGCCAGAAAGATAAAGACCAATACAGTATACTAACGCATATATATGGAATTTAGAAAGATGGTAACAATACCCTATATGCAAGACAGAAAAAGAGATACAGATGTATAGAACAGACTTTTGGACTCTATGGGAGAAGGTGAGGGTGGGATGATCTGAGAGAACATGTATATTAACAAATGTGAAACAGACCACCAGTCCAGGTTGGATGCATGAGACAAGTGCTCGGGGCTGGTGCACTGGAATGACCCAGAGGATGGGATGGAGAAGGAAGCGGGAGGGGGGTTCAGGATTGGGAACACATGTAAATTCATGGCTGATTCATGTCAATGTATGGCAAAAACCACTACAATATTGTAAAGTAATTAGCCTCCAACTAATAAAAATAAATGAAAAAAAAAAAAAAGAATAGGGCTCTCTTAACAAATCTGTAAGAAGGGCGTCTGTTTTACTTTCACAAAATTCAGAATCCTTGTTTGAAACTGGTCATGATAAAGGAGTGAGTATGGGGTAGAGGGCAAGGTAACAGTGCAAAGTATGCGGAGTAACAAGGGGGACTTCCCCGATGGTACAATGGATAAGGATCCACCTGCCAATTCAGGGGATCAATCCCTGGTTCAGGAAGATTCCACGTCCCATGGAGCAACTAAGCCGGTGTGCCACAGCTACTGAAGCCCCTGCAGCCTTGAGCCCATGCTCTGCAACAAAAGAAGCCTCCACAAAGGGAACCCCGTGCACCGCAATGGTACAGTAGCCTCTACTCACTGCAGCTAGAGAAAAACTCACACATCAGCGAAGACTGGGCACAACCAAAAATAAAAATGAATAAATTTTTTTAAAAAAACAGAACAAGAGGAAGGCAGTAGGGCAGGTACACTGGAGCGATATATCCACTTTGGCAATAATTTTTTTATATCTCTGTTCATCTCTACAGAGGAAAGCTCCTTGAGGGCAAGAACTATTTTCTATTTGTATTTGCAATTATTGCATCCTGTTTAGGGAAGTGAAATATTCCCACCCCGCTGCCCACCTTCCCTGTTACTATCTTTCTCTCTCTTGTCCTCAAGGGCCAAGATGCTGCTTCTGTGTTGAGTGTGAGTTCACAGCATGACGGGGCCACATTGATCAGAAGCTGGGGTCACTGATCACACTCATTTGTTGGGTTAGGAAATTAAATAAGCCAAGATTAGTGAACACTAACAGAATGGCTAGAAGGGACGAGAAGTCAGTGGCTTGAAGCCTAGTAGATAAATATTTCAAATGACAGCGAGCAGTGTATTTACATTTGCTAGATATGAACCTCTGGCCAGATACATGGAATCACTGACTGAAATATGTCCAGCTTGTATAAATTGTATAAATATGTAAAGATCAACTTTGAAAATAACTTTTTAAAATTCTTAGATTTGTTGCTAGTATACATATATAGATGTCAGAAACAAGTATTTTGCTAATGTTTTCATTCATTAATTAACATATTTATCAGGAGTTGACTTTCATCCCTTCATTTACTCCCTGATCTGTTCCACGCAGAAATGAATGTTCTGGGTATTGTTGACGCTCTGCAGACGCATCAAGCCAGACTCTGCAGCTACTCTCAGAGAAGACCGGCATCGTGGGTGTGCAAGCTGTGTCATCTCACAATGCCTCACACTCAGGAGGAGCCCACTCTTGGCTTAATGCTGTGCCGTCACTGTCTGGAAAGTCTTATAAATTTTTTAATGAGGAGCATCACATTTTCATTTTCCACTAGGACCCCCAAAGTACATAGCTGATCCTGCTTTCAGGATCAAGATGATGGCATCTCATGATGAGGAAATTCAGGTTGTCTGAAGGTCAAGAAACCACAGCCCAAACATTCCTTAAAAAGCCATTGGATAGTAAGTATATAGACAGTCCATAGGCATATCTTGACTCTCAGTATTCAGAAACTAGTATACTCTGAGATTAGCTAGGTATCAGGTAAGATGATTATGAAATATGAGAACCAGAAAGTTTTGGAAAAGACACTGACTGAAGGAAAGTCCAAACTCCCAGATATGTCAACTTTGGAGTCTGTAAAAATTAAAATGAAAAAAGAATCCATATGAGGAAGGCATGGTCTCTGAAGCAGTTCCATGCCCCCACTATTATTTATTTTATTTTAAACTTATGTTTAAAAACATCTACTTTTGCTTCATGGGCTACACTGAAGCTTTTGACTGTGTGGATCACAATGAACTGTGGAAAACTGTTAAAGAGATGGGAATACTAGACCACCTTACCTTCCTCCTAAGAAACCTGCATTCAGGTCAAGAAGCAACAGTTAGAACTGGACATGGAACAATGGACTGGTTCCAATTTGTGAAAGGACTATGTCAAAGATGTATATTGTCACTCTACTTATTTAACTTATATGCAGAGTACATCATGGGAAATACTGGGCTGGATGAAGCACAAGCTGGAATCAAGATTTCAGAGAGAAATATCAATAACCTCAGATATGCAGATGACATCATGCTTATGGTAGAAAGTGAAGAGCAATTAAAGAACCTGTTGATGAAATTGAAAGAGGAGAGTGAAAAGACTAGTTTAAAACTCAACATTCAGAAAACTAAGATTATGGCATCTGCTCCCATCACTTCATGGCAAATAGATGGGGAAACAATGGAAACAGTGACAGACTTTATTTTCTTGGGCTCCAAAATCACTGTAGACAGTGATTGCAGCCATTAAAATTAAAAGATGCTTACTCCTTGGAAGAAAAGCTATGACAAACCTAGACAGCATAAAAAAAAGCAGAGACATTACTTTGCCGACAAAGGTCTGTCTAGTCAAAGCTATGTTGTTTCCAATAGTCATGTATGGATGTGAGAGTTGGACAATAGAAAAGCCTAGCACTGAAGAATTGACGTTTTCAAACCATGGTGTTGGAGAAGACTCTTGAGAATCCCTTGGACTGAAAGGAGATCAGACCAGTCAATTCTAAAAAAAATCAGCCCTGAATATTCATTGGAAGGACTGAATCAATAACCTCAGATACTCAGATGACACCACCCTTATGGCAGAAAGCAAAGAAGAACTAAAGAGCCTCTCAATGAAAGTGAAACAGGAGAGTGAAAAAGTTGACTTAAAACTCAACATTCAGAAAACTAAGATCATGGCATCCGGTCCCATCACTTCATGGCAAATAGATGGGGAAACAATGGAAACAGTGACAGACTTTATTTTTTGGGCTCCAAAATCACTGCAGATGGTGACTACAGCCATGAAATTAAAAGACGCTTGCTCCTTGGAAGAAAAGCTATGACCAACGTAGACAGCATACTAAAAGCAGAGACATAACTTTGCCAACAAAGGTCCATCTAGTCAAGGCTGTGGTTTTTCCAGTAGTCGTGTATGGATGTGAGCGTTGGACTATAAATAAAGCTGAGTGCTGAAGAATTGATGCTTTTGAACTGTGGTGTTGGAGAAGACTCTTGAGAGTCCCTTGGACTGCAAGGAGATCCAACCAGTCCTTCCTAAAGGAGATCAGTCCTGAATATTCATTGGAAGGACTGATGCTGAAGCTGAAGCTGAAGCTCCAATACTTTGGCCACCTGTTGTGAAGAACTGACTCATTGGAAAAGACCCTGATCCCGGAAAGACTGAAGGCAGAAGAAGGAAATGACAGAGGATGAGATGGTTGGATGGCATCACCAATTTAATGGACATGAGTTTGAGTAAGCTCCAGGAGACAGGGAAGCCTGGCGTGCTGCAGTCCATGGGGTAAAGAGTCAGACATGCAGACATGTCTGAGTCAGACATGACTGAGTGACTGAATTGAACTGAACTAAATGTTCAGTTCATGTCCATATTTTTCAAAGATCTTTTTTTACAATTACTTTGTCCAAACTAGGATATACTTAAGGTTTGCCTCTGTTTGATGTTGTGATGTCTCTTTTAGCCAATCATATGTCCTCCTATCTCCATTTTTTCATGTTACTGATTTGTCAGAGTGTCTGGGTCATTTTCCCTGTATCATTGTCGTTTAGTCTCTAAGTCATGTCCAACTCTTGTGACCCCATGGACTGTGGCCTCCCAGGCTCCTCTGTGCATGGGATTCTCCAGGCAAGAATATTAGAGTGGGTTGCCATATCCTTCTTTAGGGGAATATTGGGTTTATGTTATTTTAGGGGACAAGAAAATGTCATAATTGATGTTATATATTTCCTTCATATCACTTTGGGAAACATATAATGTCTAGCTGTCCTGCTTGCAGTACTGTTGAAATTAGGTTGGATATTGGCAGCCTGGTCCCTCCATTTGAAATGTCCTCTATGGCTTTTCTGGTAAGAGTCTTAACAGTCATTGATTATTACTGACTTGATACATTATTTCATTAGAAGTTGCAAAATGGTGTTTTTAATTATAGCATATCTTTTGTTTTCATTATCTAAAATTCTTCATTATAGAAAATTTTTCTTTCATCTCTTTATTTACCATAAAATACAGTTCATATAGGAAATTTGGTATACATGTTTAATTCTTCCTCCTACTCCAGTTCTTTTAAAAAAAACACTGTTTAGGCTAATAAGTTGGTATCCCAGCAACCTCTAGTGGTGATCAGTGAGTGTTTTGGGTTTTTGTTGTTGTTGTTGTTAATTATAAGTTCATGGGCTTTGAAAATATTTGATATGTTTTAGCCTACTGCAGTTGTTTAATCTATGGTTAGTGGGATCTCTTTAAGTAGGTTCCTGCCTCTCTTTGACACATTCCCAGAAGTTTGATAAAACAGACACAGAAGTACAGAACAGACTTCTTTTTCCCTTTTTGATATAAGATGTTCCAGATTCACCTTGTATCTTTTCTTTCCCAGACCTGAAATCAACTATTTCTCCAAGAATCTCTCATCATTTTTATGGGAAATAGTATTAATACATAGAAACCATGTTCAGGGCTGCTTTTTTCAAACAACCTTTTACTCAAGTATAATTAATTTACAGTGTTCCGTCAGTTTCAGATGTACAGCAAAGTGATTCAGTCAAGACATTTGGAGCAATTGTCTTGGCTATTTTGATGTCAATCTAAGACTAAGATTTTGTTTATACAACAAAGGCACTGCTTCTTCTGTCTTCAGGAGCTATTATATGTATACAGAATAAAGAAGGGAGACAAAATTAAGAGAAATTTTTTTTAAAGTTCTCTTGTTTTAATCTTTTGTCTTCTGCGCATTCTTAAAACTTAATGCTAAAGTGGTTTAGTTCTAACAGATAGTCTCCCAATAAATAAATATTCGATATGTCTTGTTTTAATTTTTTAACCACAGTAAATGAAATTATAGTAGAAACTCAGATTCTTGATGCAAGAGTTAATAAACAGGTAAATATTTTTGGAACAATTTTTTGATTATTGACTATCTATGCTGATGATGGTGATTCACACTCATGTGGCTAAAGGAAGCACTTGTAAGTAATTAAGCATTTCTGGGAGCCAGGACTGTCTCATGGAAATCCCTTAATCTTAGTAGACCCGGAAAAAAGTGAAAGTCTTAGTCCCTCGGTCGTGTCCAACTCTTTGAGATTCCATAACCTATAGCCCGCCAGACTCCTCTATCCATGGAATTCTCCAGGCAAGAATACTGGAGTGAGTGGCCATTCCCTTCTCCAGGAGATCTTCCCCAACCCAGGGATTGAACTTGGGTCTCCTGTGTTGCAGGCAGATTCTTTAGTGTCTCAGCCACCAGGACCCAGGTGCATGACAAATATGCTGGTAGATATTTATCCACTACCATTTCAAGTGCTCACTTGTTGCTCCAGCCTCTTTTCTGATATAATAGAATACTTGTTCCATGTAACACAATCAGGGACAGTAATAAAAGTCATAGCAGCAGAAAGAGAGAGCCAAAGTCCCTTCCAATTCTCTTTCCCCATTTCCAAGAACAGATGAGAGCAAGTGTTCATAGACTTCAAGCTTCCCTTAGGTCATAGAGTGAAACAAGGGTGAGATATCTGCTTGATCTGTTTACTAGGGAGTTTGAATGGCTTGAATGGGAATCCGTGACTACTTTTGCGCAACTTTACCACCCATCAAGATGTCAGATTCACAGATACTTCTTTCAAAGGAAATATTCTTAATTTGAATTGTTTCAAGTTTGTCCAAACTGTTATCTCTTGGTTTAAGGCTTAGCATTTTCAGTATTTCCCTAAATTTCCAGGCAAGTTACAAAATTCCTAAGGTTGTACATGTATCTTCCCCCCCCCCCGAATTCTTCATTAGCATTAGGGTATCTGATTATAAATTTATCTGTCAATCATCCACCCAATTTCATTCCACAATACTTTCAATTTTGTTTTTCTTTGTTGTATTCAGTCTCTAGACTGGTCTAATAAAATAACTTTAGGAATCTTTTTCTACTTAAAAACAATTCTATAGGGCTACATTACCACATTTAAGTAAATGACATTTACATTTTTACATTCTTTCAAAGGAAAAGAATAAAAAATGTTCTTAAATTATTAACTCTTTTGTCAAAATGTTTTAAAATTCTCTGTGTTTTTATTTATCAGATATTTTTAATTGAAGTTGTTTCTTAGAAAATGAATTCCTTGTGAAGAAAATTTTGAATTCTCCTTTTATCTATACATTAAACAACTTATGCATCTTTTATTCCTTTAATTTTAAATGCCAATATTTTACTCTTGGGTACTTTCTATGCAGAAGATGCACAACAAGAATAATACTTATTCTGCAATTCTTTATATACAGGTGAGTAACTATTCAAAAATTATTACAAGCTGATGATCAAAGTCTTCTATAAACCGCTGTACTACAAAGTGGATGATGACATTTTTTTGGCAGGCTGTGCATGGCCAAGTCTGTTTGCAACCTTGATGATACTATAAGAACACAAAAGCAAGAGCTTGAGTATGTGATAAAGTTAGAACCTTGAATATTGGCAAGCCTTTGTTACAGTCTAATGATGAGGGCCCAGCTCCCGAATCCACAAGGGTGACCATCCGGCTTCTGGAAAGAACCAGGAGGTATGTCTTCTCAGTGATTTCTGTCATCCTCTCATACAGGTCTTGTATTGCTTATTTGGCAGAAAAACAAGCTGAAAACACTGAAGTCAATTTTAATGTTATTTTCATCAATCTCTGAACTCGCACCAGAATTTATTGGATGGCTTAGCATATGTATATATATAGTGAGGGACTATAGGAAACAACATTTAATGATTCCTTTGTTCTCAAAGATGTAAGGGGTTGAGGTAACATTGCCACCATCTCCTTTGGAGTGGTTTGAATTGCTTTGCAGGTGTACACTCACACGTGTATGGCTAGGACACTGGAGCCTATGAGAGTTACTTTGTCAATGTCACCTTAAGTACTATTTCATATTTATTGGCAGTTTTTAACTTTCAGTTTCTTTTTGCAGTTGAAGATGATGTTGTTGTTCAGTTACCTGGTTGTGTCCAACTTTTTGAGACCCCCATAGACTGCAGCACACCAGGCTACTCTGTCCCTCCCCATCTCCCAAAGTTTGCCCAAATTCATGTCCATTGCAGCGGTGATGCCATCCAGCCATCTCATCCTCTGATGCCCTCTTCTCCTTCTGCTTCTCAGTCTTTCCCAGCATCAGGGATTTTTCCAGTGAGACAGCTGTTCGCATCAGATGACCAAAATACTGGAGTTTCAGCTTCAGCATCAGTCCTTCCAATGAGTATTCAGGGTTGATTTCCCTTAAGATTGACTGATTTGATCTCTTTGCTGTCCAAGGGACTCTCTGGAGTCTTCTCCAGCACCTGAGTTTGAAGGCATCAATCCTTTGGTGCTCAGGCAGTTGAAGATAAGGTCTTACAAATTAAATTGACTTACTCTTCCTAAAATCATCTACATCTTGTGGCCAAAAAACAACCAGAGATCCACATCTTTGAATCTCTTGGTATCAAGAATGTGCTCTTCTTGTACTGCCAGTCTTTCCTTCTTCAATTTCTCTACCCTGTCCACTGACAAACATGTTTAAATAACTACCAATTCTTACAACTCGAATGCCTCCTACTAATCAGTTTTGGAATGAATAGCAAGTACTTATGAATCTTAAAGGCTAGCATTTGTTTCAGTCTCTATCTTAATATGCAATGATCTATATAAAGAAGGATGGAGAAGGCAACGGCAACCCACTCCAGTACTCTTGCCAGAGAATCCCATGGATGGAGGAGCCTGGTAGGCTGCAGTCTATGGGGTCGCTAAGAGTCAGACACGACTGAGCGACTTCACTTTCACTTTTCACTTTCATGCATCGGGGGAGGAAATGGCAACCCACTCCAGTGTTCTTGCCTGGAGAATCCCAGGGACGGGGGAGCCTGGTGGGCTGCCGTCTGTGGGGTCGCTAAGAGTCGGACACGACTGAAGCAACTTAGCAGCAGCAGCAGCAGCAGCATATAAAGAAGGAATAAAGCAGCATTGGCTGTGTTCTTTCCATGTACCAATTATTCACCTACACATAAATCTTTATTTTAATTATCAAAACACCTTTAAAAATAGATATTGTAATGCTCAATCTATAAGGCAGTAAAGTGATAAGTGGAAGTGTTAGTCACTCAGTCATGTCCAACTCTTTGGGACCCTGTGGACTGTATCCTGCCAGGCTCCTCTGTTCATGGAATTCTCCAGGCAAGAATACTGGAGTGGGTTGCCATTCCCTTCTCCAAGGGATCTTTCTACCCAGTGCTCAAACCTGGGTCTCCTGCACTGCAGGCAGATTCTTTACCATCTTATCCATGACTAAAGTTTATGTAGGGTGGTAAACAGAGGCCTAAATAATCATAACATTAGCTAACATTATTAAGCTCTTACTACATGATGAGTTCTGTGCTGAATGCTTTACATTTACATTCCTAACTACACATTGAATACTGACAACAGCTCTGAGAAGGATATGCTATTATTATACCCATTTTAAAGATGAGGAAACTGTGGCTTAAAGAAGTAAGTAACTTTCCCAAGTTCAGATGTGATGTGTAAAATGTATTGCTGAAAAAAGGTCATTCTAGAGTCTGTATTCCAAGAGGCTCAGAGTATTTAGGGCTGTATGGATATTAGAGGGAAAAAATAATCCATTTCCTACTTAAAAGTTTTCCATTATTAATAGTGTAGCATGATTAAGGGGGATTCAGAGTCTTTCCTGCTGCCACTGAAGGAATTATGGGAGCTAAGATGTAGGAGGACCTTCTCTCACCAGGCAAGAGGCTCAGTGCTTTATATGTTGTCTTATTCACTCTCTCCATATGAGATGGCCTGATCTCACTTGACCAGGGAGGAGGCTAAGATCAGAGGAGTTAACCATGATCACAGTTAGCAAGTGGCAGCCTGGGATCCAGAAGCAAGGCCAGTTCAGGATGCCATGAACTGAGATAAGCACAAATCATGAGGATTTGGAAGACTGTACAAGCTGAAGCTCCAATACTTTGGCCACTTGACTTGAAGAGCCAGCTCATTGGAAAAGACCTTGATGCTGGGAAAGACTGAGGGCAGGAGGAGAAGAGGGCAGCAGGGGATGAGATGTTTGGATGGCATTACCGACTCAATGGACATGAGTTTGAGAAAACTCCAGAGGACAGGGAAGGCTGGCATGCTGCAGTCCATGGGGGTCTCAAAGAAAAAAAAAAAAGAGTTGGACATGACTTAGCAACTGAACAACATGTTAGAGGGCCTCCTGAGTTCCAGGCACTGTGCTAGACCCTTCCAGACTTCCTTAAGCAGCCATATATTTTGTTCTTCAAAACACTTTTTGGGAGCATTTAAAGGGGAAGCCCTGTTAATAAAGAAGTCCTACATCTACTCCAGGGATCCCCAAGCTCTGGGATCTAATTCCTGATGGTCTGAGGTGGACCTCATGTAATAATAATAGAAATAAAATGCACAGTAAATGTAATGTGCTCTAATCATCCCCAAACCATGCCCCCATCCCTGATCCATGGAAAAATTATTTTCCACAAAACTGGCCCCCGGTGCCAAAAATGTTGGGGACCACTGATCTGCTGTAAGCACTCAGCATGGTACACAGTTCTGCCCCTCCCTCTCAGAACCTTGAATCTATGGCTTATTTATCTCACTCTTCACCTTAGAAACTCCCTAGTTTCAGCTTAGGCCCCATGAAAATATGATTGTGTCTTGGTTCACACCCTAGCTGGTACCCCTGACCTGTTGGACAAGGATGTTGCACTCTTAGCCAGGTCCCTCTGGCCCTTAGAAAGCCCATACACAAGGGGTATAATCTGTCTGAGTCTTCCTTTTCTACTGAGAGGTTAAAATTATGTCTCTATCACTGTGTAGAAATAAATTCTATAACTATGTCAAAGTACTTGGAAAAATGTTAAAGTGCTCAACACATCTTACTTATTATTATTAATAACCCAGAGCACATGGCCCTACTGCTAGAAACAAGCGTAGTAACAGACATGGACTGTACCAACAGGTGCCGAGGAAGGGAACTAATATTTTTTGAGTGGTTCCTGTACTAGGGCCTTTCCAAGTTCTAGGGGGAACTTGGAGAGAGTCCCAAAAGATGGGGAAAGAGACTCCACTTCTTAAATGTAAGGCACACCAAGTGCATCCAGGAAAGGAAGGATGGTCAGTGACTGTATGTGGAGACTACCACTGTGATGATTGTCTCCTTATCACCACCATGGTAACCATCTTCCCAGATAGCCCAGTGGTAAAGAATCCACTTAGCAATGCCAGAGACGTAAGTGACCTGGGTTCTGTTTCTGAGCTGGGAAGATCCCCTGGAGAAGGAAATGGCAACCCACTCCAGTATTCTTGCCTGGGAAATCCCATGGACAGAGGAGCCTGGCAGGTTACAGTCTGTGGGGGGGTGTCGCAAAGAACCAGACAAGACAGAGCATTCATGTGCGTACACACACACACACACACACACACACACTCTTTCTCTCTCTCTCTAAACAGACAGCCTGCTGGATTCCTTTTCCCCTCTTCTCATCTCCCATTGAGGCACTAAAGAAACCTTTCTCTTCCCAAGTTCTCTTTCTCCATGGACATCAATATAAATAAGAGATATCAGTGCATTTGTGTTCTATGTAGACTTTGCTGATGTAGAGGTGTTACCAACTCCCATGTTAAGCATGCAGAGCTAGAAATTCAATCTGAGTTTTTAAAATTTATTTTTAATTGGAGGATAATTGTTTTATAGTGCTCTGTTGGTTTCTGCCATACCGCAATGTGAATCAGCCACAAGTATACACAAGTATATATCCCCTCCCTCTTGAACCTCCTTCCCACCCCCTCATCCTACCCCTCTAGGTCATCACAGAGCATGGAGCTGAGCTCCCTGTGTTATACAGCCACTTCCCATTAGGTATCTAATTTACACATGGTTACGTATATATTTCGTGCTACTCTCTCAACTCCTCTCACCGTCTCCTTTCCTTACTGTGTCAATCTGAATTTTGGCTCAACAGACACTTGAGATACTCTAAACTAAGTAGTTTCATTCTTCATTTCATTTAAGTTTCTTAAACTCAATGAGAGACATATTATGCTTCCCATTTTATACATAAGGACATATATTCAGCAAGGTAACATTCCCAAAGATGAGAAATAAAAGAACTGCAACCTCCTCTCTTGTCCATCTAAATGCAAAGCCTGTGTTCATGACTTTTCACTCCACTGCCTTTCTGCAGGCTCATGGGAATAATTAATAAAATGGTTCTTCATTCATGAAATATTTGTTGATTGTTTTTTAAAGAAAAAAGTTTTCTTTCAATCTACTTTCAAGGAAGCTCCTTTCTAGGAGTTTCAAGCACTGTGAGTCTATGATTTTAACTCTGTACAGTAAATAGAAAATTATTAATAATAATTGAAAATGATTTTAATCAAAATGACCACTGATAGACATGTTTGCTGCTGCTGCTGCTAAGTCGCTTCAGTCGTGTCCGACTCTGTGTGACTCCATAGCTGGCAGCCCACCAGGCTCCACCATCCCTGGGATTCTCCAGGCAAGAACACTGGAGTGGGTTGCCATTTCCTTCTCCAATACATGAAAGTGAAAAGGGAAAGTGAAGTCGCTCAGTCATGTCCGACACTTCGAGATCCCATGGACTGCAGCCCACCAGGCTCATCTGCCCATGGGATTTTCCAGGCAAGAGTACTGGAGTGGGTTGCCATTGCCTTCTCCAGATAGACATATTTATACCAGTCTAAAATATTGGAATATTGATTCTTAGGAACATATCTCTATATAGAGAGCCTTTAGCTAAGCAGTGTAAATAAAATTCATGGTTTAGTATCAAAATGTATTTATTGAGGGCCAGGGATGTCTTTGGATGCTGGTAGGCATTGGAGAAATATGAAAGACAAACAGGTTTTTGTCCTTTAGGAGTTTATAACTTAATTTAAACAGACAAAAACATTCCCAGGACACAGATAAGCAACAGATTATGATCACATAAAATAAAGTAAGATAGAGAAAAAATACCCTGAGATTATAGAAAGATTAGATCCATCAGTGCTGGCTGGGGTGGTCAGTACATAACAGGAATTGAGTTGGGATCTTCAGAATAGGAAGGATCTAAATGTGCAAAAAAAAAAAAAATAAAATAAAAATTGAGGAAGAGAAGATAAAACCTCAAATGTAGCTAGAGGCTCATAGAATGACTTCAAATCAACATTTTTACTGAAAAAAGTAAGGCAGGAAGCAGGGGGAAGAAGCTGCCTAAAGTTACCCAGTGTAGTTGGACAGTTCTTCCAATTTCAGAACCTGCTCTTAACATGGCAGAGTTGGTGGATGAAATCAGGTGTTAAAAATTATTCCCAGTTCAAATGCTGGAATAACCTATGTGGCATTATGTCTTTTGGAGGGCCTCTGAACCCTCCAAAGGATGACAAAGAGTTTGTCATCAACTCCTTCTCTGGAATAATGAACAGCAAGCACAGATTTAGGGAGGGAGGACACAGATGGGAAGGGACTCCAATTTTACACTACTCCCATCAGTCCTTAACCCATTTCTGCCTCTCGTTTAGAGGTTCCTCTTGGCAATGAACTTGGCACCATCTTGAGTAGTTTATACTTGGAGCTTTTAAGATCTGAATTTCTGAACTGGGTGCTAGTGGTGCTGATGGTAGTAATACAAATTCAGTAATACCTACATCTCATATCACTTTAGTGAATAATATATTATTTTACAAGCAATGGCATGAAGATAATTCGGCAATTTAGTAGGAACTAGCAAGAAATCAAAATAGTAGAAATTAGTTTCCTCATCTGTAAAATGAAATGTTGGAAAAGGTGATCACCAAGGTCTCTTCTTGCTTTATTAAGATGCTATGATTCTAAGATTTTATTCTGTATATAAACAAGATCATTAGTTTGAAATCACAGTATTTATTTTAAGACATATATTTTGAACACATGCATATGTAAGATTTTTTCAGGTTCCTGTAGTGTGTATTATGCTATTTCACTCAGTACGATTATTGTTATGGTTGAACACTGAAATAATTTTAGTTTACCAAAAGCTCTGGACTCTCTCATGATTAAATATGATGTATAAACATAAGATGGATTATTATTACTTGTGATTACTTTGAATGAATGCAGAACTCAGCATACATATTCTTAATCAGAATATAGACTTCACTAAATGGTTCTGACATCTTACTTCACCCTAATGTTGTAGACATTCCGAATTAATAACTGCAATAAACACAGTCAACCTATTATATGGGTCAGTTACAAATGTAATGAATATATTATAAAACACATTTTAATGTTAAGACCTCAGTTCTCATCTGATTGGTATTCTCTTTCTCCTATTTCCTGAAGTGAAGGAGATTTAAATCTGCTACCTAATACATATAATCAGAAAATGTAGATATGAATTCAAATACAATGTCCAGCATTTAATTTTATATATCTCCATAGTAATTTCATTTCTTTCATTCCATTATTCCATAACAATAAATAAAACACATTCAGAAACCAATAAATATGATAAAATACCAATTTCTGTTACCCATATGGAAGAAAACTAAAAATTGTTGGCAAGACAGTAAATGCCTTTCTCAGTGACTCCCAAGCTGTGCTTAAGCTTCATTTTATACCACCTCTCTGTATTTCTCACTGTGTTTTAACCACAATTGATGTTCATTATGTACAATTTAGAATTCCACACCTACTTGATGTTCTGTTTCTCCCTCTCTAATTGAATCCTTTCTTTTTGTCCCCATTGTACTTATAGTTCTATAATTACACTTATTACATTTGGACACATTAGAGTTAACAGGGTAACCTGCATTTGATCCATCCACAGAAATGGTTATCATCAGTATCAGACTTTGCCCCAGGTAACTGGTGTGGCACCTCCATCATCCTTCAAAACTTCCCATTATTTTAGGGGAGTTCCTAGGAGATGCCATACTTATGAACACAGTCCTTGCAGGTTTTCTCATAAAGTATGTCTTACTTTTTGATTTTTAAATGTTTTTGTCTTAATGGCATTTTACCATGTGCTGCTAAAGTGACTCCATCTAGAATGAGGAGAAAAGAGAATCTGCCTGCAATGCAGGAGATCTGAGTTTGATTCCTGGGTTGGGAAGATCCCCTGGTGAAGGAAATGGCTACCCACTCCAGTATTATTGCTTGGAGGAGTCCATGGACAGAGGAGCCTGGTGAGCTACAGCCACGGGGTCGCAAAGAATTGGACATGACTGAGTCACTGACACTTTCACTTTCATGTTTAAAAATCAACTTTTTAAACGACCACACTTCTTAGTATGGCATTCAAGACTCTCCACGACCTAGTCTTTATGTAATTTCTAGTTTTATCTCTGATCATTTTATGCCTTAAAATTTCTACTTTAGAAATATCTACCTACTTTATTTTATCCTACATAGCATATGATTCCATCTTTTGTTTTATGTAAGTTGTTTCCAGAGCCTGAAATGTCCTTCCTACCCTCCTTCAACTGATTTCATCTCCTCTTCATTCTTTAAAATTCAGCACACAGATAACCTCCTCCAGGAAGCCTTTCCTGAAACTTCATATGATCTCAAGTCCTTGCTTATGTGCTAAAAAAGTTACATAATAGTAATAATAACAACAGACACCAATTGATGACTCAGTTCTAGACTTTGTTCTAAATGCTACACTGAATTTTAATCTAATCAAAAGCCAAGTCAAATAGGTATTATTATTCTTCCTTTGATGAGAAGAGAGCTCACATAATGTTTGAAAATCACATAGCTAATAAGTGGAGTAACCCATAACTGTTTTCTTCCTGCAATGGCCATAATCACAGCTTGTGTTGTCTGTATCACATTCTTCTTCTTCAACTGGATGGCACACTGGTGAGAAATATAATACCAGGATTCAGGAAAAGGCTTCAGGCAGGGAACATAAATTTAAGAATTGTGTATTGTTGTTAGTGACTGAAGCTAAGGATTTGTTGAGATCACCTGAATAGAGCTTTTAGAGTGAAAGGTAAAAGAATTGAAGGTGACATCTTGGAAATTTAAGGGGTAGTCAGAGAAGCAGAAGCCAGTCACCAAAAGAAGAAAGAAATGACCTGCAGTTAGAGGTGAAGAGAAACGACACAAGATCCAGAGACAGCAAATTAAAACAAGAACAATCAGCACAGCGAAAAGCTGCAAAAATGTCAGTAAATAAGAGGACTGAAAAAAATGATTGACTGGAAGGAAGAGACTGCAGAGAGTTGTGGATAAATGGAACCAAAAACTGAAGCAACAGATGAAGCTTGCATTTCCATGAATGAAATTCCAGAAGCAATTATGGGGAGGCATTCAAGCTGAAAGAAGCATTAGTTAGTTCGTTAGTTAAATTTGTTTATCAGTGAACAGGGAAGAGAAAGTGCAGAAGGAAAGAATGGAGATACAAGAAGGGCACAGTTGAAGATCCTTCTCTGACAAAAAGGATGGAAGAAGCTGGGTGGGGGTTCCTTCCTTATTTCACTTAACAAATCACCTACATTCAGCACTGGTGGTACAGCTGTGATCACATGAAACAAAAACCCCTGTCTTCATAAATCCTGCATTCTAGTCTAGATGACTTTTTGTTTTGTGATTTCATTTCACTTAATTTTAATCTTAAAGTCAAACATTTTCATTGTCTATTTGTTGAATATTATTTCAACAATTATATACTACATATACATTGATATGCCTGTTGTTATCTATTATCTTGTTTTATGGATGAGATTTACTTCTTTATCTCTGACTATATGAAACATATTTCTTTAAATTTTCTTCTGAGTATTCAATTCACACCACATATTCTATTCATACATGCTTCATTTGTTGGGGTTTTTATCACTCTTTCACTGTGTTGGCCCTCCTGAAAGGCTAGCTGTCTTCATTACACACTTGCCTTCTGCAACAAATATTTCCTGTGAGCTCTTAGACTTTGGTGTATATGTATACAGGAAAAGCTTTTGTCAGTGGTTGCAACCTTGGTTTACTGCTAGCTCTGCATATCTACTTCCCACTTTGGAGGATTTATTAATCTCTCAATTCTTCAGCAAGAATTGCCTTTACTGTTTTCAGATACAGTCGTATATTTATTGATTCCATTTTAAATACACACTTTATGACTTGTTGGAGAATAGACTGACTTTACCATATATTCAACATGCCTTCTAAGACCAGAAGTTTTAACGGGTGTTGATGATTGATAGACAATGGCTTTTCATTAGGAATTTTTAGGATTGATTTTTAGAAGCCTCAGATTCCTACTGTTCTTAAGGGGACACTCATTTCTCCACTTGTGTTTTCCATCAGAATGGATTTTCCTTAAACCATCTTGTGTTCCTTTACTTATTCCACATCTGGGCAAACCGAGCAACTGATGGTTTGCTGGGACTGATAAATTTTGCATTTTCATTTCTGTTCTACTTGGGAGTGAGTCTGTCCTCAGATAGAATGATTTTCTTTTGTTCCTGCAGATTATGTCTTATTTATGTTATAAAGTAAGCCCTCTTCAATACCTATCAAAGGAAAGATGCTATTTAGAGAAACTCCTTTGGAAACCTAAAACATATCAATGGGTGGTAGCATTTCTCTTTGAGATTTCATTGACCACACGAATATAGCAGCCACTTTCGTGTCTTAGACCTAAAAACACTAAGTGATCAGTTGAGATAACACCCATCTCCAGAACTTAGTGACATTCTCAGGAATTACAATTAGCTTTAGTATTGTCATAATACATAACGGTGTCTACTTCACAACCAGAAAAAAACAAATTCACGCCTTATGGATAGTGGGGATAGACAAATGGACGAATATAGTGGCAGAAAAGCTTTAAACATCTGAGCTC